>NC_073303.1:376819033-377419033 GCF_027595985.1 Sorex araneus
CAAGTGGGCACCAGTAACGTCTCCATTGTGAGACTTGTTGTAACTGTTTTTGGCATATTGAATATGCCACGCCTAGCTTGCCAGGCTCTGCTATGGGGCCGGATACTCTTGGTAGCTTGCCGGGCTCTCCAAGAGGGATGGAAGAATCGAACCCTGGTCGGCTGCGTGCAAGGCAAATGCCCTACCTGCTGTGCTATCACTCTAGCCCACCTTATTATGTTATTTTCTTGTTTATGATTTGGTAACAGACTGCTTTGTTCAGGAATAAAATAGCAAAAAGAATTATTTCCATAGTCTGGGTGATAAATATGATTTGAAAATTTGTGATCTTTGACAAATATGCAAAAAATGAAACTGTGGTAAAAAAGTATGAATTTGGTTATATAATGATTGAGATAAATTAATTTCTATTTGTAAATTTTCCTAGATCCGTGCAAATTCTAAGCTGTGGTATCATCTTAGAATTTTTCATTGATGATGATCAAAGGTAGAATACAGAGGTAGGATACGTCACTAGAAATAACATAGGTTTATATATTAAAAACAGTACTTAATTTCTTAATTCATAAGGTGCATTGTCATGACTAAATTTGCTTTCTGTGACCTTAAGAAAATGACTTAATCTTTCTGAATGTCAGCCTCCGTATGTGAAGAATGAAATTATGATTTCTAAGACATAAGGTGAAGAAGAACACTAAATCAGATGCAATAAAAAGAAAAGCACCACATAATATGGTATAATAGTCATATGTTGCTTTTAGTTTCATAATTTTCTCCACAACATTTTAGCAAAAATAGTTTGACTGTTGTCCCCAAAGAAAATCAAGGTCGCCTTGCTAAGGACATACTGAGAAGTATTTGTTTCTGCTGCCTTCTCAGAAATCAAGTCATGCTCAGCATAGACCTCCACAAGTACCTTCCTTTTAAAGCTTAAAAATAAGGAGTTGAATTTAAATAGATATTATAGTACCCCTCCAATTTTTAAGAAATGTAGGAAAGTCCTCTCATACATATTCTCTCATAAAGCCTCCTTGTTCTCTATAATTATGTAGCCTTTAGTTTATCAAGTTCCTCCAAATTAAGTAAACCTAAATTCTCTGATTTATCCCTCCAAGATTTTGCTGAATTTTGAAGGTGAAAAATAGCAGCTGCAGTATTCATTAGTGCTTAAGGCAGAGGAGGAATTATGTGAAGTCGAACAGCAGTGAGTAAAAATAAATCCAGTTGTCCTAGTGGGTCTTATGGTAACTCAAACAAATTAAAATCAACTCTATTCCAGAAGGGCCAACCAAGCAAACCTGACTTCCAAAGCTCATGCTGATAATAAATCATTGATCCACAGAGATAATTGCTATTTACTTATTATGTTCATAGTATCTACATCTAAGCAAAGTAGTCAAGGACTCCAGGAAGAATGATTTTGATAAGTACCCAAGTGACTTAATCTGGTATCCCGAATTTGGAATTAGATAGATGTTCATTATATAGAGAATTCCTGGAGCTTTTGCCCAATACTGTAATTGCCATAGCATGCAAATTATCAGCACTTTGGTGATTAACACATTTTAATGTGGCATTTAATATTTTATTAAAATTGCAGCTCCTCAATATTTTTTCTGATAGGTTATCCAAAACTAATATACCCATTTCAATAAAAGAACTATCAATGAATTAAGGTAACTAACTCAGATTTGCACAACTAAGAGACAAAACTGTACTCATCTAGTGTTATTATATTCATGAAATACGCCTTATTCGTACAAGTCCTGCTTTCATTTGAAAGCTTAGGGAATTGATGATGGGAAGATCTCGCTATTCTCTTTCATGTTGAATGTCAATTTAAGTCCAGGATCTACTACTTTTAAATACACTGAAGAAGGCAAAGGCAAAAGGAATTGATACTTTCTCCCTTCTTTTCGGTGATTTATTAATATTTGTTTTTATGGAGGCTATAGAAAGAATAAATGCATGAATATTGAAATTTAGAAAAATATGTGGCCAATTATTATTGAGACCTTATTTGTATGTGCTTAATTTCTGATGTACAATTTAATTTAATTTAATTCATGATGTTTAGTTTCTGATAAATGTAAAGCAAAAAGACACAAAAATTTCATAGCCAATAACTACAACATATTCTAAAATAATAAAATATAGATCCTGGTTATGTATTGTGCACAACCAGGAAGTGAGCATGACCTTTTCCTCCCGTACAATGCCATTAAACTAGAAACACGAGGTCCACAGGCTGCAATGCCTGTTCCTCAGCAGTGCACAGTTGCTGTTATTTGAGCAACCCTGGCTTAAGTAAGCACATGCAAGATCATTCTACAAATGCAAATTATGCTAACCACCTTACAGCACATCCTTGGTGTATCAAGCTCACTTCTCTGCATGACTGTTTTATAACAGAAATGTTGTAAGGAGCATGTGTAGGAAGGTATCATCTGTGGATTTATTTTAACAGAATTGTCCGGTCTTCTTCATGATGACTTTTATTCCCTTTCAGTTAGTTTCTTTAAACTAGTTTGCTTCCAGCAAAACATGCAGCACGTGGGAGTATTTGGAGGCAAGTCCCTTCGGGGCTCAGAAGCCCTGGGGCCAGTTCAAAGAGGGAATCCAAGGACACACTCTGTGGTACTCCATGGGTGCGTGTCCTGCTGGGATCAAACTTGGGGCGCTGTGCCAAGGCATGTGACCCTGATACCTGAGCTCCCTCTCAGCCCGCTAATTCTCAACTCATGCAATTTCCACATAATTAGAAGCCATTTTCTCAAATCACAACTGGCAGCTTTTCTTGAGGTGGCCTTGTAGACAACTGCACCTTATGTGTACAATCTCAAACCTCTTTCCGAACTACATCGCCACAAGACACACAAACACACACACACACACACACACACGCACACACACCCCAATGACCCGAATCCCAGTATTCTCCCACGCTGCCTATTGGTCCCAACTTCCTTTTCCGGGTAATGCTAGTTCTGTGGTCTGAACTTGTGAGGAAATTCTCATTCGGCTTCATTTGTCCTTTGTCTCCCTGTTCTCTGTTTCACATATGAATAAAATCACCTGCTTTTTGTTCTTTTTTGTTGTTATGGGGGCTGGGGTGCACATCCAACTGTGTTCAAGGGTTACTCCTTTTCTCCAAACTCAGGAATTAGTCCTGGGAGAATCAGGGGACTGTATGGGGTGCAGGGGATCAAGCCCACATGGCCCTCCTGTAAAGCAAGCATCCCCTTCCTGTAACCCACTCCTGCTCAAAGAACTTTTTCTTAGTCTCACTGTCTTCTTCCCTGTGCATAATCCCTTGAACAATAACTGCTTCACACACCTTTCTTAGATGCAGTATCCTTCTTAATCAATTATAGATAATCTGACAGCTTTCTTTTTTTTTTTCAGTTAATTTTTAATTAGAGAGTCATCGTGAGGGTACAGTTACCGATCCATACATCTTTGTGCTCATGCTTCCCCCATACAAAGTTCAATAACCCATCCCTTCACCAGTGCCCATTCTCCACCACCCGTAAACCCAACATCCCTCCCCCCCTCCCCAGTCCTGTCTCCCCCCACCCCACCCTGCCACTATGGCAGGGAATTCCCTTTTGTTCTCTCTCTCTGATTAGGTGTTGTGGTTTGCAATAAAGATGTTGAGTGGCCATTGTGTTCAGTCTCTGGTCTGTATTCCGCCCGCCTCACCCTTCCCCCACATGACCTCCAACCACATTTTACTTGGTGGTCCCTTCTCTGAGTTGCCCAGGATGAGAGACCAGCCTCCAAGCCATGGAAACTATCTCCTGGTACTTATTTCTACTATTCTTGGGCGTTAGTCTTATAGTCTATTATTCTATATTCCACAGATGAGTGCAATCTTTCTATGTCTGTCTCTCTCTTTCTGACAGCTTTCTTGTAAATCTATAGTCACCTTTCACATCTGAAAGTTAAGTTTTTAAATTTTCAGTTAAAATACTGCTCATAATATGACAACTATTATATAATCAAAGGTACGTTTGACCAGATTCACTATAAGGGGCCACCAGTCACCTGATTGCCCCTCAGAAAATCATAATTAAGTTTTACAACAATTTTTAAAGACTCAGTTAAGTATTAATTTAGGACTGCTTATACCCTCAGAGCAAGTTTCTAGGTACAGATGAATTTTCAAATTATGCTTTTCTTATATTTAATAAAATCATGACTGCAACTCACCTGAGTACCAAATGTTAAGAAATATACATAAGCAAGCCAAATGCTACTCATTATTATTTACAGTTCATATTTTCATGTTTTACCTTTTATATAAGATCCTTACTATGTATATTTCTATTTCTTTCTCTTAGATTTGTAAAAGTATACTGAAGGTTTAGGAAACAAACCCAAGAAATTAATTATGTTTCCATTTTCCAATATGGCCCCTTGAATAAATTACACACACACACAAAAGTGTTAATAAATAACGTTTTTATGTGTGTTCCAGACACAGATTGGTGGGGAGACTTTTGCTTGACCACCTCGTCATGGAATTACATTTCAAGTAGGCCGGGGGGACTAAAGTGAGAAAAGGGAGCTAAAGGGAAGCCCAGGGACATATAATACAATGTAACTCATTCCTCATGTCCTGCCCAATGGACAAGTGCGGTGACGCCAGCTACATATTGTGTAGCCCTGTGTACTCACTTCCTGTTACTCTCCTGCTGCTTAGCTGTCAAAATGTTCTCATCATGTGAATATACCTGCTGCAAAGTTGAAGCAGAACATCCTAGGAATTGAAAAAAAATGTAGAACTTTTGATTCCTTCAACGAGGACTAATACAGATGAAATCTGTCTTTCTACTGGAACTGATTGAACTTGAACAATGTAACATTTCTTAATAAAATAGGGGAGGGTGATTAAGACTGGTCAGCAGCAGCAGGTAGATCAATTTGAGACACATTTACTGTCACTGTCACTGTCATCCCATGGCTCATCGATTTGCTCGAGCGAGAACCAGTAATGTCTCTCATTGTAAGACTTATTGTTACTGTTTTTGGCATATTGAGTACACCATGGGTAGCTTGCCAGGCTCTGTCATGTGGGTGCAATACTCTCGGTAGCTTGCCGGGTTCTCCGAGAGGGGTGGAGAAATAGAACATGGGTTGGCCTTGTGCAAGGCAAACACCCTAACGCTGTGCTATCGCTCCAGCCCTTGAGACCAAAAATTATTATGCCCTGTCTTTGTCCAAATTATACCCTAAATAGAATTTTTGACCACTGAATAGACACAAGAAATAATCGTAGGATCCTCTTCATTTGGAGGTGGGAGTTTATATTCTGGGCAGAACAAGATCTGAGCAGCTCCCCCAACTAAGAGAATTACAGAGGCAGGGCCTCTGGAGTTTGTCTGAACTTTTCAGAATTTATCCAACCCCTTGACCGTCTTACACAGTGAAAACTAAAGGATGAAAAATAACCATTAAAAAGAATTATGGTGATAATCCCCAAACTCTTAAAGAGCAAGGTATATTTTGAATTCCTGAACCATAATGAGAATCACAATAGGTAAGGTATTGGAAAGAATCTTAAGAAGGATATTGATTACTAATAAATCTAATAGGTAAGGAAACACAAAAGCCAATAAGAACAAAAAAATCAATAGAGACAGAACTATAAATACTTCCGGTGATAGAAATAGTAGATATGTTTACAAGCTTCTATTGTGAGTGCATACCTCATGTTCCAAGAGATAAACAAATTGGAAATATATGAAAAAAGACAAAATACAGCTTCTAGGGATGACTGTTGTGGCTAAGATGAAAATTCAAAACATAGGATTCAGCACACTAAATGTAAGAAAAGAAAAGACTGGTGAACTTGAAGAGACAGAAATAGAAATATAGGATGTACTTGACATAAAAACCACCTGGAAACAAATAGAATTAACCAGACATGAAAAAGGCATGAGTCAATGTTAAGTGGTCAAATAGGAAGCTCAAACAGAATCCACAAATAGAGGCCATAGAAAAGAAATGAAAAAAGAGATAGGAAGAAATCGTGACTAACATTTCACAACTTTGATAAAGAATATGTAGTATCAAAATAAAAAGCTCAAAGAAACTTAATATAAAATGAAAGAAATTACATTACAGAACATGACCTAACCTAATTGTGTAAAAAATGTTAGAAAAAGAGATGAAAATGGATCAGAGAAGAAACATTACATAATGAAGAACAAGATAAGAACTAGGACAGATTCCATTGTGAAACAGCAGCCAGAAACCAGTGGATGACCAACTTGAAGGTGCTGCCTAGAATCCTTAGATGGAACCATGACATCAAAAGCAAAATCCTCATTAAAAAATCTTATTTTCTCACTTCTAGTATAAATCTATAATGATTCCTTTGATGTTACAGAAAGCAAAATAATTTGTCAGAAAAATTTGAGCTACTATATAAGTGCCTCTATCCAGAAGATGGAAAATAACACTAGTAATTAAAAGCACTATAAATTTTAAGTGTGTAGATTAATATGTTTTATATCTTCAAATATACTTAAGCATATTTATCATTTTTATTAAAATCAATCATCATTATTATCATGTTCATCTAACTAAATATCCATGTTATAAACACATCATAAATGGGATTGTCGATTTGAATTTAAAAAAGAATCAGATAATACAGTTTACAGTCTTAAAAGTACTTTTAATGTAAATACGCCAACTTTTTGATATCAAAACAGAGGCAAAGTTATTATGTTATTAGTTGGAAATGCAACCCAACAAAAATCATGAGACAGTAGGTTTTACCTGAAAACATGGATAAAGAGAGCATTTTAATAAGGAAGTATTAATACATGACAAGGACATAATGATCTGACTGTGCGTTGACTTAATAACAGAGCTTCAAAACAGATGAAGTAAACACTCAAAGAATTGTGAGGAGAAATGTCCAAGCTCACTGCTACAGTCAGAGTAATTGATAGAAGCAAGTTGACAGGCAATCAATAAGGACACAGTCAACATGAACAACACAATCAGTCACAGGGCACCGGGTGACATTTATAAAACACTTCCCCGAAGAGCAGGATGCACATTATTTTCTATATTGACCTCTAATCTAGATTGACATTTTATCAAATTTCCAAAAGACACCTATTAAGTACTTAGTAAACACTGAGTTCAATCAGTATTGAAACTATGAATAATTAATAAATGAGCTTATCTATATGTACTGTACCATCAGAGGAGCGTTAATATAAACTTAATGTAATATCCAGATAAATAATATAAAATACACAAACGAACGTGCTAGTTGTCTAGATTATGTATACAGAAGTACAAAAGCATCTTGTGTTTAGAATGGGTTTAGTTTAGGAAAACATTTTAGCATTTAACAAGAGACTGTTTTACGTATGATTAAATGCCATAGCTTTGTACAATTAATTATGCTACAATACAAACAATTAAGCTGCAGAATGAAGAAAACTCCAAATGGCAATAAGTTTCTTACTTGTGTTTTATAGAAAAATAATGTTTCTGACACCTTTTGTGCAAAATGGTACTAGTGAAGAACAACAGATGCTCTTTAAATATTCTCGTCATTTGAGATAAAAAGAATACAGGTCTATCCATTTTTTGACTCATAATTGCTCATGGAAATTGATAAAATATTATTTTTTAAAAGAATAATGACTCTAACTCTTCTCTCAGATCTATGTGTAGTAATGAAAACAAATACACATACAATTTAATGTCAGCAAAACTGGTTTCTATTTTCCATACCTTAGTTTATTATTTTTAGGTCATATTTAGTTTTTTAGTTTTGTTTTGTTTTCATTTAAAGGCACGAAAACATAATTGCATTCTGCACCATTTTGATATGGACTTGGCATAATATGCATGTATTAGGTAATAACTAGCAAATAGAAAGCATTCTACATATTTTAATTATGAAGAGATTAATACAGGTTAGAAGAGCTTAGAAAATCGATTAGATTTTGTGTGGGGAGAGGCTGGTTCATGAGTACTAAAGACAAATTACTGACATGACATGGCTTCCTTTTTACTATTAAAATTATTCTATGAGATTTTCAGTCTGAAATGATAATGGCTCAAGATAGCAGAAACAGCCAGAATAGAGGAAAATCCACCTATGCCTGTCTCCTCCTGGTGGAAACCAACAAACAATCCTCTAGAAACAAGTTCCAGGTATTCTCCCATCAATTTATGTGATGAGAACATGCCACATCTCCAGCCCATAGTGTGACAGACAGAGAAACAGCTGCTTGCAACATCGGGAAGAAATCCACTCCATTCTTTTATTTTTGTTTCACTAAACATTCAAGGAACTTTAATTCTTCACATACATCTAATTGTCTTGAATATCAACACTATCAGGCTTTTCTCCTACTCTGTCTTTAAATTTATGTGGTCAACGTGTATCATGATGAGCAGGTACACAATTCTGAGTTTTATCACACTGGACTTCTCACCAGGGAGATGCAATTTCCTTCTATGGAGAGACTGAATGAAGAACATAGTAAACTTGACTTCAGTGGCATAGTAACTTCAAGTTTCTTCCAGTTGATAGTCTTTTTCTGTTTGATAGTCACATTTGCTCCCTCTATACTAAAATTGTCCCAGGCACAGTTCTTCATTAATTCACCCCTCTCTCGTCTTCATCTCAGGACCTCTCTTTTCTATCATTCTGTTGTGATATTTGTTCTATCTTAGCTTGCTCAAAAAACTACAATCCATCCTGAAAATTTATATCCATGAGATCAAATGTTATGTTATAATTATTGTGAAAATTTTTGAGAGCTCATATTAACTAAATACACAATCAAGTAGAAGGAATTTTTCATAAAATTTCATGAAAAAGAATGATAGTTCATATCATAAATCATCAGTTATGAATTACTTCAATAACCTCTTAGCTGTTTTTACAGTACCCAGTTTTGGCTTTATTCAGTCTAATCTTTCATATGGATTACTAAACTTTTATTATATCTATTTTTGTTGGTTCAGCTTTACACTACAAACTTTTCAATGGCTTACTATCTCAATTAGATTCCTCCGTTCCTCTCGAAGAGCCCGGCAACTACCAAGAGTATCCCATCTGCACGGCAGAGCCTGGCAAGCTACCCGAGGCGTATTCGATTTGCCAAAAACAGTAACAACAAGTATCACAATTGAGACATTACTGGTGCCTACTCGAGCAAATGGATGAACAATGGGACAACAGTGCTACAGTGTTACTATCTCAATTATGATTATTAGCACTGTTGTGCAGATGGGATACTCTCGGTAGCTTGCTGGGCTCTCCAAGAGGGACAGAGGAATTAAACCTGGGTCGGCCTCATGCAAGGCAAATGTCCTACCCACTGTGCTATCTCAATTATAGTAAAAGTAAATTATTTACCAAAGATCTAAGGATCTGAACTGGTTTCTACCATCTTAACCTCGTCTCCTGCCATTTTCCTCATCACTCAAGTCTCCATCATTTATGAAGTTGGTCAAACACTCTCCAAATTGTGATTTCATTTGTTCTTTCATCTGTGTGGGACACAGTTTCTTCATGCAGATGCATGTGTTCTCCTTTTTTATTATATCTATACTTGTATATAACAATTTGATCATGTTCAACAGTAAGATTCAGAGACTTTAATTCTTTAATTGAACAGAATTCTATACCTCCAGTTATATCACTAGGGAAATTTTATTCCCTAGAGTAGCATTTCTTAAAGTTGCATAATTCAAATTTTATATCCTAAAGAATTATGAAATAGAAAGATTGCATTACTATTCAGTTTTCTAATTTGGATGGTGGAGTTTATTTCATATGCAATAAGATATAAAAGAGTAACAATGGTCTAATTATTATAATAGTCTCATGAGCCAAGAAACAGATTTAAAAATCATCAAAATGACTGGTACATGGTTAATTTACACGGCATTAACCTTCCTAGTCCACTTGTGTTTCCTCCTTCTACCTTTCTAGCACTAAGATTTCACACTAACTAGATCTAGTTGTTTACTGCATGCTATTTTACTAGGTGTCTGAAGTGGGGTTTAGTGCATGGTAAGTGTTAATATTTGACTTACTTATTGCATGGTAAGTATTAATATTTGACTTAGTTGACTGAACCAAGAAAAATAAAATAATAACAGAAAACTGAATTCCACTGGAGGAACAAAACCTTTCATCTTAAAGTCAAATGTGATTTTTATCACACGCTAAAAATATATTTTGGCCATTTGGCAAACACAGTTTAATAAAATCAAATTCAAGAACTTCACATCTTTTCTTAAAGCTATTGTCAGTAGGCTGGGACATTTTTCTTTGAACCAAGGGTAAAGGAAATAAACCTATAGGAATTGTGCCCATAGAAATGAACACTGTGATGTATGTATGGTAGCACATCCTGTTTCAGTAATTGATGTGTGCCCGGATGAGGGCTCATTGAACAATGCTCCTCTTGTTGATACTTTTCTTTTCTTTGATCAGAAGGTAAAGGATAAATCTCAGAACCACAGAGCAGGTGCTAACTGGATGTATGAACTAAAATGGACCTGAATCCCTGCAGGTTATTTTAGTAAGACTGGGATCGTGCCCCATAAAAATTACCTAATGAATAGGCCAGGTATTACTAAAATGAAGGCCTCCAACATTTCAGCTATGAGACAGGAAGTAGAGCCAGGCCTTTGCACAACATTAAATGAGAGTGAAATAAATTCATCAAAGTTCAAAAGGACCAGTTTGGAGAAAATGAATATAGGTTCTTACAGATAGTTTTATTAAATCAATTTTATTGCATTTGGATTTGATTTTAAAGTGACATAATGGTAATTTTTATTAAATAATTGTGAGATACAGTTACAAAGCTTTCATGTTTGAGTTTCAGTCATAAAGTGATCAAACACCCATCCCTCCACCAGTATATGTTTTCCACCACCAATATCCCCAGTATCCCTCTCCCCACATCAACCCCTTTCCCTGGATCTATGGCAAGCAATTCCATTCTTATTCTCTGTCTCTCTACTTTGGGGCATTGTGGTTTGCAATATACAGATACTGAGATGCCATCATGTTTGGTCCTTCATCTACTTTCAGCACACATCTCCCATGTGAGCTATTCTTCCAACATCATTGGCTTAGTGATCCCTTCTCTATCCCAGCTTCCTTCTCCCTCAGTTCATAAAGCAGGCTTCCAACCCTGAAGCAAGATTTCTGTGCCTATTTTCTACTATCCTTGGGTGTTAGTCTCATATTATGTTATTTTTTTATCCCACAAATGAGTGCAGTCATTCTCTGTCTGTAGCTCTTTTTCTGACTCATTTCACTTAGTACGATACTCTATATTTAAAAGCAAATTTCAAGACTTCATCCTTTCTAACAGCTTCATAATATTCCACTATGTAGATGTACCATAGTTTCTTTAATCAGTCATCTGTTTCTGCACACTCGGGCTGTTTTTAGATTCTGGCTGTGGTGAACAGTGCTGCAATGAATTGCAGGTTCAGATGTCATTTCTGCTGTGCTCTTTTGCACCTCTGAAATGTATTTCTAGAAGTGGCATTGCTGGATCATATGAGAGCTCAATTTCTAGTTTGTGAGGAATTCCCATATTGTTTTCCAGAAAATATAGTATGTTTTCTGAAAATAGTGATAGTTGACCTCTTCCTTTTCTATCTGGATCCCTTTGGTAGCTTCTTCTTTCCTGACCATTCTGGCAGGAACTTGCAGTACTATATTGAATAGAAGGGGTGAGAATGGGCAACCTCGTCTTGTCCCCTATCCTAGAGGGAAGGCTTTTAGTTTCTCCCCATTGAGAATAGTACTTGCTGGGGGCTTGTGGGAGATGGCTTTGACTACCCTGAGGAAAGCTCCTTCAATTCCCATTTAGTTGAGTTTTTATCATAAAGTGACACAACGCTATTGCTTGGTGGTGGGGGCTGTCGGCATTCTGTTCTGGTTGGGTTTTGCTCCTTTCCCATCACCTCATAAATAAAAAGATTCCACAATCATAACCATTGGGTTTAATGCCCAAAGAACAAAGAATGGGTGTAGAGCAAGAGCACAGCTGGCAGGGTTCTGCCTTCCAAGCGGCTGACGCAGATTCTATTCCTAGCACCATACAGGGTCCCCCGAGCCTGCTACACGTGACCCCTGGGTGCACAGCCAGGAATGAACCCTGAGCGCCGCTGGTTATGGATGGCCTAAAAAAACAACAGCAAAAGGAGCAACGGATTGATACCCTTTAAGGAATAAATTGTTTTCTAGCTATAATATTCTCCATTTTCCCTGCACTGATGGAAAGGTACATACCCTTGAGCACTTAACACCAAACTTCACAGGCTAGGCTGATTACAGATGCTCTTGGTAACTATTTTCACATTAAACTTTGACTTAGCTCTATTCCTCGACTTCAAAATGTATTTCCTGCTCTTCTCTGAAGCGCAGTGACAGAAAGCATTTGCCTTTGAAAACTTTGCTGTCTGGACTTGGAATAATTGCAGTATGATGATCAGGCTGCTGCTGGGGGAAAATGAGGCCAGACTATCATTCAGACGGGTTTGCCTCAGAGAGAGAAGAATGTGGAAGAAGAAGGAATGAAATTACATACTAACATTTGGAGTGAGCACAAAAAGAAAATCTTCTCCGTGAAGAGACGAATAGGCACTTCTGTGAATTTGAGACGTTCAAAGGACAAAGGTTTTTGTGAAAGGAAACTAAAATTTAGACTATAGCAGAAAGCAGTGAAAAAGAGTGGTATGGCTGAATTTTCCGGGACAAAGACATAAACCTGTCCATTCCCATCTCGTGAGTTAACCTAACAGGGATGTTCAGACTATGGTTCAATTTTTAAGAATTAATGTTCTTGAGAATTCTTCACTTGCCTCTAGGACCTGTGGATAAAATGAAGGCTTAGTGTTTACTTGTTAACTTGGCTTGTAATCAATGCAAAAACATTGTTTAAGCTTTTTTCTGACATAATCAGGAATTTTAATGATTCTGAGTATCAGATTCAAAAACCTGTCCCTCATTGCAAATAGGAAATAGAGCTAAAAGTTAGTAACAGGGGATAAATTTGTTGATCAAGTTATAAATTCCTTTAATTTATAGTTAGTTTTGATTTTCCTTAGTTTAATATATTATAATTAGTTTTGATTTTCCTTGCTTTTCTTTCTTCCCTCTATCTATCCTTCCCTCCTCCCCTTCCTTCCTTCCTTCCTTCCTTCCCTTCCTTCCTTCCTTCCCTCCCTCCCTCCCTCCTTCCTTCCTTCCTTCCTTCCCTCCCTCCCTCCCTTCCTTCCTTCCCTCCCTCCCTCCCTCCTTCCCTCCTTCCTTCCTTCCTTCCTTCCTTCCTTCCTTCCTTCCTTCCCTCCTTCCTTCCTTCCTTCCCTCCTTCCTTCCTTCCTTCCCTCCTTCCCTCCTTCCTTCCTTCCTTCCTTCCTTCCTTCCTTCCTTCCTTCCTTCCCTCCTTCCTTCCTTCCTTCCCTCCTTCCCTCCCTCCCTCCCTCCCTCCCTTCCTCCCTCCTTCCTTCCTTCCTTCCTTCCTTCCTTCCTTCCTTCCTTCCTTCCTTCCTTCCTTCCTTCCTTCCTTCCTTCCTTCCTTCCTTCCTTCCTTTTTCCTTCCTTTTCTTCATTTTTCCTTTCCTTCTTTCTTTCTATTATTTTATTTCCTCTGTGGTTCTGGCCTTCAAACTCAAGGTCTTTCATTAGAAAGGATATCCTTCTTGAGGGGTGAGCTCTGGGTAGCAGGGTAGGGTTGGGGTGGAGGTGTGGAGGGATGGGTATTGGAGACTTTAAGGGATACACCTGGTATGCTTTGGAGGGGACTCCAGTGTTGAGGATCAAACCTGGCGTGTCAAGATTTTTAATTAATAAAATACAATTTTTGACTTAAGTTATAGGTCATTCATTTTCAGATCTTGAATTATCACTGAATCTCAAACAAATGAAATTTATCTTTATCTTTACATGAATATAATGGTCCTTTATTTTATGTATAACTTTTTTAACACTAGCTAAGTTCTTTTCAATATTTTTATCATTTAAAATAGTATTGGTAAAACTAAATAACCACCTATAACAAAGTATAATCTTAACAGATGTTTTTAATGAAGTGTCTTGTATGAAGCAATTGATAAGTGAAACAATACTTAAATTTCAGAAAGTTACCCTTCAATTTGGCTTAAAATAAGCTTGAGATTTTTATAAGTAGCAAATTTGTTATATAAGTTCTTGATTAGCATCATAAGGGTATCATCATCATCATCATCATCCTGTTTATCATCAAATTTCTTGAGTGGTCTCAGTAATATCTCCATTCATCCTAGCCCTGAGATTTTAGAAGTCTCTCTTTACTTGTCCTTCCCATTGATGCCACATTGGAGGCTCTTTCAGGGTCTGGGGAATGAGACCCAGCATTGTTACTGGTTTGGACATATGAATACACCATGGGGAGTTTGCCAGGCTCTCCCATGTGGGCAGGAAACTCTCGGTAGCCTGCCAGTTCTTCCAAAGGGAGAAGTAGGCCACTTTGCTTCTTTGCTAAAAGAAGAGTATATCAAAAGTAAAATGAAAATGACAGTATTTTCATGCAAAATTCTTGTGGAAAGATTATGAAAACTAAGACTATACTGTAACTTATGCAATTTTATTTTTACCTGAACTTAGTCCAAAATCTTTGGTAATTTATGAAATAGAGGCAGTATTATTAATTTCAAAGAATTTTCATGCATTTAATTTAACAGTAAAATAATTTTAATACCACTTATTTTTACTATTCTATTGAATCACCGTGAGATAGACCCTTACAAATCTTCTTCTTCTTCTTCTTCTTCTTCTTCTTCTTCTTCTTCTTCTTCTTCTTCTTCTTCTTCTTCTTCTTCTTCTTCTTCTTCTTCTTCTTCTTCTTCTTCTTCTTCTTCTTCTTCTTCTTCTTCTCCTTCCTCTTCTCCCTTTTCTTCCTCCTCTTCCTCTTCTTCCTCTTCCTCCCCTCTTCTTCCTCCTCCTATTCTTCTTCTTCTTCTTCTTCTTCTTCTTCTTCTTCTTCTTCTTCTTCTTCTTCTTCTTCTTCTTCTTCTTCTTCTTCTTCTTCTTCTTCTTCTTCTTCTTCTTCTTCTTCTTCTTCTTTCTCCTCCTCCTCCTCCTCCTCCTCCTTCTCCTCCCCCTCCTCCTCCCCCTTCTTCTCATCCTTCTCCTCCCCCCCTTCCTCTGGCATTGTGGTTTGTAATATTGATACTGAAATATTCTCAAGAATATCCCTTACCTACTTCTAACCCTCAGATCTTGTCCAGCATGTTCACTCCCAGCTTTTATTGTCATACTGTTCTCTTCTCTCTCTTATCTAACTTCAGCCCCACACACATTTGTGGTTACTTCCAAACATTGACCAGTACTCCTAACCTCTGTTTTCCCTGGCCATGGATATTATTCTTCTACTATGTATTTTTTATATATCACAAATGAATGCAGTCATTCTATAGCTGTTTCTTTCTTCTGACTCATTTCACTCAGCATGATACTCTCCACGTCCATCCATTTTTAGGCAAATTTCATGACTTCATTTTTCCTGATGGCTGCATAGTAATCCATTGTGTAGATGTACCATGGCTTCGTTATCCATTCGTCTGTTCTTAGGCACTGATTGCTTCTGGCTATGGTGAATAATGCTGCAATGCACATAAGCATGGAGATAGTGTTTCTGCTGTGTGTTTTTGGGCCCCAAGGGTATACCCAGAAGTGGTATTTCTGGGTCAAGTGGGAGCTCAGTTTCTAGTATTTTGAGAAACACCCATATTGTTTTCCGAAAAGGCTGGACCATTTGGCATTCCCAGCAACAGTGAAAGAGAGTCCCTTTCTCCCAACATTTATGCCAACACTGGTTGCTTTTGTTCTTTTGGATGGGTGCCAGTCTCTGTGGTATGAGATGATGTTAGTTTTCTACAGGAAAAAAAAAATTGGATTTAGAGTCATACCCAGTTGTGGTCAGTGTTTGATCCAGACTGTGCTCATCAATCATTTCTTCCAGGGTCCAAGGACCATAGGTGCTGCTGATATTGAACCGTGGTTCACCACATACTTTAATCTTTATAGCATCTCTCGGGCCCTGCACTGTTGTCCTGTTGTTTATTGGTTTGCTTGAGCGGGCACCAGTAATGTCTCCACTGTGAGATTTGTTGTTACTGTTTTTGGCATATTGAATACGCTACAGTATCTTCCAGCCTCTGCCATGTGGGCGGGATACTCTCGGTAGCTTGCCAGGCTCTCCAAGAGGGGCCGAAGAATTGAACTCAGATGAGCCATGTGCAAGGCAAACGCCCTACCCACTGACCCACTGTGCTATCGCTCCAGTCCCTCTCGTGCCCTGAAAAATATTCTTTAAAAACGACTTTAAGGAAAATTTTTTATCTGTTGTACATATAAACTTCTTTTTAAAAATATAGTCATCATTCTTGGGATCTCCAGCAATGCTCTCGTACCTAGGAACTAGACACAGTGGCCAACTGGACTAGATAGCTCAAAGCTTTTTTTTTAACTTTTCTTTTTTAAGTTTTGCCAAAACTGCTACCAGTGTTTTCCCTGTGGTAAGCTGCTCCATGGATTGCCGTGTGGTTTTCAGGGCACATGTGGTGCTGCTACGAGTTTGGTTTCTTGAATATTCAAGGCATGGACCCTTGACCTTGGTTGATAACATACTCTACAAAATCAAATTTGGATGTTGTTGGTGGAATAAAGCTCATGGCTTTCCCCCACCCCACTCCAATTTCAAATCAATTCCAGAATAAGTTGATCGTTAGAAAATGGATAGAAATTTATACTTTTTTCTATTAGTTTCCTTTTATATATTTAATGTAAACTACCCTAATTTTATTTCACTTGTTTGTTTACTTGGCATATTTCATTTGAAAATTGTTTAGGAGGATTTTGTGAACTGTCCAACCAAGAGAATGCGACAGAGTTAACCATACCTAGAGAACCAGGTTACAAAGTTTCTGATTACTGTTCTTAACATTCTCTTCCTGGAAAATGTCAATCAAAGTCAACCTCTGGACTTCCACAAGCATTACAGACATATGTTATTATTGATACAAAAAACTCAGCAATACTTCAAAATGTAAATTTACATTTACATGGTTAATGTAAATGATTTTATAATCATTCCACAAAGATGTTCTCAAAATTATGTCTGTGACCCATTTACAGCAGATGCTTACAATAATTAAAGACACTTTCAGTTGGATCATATATAAGTTTCCATCCATTGATGAAATAGTATGTATCTGTGCATATACATAGAGAAATAACTATGTGTATTCATTTTACATAAAATTGGTATGTCTGCACTGGGTCATAGTGGAAATTTAGTTATAGTAATTTAAATCTGTATAAATAATATGTGTACATTTTATCTGAAATTTATTTTATCTGAAAACATAATAGAATTTTATCACTGAAACTAAACTGTAGGCAAATATATGTGAAGGGATAGAGACATAGTACAGTGGGTAGGGCACTTGCCTTATTCACACCCAATTCCCATGGTATTTAGGAAAGAAATAACCTGTTTTGCTGGTGTTCATGAATCCTATTTTAGCAAAACTATAGTTTTAATTTCTTTACATAAAAAACTTATGAAATCATGCATCCATTATCCACTTGAAAATAGACAATCTCTTTGTTAATATTTTATGAAAGCCCTGGAGGTAAAGTGTATAGTTAACATTTTAAGTATGGCTATTGACAGTTACATTAGTAAGCATATGTTGTTTCCTCACTGGTAAATAGGTCAAGTCTACCCAGATTTTTATTTGGTAGTTGGAAAGTGTAGCTTTGCAGACTATTAGGTGTATTAGTAGACCTCAGGCTAAATACCAAAACCAACTTATTCTTGCAAAAAAGATAACAGATAAAATGCCAAGGTAGATGCTCTTTCTAATTTGTTTAACCTATAATGCATAAAATTCAGATGGCATTACTTAAAAACAATGGATCATCAATTAATTTTTATAAAAATGTTACTGCTATATTTGCATGAATATTGCAAATCATCTTAAAACTCGTTACTTTTCTTCTTATATAAATCATTTTATATTTTGGAATTTAGAGAAAAATTAATAAATGAATCATTTTATAAATTCCAAAACCTAAACATAGTATTGAACAAATAGTCTCAATATTGCAAAAATGTGGTTTTTTTTTTAACACATTGGGGGGGTGCATGGATCCACTCCTCCAAAGTGCTCAGTGGTTACTTCTGGTTCTGTGCTTAGGGATCACTCCTAGTGGTGTTCAGGAAACCAAATGTGGTTCTGAGGATTATATCTAAGTTGGCTGCACGCAAAGAAACTGCCTTGACCCTGTTCTTTCTCTCTGGCCCAATATGTACTTCCTTTAAGTTATATTGGGTTTGGGGCCACCCCTGGTGTCTGCAGAAGTTATTCTAGGTACTCTGCTCAGGAGTGATTCCTTGAAATGTTTAGAGTACCATGTGTGATGCCAGGGATTTGGACCAGGGTCAACCAGACACAAGACAAGTACCATAACCCCTTCTGCTCTTTTCAGCTCTAATGTACTTTTAAACGAAAATTATGCAATCACTTTCTTGGCAATTAATATGCCAGGAAGTTAAAAATATTATTTCTAAATAACATAAACTTATCACAAATAATAATACAGATATGTACAGATAAAATTAATTTTTCTACTCACTTTAAAAAGCTATGCATTAATTAACAACAACTTGATTATTAATTAGTAAAATATTTTCATGATAACTTTTAATCATTTATATAATTATAACAAGATTATTAGTTACCCTTTTAGGGGGTCACAATTGGCTGTGCTCAGCCCTCCTAGCTCCGAGCTCAGAGGTCATTCTTGTTGCACCTTAGGGAATGAAATGGTGTGTCAGAGATCGAGTTCAGGTTGGCTGTGCACAAAGCAACCTACCTGCTATAATATTTCTCTGTCCCATAATTATCCTTTTCATACCTTAATAAAGTAAATGATTTATTCCAAATCAATATTACATTCTTTTCCCACTAGAACATAGAAATGAACATATAACTCCTCCAGATCATTTTTGTTGTCCAGCTTTTATGTGACTTCAAAAGTCCAAGATTTATGCACAGATATTTTATGTCTTCACCAAAATCCATTTCATGAATTTGTAATTTGACTTTGTTTTCTCATTGACATTTTAAATAATTATATTTAACAGTACCCGGAATGTGGTTGAAATGCATCTAAGACCACTACTCTAAAGTATAAAAGCCAAAGAAAGTGAGAAATCATTAAATATGTTATAAGCCCAGGCTGGCTGTGTGCAAGACAAATGCCCTACTGCTGTAATAGTGCTCTGTTCCAATAATTAAACCTACCTGTACTTACATATGTGCTTGATGTATTGTCAACAAGAATATGCAATGTAGAAACAGCACAGAATAAGAAACACTTTTGTAGAATTAAGGTAGATTTTGCTGCCCAGCTACTATGGTCTCATGAAGGTGAGGCCCTGTGCCCAGATAGAGTGATGGAGCTCTAGGTAGGACCCATCTGTAGTGTGGGAATTGAACCCACGTTAGCTGCCTGCCAAGCAATCTCCTTACCCACTGGACCATCTCTCTGTGGAGTTCCTAGCATAAGTAAAGATATGTTCTACTATGATTCCCATTGGTTTGAAGCAATTGTACAACTTGCACATTGTAATGTTGAGATGGGAGACTTCCCCCCCACCCCCGCCTCCCTGTAATTCCAGAAGTCCCAGAAGCCATTCCCGTGTCCCACTGCTGACACTACCAGGTGAGCTTATCTACCGGCCTTGCTCCAGAGTTTCATAAACAAATCCTCAAAGAGACTCAACTAGCTGCAAAGATTTCTTGGGCACTTTTCCGACTGAAACCTCTAGGGTGATACCCAGAAGGTGGTGTGCCAGCTCCTGCCCTATCAAAACACCAGCAGCCATATACACAGCCACAAACCGCTGCCATATCTCAGGCCTCGCTCACGACTGAGCATCACAGAGAAGCTAATCCGCCAGAAATTTCAACTACAGGAGTTTTTGTGGCTGAAAACTCCAGGTCTCCTTGAAGCCGGGATAGATGACCTTCCTCCACCTCTTCATTTTTCCAGAAGCTTGGAGCCACACTGATACCTCAAAGCCACTGCCATGTCTCGGGACAGCTCACCCAGCTAAATATTCTGAATTTTCCAGAGCAACGTTCCCAAACTCTACAATACTGACATTCCAGTAGTAGCACACCAGAGTGGATGGGATGTAATATAGAAGCTAATCAATCTCAACTAACAAAAACATTAACACGAACGGCTTATCTTACAACAGCTTAGTAGCCTTCAGACAAGAATTGTCTCCATGGTGAGATATGATAATTTTCACAAGTTTTATTCCATGAATATATTGTTTGATCATTCCATTAATCATCTCATGGTAACAAGCAATATAGAATTAATTATTGTGGCTCTGGTACAGGGCAGGGTTAAGGGGTGGCTGAGAAAAGGAGACAAGGGTGGAGGAAAGGTACAGTGATGGTGTACTTCTGCTGGACTCTTGAATGTCTGCAACGAATCATCATGAGCAGCTTCGTAAACCACAGTGTTTATATTTCCATGTTTGACATGTACAGGATTCAATAGATATCCCCTAAAATCGATGTCATCTTAACATTTCACAGTGTGGCCTTACTAGAATTGTAATGAGACTTTGCATCTGTAATTAGTAGCCAAGAACTTTCTGTTAGAAACTCAACCCTTTTGATAGATGCCTTTCGTATTATAGATTGAATTTTTGGCCTTGCTCAAAATTACTTTTAATTCCTTTAAATCTCTGATGTGATGATGTTTAGTGGCACACCTTTCAACAAGTGACTGGGGAGGCTGAATCATAAGACAAGATTAAGGGGTAGAGAATAAATATAAAGGTAAGGGCCTTGCTTGACATGTTGTTGACTCTGAGATTCATATTTAATCTCAGCACTATTTGTGGTCCCAGAAGTATTTCTAGGAGTGACCATGGTTCACAAAGTAAATCCTAAGCACTGCTAGGTATGCCCCTCCAGCAGCTAATTAATTAATTAATTAATTAATTAATTAATGAAAAAGTAGGTGTCTGATTTCATTAATATTTGTCAGAGCCATTGTTAAGAAAATATTTGTAAAGCATAACATGACAAAGGGCCTATATTCAAGTATGTTGACTTTCACAATTATCAAAAAAGAAACGACTAGCCCAATATCATCACTGTCATCCCGTTGCTCATCTATTTGCTGAAGTGAGCACCAGTAGTATCTGCCTTGTGAAACTTGTTGTTACTGTTTTTGGCATATCGAATACACCACAGGTAGCTTACCAGGCTCTGCCATGCAGGCGGGATACTCTCAGTAGCTTGCTGGGCTCTCCGAAGGGGCGGGGGAATCAAACCTGGGTCTGCCATGTGCAAGGCAAAAGCCTACCCACTGTGCTATCACTCCGGCCCTAACAATATAACCCAATATAATGTATAAATATCAGCACAGTGACCTATATCATTTCTATATAACACAAATGAGAAAACACATACGAATGCTTTAACACAATGAATAAATCACTGAAAAATCAAACCAAGCCACCTTGAATAGTACATTATAGTGATAACAAAATTAAAATTGATAATATCAAATAGTTAATAGTTTAGATCAATAGGAACTCTCATTTGTTGTATAGAGAATGCAGAGTGTAGCCACACTAAATGAGAGCTTGACAGAGTTCTGTCTGTGTACAGAGTTAAACAGTACTACCATAGGATCAAACAGTCATGCCCCTGATTGAGTTTTCAATCATCTGAATGATTGTGCACTTACTTGAATGAGTTGAAAATGTAGGAACACATAGGAATACACACATGAATGTTTATAATAGCAACTTTGTTTGCAGTGTCCTAAATTGGATTCCTTCAAGATGTTTTTCAAAAGGTAAGTGAATAAACACACTGCAGTGAAGTTAAAGGATAGAATGTTATTTATGTGAGTTATAAATCCATCAAAATTCATATTTCAAATCTATGGCATTTTGTTGAGGCAGACATATCAAAACAGAAATACTAAAGAAACTCATGGGTTTGGAGGTAGACAGAAATAATGATTAGATGGGGAATAGGGAGTTTTATGGCTTAGAATGGTAACTCATGTATTTCTCAAAAGTCATATGACTATAAGCCCCAGACTAAACCTGAATAACATAGGTTTTAGTTAACCAATATGGTTAACAAGTAAACATTACTAATTGTTGGTAAGAACTGGTAATTGGAACTATTATTCTATCTGCTTGAATTTCTGTTAACCTAAAAATTCTCTGGAAATGGTCTATTAATTTTATAAGCATACAGAATAAGATCATTTGAGATGATTATATTTAATTTTTACCATGTAAATGAAAGAATATATTAATTTTATGGAATTAATGCCATTAAACACCTTATGACTTAACATGAAACCACTTAAAATGGTCCTCCATCAAGATAATACCCTTCTCTTTTTAAAATTTATTTTAATCCACAAATTCAGCTCAGTTCAGTTTCAAATAATGGATAGGGAATTGACCAAACTACTAAGAATAAGTCTGAGCCACACTTTGTAAGTTATTAGTTCATGGAAGATGGTCTGATCATGTTTCATAATGAAGGAAAATCATTGTCAGGCTTATGAACAGTTTATGATGCTCAATGCTTTATGCTGTGAAAGATAATACTCAAGTAATAGTGTATGAATGAGTCAAGGTGGTATTATATGTTAGTTTAGGTCAATTCATTCTCTTGGAAAGAATGATGCAGTAATTCTAATATTAGTCTGTATATTAGCAGTGAGCTTAATATGCAGGCGCATAAATCAAAAGTTGCTGAAGAAACAAGTTTTGGAATAGTAAAACAGCACGAAAATAGATTATTTTAAGGATCATCATTAAAAATGGCACCATTATTTATTGATTTGGAAAACATTAGGTGATAAAAGTCATTACATTTAAATTAAGAGAAAAGACTAAGGACAGGTGATCACAGGAGGCTAATCTAATGAAAAGTTCTCCTTCTTGAGTATAAATAGACAAATGGATAAAGAAATAAAACAAAATGAGATTAAAAGATACCTGTTTTTTGCTTTATACTACCTTAAGGCAATCATCATTTCCATTGGCTTGAAAAATAAAAAGCAAGAATCAATACTCAATGATTTTCTCTCTAAATCTACATATATATGTGTGTGAATATATATTTAGAATAAATGCATTTGACTGCAAGTGATATCAAACCTGAGATGAAGCAGAATAAACACGGGAATATTCCTTCCTCTCTCCTTTTTCTTCCCTTCTCCCCACTCCCCATCGCCTATCAATATGCAGGTCAGGTGCTTTCCATATTGGCTCATGTACTCAAAAGCACCAGCACACAGCCTCTGTGTCACAGTCTGCATTATCGCATGTACTGCCTTGACTTCCTTCTTGTCTATTACATTCCCATAGCAAAAATTTTGTTGCAACCTGAGGCACAATGTGCGAATGACAGGAAAAGCAGAAAACCTAAAGGTACAGATCTCTCTCATTTTAGATCATTTGAGATCTCTCTCAATAATTTTCTCATTTAGAAAATTATTGTCTCCTACATATCTACCACAAAACACTTAAATACATCACGCTGAGGACAACGTGCTTCCTGAGTCGTCCTGTGATGTATAAGGTGAGGATCAATATATCATCATAGTATGTAATAGATAACAATAGTGAGAGAACCGTTCACCGGAATTATTTAAACCAACACAGTTCTGTTCCTTATGTTCATGCACTCTTGTTGTGCTCAGGCCTTACTCCTGGTGTTGTGCCCAGAAGTCATTCCTGGCAGTACTCTGGGAGTTGTTGGTTGAACTGTGATCAACTCCATATGACCCGCCAAGTACTGGCATGTAATGGCCAGGAACCTCCTACACCCTCTTCATCACAGAGGTGTGTAAGACATGGGACAGTCCTGATCCATACAGAACTTTTACAACACCCTCGTCTTCCACTTCCAAACACAAGAGAAAGAAAACAAAATTGTCCACAACCATTTTCTTTCCAACTGAAGAATGGGAGACACATACTACTCATTAGTAACTTCAAGTGATAACTAGCAACTCTTTGCCACTCTGTTTTGTGGAGGACACAGCATTCCTTTGGAAATTAAAAAAAAAAATTTAAAAAATTGAATCGCATTGAGCTGTAGTTACAAAACTTTCATGTTTGAGTTTCATCATAAAATAATCAAATACCCATCCCTCCACCTCCACCAGTGTACATTTTCCACCACCAATGTTCCCAGTTCCCACCCCGACCCATCCCACCTCTCTTCCTGCCTCTATGCCAGACAATTTCCCTCCGACTCTCTCTCGACTTATGGGAATTGTGGTTTGCAACACAGATACTGAGAGGTCATCACATTTGGTCCTTTATCTACTTTCAGCGCACATCTCCCAACCCTAGTGATCCCTCCAACCATCATTGATTTAGTGCTCCCTACCCTATCCCAGCTGCCTTTTCCTCCAGCTCATGAGGCAGGCTTCCAACCATGGAACAATCTTCCTGGCCCTTGTTTCTACTGCCCTTGGGTGTTAGTTTCATCTTATGATATTTTATGTTCCAGAAATAAGTGCAGGCATTCTTTGTCTGTCCCTCTCTTTCTGAAACACTTCACTTAGCATGGTACTCTCCACATCTATCCACAAAGCTTTGAGTCTTCTAGCTGTCTGTGGTTGCAAAGGTCTGGTTTCTAATATCAGAATTTAATAGATATGTGAATAGATATGTGAATAGAATTTAATAGATATTCCAGCTAGTAAATACACGTTGTGAGATATATGAAGCTTCCATTGTACCTTTATTTTATAACTTTTTATATACCAAAGTTAAGTGAATCATATTTTTTCTTGTAAAACAAAATATAGCTATTCACTTCCCCAGATTTTTAAGCTTCTGAGATCTTAAAACATAGATTCCAGAAAGTGCACTACTTCAGCTTAAAATTAATTTTATGAAATAAATTTCCATTAATATTTGCAACATCTTACTAAAATTTATTTCCCATAAATATATCAGAGAATATATTTTGATGTTTCTTGATATCTTCTAATCCAATCTGGTTGCTAACTTGGCAGTGCAACTGACCTAAAATCTTTTCAGCTGTGCATGCATATGAAATGAATTCAATGTGCACGAGAAGATTAAATAGCAAGAGTATGATTTTGGGATATTTTAAGGATCTGAGGGATGGTGAACTCCAGCACCATAAAAACACAGAAAACTCAGCACACCGGAAAGGCTGCCTTTGTCCTGGCCTCATCACCAGAATAAAAATGGTTTATCAGTATCTAGTCCCAGGCATGGTTCAAAATTGGAATTTCCCAGCAAGATGAAGTCTGCAGAGGATACAGTGACCATGGATTGAGGCCATTGCTCTCGAGGTCCTGGGTGTCTCACAGGCACTTTGAGCGGATCTGATAGATTCTCTGCATAAGCCAAGTTCCTAGAACTTCCCAGGAGAAACCATTTTAATTTACTGAATTAAATTTTTTGACTTTTGGAGTGGGTGGGGAAGAACAGTCTCACTGCATGAAAATGAGATATTCTGTCTTTACCTCCACTGGACCTCAATTCCTGAAGAAACTCTTTGTCTTTGGATGTTACTGGTTGACCCTCATTGCATATTTTCAATCCATCTCTCTTGGATTCTCTTTACTAATGTGTCTCGATGTGTCAGTTGAAGGCTCTAGCACACCCTTTCCAGAGCCACTGGTGTGTCTCTTTGGCGCTCAGATTCCTGTACATGCTCTTAGCTTTCTCCTGAAGCTACTGCAAACTCAATTCCTGTGAGTAGCTGGTTTCTCAGGCCACTTCTTTTCTTTTCTTTTTTTTAAGTTAGTGAGTCACAGTGAGGGTACAGTTTCAGATTCAAACATTCCATGTTTGTTTTTCCCTCATGCAGTGTTCGGGAGCCCATCCCTCCACCAGTGTCCATTCTCCACCACCAATGAACCCAGTATCCCTCCCACCCCCCAATCCCATCCCCCCCACCCCACCCCGCCTCTGTGGCAGGGCATTCCAATTTGTTCTCTCTCTCTCTGTTGTGGTCTGCAATAGGGGTATTGAGTGGCCATCACGTTCGGTCACTAGTCCACTTTCAGTGCGCATTTCCCTTACCACTCAGGATCTCCATTCAGAATTTACTTGGTGTTCCCTTCTCCGTTTGGTGTGACTTTCCCCCAGCGTGTGAGGCCAGCTTCCAAGCTATGGAGTCAACCTCCTCCCAGGCCACTTGTAGGGTGAAGTATAATGAATGACGAATGAACAGCCTAGGAGCAAATTAACCTCAGGGGATGATATCTAGAAAACAGAGCCAACATTTCAGACCTGCTCACTGGGATGAGACAGCACTAGGTGTGGGGGAGTCGAGAAGAGGGCGGGCAAGCCTCTTCGATCTTCGCGGGAGGTAGACCATGCCACCCGATCTCCCTGAGTAAAACCTTCTTAGGACACAGCCACATTTGTCTTTCACTGTGGCGCCTTTTGCCTACAGCAGTCAACCGATCAGGCCAGGGCTCAGATCAGGCCTCCCAAGGATGTGCCTAATATTTTATGGACACTTTAGAATGAAATAGTCACTCTCTGACTGAATGCTGCTCTCAGTTTCCTGCAGCCTGAAAGGAGGCGTTTATTTAGACCACTCTCCACTAGATCTTTTCGAGCAGGATGTGAGTCTCTGCTATGCATGTTCTTGTCCCCCAGCGGAGGGAAGAGACTCTGATATCATGAGAGAATGGAAGCAGTGTCAGCCCTGGCTTAGCTCACTAAAGTATTGATCAGAACCAAAGCTCTCCAGAGCTTCCGGGCTCTGTCTGTTCTTCACAGGCTTAGTATTTGCTTAAACGTTATCTAAATGACTTTGAGTCACAAGACATCCTGTATCTTAAGGACCTCTGGATACACATGATTAA
The DNA here is from genome assembly GCF_027595985.1 of Sorex araneus. Classification (NCBI taxonomy): domain Eukaryota; kingdom Metazoa; phylum Chordata; class Mammalia; order Eulipotyphla; family Soricidae; genus Sorex; species Sorex araneus. Next base: position 376,846,035 of record NC_073303.1, read on the forward strand.
GTTGGACTTTCCTTGGGAGATCTCTTTATATACATTTGTCAAAGGGTCAACCCCCTGGAATCATTACTGATGTGAAGGAAGGAGTCCCCTAGAGTTTGCCTGTAGCAGTCCTCTTGGAGACGGTGTGAACTCCATCAGCTCTGAGATAGTGACATCTACAAAGCAGAGCGTGTCAGACTGCACAGAGCTCATGTGGCCTTTCCTGTGAGCTTTCACCCGGACCAGGAGAGATGTCCCCGATGTGTTCACACTGACACCCGTGTGAAGGGACTGTTTGGGCCAGAGCTTTCCTGCCTGGCTTCCCCATGCTTCTGCAGGAGTTTCTTGAGATAAAATCAAGTTGTGAAGAGAACAAAGGGATGCCAGTTTTTTTACTTGTAGTGTACACCTGGGAAACCCACTGTAAAATTTAAGAAAATAATAATTTCTGAAAATATCTTAGCAACACTACTTAAAATTTTGTCTTAAATATTTGGTTCCTTTCTGAGCTTTAAAACTTCTTAAACGCCCTCTATTTACTGTTTTCAAAATACATACATTTCCTGTATATTCTTATGCATAAGAATTCTTTGCCTCTTTGCATTTAATCATCATCATCATTTGCTCAATCTTTCAATCAACAGCTCTTTTGAGTATGTCTGAACATTTACATTTGCCTGGTAATTTTTTTTAGTTTTAAATATTCAATTTTTAGCTTTCAATATTTTGTTTTAAAGTATTTTATTATTTAATTTTTGGTAATTTGTTCATGGAAAAAATCAACTTTTAGTTTATATCTCATGCCTGATAATCTAGCAAGGTGATACGAGATTGATTCTGATTTCTGATAGTTCTGTTGATACATAGAATACATAGTTTGTGCTCAATATTTTGCTCAATATGTTGTTAGTTTTTCTATAGTGTTCTATTCTCTTATATACTGGAATTATTTTTCAATAGGGATAGGTTTATTGGGACAGAGAGATGGCACAGAGTGTAAAGTATTTTCCTTGCACATAACTGAGACATCTGTAATAACCCCACACCACATCCTGTCCCCTGAGCACTACTAGGAGTGATATTGAGAATGGAGTAATCCCTGAGTATAGACACATGATGCTCTAAAACCAAATAAATATGAATAGGTTTTGCAGGAAACAATAAATAATATTTTTCTCAGTTACTGAACTCTCTATGAAGTTATAATTATTTAAAATTAAGCTACCTAAATTAAGAGGATTTTATCCACTCTTCAAAAATCGAAGAATTGGTTAGCTTTTGTTGAGAATTTCTTATGTACACATAATTTTCCTTCTTTTTTTATCACATTTTAAATTTTATTATTGTTATTGCAATTATTATGATCATCATTCTACTCCTATGTTCACAAAAAACAATTTTCTCAGAAGTCTTCTAGGTGGGGTAATGTACCTACTCCATGATTATTCTGGCCTCACACTTGCTCCTCTCATCAGAGCTTATCAACAGGGCAGGCCCTGGACATTTTGCTCAGTTCAGAAACCTCAAAACTTATGTGCCAAAGCACAAAATCCCCTATGCTGCACACACCCTCTAAAACAATCATGCTTCAGTGATCCACTTATCCATCAGTATTGGGCATTGCTATTTCTTAGAACAGTCTTTTTTGTGTACCAAACCATGAACGCATTCAAGCAAGCTTAAAATGTTTCAGCAAGCATTGTTTTTGTGCAAAGTTAGTTCAGGTCTACAAATAATCAAATTATAAGAACTGAAAAACTTTTATCTGTGTGCAGTGTTTGTGCAAAATCATATTCAGATTTATTTGGTTCATCACTGTGCTTTCTACTCATTATTCCTCAACAGATGTTTAGTATAGCTCCTATATTTTCTGACTATTATGCCATCTATTCATATTAGACTCACTTTATACTATGCATTAGATTTTTTATCATGAGTGATGAAATTGGTTCCATCTAGTTTTGATCAGAACATTAAAATCTGATTTTACTATGTAAGCTCCTTTATCTGCTTATTTAAGTGGAGTTTTTGTTGTGTGCATTTGGATTAGAGATAGGTATTATTGATAGTTAGAAAGTTCGATAGTCTCAAAGAAGTATATAGTGTAATCTCTCTCAATTTAAAGTTTGTTTCTTTTAATTTAAATTATGTCATCTCTTAAAATGATAGTTTAAAGCGTAAATCTCCACCAAGACCTTTCTGCATAGAGTAATAATTTCCCATCACTGCAGCCTTATAGCCCATATAGATTGATACAAAAGATCCATCCATCACAAAGTTAGCTTCACATTCTTACCCTGTTGCTTCTAAAATATGCACTCTGTTCTCAACATCAAACCCAAGATAATTGAAAAAACACGGAGAAATTTCCATTTTAATGATAAATAGACATGACTTCTTTGCTTTAAAATTGCTGACTAGATTGGATTAACTTCTGTTATGATGAATTGAATGGAATTGACAGAGGCAGATACATCTTTATTTTTTTTTTAAGGAACATGTTTTGTCAGTCAGAGATTCACCATTTGATAAATTAACAAGATAAGAACAAGCATGCTTCTTTTCAAGTTGGTGGTTCAGTAATCTTCGGATGCTGTGAATTGAGGTATTCACACCCATATTCCATCACAGCTATGGCTATTGTAATGATTCTGAGTGAGTTGCTATGTGTACCCTCTTTTTCATGATCCCAACCAATACAGAGAAAGTGACAAATGAGGTAGGAAAATTTCAGCCACTTATTTTAAAAGGTTCTGATTAGAAAGTGTGTAAAAGACAAGACCAATATACACTGGACCATGCTGAAAAGTGCCACACTGAAATGAATAGGCGGCCCGATACTATATTTATAAAGCAGTGTCAATTTAGGAGCAGAGTTTAACCTATCTGATCTGCCACTTAGACTCCAGACACACAGGTCTAAAGTCTTCTCTAGAAAGAGGAAAAAGTTCCTTAGTACCCAAAAAAGTGTATTTTTGCTTCCTGTGAGTCAATTCTACAAGGGACTTTCCAGATATAATTGCTGCCCACCCGGAAATCAATTTCCTGAGTCTTGTATTATTGGTTCATAACCTTCCCTCCTCTAACTGATAATTGCATCGCATTCTTCCAATTCTCATGGTTGTGTAATGTGTATTCTCCCTCCCATAAATCATATTGTGATTATGTGGGATTGTCTTGAGTCATGAGTGAGCCCAATCCACCCAGGTGGGAGTTAGAAGTTTGATGTATGAACCTCATATTACAGTGGTTCACTCTGATGTTTCTAATCATTGTGTTATTTCCTCAGCAGAATGCAACTGTGGTAAATTTTATCAATCATATTATTTATCTCAAATATTATCATTTCTAGGAATCCCTTTAATTTTTGTACTCCCCATTTTTCCTCTTACAATTATAATTATTATCTGATAGTTAAAAGGTGAAACATATGTGCACCAAGTATTTTGACATCCTGTTCTTCTCTTGTTGGTTATTAATTTATTCATGCCAGTTCTGTTTAATGCCAAAGGTGAAGTTCATATTCTACATGTCCCATTTTTCTGATTCTTTTCGTACATTATAATATTTTCATTGAATGTAAAGTACTACATTTGTGCTTTGTGGAGTATTGTCCTGGGTGTTTTTGAGTATTTTGAACTTTGTTCTGGTACTCAGGTTATATTAGAAATGTTTTATTCTTTTAAGTTTCACTTTATAACTTACTGGGGACTATTTAAATATATTCAACGGTCAAAATTAGCTCTGCTAATAAAGTATTTTGAAAATTTTGACTAATGACATATGAGTTGCATATTTTTATTTGTGCGTGATCAGAATCAGCTCTATTTCTAATTGTGTGTGAATGCCGCCCCCCCAAGAAAAATATTTAGCCTGATGGTTATCAGTTGTTATTTTCTAATCTTTTTAAAATTTTTCTTCCGTGTGTACCTGTACATGTTCTCATGTGTGCAGCCACCCTGCTCCAGAACGGCTGTGGGAGCAATAGGAAGAGGAGCAGAAACTAAAGGGGATCAAAGCGTCCAGCAGCGCGGGCAGGTTGGAGACGGCTCTGGGGGTCGGATCTGACAAGGCTGGACTGGCCATTTGAAAGTGACACACTTTTTTTTTTTCCGGTGGTGGGGGCATGTCAGACCAGTGGTGCTCGGGGGATACTCCCAGCTCGGTGTTTGGGGGGCCGTGTCGTGCCGGGGCCTCCAGCGAGTACACCGTGGGCTCCAGCCCCTGGAACCAGCGGCCTGGGCCCCCGGGGAACCGTCATAGAACAGGGCTCTCTCGCATCCGTGCTGGTGGAGCCGACCCGGGGGCCCGCCGCTCCTGGTGCCCCAGTGTCGGGAGGTGGCCCCGTGGACCCGGGTGATTGGGGCCAAACTCAGCCCCAGGCTCCTCTGCTCCGTCACTCTCAGTGGTTGCCCGGGGCCCGGTGTGTGAACATTTTTTGAAGAAAATACTTCCTTTACAAAATAGTCAACGCATTCTATGCATTGTGCCAAAATGATAGGTAAAGGGCTTCATGGAAAGGGAATGTGGAAGTATTGGGCAAAATGAAATTGCACTTTTTATTTGAGAGGAGGATGGTGTGTGTGTGTGTGTGTGTGTGTGTGTATGTAAAATTGCATTTTTTGAGAGGATGACTCTGTGTGTGTGTGGGGGGGGGGGACTTCTCCAGGGATGTGCCCAGTTCCAGACTGGGGAGGACTGCCGGGCAGGTTAGGGAGAAGTCAGTATGCAGAACGCCTGTCTTTCAGTGCATCTGTGTGAGACATGCAGCTTGCGAGGGCTTGCTGTGTGTGGAGTGCCTGGGCCCAGAGCCCCTGCCCGGACTCCCCTCGCCTCTACCCCTGGGTCTGGGCTGCCTCAGCCTTTGCCCGCGGAGACCCACGGTCTCTCCAAGTGGAGCTCCGGGAGCAGGCTGACCATGCACGTTTGCCCGTGTCGCAGCCAGGGCCACGTGGTGCTCTCTGCATGAAGCGGGGGCTCGGGCTCTTCAGAAGTTCTCGTCATCAGGAACTGGAAAGATTGCAGTATGCTTAATTTTGATTTTAACAGCTTTTTTGGTGGGGAGTCACATCCGGCGATGCACAGAGGCTACTCCTGGCCCATGCACTCAGGAATCACTCCTGGTGGTGCTCAGGGGACCAGATGGGATGCTGGGAATCGAACCTGGGTTGGTCTTGTGGACGGCAAGTGCCCTACCCACTGTGCTATCACTCCAGCCCCATGATTTTAACAGTATATATATGTTTTTCATCCAGTTTTCCCAAATTTTAGATGGAAACATTATTTTTGCTTAAAATTTTGGAAATTTTATTTTGTGCTATTTTGTGTTTTGCCAGTAGAAAATGTCACCCTAAATGACATTTTTTGTTGTTGTGTGTCCCAGGTTAAGAGTTGGGGACAGGGGCCGGAGCGATAGCACAGCGGGTAGGGCGTTTGCCTTGCACTCGGCCGACCTGGGTTCGATCCCCGGCATCCCATATGGTCCCCAAGCACTGCCAGGAGCAATTCCTGAGTGCAAAGCCAGGAGTAACCCCTGAGCATCGCTGGGTGTGACCCAAAAAGCAGAAAAAAAAAAAGAGTTGGGGACAGTAGTGGTTTTTGTCGAGTCGTAAGAAGTCAGAAATCAGATGACTCGAGTTTGTGACAGTTGACTGCTTCAGAGCCCTCCCTCTCGAGCCCCCGGTGCTCCTCATCTCCCCGTCCTTCCTGTTCCTTCACAGGGTGGTCCCCTCCGGCCTTTGGGGTGGGCCCACGAGCCAGCTGGGGACTGAGCACTGCAGATGTCCATATGTGTTTCTGGAAAATGCATAGAATTTTGAAGAATGCCTCCCATCTGTCTTTATCTGTTTGTTCCTACAGGCTAGAGGAGAATCTGCCTGCAGGCTGAGGGTTCTGCTGTATCCCCTACCATGAGTTGTGGGCTGGAGTGATAGCAAGTTTGTCTTGCATGTGGCTGACCCGGGTTCAATTCTTCTGTCCCTCTCAGAGAGCCTGGAAAGCTACCAAGAGTATCCAACCCGCCCAGCAGAGCCTGACAAGCTACCCATGGCATATTCGATATACCAAAAACAGTAACGACGAGTCTCACAATGGAGACGTTACTGGTGCCCACTCGAGCAAATCTATGAACAATGGGATGGCAGTGCTACAGTGATACAGAACTGAACATGCCTTTCACGGCTCACCTCACCTATGCTACAACTGTGGAAACAGAAGGTGCCGGATGCTCTTTACAACCTCAGACCTCCCCGTGGATGCTGCTGTCACCATGTCACCGGGAAGGGCTTTCTCACCCAGGCACGGTGTGTTCAGATAGACTCAGCTCTGCTGCCCTGGAGAGACTGTGGAGTCTGACGTCATATAGATGGATTTTCAGATGCTGTTTCAGAAACATCACTTTCCTTCCCGCCTTTAATGGTCTCGGGTAGGGTGTTCACTTGTATCTGAACCTTGTGTTTTATGGTATGTTAACCTGGGAGGAAGTCATTCTCCTTCTCCCTCTCTCTCTCTTTCTCTCTCTCTCTCCCTCTCTCTCTCCTTTCTCTCTCTCCTGAGTATGAAAAAAAAACTCTATCATATTAAAATAAATGCATGCGCAAAAAAGGACAATTCACAGTAAGTTTCTGTACAAATATTGAATCTCTGTTATTGTGACTATTTATCAAACTGTTCTCCAAGCCTGCTCACATCCAGACTGGGTCTCCTTCACCCAGATCCCCCATTTTCCAGTAGCTTGGCAGTCACACCCACAAACTGCCCCCGGCAGTGTAATCCCATCAACAGCCAAGATCCAGACACTTTAAAACAAAGCCACTGGAAGTGCGTGGCCGCATTCACAGCTGAGCACCCTCTTATTGTCTAGTTCTCCCTCTTGGAGAACCCGGAAAGCTACTGAGAGTATCCTGCCCAGATGGCAGAGCCTGGCAAGCTTCCTGCGGTGTATTCAATATGTAACAATGATAGAGTAACAATGATGGGTGTCATTCCCCTGACCCTGAAAGAGCCTCCAATGAGGCACCATTGGGAAAGACGAGTAAAGAGAGGCACTAAAATCTCAGGGCTGGGATGAATGGAGATGTTACTGGCACCTGCTTGAGCAAATTGATGAACAACGGAATGACCGTGATACACTGATAAAGTGCACATATAAATAATTGTTCAAATAATAAGTGTAATCCTCTGTAACTCACAATCTCCATATCTGTCTCTCTTCATAGTTCCTTTCTCTCTAATATTCTATTCCACCAAATCTAGCAAATTGATTTCTTTCAATAGCACATTCTCTCTCCTAGTATTGGTGCATCTACTTCTGGTTACTCTTTGTATACAGCTTCCAAATAAACAGGTGACACATTCTATGTCTATAACCTGTATTTGTTTTATTAGGCATCACTTTTAAGCATATGAATGGTGTGTATGGTCAACAGTCTGTATGGTTCAATGTCATAAAGGGTTGACATATTTTTGTCAGGGGTTTGCTTCAATGTAATACATTTATTTTCTCAAGATATATCAAAAATGTTAAATATTAATTTTTGCTTTTACTTTTTGGTTGCTTCACTGATACTGAATTATGACAGCATCATCATACAAATGTCATAATTATTGTAGGTTTATGTAGGCTGAGAATTGAAGAATAAATTGAGAAAATATCCATGGTGATCTGAAAAAATATCTGATGGAAAACAGCATTTTTTTATTGTTTTTGTTTTGGGGCTACACCTGGCTATGTCCAGGACTTCCTCCTGGTTCTGCACTCAAGAATCAGTCCTGGTGGGCTCAGGGGATCATATATGGGGCCACAGATAAAACCCAGGTTGATGGCATGCAAAGTGACACTATCTGCTATACTCTCTCTCTCTCTGGCCCTACTATAGCATTTAAGTCTAAAATAGTATACAGAAAACCCAAAAATATTTCAAATTAAAGTTGACCAGTGACCATTAGGATGGATTTGCAGAAATGCTGACATTTTAGAAATTCCATATACATGGTGTCATTCAATACAAATCATAATTACTTTTTGAAAGACAGGTAAAATTTGGATAATATATATGTATGCACAGACATAACTAATATTACACAACTGATATACGATGTATTTAAACACCTCTTTTAGACAGAATAATTAAATATGTTACATTCAATGTTTTTTTAAATATTAAAGAAAATAATAAAACTAAAAGAACCCTTTACATGAAAGATATTTTTATAAAGAACATGAGTTCTGAGGATGCTTTTAAAATATGTTATCAGAATTTTTTTAATATTTGACCAAAAAGAAGAAGAAATAGGAATTTGCTATGCAGTTTGAACAAATTGTGATTTATTTGATTTGGCTAATTTTATATGTATTTACACAGAGTTGGATTTTAAATAGATAATAGAGCCTGTTGTACATTTTATTTTATTCCAATGGAACCTTGTTCTTCATTTATAATAGCAACTGACATCTGCTTTCTCAATGTCAAATATGTTCATTATGCATAATCTCTAAGCAATATATTTAATCTTTCCTTTCTGTTTTATTTGCTGGTACACTTTATTTTGTTAGATTAGGTATTGATTATAAATAAAGAACTCCAGAATTTCCAACCTAACCTGAGCATATATAAATCTTTGCAAAGTAATAAAAGAAAAAAATATTTGGTTTTCTACTGCATCAGCACTGCTTGCCATACAGATGGATATACATTTGCTTCTCCTCAAGGGGCATTTACTCCATGAGCGTGAGGTGCTTTTAGTTTTCAGCCCACTGAGTCTTTTAGACAGCTGCCCTCCAGTAGATTCTCTCTAAAAATGACAGTGAGTTCAGTGATCGGATTCTAGTTTTCATGTTACTTTGGCTCACAAGCATCGCTTTCTTGAACCAGCCTCCATTGGACGGTCAACATGTGACTACTCAAATTAATTGGACTTTATGCCTTGTGTTCAACAGACCCTGGAAAGAAAGGACTAAACTCTGTCTTCTCTGTAATGTGGTTTTTATAAGAATATTTAAGCAATTAAAAACATTAGGACTGGTCTGGATTAATACAGTAGAGAAGTTAGGGCACTGATTTTTCACATGGTCAATCTGGGTTTGATGCCCTGCAGTCCACACGATTCCTATGAGTGATCCCTGAGTTCAGAGAGCGAGAAGTAATCCCTGAGCACTTCTGGCAGTATATATATATATATATATGTATATATATACACATATATACATATACATATATAATGTATGTATGTATATGTATATATACATATATACTTACACATATGTACATATCTGTATATATATGTAAGGGTTCAAGGCAAAGACCTTACATAGATATACATACATATATATACATATGTATATATGTGTGTATATATATATATATATGAGCGGAATCTCAGCAAAACAACGTTTATGAAAAACAAGCTAGTCCCTGACCTTCCATTTTCTCTCAATGGAACGAACATCTCCAAATGCAGCAGCTATGTGTACCTGGGTCAAGAACTCAACGTGAGGAACAACTTGGCGCCAGAACTGCATAGGAGGAAAAGAGCAGCGTGGAACACCTTCAAGAGCATCGAAGAAGTGGTTAAGAGGACAAAGAACTCCAGCTCCGGGCACATCTTTTCAACTCCACCATTCTTCCTGCACTAACATATGCCTCAGAGACCTGGGCCCTATGAAAACAGGATGAGGATGCTATTCGGGTATCCTAAAAAGGAATCAAAAGAGTCATGCTTGGAGTATCATGTTTCCTCAAGTGAGAGAAGGAATCTGAAGTTCTGACCTCTTTTGATGATAAAGAATCAGGGACGCTGTCTCATTTGCCAAGGTGTCCAAAATCAGATGGGCCGGAAAATTACTGTGATTCAGAGATGACCGCTGGACTAGAGCTGTTACCGACTGGATTCCACAGGATGTCAAGAGACCGAGTGGCTGCCCAACAACGACATTGTCAGACTTCTACATCAAAACCCTGAATGAATGATTTGAGGCTCTTCCTGTTCCTGGAGCGAGCAGATATCATTGGGCTACACTAGCACTAGAGAGAGACAAATAGAGACGTTACTGGTGCCCGCATGAGCAAATCGAAGAGCAATGGGATGACAAGTGATACAAGTGATAGGTTTGGAAAATATATGTACATATGTTACTAATATGCATGCAGTTAATATATGATATATTTAAATACCTATTTAGAATGAATAATTGAATATGTTACATTCAATGTTTATAGAAACATTAAAGAAAATAATGGGCTAGAGCGATAGAGCTGCCTGTAGGGCGCTCACCTTGCATGCAGCCGACCAGGGTTCGATTCCTCCGCCCCTCTCAGAGAGCCCGACAAGCTACAAAGAAAAATCCTGCATGGAAAAGCCTGGCAAGCTACCCATGGCATATTCAATATGCCAAAAACAGTAACAACAAGTCTCACAATGGAGACGTTATTGGTGCCTGCTTGAGCAAATTGATGAGCAATGGGATGGCAGTGACAGTGAAAGAAAATAATTGAACTGAATAAAAATTCTTTACATGAGAAATATTTTCATAAATAGTTGTCTTTACTCATACTATATATATTTGTATTTTTGAATAAACACACACATATAGAGAGGGAATTTATTTGTGTATACAGACAATAAAGTGAATAATGCAGGGATTCAAATTTTTCATTTCAAAGATGTACAGAATAGGTTTATTGAAATGTGTCTCTTAGATGTAGTTCAAGCTGAAGTCAACTACAAGCTCACAAACGAACTTTCCTTTTTTTTTTCTTTTTTGAGTTTCACCCATCAATGCACAGGGGTTACTCCTGGCTTTGCACTCAGGAATTACTCCAGGCGGTGCTCAGGGGACCTTATGGGATGTTGGGTTCGATTAACCTGAGTCGGCCCTATCCGCTGTGCTATTGCTCCAGCCCCTCACAAATGAATTTTCACCATTCCCTTAACTATCTAGAAGAAAAAAGATTTAGGCATTTCCCAGAATTAAGATTTATTTATTTATTTATGTATTACAGAAAATAACATTTTAGCAGGAAAGCATGTCTATGTGGCACAAAAAGATGAAAGTGCTGAGAAATGGTATTCATCATAGGAATGATTCTCTCTGAATGTGAGCCTTTCCTCTCTGAACCTGCCCTAGGCCCTTCCTAACTCCAGAGTATGAGTGCTCTCATTGCACCACTATTTACTTAAGAAATGATAGCCATGTACATTTTCCGTATTCTTGTTGTGTTTTTTCTTTGGCTTTTGGGCCACATATCTTGGTGCTCAGGGTTTACTCCTGTCTCTGTCTCAGGGATCACTCCTGGCAGTGATGCTGAGGATAGAACCAGTATAAGGCAAGTTTCTTTACTTTACTATCTCTCTGCCCCTGTTTGCATGTGATTAAATTTGTTCTTATAACTTCTACTAGTATTTATGATACAAATATTATTGGTAAATATGCCCCAGCCAATCCCACAGGGATGCAAGGAAATTTCTTCACTTCTGTTGCAAATGTTAATCACCATTTCTCACGTTTATATATGTGTCAATCTAGCTCATTCAAAGCCAACAAAATGCATTTTTTTTGTTTTACCCTGTTGAGACTAGGTATAGTAAACATAAATTCCTCCTGTGAACTGTAGAAAGAAGTGCAACTGAAAGAAAAATGTTTAATTACCACCTTTCATCTTAGAGTTAGTCAAAGCAACCTTTTAGAACTGAAGAATTAAATATAAAAAGCTGTACTCACAACAGATACAAGGAACCCCCAATGGCTGGGTACTGCCTTCTTCACAGCCATGCTATCTTTAGACTCAGTAAAAGAGCTAAATTGAGTCACAAAATATTCCACACCAATGAAATAAATGAAACTAATAGTATTTCATCGAGATTTTTTTGGAAATTTAATGAGTCAACATATGATAAGCCTTTAGCACTGCTTGTAATACATAAATGCTTAATAAATCACAATTATTCCCTTTCATGACTGCTAAGTAAATGGTAATTTGAAAAATAGCAAAAATGAATAAGCTCCTTGTTGCATATCATCCGCGGTTGCAGGGAGAGAGGCCCAGTGATCTTTGAACTGCAGGAGGATTAGGGAGAGTGGTACCCTCTGCCGAAGATTGTGCATTCCTAAGCCCAATGAAGTGTGTGTGCAGATTAGGTCATGAGAACTTGCACTCTGCATGTACTGGAGAGGGCCAGGGAGACAAGGCACTCGGCTGGATGGCTTGACTAGGATGTCACGCATTTCACATAGAAATCGTTCCTAGCACCCTTTACCTGCTCTCATGACCAGCTTGTGGCAGGTAATGATGTGAAATACAATAATTTTATTTCCTTTTGAATCATAACCTTCCCTCCAACTAATACTTTAATATCCTTACCCTCTGATCTTGTTTTATCTCAGCATTGGAATCACTGTTTCATTTTATTTTCCCTTTCCAAATTTGGGTCACTGAGATAATAAGTCTGTATCACACTTACGCTGAGACAGTAGTAGACTCACTCTTTCTCTCTCTCTCTCTTTCTGTGTGTGTGTGTGTGTTGTGTGTGTGTGTGTTGGGTCAGGGGCTACACCTGGCAATGATCAGGTGTCCCTCCTATCTCTCTGCTCAGGAACCACCCCTGATGGTTCTTCGGGGACTGTACCATATGGCAGGGATCAAACCTTAACCAGTCATCTGCAAGGCACACACCTGATCTGCAGATGTACTATCACTCTGACCACACCCACCCACACATACCACCACCACACACACATGCATACTCACCACTGTAACAAACTCCCGAGGTGAAATGCAAAAGGATTGACAAATATCCCCCTTGTCTCTTAACACAAGCACTCAGTGAGTTTACTGAAAGGAGGATCAAGGGAGCAGGATGCAGGGTTAGCAGCCCTCTCTGCGGCTAAACTTGCCCAGTGTTGGTTTCGTGTCTTTCATTAAGGAGAGAACTATTGAATGCAGGGGGAAGACTGTCCTTCCTGGATTAGGGCACCACCCTCTTTCCTCTCCTCTTAGGGGTACTCAGAATGGTTACGGTGGGCTTTAGTGTAGTTTAGGAGAGAGTTTCCAGCCTGGGGTAGGGAAACTGGGCATCTTGGCTTTGCCATGGGTCACTAACGCTATGTGATATGGGAGCAGGGGCTGTTGGCTTTGTGGAACAGTGGGCACTTTAGCTAGCACCTTTTCTTCTGAAGACGGGAGAGGTATGGACTGGGTCTCTCCTGGTCTCCTCCTTATCTATTTTATCAGGACCCCACTTATCCATCCAAAGACTTTTCCTGTCCTTGACAGTTAGGAATGTGATGCTTATAGTATAGTTCAGAGACTTGGTTTTTGGTTGTGTTTACTAAAAAAAAATAAATATTTCTCATGTTCTCTGTGATCTTTTGAAAATAAGTCAATCATGAACACATTTAGGAAGGATGAGAGTTAATGACTGCTACTATGGAGTTAAGGTATTCTATAACAGAAAATCAGTTCTGAACACCTGCAAGGTTGTGATTTGTGATTCCATTGCTGCTTCAGTAACCTGTTGGGGAGGTTGAATAGGAAAAGTTCTCTAAAATTAGTCAAAAGTTACCTTTTAAATTCTTTGAAGGAGTGACTATAAAATACGCTTTTTCAGTTAGATAATCTGTATTTGCTGAGCTCAAATAATCAAGTGCCATTGTTTCGTTGATGACAGAGGGGGCTAGGGAAAATGCTAAAAAAAATCTAGTAAATTCAGGCTGGAGTGATAACACAGCGGGCAGGGCATTTGCCTTGCACGCAGCCGACCCGAGTTCAATTTCCAGAGTCCCTTATGGTCCCCCAAGCACCGCCAGGAGTAATTCTTGAGTGCAGAGCCAGGAGTAACCCCTGTGCATCGCTGGGTGTGGTCCAAAAAGCAAAAAAAATAAAAAAGCAAAAAAAAAAGAAAAGAAAATCTAGTAAATTTAACTGTATTTAAAATCTGACGTGAAGGGTAACCAATCACATGGTGAAAATGGCAAAGGGGCAGGAAGAACACATAAACAGGAAGTACAGAGAAGAGAGCCCCGTCACAAACCTTTTCTCTGACCCATACGGTAGAGATCTTCCATGAATGCTAAAGCCAGTACCCAGATGGGCAAGTGTGGAGAGTGGGAAAGTCTGATAACAAAGAAATGCCAGAGCACCGGTGGGCACCAAGCAGCAGCCGAAAGGTGACCACACGGAATAAGCAAGAAACCAGGAGCAGAGCGGAGGACTTGGAGGGACAGAATCAGCAAGGAATCAGCATTTGACGCCAAAGGAAGGACAGCGAGAAACCACTGTGAGACTTGGGCATAGGACAGCGAGGGTGCCAACACTACCTTCTTCAAGCTTTTAAATAAAAGCTTTAATTCCATAAACATATGAAGTTACAAAACTCTAATAGGAATTTCACAGACAAACTTCCGGGACCCTTCAAGAGCTAGCCAGCCATGGGAACAGTACTTGCGAAGGTGTTCAACAAAGTGGGGCTCTGGGAATAGCTGGCATATTAGTAGATGGTTGCGCTGGATTATTCGAGAGGAGTTTTTGTTTGTTTATTCATTTTTATTTTGGGGCCACATCAGGCAATGCTCAGGGCTGACTCCTGATTCTATGCTCAAGGATAACTCCTGATGGACCGAGAATTGGAACTTGGGTCTGCCACATGCAAGGTGAATGTCCTACCCACTGTGCTATTGTTCCAGCCCAGCTAAAAGTAGTTTTCAACACTTTAGAGTAGGTAGCCCCACTCTGTTTTTCTTTCTCTTTTGATATTATTTTCATAATTAATAATATTAATTATTCTTGAAAAGTCTTAACAATTGTAGAAAAGGTATTGCGTGAGTGATGTTAGGTGATAGGTAGATAAATAGGTCATTAAAGTATTAGTTCAAACATCACAGTGTTACAAAGTATAGGAGAGTTTGAAGTGGATATTAGTGGTATGGGAGATATTATTGGAAATTAAAGAATTCTTGCAAAATATTGAAGTTTCACCACACATTTGGCAGCTTGATTGTTTCTTTACTATCCCTTATTGAACTGGAGAATTTAGTTTCAGCATTGTTGCTGAAAAAGGTAGCTTTCTAAATCCTTGAACGACATAGAAAGAATAAAGGCTAGTACTTCACTCTGGGCTTTGGAAAAGCTTTCTGTTTGCTTTTTATGTTTTTAATTTTTTCTATTAGTGAATCACCATGAGGTACAGTTACAGACTAACAAACTTTCATGCTTACATTTCAGTCATACAATTGTCGAGTTCCATCCCTCCACCAGTGCCCATTTTCCACCACCAATAGTCCCAGCATCCCTCCCACCATTCCCACCCTGTTCCCCCTCCCCAAACCCTGTCTCTGTGGCAGGGCAATCCCTTTTGCTCTCTCTCTCCTTTTGAGCATTGTAGTTTGCAATAGAAGTATTAAGTGACCATCATGTTCGGACTATAGTCAGCTTTCAGGGTGCATCTCCCATCCCAAGCGGCTCCTCCTAGCACCATTTACTTGGTGATCCCTTATCTAACTGAACTGCCTTTTCCCTCAGTTGGTGGGGCCAGCTTCTAAGCTGTGGAGCAATCCTCCCAGTACTTATCTTTAATAATCTTGGGTGTTAGTCTCTTACTCTGTTACTTTGTATTCCACAAATGAGTGCAATTTTTCTATGTTGGTCCCTCTCTTTCTGACTCATTTCGCTTAACATGATATTTTCCATGTTGATCCATCTATATGCAAATTTCATGACTTCATCTTTTCTAACAGCTGCATAGTTTTCCATTGTGTAGATGTACCACAGTTTCTTTAGCACTTGGGTTTTTTCCAGATTCTGGCTATGGTAAACAGTGTTGCAATGAACATGCAAGTGCAGATGTCTTTTCTACTATACTCCTTTGCATGTCCAGGATGTATTCCCAGAAATGGTAATGCTGGGTCAAATGGAAACTCAATTTCTAACCTTTTGAGAATCGTCCATATTGTTTTCCAAAACGGCTGAATCAGTCGGCATTCCCAACAGCAGTGAAGGAGAGTCCCTTTCTCCCCACATCCACACCAACACTGGTTGCTTTTGTTCTTTTGGATGTGGGCCAGTCTCTGTGGTGTGAGGTGATATCTCATGGTTGTTTTGATCTGCATCTCCCTAATGATTAGTGATAAAGAGCATTTTTTTCTTGAAAAAAGCAATCCCGTTCACAATCGTGCCTCAGAAAATCAAGTGCCTTGGGATCAGCTTAATTAAGGAGGTAAAGCACCGATACAAAGAAAATTATCTGTGTGGTTTTTGTTTAGGGGCCACACGCTGTGGTGTTGGGGGGATGTATGTCTAGCTCTGCTCTCAGGAGCCATACCTCCTGGTGCTCAGCAAACTATAAAAGGTGTTTCCAAACCAGGTTCTCCTGCATTCTAGGCAAACGCCTTACCATCGTACTATCTCTCTGGCCCACAGTTTTGAAATTTTAAGCAAGTAAAGGAATGAGATGATAGGAAAATACATGAAAGTAAGAGAAAAATATCCAAGGGAGGGTGGAAATAAAACTTAAGATATAAGTTAATGCAAAAATCTAAAGAACAAATGCACACCCCTCATAAGTATTTTCAGCAAGAAGTACATTAATCGGTAAAAGATCTGCCAGGAATTATTTCCATCAAGTTACCTCAGTGCTTGGGTGCCAGTGATGAAAGGCTTGTTACGGAGTTTTCTGCTCTTTGTACCCAAGAGGCAGAGAGTCTCTTGCCTGCACGCCTGGCTGTCTTCCCCAGGGTCCCTCGGAGAGGATGGGTTCCAGCTTCCCTCCCCACCCCAAGCAGAGCTCCCAGCGTCCAAAGACCACCAGAACCTAGCTACAGCCCTGCTCGAGGCCCCTTTCCACACATTCGGACAGGCCTCATGCATGAAGGTACCGCAGAGGAACCCAGGTGTGTGTAACCCCATCAACGGCCAACATCCAGAGACTTAAAAGCAAGCTCCCAGAAGCGATATCTTGTAGCCTACTTCTCCCTCTGGAAGAAACTGGCAAGTTTCTGAGTTTCCTGCCCACATGGGACAGCCTTGCAAGCTTCCCATGGTGTATTCATATGCTAAATCCAGTAACAATCTGGATCTCATTCCCCTGATCCTGAAAGAGCCTCAGTGTGACATCTTTGGGAGGGCCAAGTCGAGAGAGACTTCTAAGATCTCAGGGAAAGGACGAATGAAGAGGTTAACTGAGCCCGCTCGAGAAATCAAAGATTAACGGGATTTCATGATCATGATCGTGATCGTGTACCCAATAATGAATAGACATGGTGTAGACAGGGGAAATGTCCTCCAAATCAATACACTCAACACTTCCAATATTGTCAGGGATTCTTTCCAAGTGGCATTGCTTTATTTTTTTTAAAAATTCATCAGGATTCTGATTAATACAGAGACATCTGTTCATTTGGAAATCTTTATTATTTTTTTGTGGTTGATTGGTCCAGATCTTCATTCTTCTAGCTGTCACATTCTACTAGCCAATACCTCCATGAAACACGTGTGCTTGAGTCCTTTAGCTCTATCTGGTGTGAACAATCATGAAAATATTTTTAAAACTCCACGGAAAAAAATATTTTGACTGCTCATCACATATTCCTATGAGCTAAGATTATCTTTGTGAATTCAATTATTAATTGATCAATCACAGCATTCTAAAATAACTGATGGTTTAGGGTTTTCTGTGCCTCCAAGGAAATGAAATGCAAATCTCTGTCAGTCATCTGTTCACAAAGGCTCCTTTAAGAAATCCCCTGCATACAGATGTGGAGCCTAGGGCGGTTTTGGTCAACTGTAACTCACTCCTTTTCATTTTTTCCCTCTTAATAACCCCTTCTTTAAGTTACCTATTTGATTTTCCTCTGACTTTTCTCCCTGAAAAAGGAAATCTGATTCCAAGGTAACATATCAAAGAACTTAACATTGATACAAATTAGAGTTCTGTCTCTTTTCATTTTTATACAAGTTTCCAGTGGATCTGAGTTCTGAAAGCCGGGGGAGAGATTAAGCACCAAACTCTCAGCTTTGTGATCCTTCAAGGGGAAACATGTTTCTCTCTTCATCATCATTTTTAATTTTTAAAATTTTATAATCATAGACAAAGACTTATTTCAGTTATCCTCTGTGAAACACCTCAGACAATATAATTCCTCACATTGTAACTGGAGGCAAATTTATCTTAAGTGAATATTTTACTAATTAGCCCTAAACTGTAAGATATTTTCATTTGTGATGTTATTTATATAACTATAAATGAGAAGTTCTCCACAGTAACATTTATTCTGATAAGCGCCTTTCTACTTCTCTCTGACGTGAGTGGAGAAAGTCTTCAGATATATTCATTCGAAACATTAACTTCACACTCCCCCTGCTGAGCAAATATGGCCTACTATCATGGAAGAAAAAGAAAGGCCCGTTAAAGCTGTTACTACTTTTGAATTAATGGCCCCTTGGGGAAGCCCTGAGGTTATTTTTGTTATTGCTTTTCGTCTTGTTTTGGGGCCGTACCCAGCAGTACTCAGGTCTTACTCCTTGCTCTGTACTCAGGAATCGCTCCTGATGGCACCCAGGGGACCAACCGGATTGACCACGTGCAAGGACAGCGCCCTATCTCATGCTCTACCTCTCTCATCCCACACTAATAATTTGTCTTCCTCAATGTAAGGCTTGTTTTTAAAAGTGAAGGATTTGAATTCACTGCTCTACACATGTACTTGCTATACATGTATAATGTATAAATATAATATATTTTTTGTCAGAAAACATGTCCATCCTGTTTGTCTAGTACCAGGGGTTGGGCAGCCCAAGGAATAAGTGAGGAACCAGAGAAAGGTCTCATCTAACATAATTTTTTTCAGCCACCCACCCAAATTTTAGTGACTCCCTGCCAAGATCCAGGAGGTGGGGGAGTTCAGAACGTACAGTGCCAGGGACAAGCTAGCCTAGCCCAGTGGTACCTGGGGCCTGCGGGGCACTACCCGGACCCTCCTTCCTACCATGCAACACTGGAGCTGGGACCATAAATCATTCTGGGTCCATGTCTTGCCTAGGCCTTAACTCCTACTCTATCTCGTAGCTCCCATGTTTTACTTAGCTATTCCATACTTTAGAGAAGGGTCCCTACTCTACTGATTAACACATTAATTTCTTTTTTCTTAAATACTTGAGCAATATTGCTTGAAGTTCTCAGGTTCCTGTCTATGTGGGGTTTTCCATCTCACTGTAGCCTGTTCAGCGTGAAAATAAAGGGGTGAAGACCTTTATGATGGCATTATCATTATTTTTCCTCCACATAATTATAAGACAACATTATATCCGGGCTGGAGCACTGATGTAGAGAGTAAATCACTTGTCTTGCACATAACAGACGCACATTCCATCTCTCGCACCATATACGGCCCGTTCCCAGAGTCCTACCAGGACTGTCCTTGAGTACAGAGAGAGGAGTAAATCCTGAACACCTCTGGTCCAAAAACAAACAAACAAACAAACAAAAATACAGTATATCGGTCACATATGCACAGTATGATGAAACAACTGCTTGCATGAATAGTGGATAGCAGGCTGTCGGTAGAGATTTCAGAAGTCAAGAGTTATGACTTCAGCTGTTCTGGACTCAGTGTTTTGAAAGCTCACATCATGCGTGGATCAGCAGCTTACAGCATAAAGCTGCACTTATGCAAGAACTATAGTCCTTCAAAGCAATTTGTGGGTTTGTTAAATCATTACTGATTGAATAAAAAGCCACAAAGTGACCCAGGCTTGGTTCCACGTCTCTGTGATCTTCAAACAGATTCACCCTCCATCCTCTGCCAGAGGTTTCCATCCCCCTTACCTGGTGGTCACAAGTCTGGAGGGCAAGCTGGCCCGTGTCAATGGCCAGCAAGTCTCTCTGTCGCTCTGAGGTGGACTCATGCCCAGGAAACTCAGTGCAGGTTCTCTTTATGTATATATTTTTTTAATTGAAGCTTAGTCACACACGCACTGGAACAGAAACCAATGAAAACCTGTGTAAAATTTTTGTCAGTAATACTATATTTTAGGGGCAACACTCTTCATTTGAGCCTAGGGGTCTAGCTGCTCCCTATTACATGACCCAACCATTTTGTAGCCCAAGGATGCAACACTACTCAGAACAGGGAGCGCCAGGGCCAATCAGGCCAACACAGGCTGTGCTGGGGAGCAGAAGGCATGCTTAGTTGATTGAACTGGGGAAAATGGGGTGCCTTGTGCGAGCCCCGGCCTGTGGTGTGTCTCCCCAGGCCCTTTGGAACAGACTATATGTCATTGGATAAGCCCTTATGCCCAAACAAACAAACAAACAAAAACTAGTGACCTCTTATATGAAAGCAAGGAAAAGGGATTTATTTACTGGAAGTGCCCACTTGCACATTTGTCCAGCCCACAGCCTGGGGGTCCTGTTCGGCTCAGTGACCCCACTGCTTCCACTCTCACGCTTTATCTCAGCGGTTTCTGTTCCATAAATCAGTTCACCCCCATTTCCAATGCAATATGCTTACTGCTGACATAAAGCAACATCTTTCCCCATTATTAAAATGCACACATTCGATTACTTTAAGGAGGAAGAAAACCTGTATGTTCTTTTCATCCGTCTCATTTTAATGAGATATTAAAACACCTTACATAATATCACCAACTTCTACAGATTTCTTGCAAACATTGGTGATATTTTGTATCTTTGTAAATACTGCAAAAGTAAGGGATGATCAAAACTCACTCTGTGGGCGGTGCTTCCCTTCATGTGCTTCAATCCTGGTTACTGATTGGCCGTGTTACGTCATTTCTCAAGGTTCAGGGACTTTCCTGTCACTCACTGACCCAAACTGCCAATATCCTAACACCATAGTCTTCCATTTCTAGGAAACTGGTTACTTGTGTATTTATATATTCACTCTAGGACATTTAGAATCCATGTCCAAGACACTAGCGAAGGCTAGCCTCTCAATTCCTCGGTATCCTGACCTCCTCTGACCTATGCAGAACTGAAACACACACACACACTATGCATACACACTCACACACTCACACTAACACACATATAGCACTCACACACACACATGTGCTCACGCACCCCCCATACACACATGACTGTAGCTGTACTCTGGTGATATTTGGAAGGATTTTACCCCAGATTCTCAGCTCTGGTGATATGTGCATGTTTTCTCAAATAGGGACTTTTTTGTCAAAGCCTATTTTTTTCATTGTCTCCTGATCCCAGTTCTTTATACAAAATGGTGCTTCCAGTCTAAGATCATATAAATATCTTTGTCTATCAACCACTTCATTTTTTCCTCTAGATCTGACCATCAAAACTCAATCTGTAGTCCAAGATGGAGTGAGCTTCTGTTCAGTTGCATCCATGTCTTCTTTCTCTCATGCTCCACAGATCACATGTTCATACTACACTAATCCAGGTATGATCACTTTCTGTGCATCTCAGAAAAATTTACACAACGGCCCTAAAACCATCAATAGTAACTAAATATTTCTCCCGATCATCAGAGAAATAGTAATAGTTTTGAAAAAGACAGCAGCAATTAAATAGCAGAGTTCCTGGTCCACTTTGGAACATGGTATTACCTACCAGGAAACCTACCACATGAGTCCGTCCCTAATACTCCCCCGTGCGAAGGACCCTATGTTCACGGGGAAGCTCTCCACATTTGTTTACTTTAACGCAGACCTGCTGCAAAGTCTTGGTGTTATTTATACATTATTGATTTGAATCTTGACTCTGATGCTTAATTTCTTGCCTGGTCTCAAATCTGAGTAAATGCCCTTGTTGGTTTTAAATCTTTCACTGAAGAGAAGTTGGAAGCAATTAGAGACAAGTGGCAGGTGAAGACAGCTCGGGAACTGCTGCTGTGAGCCCCGTTCTGAGGACCATCGACTGTTAATTCCTTGGGGGATGAAAACACACTTGCGGGACAGCTGGGCCTGCTCATCAGTTAGGGCGAGGCTGTCCTCTCTAGGCCGTGGGGGGCTGCCAGCTACTGGACCGCTGGTCTCCCCCGCCCGCTACAGCGAGCTGCCTGGTCTTGCTGGGGCCATTTTAAGTGCCTTCCCTTGAATTTTGAAGCGCGTTTTCTGTAAGACCTACCCTGCTTACGCACCGTTTCCCACGTGGACTAGTTTCAAGTAGATATTTATTCAAATGAAATATAAATGAATGAAATCCTCTATCAGAAAATTAGAGTTAAGAAAGGCAACTGGCAAAAATCTCTTGCATCATGTCAGATGAGATTATGTAGGGAATTTAGTTTCTCATAACATTGGAGCTTATCTCAGCTACCTTGTTATGTTGGGGAAATATTTTGACAAGAAACTGACTTTGGCTTGCTATTAGAATGAAGAATGAACTCCTCCTGGCACCCGCCCACGCTGTGGAAGCGCAGTTCATGGAATAAACCGCACGCGTTAGGCGCCGGATTTAACTGACAACCTGCACTTTTTAAACAAGCTTTCCATCCCTCTTCTCTTTCATTTAACTTCCTTCTAATGAGGAAACTTGAATCATGTTAATACTCTTCTAGATTCCGCTTAAGAATACCAGTACCAGAAGTAAATTGTGTGTTGGGGCTGGACTGAGCTACCAGTGTTAGGGTCGGCAGATCTCTGCCCGGGGGAGGCTCGGAGAGACAAAAGAACAAAACCAAGACAACTCTTTCTGCAAATGCATGGGGTTTATTTAAGCCAATATAGCTATATTGGGACCTTCAATTGTGCCTCAATAGCGTGGCATAACTGAAGGCCCCGACCTCCAAAAAGCAGGCTGTATTTATACCCTTTTGGGGGAGAAATGAAAATCTCACATATCAAAGGGAATCACATCTATATATCAAAGGGGATCACACATATTGGGGGAAAATTACATGTATTGAATCAAAGGAGAATCATACATATCAAAGAAAATCACAGGTATCGGATCAATAGGAAAACCATAGGAAACCATAGGAAAACCATACAAAAGGGAAAACCACACCTATTTCACTTAATATGCTAATTTCAACATTTGTTGACCATTCCGAGCAAATGTTTGTTTACAGTTCCTCGGGGCAGTTTGTTGGCTCATTTGGTGACAGAGTCCTGCCCAGCAGAAGGTCCTGAAGACATCTTTCAAAGCAGTCAAGTAGTTACAAAGGGCAACTTCAGCGGTTAACCCTTAACCTGCCCTTCAGTTCTTGACTCTTAACTTGCCCTCCTCTTCACCAGGGCGAGCCCATGTATACTGTACCGTACTGCGGACAGGAACATAGGGACCCATGAAAATGGGCGAGACTTCTCCTGTGTCCTGACTGGTTTGGATGAAGCTGAACATTTTCCCCCTTCAAGCTGCCTTCAGAAAAATAATTTCAGAATACTGAAAAGAGCAGTTTTTCCTTCTCTCACAGAAGCCTGGCTGGTCTTTGACATGCAGATGGTGTTAGCCAGGCCTGACCTTTGATATTGTAAATTGTAGATTTCAGGTGCAGGCCCAGCTTTGTCTTTGGGATGTAAATCCAGGTGCCTGAAGAAGGTTTCAGTTTTGGTTTTGTATCCAGCTGCCTGTAGAAGGTTTCAGTTTCGGTTTTGTATCTTTCCCTTCTCAGTTCTGTATTCTTTTCCCGAGGCTATAGGCCTACCCATACAAGGAAACAATATGTTTCCATTGTCTCAATGTTCTCCCTGTAACATCTTTTGATGCCTTTGGTGACGTCACTATATTGCGTCCTTTAGAGCTACCATGATCAATAAAAGGAGGTCCACGAGGCCCTCTGCCTTTGCTAAGAGCCAGAGCGAGCCTTAGTCCTCCAATCAATGCATTTCTTCTGCGTTCCTATCTCAGCGCCTCCGATTGCACGAACGTTCATGCAACAATTGTGTTTCAATAAAACTTTATTTATTGGGGCTGGAGCAATAGCACAGCGGGTAGAACATTTGCCTTGCATGCGGCCAACCCAGGTTCGATTCCCACCATCCCATATGGTCCCCTGAGCACAGCCAGGAGTAATTCCTGAGTGCATGAGCCAGGAATAACCCCTGTGCATCACTGGGTGTGACTCCCCCTCCCCCAAAAAATAGATCATTCCAGAAGTATGACTGAAGTCTGCGAGGCAGATGGGATCGGAAGGCAGACAAGTCCCTGCCAGCCACTGCTCCACTCTCACCATCCAGGGTGCCTCGGGGACACCTTCTGCTGCTGTTCTCCAAGGACAATCAGTATCCACTGCTAAGTAACACTCACTTGGCAAGATTTCCTTTTGGAAATACGAATGCTCGAGCTGAGAGATAGCTCAGCTGCCCAAGCCACAGCCCAGCTGATTCTGGTTGCAACGTGAGGGGTGGGAGGCCTGGCTACTGGGCCCCTTGTTGCGATGACCCCGTCAGGGAAGGCCTGACTGAAGGTCCTGTTTCTACCAATTCAGTGTGCTATCACGTTGTTGCAATCTGTTCCTCCCCCGAAGGCGTGCGAGCCTGGTCCCCCTGGCTCCCCTCCAGTTGCAGGTGTGACTCTCCATGCAGGTGTGGCCCAAGCCGCCCTGGGCGCCCAGCATTTGGACGCCAACACCCCAGACCACCACTGGTGTCGAATCTTTTTTTTTTTTTTTCTTATCCCTCTTGGAGACTGTTTTTATTTTCCTTTTTGCGTCACACCCGGCGATGCACAGGTCCTCCTGGCTTTGCACTCAGGAATTACTCCTGGTGGTGCTCTGGGGACCATATGGGATGCTGGGAGTCAAACCCGGGTCAGTTGCGTGCAAGGCAAACGCCCTACCTGTTGTGCTATTGCTCCAGCCCTCAAAACTGTTTTCTGTCTCTTCTCCAGATTTTTCCAGCACAGTATCATCCCCGGAGAACTGCCAGGTGGGGGGGGTCATTCCTGAGCACAGAGCCGGGAGTAGCTCCTGAGTGCTGCTGGTGTGGCCCCAAAGCCTGAGATAAAATTAAATCAATCAAATCTGATCTAGTTCCCACCCTGGCCAGGACCTAGCTCGGACTGGGGGAGGTGCCAAGAGTTCCATGGCCGCTTCTCTTGTTGATGCTCACGGGTGCCCACTGGCCCACGGCGAGCCTGAGTTTGGGCAACGTTTCCTTCTGTTGGAGTGTTGTTAAGCTTTGCAAGAGTGTAAGCTTTGTGTTTCGCCTCTGTGACATTCTTACTACAAACATCAAGGAGATATTTAATTCCTCCTATTTGGGCCTGAGTTTAGAGTGACTTGCCCTGGGTTGAGGAGATCAGGTTTTCTGGGCTCCTGGGGTACCCTCAGGAAGACACTTCTTCACCTGTACCCTCAGAACACCTCGGTGTACATTAGTCCCTAAGGGTCTCCTTACCCAGCTCTAAACTCTCTTGCTTCTCAGTTCTGCCTGACACATATGCAAACTACGTCCAAATAACTGTATTATTGTATCACTGTCTTCCCGTTGTTCATCAATTTGCTCGAGCAGGCACCAGTAACGTCTCCATTGTGAGACTTGTTACTATTTTTGGCATATCGAATACACCACGGGTAGCATGCCGGGCTCTGCTGTGCGGGCGGGATACCTCGGTAGCTTGCCGGGCTCTCTGAGAGGGGCGGAGGAATCGAACCCGGGTCAGCCACGTGCAAGGCAAATGCCCGACCTGCTGGGCTGTCACTCTGCCCAAATAAAAGTAAGTCTAATTCCCAGCACTCCCCTCCGTCATGGGTTCAGTGCAGTTCTTCAGCACGACCTCTCCTCTCTGCTGGACCCACTCTGGTTGAAACATATTTCCACAGTATTGTGCTCCTGAGAAAGAAATCTGTTCCACAGTTTTAGTGCTATGTACGGCATTAACTAAGTAATAGGTGCAGTTCTAAGCACTTTGTAACTAGTAACTAATCAAAGCCTCACTACTTTGTGGTAGGCACTATTATTTTCCTCTTTTTCACACACTTATAAGTGGAACCTAGAATTGCTAATTACCCTCCTGTGGGACCACACGGCTGCAGTCGTGTCTGCTATTTGATGCGAGGCCACCTGGAATCGGCGGAGTCACCTTAGAAGACCTGCTCCGCCATGTGTGAACTCCACTTTGATGCTTTGTCATGTGGTATTTCAAATATAGATTTCAATTTAAATGTTGTCACCTCAACCTAAACAGATTGTCAACTCCCGTTCAATTGCCGGCCATTTCCAGTGACCTCCAGAATGTCATGTTTATAATTAATAATCACCAGAGATACCTGCTGGTTTAATTGTGGGTCTCCACACTCTGCAGATGCCTGGTGCCCAATTTTCAGAGACCGATGTGATTATTTGATGATGACATTGCTTTCCAATGCTTCGTAACAGTGCAACACTAATTTGGAAATCAAAGAATTTTGTCTCCTTATCAAATTCCATTCTACTTCGATTCAACTTTGAAAGCAAAAATCAAGGCAGGCAAGCACACAATGGTTTAATAATGAATACATGAATAGTATTATACATGAAATAAGGATATGCAAAAATATCTCATTGTCTTCTTTAATTCTTTAAAATTATCATTGTAGGTCCCTCCCCAGGGCTGCTCAGAGACGACCTTCACCACTGATGCTCTGTGGCAGGGAGTGCTCAGGATGTAGGGATCACCCAGCAGTGATCTTGGAGCTCAATGGTCTGGGGACGAATCTGGGAATCATGCGTGCTAGCCAGAGGGTCTATCATGAACTACTTCCTTGACCCAATGAATCATATGCTTTGTTCTATTCCCTGTATATATGTGACATTTGATAATTCATTAAATAATAATTAATTGCTAATTCTATTACTTAAGGTTAATATTTTATTATTTGGAAAGAGTGCCTTTTAATTTTAATATACTGATCCAATACTTATCATGACTTTCTTTCTTCTTTCTTTCTTTCTTTCTTTCTTTCTTTCTTTCTTTCTTTCTTTCTTTCTTTCTTTCTTTCTTTCTTTCTCTCTCTTTCATCTTTCTTTCTTTCTCTCTTTCATCTTTCTTTCTTTCTTTCTTTCTTTCTTTCTTTCTTTCTTTCTTTCTTTCTTTCTTTCTTTCTTTCTCTCTCTCTCTTTCATCTTTCTTTCTTTCTTTCTCTCTTTCATCTTTCTTTCTTTCTTCCTTCCTTCCTTTCTTTCTTTCTTTCTTTCTTTCTTTCTTTCTTTCTTTCTTTCTTTCTTTCTTTCTTTCTTTCTTTCTTTCTTTCTTTCTTTCTTTCTTTCTTTCTTTCTTTCTTCATGGGTGCCTAGGGTATCCTCAGGAAGAAAATGCTCTACCTATACCTTTTTATTCCTTCCTTCCTTCCTTCCTTCCTTCCTTCCTTCCTTCCTTCCTTCCTTCCTTCCTTCCTTCCTTCCTTCCTTCCTTCCTTCCTTCCTTCCTTCCTTCCTTCCATCCCTATTCCTCCCTTCATTCTCTTTTGTATCTTTCTATCTATTTTGTGTCTTTTGTAGGAGAGGGGCACAATCCATGGTATTCAATGGGGTTCCTCTTGACTCTGCACTCAGGGATCACTGCTAGTGGTGCTTAGGGGACCCAAGATCAAACTTGAATCAGCTGTGAACAAGGCAAGGTGTCACATAAAACAACAGTAATTATTGTTATTTTAAAGCAGATACTGATTGTCTTTGGAGAATAGCAGCCTGAAGGAAATGTCCCCAAGGCACCCTGGACAGTGAGGACTGGAGGAAGGGTGGACGGGCTCTTTTCCTGGTCACTGTACTATCTGTCCAGCCCCATTATCAAGATTTCTTATAAGAAATGCTACCCCTGTCCATTAATATCCATTTCTTCAACCAATGTATAACAATGTATGCTTTATAAAGTCAAGGACTGCACTGTACAAATGTCAATCACGCATAAACCTTCTCAGTTAAACTCTTGAGGAGAGAATGTTTGGGCCACCATTCCCCATAATAGCCCAACACCCTTATATAGCTTCTAACTTAAACAGAGCTAAACTATGATGACCTTGTCTCTTTGATTCCAAGAAATTAGTTTTAGGAAATAGCCACATCAAAGATGGGTTGAATGGCTGAACTAAAAATCTCCTACTAAAACAAAAAAAAAAAATCTGCTTATTCAAAGATCTTACAAAGCAAGTCCTACGGGTTCATAGCTCAGCTACAGGCATGACTCTTGTTTGCAGAAGAGCTCGCTGTCCACATGACTTTTATGGTTTACAACTCTCTGATGGGGCAGATAATTATTGACTATGTTTTTCTGAATTGCTATCCATAAATTTAGACCAAATAAAAGCAATATTTATCAGATGTTATTTGTGAAAATTTTATTTTGTTTATTTTAATCCATATATATTCATACTCAGAGGTATTCCTGTCTACATAACCAGAGGCCAGTCTAGCAGTGCTCAGGGACCGTAAGTGGTGACAGGGGTTAAACTTAGATTAGCCATGTGCAAGGCTATCACTCAAACCCTGTACTATGTCCCTGATCACAACAAAATATTTTTATTTGCAAGTATTTTTTCTATCAACATTGATATTAATAAAATATACATTGTCATTAATATTTTAGAGAAAATGTTTAGTTATTGTCTCAACTGAAATTTCAAAGTACAATCAATCACACACACATACATTGGATTTTCAAGTTGGGGTTATAACATATGGTTAATATGCAGCTGAGGTTAAGGTGCCCCGACAGCATTTGTTCAACCTGCTTTGATGTTGACACTGTATAGACCAGTGAGAATTGCCAAGGGTGGTCTGGTCTCATGGCCCCAGAGCACTACTAGGGGAGTCCTGTGTAATCTTCTAGGGCCTAATCAGCTGCTCCTCCACAGGCTTCTGTTTTGAACCACTGACCCAGTTGGCCAAGAATCAGTCAGTTGCCCTTTGAGCATCATTTGGAAACTCCCCCAAATATATTTATAGCACAAAAGTAGGTTAAATTTGAAAAAAAAGTTATTTTCTTATATAAACTCACATTAATTATGCAAAACCAAGCATGTTATTTCCAGATGCTTAGCTATTTACTTGGTTTTTCTAATCCAGCTGTTATTGGACACCAATATAAGAATTCAAAAAACTATATACAAGGAAGAAATCTTTTTAATAATATATTTTAAGCAGCTTGTCCAATGCTGTTCTCAATTCTCTTAGAACAAATATTATTTGAAAAAAATTATTTAGTGATAGTTTGATGAATAGTGAAAACTGGATGTGGGGCAATGATGAATCTATTTTCCTCCTCTCCATTTCTTTTCTTTTCACTGCTGCCATATCTTATCTGTGATTCTCACATACTGCTTTGAGTGTCTACATACCATGGTACCCTGAAGATAACAAACTTCCCAAGGTTCTAGAGAGCCTCCAGGCAGTAAAGCGTGATGCCAAGGATTGAACTCAGAGGTTCATGTCTACAAAGTAGGAAATCTAACACTGAGTCCTGTCCATGGGTTTCTGCTGAGAGAGTTCTCACCACAATTTTTTCTTCTTGTTAAATGTAACTTAGGTCTTTTCTTTTTCCTTTTCTTTTCTTTTCTTTTCTTTTCTTTTCTTTTCTTTTCTTTTCTTTTCTTTTCTTTTCTTTTCATTCTCACTGCTTCTGTATTACCCACTTACTAAGTAAGAACAGTATTTTTCTAAATTATAAAATTCCAATTTAGAAAATGTAGGAATAGGTCAGAACCTATCCTGTCATAAAATAGATATTAAACAAGACCATCCACAGTGGGCTGCTGGAGCCACGGCTCTCAAAGTGCCTTCACTCATGGCATCCTTTGAGAAACCAAGTTCTTAATTTTGGAAATGATTCTCATAATAACTTGGGTGCCATTGAAATGCTCACCTTCCATTTTTTTCATACCACATGGACACTTCTTCAGAAGCTGCAAAATGTGTTAAAAGCACATGTCTCCCAGCAACACATCATACAAATCTGTGCTTATTTTCCCATTTTAATTTCATGTATGGAAAACAGCAGAAATTCTATATTGTGGTCCTTTAGTTTTAATTTTCAGCACTGAAAATGGAACGAGGTGTAATCTCTACAGACCAGTGTTCTGTGGGGATTACTTATGTATGCGTGTGTATACATATTGCATGTGTTTAACACCTGAATATGCTGAGATCTTGGCTCCGCACTCAGGTATCATTCCTGACAGTCTCAGGGGGATCATATGTGGTGCCTGGGATTTAATCCGGGTTGGCGGTGTGCAAGGCAAGCTTCCCACCCACCCGATGGCTTTAGGCCCCATCACTTCTGAGGAATTTAGAGGTGTTGTGAGGTGAACAACTGAGCAATGTGATGCTGAGATTCGACTCATCATGTCCTGAACTTGCAGCTATGATACTCCAAACACGAACTCTGAGCATGAGTGTCTATTTCAAGGTGGAAATGGCTCTATAGCTTGGGCATTCAAAATCCGCATTTATTACCTGACTATTTATGCCAGAATAGCCTCACTCACTCCCGATTTCCTCTTCAAGGTTCACTCTCAGAAGACTGGCAGCTTGATAACCAGGTAGCGTTTCTGTTACGACAGTTTCACTCATGTGAAGTTGCATTACAATGACAGTATCTTACGGGAGCATGTGCATATCATTTTCGAATCTAATGGGAAAATAATTTGTTCTGTCACTTAATTTTAGGTAAATGCTGGAGGAAAATAGATCAAAAGTGAAAGTCATCGCCAACACCTCATTCCTCCAGCACCTGAATGATTGCGATCATGAATTCCTATTGATTCTCTTGGCTCTGATTGTCAACCCTCTTTGCTCTGTGTCTGCACCGCATATTATACTTCTAGCAACTGTCACTCATGTCCTGGTGATGAAACCAGTGTCCTCTGTGTCACTCTTATTCACTGGGGACTCACAGGCACCAGATTTAGTAATACATTATACCATAAAGTGTCTTTGAAATTTTGTTTAAAATATTATCGTCTTGTGCTTTGCCTCATTCCAGCATCCTGGGGAATTAGGACATTGGGGACAGTGTTTGGAAAGATTCTTCTGTGGGGAAAACAGTTGTCAGAAAGCTGAGTTTATAATTTCAGATAATTTTAGTTGATACATTTCACAAGATTTGCATATACCTAGATAAAAATGAATCTGTCAATCTATTGCAAGAATGAAGTGATTGGGATATGAGAAGCTGGATGGATTCTGAGAAAGGTCGGAGTGGATTATAGCCATCAGAGAGAGAGGAAATCTCACTATATTTCAGCTCTGAATCATAATAAATGCAGCTAGAGAAAGATCAGATAAAAACCATTTATTCACTAGGTATGCCTTGGAACTGAAGTATTTCACATCTTAAATATTGACAGATTGAATAAAGGAATGTCTTGAAATAATATCAATGGTACCTATCTTGGAAACTCCTCTATGAATATTTATTATATTTCAAATAACAAATGAATATAAAAACAGGTAATGAGTACTATTATATACAAAACTAGTAGTATAAATTATAAGTAATCATTTAAAACGTCATATTCACATCATGTGTAATAAAAAATTTTGAAAGGTTAATCAGTTCATTGTACAAATAATAACAGAAATGGACAATGGATTATTAGAAAAAAGTGTTTCATAACCTCCCTGAGTTCTTAAATACATACATAACCAAAAAATTTAAGGTTGCACTAATCACCTACAAAACTGAATAAGGACTTAGTGTGAACTCTTCTTAATGTTAATAATAATCTGTTTCACCACCTTACTTGCTCTTAAAGAAACTTACTATCCGTTAGCAAATCTTAACAATAAAAATCTCGGGGGCTGGAGCAACAGCACTGCAGGTAGGACGTTTTCCTTGCACTCGGCCCATCCAAGTTCGAATCCCAGCATCCCATATGATCCCCTGAGCACCGCCATAGGTAATTCCTGAGTGTAGAGCCAGGAGTAACCCCTGTGCATCGCCAGGTGTGACACAAAAAGCAAAAAAAAAAAAAAAAAAATCACTTCATGAGAAGAACCATATTAACATAGATAAAATACTGATGAAAAATACTTATAGCTTTTGGGGTATTAAGAATAAAGAGGAGGTGCTTAAACCCAGACACAGTGGGTTCAAGCCATGGGGTAGTAATATAATTCCCCAGGATTATATTACTAGACACCTCAGGCAGAGCAAAGTTGGCTTATGGAAAGAGAGTGTATTGACTGACTGACAGACAAGGGGCCTCCAAGAGACCCATCTAACAGTCTGAGGGGACATTTTATCTGGACCCCATCAGGAGGAAAACTTCTACTTTCTACAGATTAGAAAGTCCTGGGAGGGGAGAGAAGGAGCCATGTACCCAATTTGGGGGAGAGTAAGTTATTTATAAAAGGTTGTAGGGAGCCAGAGCACATTGCGCATGTGCGCATGCGCATGATCGCGCATGCGCAACAACCACATTGCGCATGCGCGACAAACACATTGCGCATGCGCGACGACCGCATTGCGCATGCGTGGCGAGAGTCAATAGAGCGCCACCTCATATGGGGTGATTGGCGAGAGCCAATAGAATGAGTGCCACCCTATGGGGTGATTGGCGAGAGCCAATAGAATGAGCGCCACCCTATGGGGTGATGGGCGAGAGCCAATAGAAGATGAGCACCACCTTAGAGGCGGGGCAACCAGGCTATATAAGGACTGCCATTACCCGGGTTGTTGTTCTTTCTCCTCATGAAGTTAATGGAATAAAATTGCTGCAGAAGGATCCTCAACCCGTGTCGTCTCACTCTTTGCTGGCGAAGGGAAATCGCGACGCGGGCCACGAACAACAGGTACCTAATTTGACGGAGAGTAAATTATATATAAAATATTCTAAACCAATCACATATAAAAGAAAAATAAAATAGATTGCGAATTTGGATCAACTATAAAGTGTTCTGAGTCAATTGCATAGAGATCGTAAAATGTGCATTGGTTAGATTTAGTTAGGGTGGGAAAGGAGTCATGTGGTCATTTCCATCCAGGACTTTGGCCAGCAAAGGCACAGAAGTATGTCTTGCTGAATCAGGCTGGTAGAGAGGGGTGCCTGGACCAACTGTGGGGCAGAATGAAGGAGTGATGGGGCCTCTAGAGCTTCCGGTCACCACTGCTCATCTTCACAAGGAGGGTCCCAGCCTGCAGGTCTTTAAAATGGGAATTTCCATTAGGCCTCTTTGTGATGGGGGCGTGGGGTGCTACGCCAGGGTGCGTAAGCCCTCCTATATCATCAGTATTTCTAGAAAGATCTTCATCAGGAAAACTCAGGATATGAAATGTAACTGTGTTTTTAATCTAATGAGGTTAAAAATATGAATCACTTCATGAACCAGTGATTTTTTTAAAAAAGTGAATATAAAGTTAATTAAATCTATTTTCTATTTTTTTGCAAAACTGGTGGAACTGTTAGTTTAAGGCCCAGTCAAGTTCATTATAGGATTGATTCTCAGTATATATACATGATAGGTCTGTATGTAAAATTTCAAAGGACCAATAGCAATGCTAACACATCAAATAAAATATGTAGTGAATTAGTTGGTCACTGTCACTGTCACTGTCATCCCGTTGCTCATCAATTTGCTCGAGCAGGCACCAGTAACGTCCCCATTGTGAGACGTGTTACTGTTTTTGGCATAGTGAATATGCCACGGGTAGCTTGCCAGGCTCAGCTGTGCAGATGAGATACTCTCTGTAGCTTGCTGGGCTCTCCGAGAGGGGCAGAGGGAATTAGTTGGTAAAGAAAAAAATTATTTTTATATTTTTATAATTTTAGACTGCTAATCTAAGCATTAGATTTTCTTTCAGCTTGCATATCTGCAATGCCAAGAAGTCTTTTTATTTTTTTGCTTCTTGGGTCACACCCAGCGATGCTCAGGGGTTACTCCTGGCTCTGCATTCAGGAATTACCCCTGGCAGTGCTCAGGAGACCATATGGGATGCTGGGAATCGAACTTGGGTCAGCCACGTGCAAGGCAAACACCCTACCCGCTGTGCTATCACTCCAGCCCAATCCCAAGAAGTCTTAAGGTTGGTTTGTGAAACTCTACATGTAGGATGGTCTCAAAATAGTTTCTATCTTAGTGATAAAACCATGAGTGTCCTGTATGAGTCTCTCTGAAGAAAAATATATATAACATTTGTGAGGCAACAAAGTCATATAAAGACTAAATGATA
This sequence comes from Sorex araneus, assembly GCF_027595985.1. Classification (NCBI taxonomy): domain Eukaryota; kingdom Metazoa; phylum Chordata; class Mammalia; order Eulipotyphla; family Soricidae; genus Sorex; species Sorex araneus. The sequence goes on from NC_073303.1 coordinate 376,880,079, forward strand.
TTAAATTATTTTTCTGGAGGACAAGCATTATCTTGTTCTTATCATTGTATCACTGTCATCCTGTTGTTCATTGATTTACTCGAGCTAGCACCAATAATGTTTCCATCCATCCTAGCCCTGAGATTTTAGCAGCCTCTCCTTACTCGTCTTTCCCAACGACTAGAGGCTCTTTCAGGGTCAGGGGAATGAGACCTGTTATTGTTACTCTTTTTGGCCATGGGGAGCTTGCCAGGCCCTGCTGTGTGGGAGTGATACTCTCTGTAGCTTGCTGGGATCTCCGAGAGGCATATACAGTTATTTTCCTTCATGATGATGTGTCCAGAAATATGTTCACTCATGTGTGAGGCTTGACCTGAGTGTGTGGAAAGCAGCCTGGAGCATGGCAGCGGGTGGGTAGTGGAGGTCTGCTGCTGCGGCTGGGTCCCTTGGGACAGGGAAGACATAGGTAAGATAAGTTATTTTAACAATATTGATTATTTAAATATGGAGCATGGAATATCTTACCATTTTCTATATCTCTTGAATGACTTAAAATTACCATAGTATAATCTTCCGTGTCTTTTGCTAAGCTGATTCCTAGATACTTGATGTTTTGGGATACTGCATTAAATGGGATAGATTCTTTGATTGCTTTCTCCTTTTATTTATTCATTGTATACAAGAATGCTACCAGTTTTTGTATATTCACTTTGTAGCCACGACTTTGCTACACTGGTTTATTGTTTCTAGGAGCTTTTTAATGGATTCTTTAAGGTCTTCTAAATATATTATTATGTCATCTGCAAATAGTGATAATTTGTCTTCTTTTCCAATTTGGATCCCTCTGATTTTTCTTGCCTAACTAATTGCACTATAGCCAGGACAATTAATACTACATTGAATAAAGTGGATTCAGTGGTTATCCTTGATCACAGTATGAATGTGTTCAGTTTTTCACCATTCAGAATGAGTCTGACGCTGGACTTATTATAGATGACCATTACTACCTTAAGGAAGGTTTTGTCCATCCCTATTTATTGAAGATGTTCTATGTTAACTATATGTGATAGAGCAGAAATCCTCTTATAAGCATCCAAACAGGACTATAGTCAAGTGAAACTTCATTTGAGCAAACTGAATATCTCGTTTTCTTATATGCTGTCTTTTTGTTTTTTCTGGTTAAAGTCATTTTATCAGGCATGTAGCCAAGTTGATCAGCAAGTAAAGTGGTGAAATAAAACAGGCACCTTTACCTTGAGTATAACAGACGATGCTGTGGTGGCATAACAATATATAATATAACAAAATTCCTATGGGAACACGGAACCGTGATAGTCATCCAAAACGCTTTTGTTCTGTAAAATTACAGCAGATTACCTTTCCAGATAAAAGCCTTCTTTTATTCTACCTTTTAAAATACAGATCCACAGGGAATAAAATGTAACAGATTATTTGTAGGAAAACCATTCATTTTAGTGTCAATTAAAGCCATAAGAAAACTCGAAAGAAGGAAGATGGCTGTGCATGGCAATTATCTTTCCTATCGGGGTCCCATGCTTTCCATTTTAGCTCTCTGTCTTGTTTTGCATAATCTGTTCTCATTCTACTCATTCTACACTATAAAGACTGGGAGAGGGAAAAAAAACACATTGATTTTACAGCACCTTGGAAAGGAAAATTTTCATACTGTTTCAGTCACACTGATCCCCGTCTTCCTGAAATTTTATTTGATTGTATCTTTTCTTTCAATCACTGTCATGCTGACTCTTCGTGTCATGAAAATAACTAGGACTAATACTGAAAATTGGAAGACATTTCTTCAACGGCAGTGAGGAAGAAACGATTGTAAATCTCAGAATGTACAACAGCGATGAAAACAAACAAAAGTGGTGGGGGGAAAGGGGCATATCTGTAAATGCTGCTGCAACATTCCTCTCAAAGCATGGCAGTTTGCCTAAACATCTGCGGTGCCTGAAATTTCAGGAAACAACATCTTTCTTCCAGCTAATAATATAAATACAGACAACAGCTCATTATCTATAAAATCCAAATGGAGATACAATACGAGTAGCATTTGCTATTCAATGAAGGTGTATTTGATGGTGCTTTGTATTCACCGTCAAAGAGAATTAAACAGGGTCCCAGGAGAATGATTGAGTGTGCAGCAGGGGTGGATAAGGCTGTTAGATATCACTTAACTAAGAATGAGATTCTGGGAGGAGAAGGTGTCTAGGGAGAGGACGTTTAGAACCCAGAAGATGAAAACAATGTCAGGACAAAGTTCATCTGCAAAAGCATTTTGCCCAGAGCTAACGTGAAACCTCAGAAAGACCCCAAAGTCTGAATAACAAGCAACGTGATACATAATTTACAAGCTCCTGTTGCTCAGGCTGGCTTTACATTTGTTTTCTTAGAATTTGTTGTTTTTGGAGGGTTGGGGGATATATTCTACAGTGCTCAGGGCTTACTCCCGACCCAGCTCAGGGGACCATCTGTGGAGCCAGGCACTGAACCCAGGTCAGCCACGTCCAAGTCAGGGACGCGCCCTCCCTGCACCCACCCCCCTACACCCTCCAGCCTGACTTCTTAGAGTGTCTGTTACAAACAGCACATCAAGTATCGACCACTATGGCTATTAGGCATCATTCTTCATTCTTTTTTAGCATATAATTGAAACATGATTTTATAGAATTCCTAACTGACCCTGTTATTATCTACCTTTTAGCTATTCTTACTGATTATGAAGGAGCATGATTTTTGAGGCTGAATTCTCGTCTTTCACAACCTCTGGCCATATCTATAGCCCTGTTGACATTCTTGCTCCCACGTAGTATAAGCTCCATTCACGGTCTACGATCCTTTCATTCCAAATTCAGCTTAAAGGAGTCGGCTTCACAGCTCTAAACGTTTTTTCAAGGTGTCATCCACAAATTTCATCACTTACTGTATTGCCAAGATAATACCTCATAAAGTGTTAACCCATGTCACTTGTCTAAAACTCATCCCCCCAGCTCCAGGTGGGAGACTGTCCATTGTATTTATACAACAATTCCCAAGGAAGGGGAATGGGGTGCGGGGGAGATCTACCAAGAAACTCCATTCCCTTCCATTTCCTTACTTGCTAAACTGTTACTAAAGCAAGGGTAATCTCTAATCCAACTGGATCTATTTTTCATAATTATTTAATAAAATAGTCATGAAAAATATCAAATATCATTGAATCAATTGAAAGTAATAGATATTTAATGGATATTAAATGTCACTCATCTAATTGACACCATAAATGTAAGAGGTAGAGAGCTCAGCTCTGAATTCAGAGACATCAGTTCCTCTACATACCCCATACAAAGGTATTGATAGACATCACACCCCAGGGGAGACACGCGCAGGGAACTGTACACAATGAGTGCTTTGTCGTGGAGCATTTAGCGTCTTGTCTTCAGGTCATCAAGACTGAAAACAGAGTCAGGATGAGATTTAGTAGAAAGTTTATTTGAGGGAAGGAAAGACAGGGAAGCTGGGGGTGTGGATATCTTTTAGTAGAAAGCCCAAAAAGGGTTGAAAACCTCTTTCAGATTTTTACATTTTCTCAACACTGGGTTTAACACATGCAAGATGATAAAGTAAAGGGGCTGGCCCCGATGTCAAGAGTATGTTCAGCCTATTCTGGGCCTGTTCTCAGAGACTTTTCTCTCTGACCATGCAGTTTAGCTTCTGGAACAGAGCGAAATAGTTCCCAACATGGCCAATACCCCCACTAGAGGGCGCTAGAATAATGGGGGACGGGGAGTAGCCTTCACTGCAGAGGGAGGGAGGGAAGATCATTGTTTACTCCTTTAAAAAAGCAGATTTCCAGGAGGTGCTGAGGGATTCTTTTCAATTCTTTTTGAAAAGGAGATGAAGGACCATATAAATGTGGGACCGTCTGACATAAACTATCAAGGAATTATGAATAAATGCATTGCATGTATATCATATATAACATGCGACATTAACCATTTAATGTTGAACAATGATAATGTAAACTAATTTCCAATAGTTCAAAGAAGAGTGGTTGCTTATTTTTTAAAACAATTTTTAGAGTTGTTTTTTAAACCATTTTTGTGTTATTGTTTTTAGCTATTTTGAACCAGGATTAGCAATAGTTTCAATTACACATGTATGATACATCATTTCAATACTAAACACAAGAGCACCTGATTCTCCCCACGAGGGTCTCGATGACCCGTCCCTAGGTACTCTCCGAGTTAAGCTCAGGTCTGCTGCAAAATCTTCTGTTCTGCTGACTTTGACCACTTGTTGTTCCTTCATTATGTTTGTATTTTAAATTCCCACATATGGGAGAAATCGTTCTCTTGATTAATTTATTTAGGGCACTTGATATACATTGCAGAACACAATTTTTTGACAGGTGCTGTGGATGTTGTTCCTCAGACACATTGCTAAAAGTTTAGGGATGATTTTTTAAGCAAAGTCCCAGTGAAGAAGAAATTAGAAATAATCAGGAGATATAGTAAAGCAAGGCCCACATGTATAATACTCAAAAAGTTCTTGAGCATAACTATGTTTATGAAAGCAAAACTAATGAGGAAGCATTGACTTTAAAAAAAAAAACTATTAGTGAATCACCGTGGGTACATTCATAGATTTACAAATGTCCATACATTGATCGAGTACCCATCCTTCTACCAGTGCCGATTCCCCATCACCAACGATGATCCCAGTACAGTATCCCTCCCCCCTCCCCCCATCCCCACACCCTCCCCCCACCCCAATCTGCCTCTGTGGCAGGTCATTCCCTCCTTTTTTTTTTTTTTTTTTTTTTTTTTTTTGCTTTTTGGGTCACACCCGGCTATGCGCAGGGATCACTCCTGGCTCTGCACTCAGGATTTACCCCTGGCGCTACTCAGGGGACCATATGGGATGCTGGGAATCGAACCCAGGTTGGTCACATGTCAGGCGAACGCCCTACCCGCTGTGCTATTGCTCCAGCCTGCATTCCCTTTTGTTGAGAGCACTAACATTTGATAATAAATGAAATAAATGAAATTTTTTTCATTTATTTTCCAAATAATGAAATTTATGAATGCAATGCATACTTTAGGATGCCTAAGAACATGATAAAGAATTAGGAGCGGGGATTTGGGGCCAGAGAAACCATATTGTGGGTCAGGTGTTTCCCCTCCTTGCTGTCCACCAGGGATTCCATACGGCCCCCTGAGCAGCACCCCAGTACCCCTGAGTGCACAGTCAGTGGTAGGCCCTGAGCACCTCGAACAACAACAACACAACAGGAGTAGAAACTGGGTTCTCACTGAGAGAATCCTAAGAAATCTCTGCCTCAGAGCCTTGAATCCAAGAAGGCCCTCGCAATGTGAGCAGAAAGCTCCAAGTCTGTTTAATACAAACCAGGCTGGGACAGCCTCCACATTAACTCACCTCACCTGTAGGAAGAGATTTTTCCCTCTCGTCTAATTGTGCATGTTCCTCGCCATTTCATGAACTTCCTCTGTGGACACTGGATGGAAGTACTGACCAGGGTGACATGTGCATGAACATGGAGAAGAAGGCAGACGAATCGTGCAGAGAGAGAGAGAATGAGAGAGAGAATGGAGGCAGTGAATCATTTTGGGATGCAGGCAACTAGAGAATGGAAGAATGGAAGAACTGTTTTCACTTCGGTTTTCTGCTCATCAGTCCCAGAGCACCATCCACACATGGTGAGTTTTCTATACCATTATGCCATGTGCATGACCTAGAATTTATACACTGGTCTCAGGATCATAAAAGGTGGGGTTGTGTCATGTTAGAATATAAACTAAATTTTGCTGAAAAAAGCAAATTTTCTAACCCAGTTAATATAAATTATGTAATGTTAAGTATGATTTTCCTTGCCCATTTAAACCATGAAATATAGATACAGCCTTTGATATGTTGGTTTTTTAAGAGTGGGTTTCTTGCAACCTCTGCAACAAGTGAAATGTTTTGACTAGAAAATGTTCTGTGTTTAAAGAAGCCAAATTCTAAGAATTGTTTTTTAAAATTTCTGAAACAAATCTCTTGAGGGGTTATTAGTCAAACATTATGCATGGGATCCCACCCTTCAGAATAATAGAATAATCAGTAAAACCTTAGTGATTGGAATTAAGTAAATTTAAATACAATTACTAAATTCCATTTTACATCTTTAATTTTATTTCTCATCATTAAGCACAACAATCCTAAAATGAAAGAACTGGAAGTCTGTAACACCTCTGAAATCACACCAATTTGTGGCCTTTATTATTCACATTGTATGGTACTCAACACTTATAGCTGAAATATAATTTACCATTTCAGAATACAAAATTGTGATTAAATAAATTTATCTCAATAAAATCAACCTTTTAAGTAATAATTTAAAAACTTATGTTCTTATGTTCACAGAAGAGCCTAGAAAGCTCCCCATGGCATATTCGATATGCCAAATACAGTAACAATAACAGGTCTCATTCCCCTGACCCTGAAAAGAGCCTCCAATCATTGGGAAAAATGAGTAAGGAGAGGCTGCTAAAATCTCAAGGCTAGAATGAATGGATACATTACTGGCACCCACTAGAGTAAATCGATGAACAACGGGATGACAGTGACAGTGATAGTGATGTTCTTATGTCTATTCTTCTCTTTTTAAATTTTTTAAATATCTGAAATTTAAGTTTGGATATCAGGAAGTCTAAAACGAAATCTAACAACATGATCAGATCTTCAGAAATAATATTCCTTCTTCCTAAAATGTGGAAAAGGTTTTAGAAAGTAAATTGCATTTTGGGCCTTGAACAACTTGGGGGTTAGAAATATTGAAATCTCCCAGTTGGAAATCATTTTATAATTGTCAGTTGTCCTCTCTATTTGCAGATGAAACATTCTGATCTAATTGCCCACTCCCACCTTTGACTGAATCCTGGAATGGGATGTTCAAGGGGAGTTCTATAGATAAGTGGACACAAGAAATTAAAACCTATACAAGTCAACTATATTTAAATACAGTCAGGAAAATATTATGTTGACAAAAACATGGTGAGGGGGCACTTGGGGTGGTATTTGGGTCACATCTGGGGTTGTTCTGGCCTTGTTCCTGTCTGTGGTCAAGGATCACTTTTTGTAAGGCTCAGAGGACAATATGTGGTGCCAGAGATTAAACAGAGATCTGATGTGTGCAAGGCAAGCATCTTAACCATTGAGCTACCTTATCGGCCCAAGGCAAAAACATTAGCAAGACTCAAAAAATAATTTCAGAGTTATTACTGGTGTCATCATTCTTACCATTAGTATTATGTAGGTCACTATGATTTATTATATATGAGCTTCCTCTAAAAATATGGAAATTTGAATGAAACTTATTTGCTATAATTTTATACTAAACTGTCTATAATGTAACACAATGTTAAGTACATGTCTTTTAATAGAGAACAAGCATGAAATATTAAAGAAAAGAGTGTTTATTGACACTAGAAATGGTAGGATGTGGAGTACTGTTTTCTAAGTGTTGGTCTGGTTTTATTCCTTCACTCTGCTGCTAAGACAGGAAGAAGTGTTCTTCACTTTTTAGAGGCACACATTTTTCTAGCCATTGACAAAGTAAAGTGCAATTAAACCTTATTTAAAAGTTAATTTTCATGAATGAAAAAAAGCAAAATTAGAAATGTTCACCTCATTACTGTTCATTTGAAAGATCTCATAAACATAACATCTAATTCAGTGTAATGAAATTGGAAAGGACCAATTCTTCAGTTTGAAAAAGTCAGGTTACTGGGATTTACAGGGAAGACAGAGTACTTCCATTAAGTCTACTTACTTCAATAAGAGGAGATTATACAGTGACCTTTTCTTTAGCTGCCTTGATTTCTCCATTTTTAATCATTATGCACGATTCGGTAGAAATACTTGCTAACACTTTGTTCCTTAGGGGACAATTAAGAGAGTAGTGAATTCGCTGGAGACTGCAAATCATTTCATATAACTACCAAAAATGACAGGGAGAGGCCAGCATATTTAGACTGTCAAAGAACTCTGTAGCACTGTAGCACTGCCATCCCATTGTTCATCGATTTGCTTGAGTGGGCACCAGTAATGTCTCCATTGTGAGACTTCATACTATTTTTGGGATATTTAATATGTCAAAGAACTCTAATAATGCAAAAATACATAATGTTGTGCTTGATAACAATTGCATAGGCAATGTAAGATTAAAGAAATGCATATCACAAATTAAACGATTAGTTACAATTAATGCTATATTATATAGCACATATAACCATAATGCACATTGATCATTTCTTACATATATATCAGTAAACTTGGCCCTAGAATATCTACTATTTAGTTTTTATTTATCTTTCTTTTACCATTTTATATTTCTGAGTTATATGACTTTAGTAAAAGTTTTGTTTTGCAAAGCTGAAAAATAAAATGGTAGCATCAACACTATATTTTTACCAAAAAGAGAAACTATATGGTAATGCCAATTAGTTGTGAAAGATTAGTATGTGTTTTAGGAAAAATCTATTCAGAGTAAACTGTAATATGAATGCCCTGTTATCCATGGGATATATTACTAGCTGCTGTAGCAAACACCAGGTAAGATCTTGAAAACTGAATGCACAACAAGCTTTCATTTTCCCCTTTCCTATCTTTATCAATGGGCACGACAGTAGATTGCTAATATATTGTGCGGGGATATATAACAGCACTGGACATAACATCTCGCTGGGTTAAAAAAGAGATCTGTTTCTGAGAGAAATAGGGAGGGAGAGAAGGAGAGACGGAGAGAGAAAGAGAGAGACTTCAATGATCATTTGTGGTATGATTCAAATACTGAGTTCTCTCTGCCCTCTTTATGTTGACAGCTTTCAATTTATGTCATGGAAACAATTGCACAGAATTGCAATCTAATTTTATTTGGGGAGTCCACATTACAACAGTGCACATGTAGAACTCAATTAGTAGCAAAAAGAGAAATAAAGAGCATCAACCATTTAAGATCGAGTCTCCAGGGGCAGGTCAGCTGATAAAGAGCAGAGGAGGTCCAGTTTCTTTTTCTTTGCAACTATTCATTAGCAGGGAGAAAGGAACATCTTCTCTCCTGAGTAAGGATCTCTGGGAGTCCATAGAGATGAACTTAGAGCTATGAGTAGAGACCAGGATGTATCTCAGATCTGGCCCAATCTCACACCCATGTCAATATATCATCTCTCTCTATCTCTCAACAACTCTCCCTCTCTGCCTCCTCTCACTTCTCTCTCCTCTCTCTTCTCTCTCTTTCTCTTCTATGTACCTTTGTGTGTGTATGTGATAGTGTTGGGAGTCAGACCTCCTAGTGCCTCTTATGTCCAGGGCAAATTCTTTAATTCTGTGCTACCTACCTGACCTCCAAAAAACACAAATATTTTAATGATATGTCATCAAGACGCAGTAATAGCAGTAATACTCAGGTCCTGCTGTGTTGGGGATTACCTAAGCCACAATGGTACTCAAGAACCCCAAGGGCTGTACCTGTTATCTAGGGAATCGAGTGATGCTGGAAATTAAACCAGGCACAACTACACATAGAGCTTGCATCATGAACGCTGTGCAACTCTTCAGCCTGTGCTAAGTTGTGCTTAAGTGGGGCCTCTCACAAAACAAGGCACAATCTTTATCTGTTCTTGCCTTTTTCATGTTGGTTTACAAGAAATCAATTTCTGTATTTCTCTGAACTGAACATTAATGGGGTGCCACTCCATCCAAGTGGGTCCACCTTTTCACATGCTGGAGTTATTAAAGTATCCATGCATATAATAATTTGATCTACAATGATCATTTCAAAATCAGGACCTAAAACAAGTGTCTAAGGGTCCACACCTAGAACTTGTATATATCCATTCTCTAGCAGTTTAAAAAAAATTAAATTTCAAAAAATAGCATTTTTTGTGTAGTTGTCAAAGAGGGAGCCTCAGTTTCCCCTTGCCGGAGCAGCATCATATTTGCTGTCCCCAGGCAAAATTTTGTTCCTTTCCTGCATATTTCTGTGCTTATTCTGACAAATGGGAAGTAAGTTACCCCCAAGATCATAGATTCTTCCCCAGACCTTAGGCTCACTTAGGATATAATTAAGAGATAAAGGATTGTACCTAAGGCAAATGGCCAACCAGAAAAGCCAAAGCCCCCCAATTAGGCAGATCACTCTCTAAGATCCTTGCATTCTCAAGTATTATTCTTATCACTTGATGAATAAGATGAAGACCCAGACAACTGGATAAAGAAGCTACCTATGGTATATCTACACAATGGAATAGTAGGCAGCTGTTAGGAAAGATGGAATCATTAAATTTGCTTATATATGGACAGACTTGAAGAGTATCATGCCAAGTCAGAGGGAGAGGAATACACATACAATGATTACACTCATTTGAGAGATATTAAAGGACATAGTATGAGACTGATATGAAACCAAGGACAGCAGCAACAAGGGTCAGGAGCACTGGTAAATGGTTGGAAGCTTGCCACAAGTGTGTGTTGGTGGGTGGCAATTAGGACACAGAACGAACCATTGTGACAAAGATAGTTGAAAATGATCACTCTGGACAAGAATTGGGTGCTGAAAGGAGGTAAAAGATATAAATGATAACCTTTCAATAACTGACTTGTAAACCTTAGTGCCCTAAAGGAAAGAGAGACAGACAGACAGACAGGTGGACAGATAGATAGACAGATAGACAGACAGGGAAAGTATCTGACACAGAAGAAGGCTGGGTGGTCCTGGGAAAAAAGGAAATTGGGGGCACTGGTGATGGATAATGTACAATAGTAAAGGGTAAATGTACACTAGTGAAGGGAACGGTGAATGACTAGAACCCAATCCTGAACAACTCTGCAACTGTGTACCTCAGATGATTCAATACAAAATAATTAAATAAATATTGCTTAAAAAAAACACAGAAATTAGTTGTACTTAACTTTGCCCTATACTAAATTCCTCCCTGACTGGGAGTTTTCATTTCTTCTATTTTACAATAAATATTTCTATTTTCTAACTTTGAATCTGAACATTTTTATCACTTACTATATTTATTCTTGAAAATATTGGCATTTAAAAAATATTTTAAGAAAAAATAATTATTAAAGGTATCACTGGGAGTGATAGAGGTATCTTCCGGAAGAGAGTGACCCAGAGAGTCTCTTGCTCTTGAGCCTGACTGTCTTCCCAGGGCCCCTCAGAGGAGTGGGCTCCAGCTTCCCTCCCTGCCCCGAGCAGCGAGGGGCTTAGCCACAGCCATGCTCAAGGCCCCTCTCCATATGTTCAGATGAGCCTCACGTATTGGCAGAGGAACCCAGGTTTGTGGAACCTGGGGCTGAGACCCCAAGCCTGCTCAGATCGGGACTGGGCCTCTTCCACCCAAATTTCTCATTTTCCAGTAGCTAGGTGGTCACACCCAGGGACAGCCCCAGGCACTGTGTAATCCCACCAGTAGCCCACATCCAGAGACTTAAAACCAAGCTCCTGGAAGTGACATCTTATAGCCTAGTTCTTCCTCTGGGAGAACCTGGCTAGCTACCAAGAGCTTCTTGCCTACATAGGAGAGCCTTGTAAACTCCCCATGGTTTATTCATATGCCAAAGCCAAAAGCAATGGTGGGTCTCATCTCTCTGACCCTGAAAGAGCCTCCAATGTGGCATTGTTGGGAAGGACAAGTAAAGAGAGGCTTCTAAAAATCTCAGGGCTAGGATGAATGGAGATGTTTTTGAGACCACTTGAGAAATTCGATGATCAACGTGATGATGATGATGACAATGGTCACTGGGACCACATTTTACTTGCATAGATATTAAGAGACCTTAAAGGAGAAATAAGGTTATATTTATAATTTTTTGTTTTTAGTTTGCTTTTTGGGGACCACACCCAGTTGTAATCAGGAATAAGCTAGGGCTTATTCCTGGCTCTTGACTCATGGATCACTCTTAGTGGACTCACCGTACAATATGGGATGCCAGGGATTGACCCTAGGTCAGCTGTGTGCAAGGCAAGAGCCCTATATGCTTTTCTATGAATCTGGCTTCTACATATACGCATCACAAGACTCGTCCCTACTTTGAACTTCAGAAATGTTTATCTAATTACACAATGGAATACTATGCAGCTGTTAAGAGAGATGAAATTATGAAATTTGCTTATACGTGAATGGACATGGAGAGTATCATGCTAAGCAAAATGAGTCAGAAAGAGAGGGGCAGACATAGAAGGACTGCACTCATTTATGGAATGTAAAATAACATAATAAGAGACTGACACCCAAGGACAGTTTACACAAGGGACAGTAATATTGCCCCATAGTTAGAAATCTGTGTCATGAACTGGAGGAGAAGGCAGCTGGAATAGGGATGGAATTACTAAGACAGTGATGGTTGGAGGAATCGTTCAGGATGGGAAATGCGTGCTGAAGGTAGAGAAAGGACCAAACATGATAATATCTCCGTGTCTGTATTGCAAATCAAAATGCCCAAGTAGAGAGAGAGAAGGGGAAATTATTTCCCACAGAGGCAGTGAGAGGGTCAGAAAGGGTGGGGTATACTGAGACATTGGTGGTGGAGAATGTGCGCTGGTGGAGGGATGGGTGTTTGATTATTGTATGATTGAAACTGTCATCTATCACCTGTCATCCCATTGATCATCTATTTGCTCAAGAAAGCACCAGTAATGTTTTCGTTTGTCCCGGTCAGCCTGTCCTTACTTGTCATTCCCAACACTGCCATATTGGGGGCTCTTTCAGGGTCAGGGGAATGAGGCCATTATTGTTACTGTTTTTGGCATAGCGAATAACACCACAGATAGCTTGCCAGGCTCTGCCATATGTGTGGGCTTGCCGAGCTCTCTGAGAGGGACAGAGGCATTTGGGGAGACATCTAATGGCCCTTACAAGTGCCCTCAGTCTACCAAATGCAAGCTTTTGGTGGACTTTCATGTTGTCAACCAAATGATGCATCACTCTCTTCCAGGAGCTTTATTTTATAGTCACTGGACCTTGGCCATTGATGAGATTCCATGGCGCTGGAGACAGTTTGTGGGTGTGACTGCCAAGCTACTGGAAAACTGTGGATCTGGGTGGAGGATCCCAATCTGAGCAGGCTTGGAAATCTCAGCCACACGTCCCGCATACCTGGGTTCCTTCACCAGTTCATTCATGCTTGAGGCTCGTCCGAGCATGTGCAGAGTGGTCTTGAGCATGGCTATGACTGGGTTCTGGGGGTTTTCGGCTGCCAGGGCTCTGCTTAGGGCTAGGAGGGAAACTCAACCTGCCACGCTCAGAGGGGCCCCTGTGAAGACAGCCTGGTGTGGGGGCAGGAGATTCTGATTGAAAAGGTGATTCAATAAAAAAACAGAAGAGGTATTTTTTTAAAAAAGATAGAAAACTACATTCCAATTACAAAGCAACCAAAATAGTGTTTAGTCACACAAAACAAAGAATAAAAAGCCATGCCTCATCTACGGCACCCCGTGGAACTCGCAGCTTTCCACTCTGATCTCGGACTTCGTTTCCTGCACTCCACCCTCCAGGCAGCTGCTAGGCAGGACTGCCTTCCTGTACCAGCCCTGTCTCCGGGAGGGCAAGACCCCTAAGGGGGCATCACAATTCGTCAGAATGCAATGCCACCATCTGCAGGCTTGACTCGGCCCCATTCTCTGTCGGAACTTCTGCAGAACTCGGAACAACCAACCTTGATGGTCACTGTCCCGGACTGCTTTGATGCAGTACGGGCAGTGACCCTCAGCCCTCCCAATAGGTCTTTGAAGTTCCCCTTCCTGGTTTCAAGTGTCGCATCCTCTCATCCCTGAGAGCGTTCTTCTTCTCCTGTCCCTTGACAGGTTTTCACTCTACAGTGGGGTTAGAGAAAAAGAGACACACAAGGCACAAGGAAGGAAAGTCAGACCTGTAAGATTGATTTCATGCCATCCTCATTTTTCTCCTCATGAGAATATCTGCGCCAAGGAGGGCAAGACCCCTTACCCTAGAAACAATTGAGATCAGAAAAAAATATATAATTATGCTACTATAAGACATTGGACTTCTGTCTTAAAATATAATCCTTTTTTTTTTTTGATTGTTCATTGTTACTATTATTGCTAAAAAATAAGTAGGCTGATTTTTTAACTATCTTATTAACTTTTCTGACTTCTAGGTTTTGTGTCTTTAATACTTCTTAGTCAGGAACAGTATGCATTTCAGTAGTAGAATGAGTTTTTTGAATCTCTGTGTCAACCTAGAAACAAAGGCATTTTTTTTTTTGCTTTTTGGCTTTTGGGGTCAAACTTGGCGATGCTCAAGGGTTACTCCCAAGGGTTACTCCTGGCTCTGCACTCAGAAATTACTCCTGGAAGTGCTCATTGGGCCAATGGAATGCTAGGGATCAAACCCAGGTTGGCTGCATGCAAGGCAAATGCCCTACCCACTGTGTTATCGCTTAGCCCTCCAAACCCAGGCATTCTTAATAAAAATAAGCAGGTCTGAATGCCCTGGTAACATTCGGAGTCTATGATTATGCATTAAGAGGAAAAATTATGAATTCATTTGTTCTTATGCGTTGGCATTTTATAATATCTGTGCATCTACTAGTCTAAATAATGGCAAATACATTATTTCTAGTTGTGTGTATATATAGAGGCACACTCTGAGCCCAGCAAGCTATCGAGGGTATCCCGACCGCATGAAGAAACCTGGCAAGCCCCCTGTGACATATTCGGTATGCCAAATACAATAACAATAACAGGTCTCTTTCCCCTGACCTTGAAAAGAGCCTCCAATCATTGGGAAAAATGAATAAGGAGAGGCTGCTAAAATCTCAGGGCTGGGATGAATGGAAACAATACTGGCACCCACTCAAGCAAATTGATGAACAACAGGATGACAGTGATACAGAAATTAATTTTTCAAATTACATTTATATACCCTGATATCTATTTATATGTGTTCATATAATAATAATAGATGTACATATGATATTTTGTACCATTATAGCCCTTGTCTCTAAAGAAAAACTTAACATAAAGGAGATTATTTCTCAGTAGATTCTTGTTTAAAACCATATTTAGAGTGGGGCCTCCCCTTTTTATATTGAGGAATAATATGCAGAAAAAAAACTTTGTTAAAATTACTCTGAGTACAATTTCATGGTATAGAAAAGCTACGATTTTATGTACTCTTTTAAAGAAAATATCAAATGATTTAATGCCAAGAAATTATTGTTAATAAAATAATCCATCACTAGTATCACTTGCCATCCGTTGCTTATCAATTTGCTTGGGCGGGCGCCAGTAACGTCTCCATCCGTCCCTGTCACGTACTAGTGTAGCCCAATGGCACCTGCTTGCCATGGAGAGGAACATGAAGAGCCTCAAGCCATTAGTTCAGGGTCTTGAGGAAGAAGTCTGACCATCTCGTAGGTGGGCGGTCAGGCATTCTTTTGACGTCCCGTGGAATTCAGTTGGTAACAGCTCTAGTCCAGCGGTCACCTCTAAATCGCATATGTGTCTGGCCCATCTGATTTTCCACGGCTTGGCAAAGGAGACAGTGTCCCTCGTCCTCAATTGTCAATGGAGGTTGGAACTCCGGATTCTTTCTCTCATTTGAGTGAAATGTGATACTCCAAGCAGAACTCTTTCCATTCCTCTTTGGAAGACCCAAATAGTGTTCTCATCCTGCTTTCATAGGGCCCAGGTCTCTGGGGCATATTTTAGTGCAGGAAGAATGGTGGAGTCAAAAACATGTGCCCGGAGCTGGAGGTTCTTTGTCCTCTTAACCACTTCTTGGATGCTCTTGAAGGCCTTCCATGCTGCTCTCTTCCTCCTGAGCAGCTCAGGGGTCAGGTCATTGGTCATGTTGAGTTCTCGACCCAGGTACACATAACTGCTGCATTCAGAGGTGTTCATTCTGTTGAGAGTGAAAGGAACATCAGGAACTAGTCCATTTCTATTAAATGAAAAATAATAATATTTTTCTCCTTTATGGATATTTTATTATTTTTTAATTTTAATTTAATTTAATTTTTTGCTTTTTGTGTCACACCCGGGGATGCACAGGGGTTACTCCTTGCTCTGCACTCAAGAATTATCCCTGACATTGCTCAGGGGACCATATGGGATGCTGGGAATCGAACCTAGGTCAACTCCGTGCAAGACAAACACCCTACCCTCTGTGCTATCACTCCAGTCCCCTTTTTAAAAAATTTTAGTAAAATATCCATAAAGGAGAAAAATATTATTATTTTTCATTTAATAGTCTACAATTTTCTCAGATGGATAGTGAGTTTATTCTACTCTAGATAAATGACAATTTGAAATACATGATTAGTAATATTCATTGGGATATCACTTTAGAAACCCACCCAAAGCTTTCTGTTATTCCAGAATACTTAGTCTTTTATAAAATTATCCTTTTATTGTTGGGAATGCTGGCTATAATTTGGCTATAAATTTCTATTGCTTGAGACAGAAGTCCTCTTTTAGGAATCTTGCTGCTCTATGTGAAGAATTACTAACTTACAATTACACAGACTTTATTTATATACCTATTATTCACAGAGATTGAGTTCTAGAAATGCATTTTCTCAACTCCTTATCCTATATAGTTATTTCAATGGTGCATGAGATTTAAAAAGCAACAGACTATGAATTCTTCTATGAATTTTGTTTGGATGTGTTTGATACTGTACATGTTGATACCATGATTAATACTGTTAGGTTCTAAGTTATTGAGCCCATCTTGCATGTCTGAGATAAGTATGATTCATGTGTGACATATAACTCATTTTATACGTTGCTGGTTTTAATTCCTATTAACTAGTTGAGTGTGTTTGCATCTAGATGTGAGGAGTACATTCATGTGCATGTCTCTTAAAATGTCTCTTTGGTTTTAATGTCAGCATAATCTGCTCTCCAGTGACTTAGGAGAGATTTATTGTATTCCCATCCTCTGAAAATCATTTGAGAAAATTGTTAAAATGTGCTCCTCTAACATTTGGTAAATTTACTTGTGAAATAATTTGGGTCTATATTTCCTGATTGGAAAGATAATTAATAACTGTTTTAACTTATCTGAGAGTTGAATTTCTATCACGTATTTTTTCTAATTTAAATCTTAGCAAATTGTGTCTTTGAACAATTAGCACAGTTAATCTATACTGTCAACTTTTGTACAGTTATTCATAGAAATGTTTATATATTTTTAACGTCTAATTATCAATTTTGATGTCTCCTTTCTGATCCCTGGAATTATCATACATTTTTCTTAGTGTTACTAGAAGCTGATAGGTTTTATTGATTTTTCCCAGCTCAATTTTTTAGTGTTATTGATTTTACTCTACTTAACGCATAATTTCAATTGCATTACTTATCTTATAATTATTATGTCTTCTCTACTTCTTACCTTAAATAAAATTTAAGCAACTTTTACTAGTTTCTTAGCTATAAATAATAAATTTTAAGATCATTCTACATATGCTTTCAATTCTACAAATTTATCTTTAAACACTGCTTTTGTTGTCATCTGTATATTTTTGATAATTTGTTCTTCAATAAAATCTTGAAGCATTACTATATTTCATGCATTGTTTTTTAAAAAGTGTATAGGTTAGTCTTGCATGTCTAAGGATTTTCTATGGAATTTTCTGACATCTATCTTTACTTTAATGCCTGAGAAGAAAAATTATGTTGTTTCTGTTGTTTTGCGGGTGCGGGTGTGGGGAGAGCACACCTGGCAGTGTTCAGAGCTGACCCTGACTCTGCACTCAGGAATTACTCCTGACAGTACTCAGGGAACCATTTATGGGATGCCGAGCATCAAACCCAGGTTGGTCGCATGCAAGGTAAACACCCTACCTGCTGTACTATCATTCCTGTGCTATTTCTGTTCTTTGAAATTTGTTTTGTTGTACTATTTTAACGAAAATAACATCTGTCACAGGTTCTATGAGTTTACATGTTTACTATATTATTGTCAATTTAAGTGAAATATAGTTAGATGTCAATTTTATCCAGGTTAATGATGCTATGATTGAGTTCAATTATGTTCTGACTGATACTGACTAAATCTGTCCATTTTGAGGACAAAGAGTTAGAATATTCTATTTTATTCTAACTCACAATTATGTCTTTTCTTCACTCATATAGTTTAACTCTGTTCTTATGAACAATTAAATTAAATGTTATTTGTTAGCAAAATAAACCACTTATAGTTATGTAAACCTTCCTCATACCTTATAAATTTCCTTGAATAGATAACTGTTGTGGCTGAAATTAACATACTTCTTTTTATTTGTATTAGTGCTGATGTATTAAACTTTCCCCCTACCTATTTGATTTTATTCTACATATATCTCTATATTTAAGGTGAATATCTTGTAGACCACATATATTTAAATCTTGCTATTTGATTCATTTGAACAATCTCTGCTTTTAGTTTTTTTCAACATTTATGTTCAAATTGATAACTGGCAGAGTTGTGTGACTAGATTCCATAGATATTCCTTATTTATATTTTTATTGTTTTGCTTATTCTTATTTTATCTTCTAGTCTTTTTATTTTTGAAGGTTCAAATTGAATAGGTTGCATGTACCTAGCTCATTTTTTAAGTATCACAAAAGTCAAATTATGAACTCCAGGTGTTTTTTATCCTCCTCATCTTCTTTTTGCACAGGAATGGGAAACTATGGTCGAGTATTTCCCTTGCTTAATATCACCTGCACACTGATAACCCCAGCACGTTCCGCTCTGATTAATTTGCTTCTCTTGAGAACAAACCCGAGGTAGATAAACGCAGCGTTCTGATATGCACCAAAGTGGTTCCTTGTTCTTGCCTCTCACTCAGGAGTCCTTGTCCCCTACTCATAGCTCAGCAGGAGAGAAAACTCAAAATATTGTGGGAACTGTTCCATGAGTAGGTCCCCTGAAGATTTTGCCTCTCACCCTCATTCCTAGTCATCCCCTAGAAATTGCCCATTAGACTTGAGGTTTGCTTGCCCGACACTTCTGCCTGGCAGCTCTGAGCCTCGTACCATTAGCCATTCTTCCTGTATTTGCTTGTCTATGCTGAGGGCCCTGAACCTGTCTGCGTTGAAGGCACTGCTTGCTTGGGTGCTCCCCACCATGTGGATTTAAGAATAGCTGCTGATTTTTTAATTTGTTCAGCTTTTTACTCTTTTGGGTTAAAAGGCTATCTTCCCACACCTTACGTGAGAACCATCAACCAGCATTTCGTATTAATATTAATTCATAGGTGACTTTCATATCCCTTCACAAATTAAATTGCAACTCACTCCCCTTCTTTGCCAGGTAATTCAATTGTGGTGTCTACTTCACATGTCGACACGAATTAATTAGAAAGTAAGACACTTCTCTCAAGTATCCTCTTCCTTAATTAGTCAAATTGAAGCTTTGTTTTTATTAAAATGTATTTCATTGTCTAGAGGAAACACAAGAGTGTTTGATAACAGATCTGCAACTGTACTGCAAATGAAATGTTAAGTCTAATGCTTGCAAGCATATATAACTCCAATATAAGACCAGTAATTTACTATCATTTTAATGTAAGCACAGCAAATTAAAAATATAAGTATGGTTTCTCTTGATCTTTAATCAAAAGTTTTAATTATTTAATGTTTGCAATAATACTGCAATAATAATAAAAACAAGAATAATTTCCCCACATCACAGAACATTCAATTGGGATTTTAAAAAAATAAATAGTGTGTGTGTTTTTTTTGTCAGTGAATAGCAAGCTTAGAAATGATTTTGGAACCAAGTAATTAAATCTCTGCTGAATCTTAGTTCATAAATATTACCAAAAAAACAATTGCTCCCTAAATATATTGCTAGTTTTATAAGGCATGATTCAAAAAATTAAACTCCTCAACACAAAAGATATTTCAGGCTTGATTTTTAAGTGCACAAAATGTCTCCCTTTGCAGAAACAGCCCTTGACTAGACATCTGAGAGGTGGAGTAATCAATAGCACATTCTTTACTTTAACTGAAAATATAATCTGAACGCACTGAAACTTTCAATTTGCTGTTTCTCAGTAACTGACACATTATAGAAAACTTCTTCCAAAGCGCCTTGTTAACTGAATTTTGCCACTAAATATGATATTAATCATTAGTTGCAAACATGTCAGGCTTTTAATTTCTCAATGATCTGTTCTCTTCAGCACCATTCCTCGGCGTTGCGGTGGAGAGGGAACATTTAATGAGGATTTCTTTTCAGTGGCAGCCAGTGACTCCACATGAAGGCATTAAGGTGTGTTGCTTCTCTAAAAATTATCGATTCAGTATGCTTCCATTTTTCTGGCAGTATTTCCCTTATGACCACCTCAAATATACAGCAAGCCTGACCTGACACTAGTGTGTTCTTCTACTTGCAGTCAGGGTCTTTGTTTTGTCTTGTTGATTTACTTAAGTGATGACCCAGAAAAATAAGCCAGATGACATTTGTTAGGAAAAAGAACATGACAAATACACAGTGTCAATCCTAGGGGCCCCGGAAAGACACTGAGAACAAGAAGACATTTACTTCTTCTCAACGCAGTGTCCTTATGGAGTTGTTCATCCTTAAAAGCTGCTGATGCTCAAATTGTGGGCATGATAGGAGAAAGCTGCTTGCCAATTACAAACCCACACGAGCACTAATGATTAAAGAATAGTGAGTGGTGTGCTGTGGTGTGGTGTGTGTGTGTGTATGAGAGAGAGAGAGAGAGAAAGAGAGAGAGAGAGAGACTGGTGAGAGATAGATGTTACAGTGGAAAGATGAAAAATATATGAGTTTACTGAAGATAATATTTGCATCTTGCATTTGAGAGTCATACATTAGAGCTTCCTAAATCTAAAAAAGATGCAGATATTCAGATTTAATTTTGTTTTTATTTGAAAAATAAGGTATAAAACAGGGTTAGAGTCTTGAACAAACACCTGTAAACATGTTTTTTACTATTCCCTTTATCCAACTATTATCCATTTAGGATACAGGAAAAGCACAATTATATTCATCACATTGGTTAAAAAGAAAGATTATCATCTAGTCCAATTTGTGTATGGAACATGAATCTGTACCCAAGAATGTTAGGAATGTCTTCCTTCCAAATAAAATTATCAAAGGAATGCCAGAATAATGTACTAACATTTAAGGCAATGATCATATTGCCATATCAAAATAAGGACTGACCCTAAATAATTCACAGAAATAAAAATGAAAAAAAGAGAGATAAATACAGAAAGAAATAAAGAGAATGAAAGAGAAAAAGGAGAGGAAAGAAGGGAAGAAGGAAAGAAGGAAGGGATGAAGAAAGAAAGAAAGAAAGAAAGAAAGAAAGAAAGAAAGAAAGAAAGAAAGAAAGGAATTAAGAAAGAAAGAAAGGAATTAAGAAAGAAAGAAAGGAATTAAGAAAGAAAGGAAGAAAGAAAGGAAGAAAGAAAGAAAGAAAGAAAGAAAGAAAGAAAGAAAGAAAGAAAGAAAGAAAGAAAGAAAGAGAGGAAT
The DNA here is from genome assembly GCF_027595985.1 of Sorex araneus. NCBI lineage: Eukaryota > Metazoa > Chordata > Mammalia > Eulipotyphla > Soricidae > Sorex > Sorex araneus. The sequence continues at coordinate 376,901,594 of NC_073303.1, forward strand.
TAAGAAAGAAAGGAAGGAAAAAAGGAAAAAAGAAAGGAAGGAAAAAAGGAAGAAAGAAAGGAAGGAAGGAAGGAAGGAAGAAAGGAAGGAAGGAAGGAAGGAAGGAAGGAAGGAAGGAAGGAAGGAAGGAAGGATGGAAGGATGGAAGGAAGGAAGGAAGAGGTGGAAGAAATGCATCTTTACATATTTTTCTGCAAATTTACCATAACCATTGCTAAATTAACTAACTCCTAGACTCAGAGTTAAAACTCTAACAAGTAAAGCTAATGACAAAAACAAAAGTTATGTCTGGTTATTTTAATCCTAATATCTGAATTATTGTTTCAAAAATAATGGATTAAATATTACTTTCATTAGCTTCTTCAAATCACAGGGTCAATCTGTTTCTGTAAACTAATTGTGTTTCGTATAAAAGTAGAATTGTGTAGAAATCTATGAAAATAGACTTCGCAATATTTGTATTAGATTGCTATGCTAAGTTGCACTTTGATTTTTTATTCTATAAAATTATTTTTTATGATCCAATTCTTATCTATGAACTCTCACAATAATTTGTAAATCAGTTTTTATTTTTAAATATTCTTTTGGATTACAAACCTGAAAAATGTAGCAAGAGCAATCCAATTATTGATATTTTTGTTCTACAGAGTCAAATGGTTTAACTGAACCTATCTTTTAAGGACTTAATTTTTTAAATAGATACAGACAAATCCACATATATTTTCATAAAAAGTAAAATGTGTTATCAGCGGGTAGGGAGTTTGCCTTGCACGCGGCCGACCCGGGTTCAAATCCCAGCATCCCATATGGTCCCCTGAGCACGGCCAGGGGTGGTTCCTGAGTGCAGAGCCAGAAGTAACCCCTGTGCATCGCCAGGTGTGACCCAAAAAGCAAAAAAAGAAAACAGTAAAATGTGTTATGCATTACTATAGCTGCAGCTTTTTAATAATGGCAGTCACTTATCTGAATGATATTAAAAGAGTTTGTGTAAATGATGTAGCACCGTGGCACTGTTGTCCCATTGTTCATTGATTTGCTGGAGTAGACAACAGTAATGTCTCCATTGTGAGACTTGTTGTTACTGTTTTTGGCATATCAAATACGCCACAGGTAGCTTTCCAGGCTCTGCTGTGCAGGCAGGATACTCTCAGTAGCTTGCTGGGCTCTCCGAGAGAGGGATGGTGGAATCAAACCCAGGTCGGAGGTGTGCAAGGCAAACTTCCTATACCTGTTGTGGTATCATCACTCCAGTCTAAAAGGGTTGCGCCATCCCTGGGTGGACTTGAACCATTGACCTTCCGATTAACAGCCAAATATGCTAACCGATTCTGCCACAGGACAAATGATAGTACAGATTTATATACTGGTTCAAACAAAGTCAAGGAGACAGAAACAGTGCATGTTTCTAGGAATGTGACTAAATAATTTGTAATGCTCTGTAATCTGGGGAATCTTTCCCTATAGAAATGAAGACATAAGTGAGGAGAGAATGATGATTTATACGAGATGTTTTGAAATTTGTTTTCCTCCCAGCCCAAACCAGACTGCTAACTTCTAAGAGCAGAATGTGTGAGTTGCTCATGAGAATTTTCAGAAGTATAGAGATACAGTTTTCAAGATTGTAGTATAAGAGTTAATAAACATAAAAGTCCATATCCTACATATTTTAGAAACATATGCTCAGCAGATGAATGCATAAAGAACAAACAGATGAAACTCAGTCTCACCGAGTTGTCTTCAACGCACGTGAGCTGACTTCAGAAGCTGCCCACACCATATTACCTTTTTACTTATTTCTCCTGCTTCCTTGGGTTTCATCAGTCATTTGTTTTTTAGAGTGCTACCTACCTAAACTTCTAATATTTCCTGCGAGTGAACACAATTTTCGTATTCCATATCTTTTTGGTGGTTGATAGAAGATCCATTCCAGATTGAAAATAGTGTAACTATGAACAAGTCACCTCTTTTGGATCTTTAGTTAACTGTGTCTATATTCACTGATTTTAAAGCATGTGATCTCTGTTACGTTCAGCTTTTGAAAATGTCATCACCTACGATTGATGTAGGCAGGTAGATAGGGAAAGGTCCTTGGCAATGAAAATTGAGATTTAACAGAGTCTCTGGGAAGGAGAATCTTAAGACTTGCAGATTCAAGAAAACAAAAGACCCCAGAGGAAACCATCAGCAGACCCTGAGGATAATGGGCCCCTCCCCAGGAGGTTCCCCAAGGAAGGCCATCAGCACTCCCAACCTCCCTGGTAACCTTAGCAACGAACTTCTACCTGGAAAGAAGCCCCAAGTGGAGGCAGGTTGAAGAAACCCTATAACAGAAACCTTGAACCAAGGAAGTGCGCGCATATGCTGCCTGAGCCCATGTGCTGCTTGTGCCCCCGTGGCCGAGCACATGTGTCGCCCGCATCTCCCCCCTTGAGATGTGTACTTTCATGCTTTCGTGTCCAGTGCTAGGATGTGTGTAGAGCTTCCTCCACCCTCGGAGAAGCCTGCATTCTTTCTTGAGCGCGTTACTCCTACTGTTTTTTCTTTCCCACTTATCCCTTCCTTCTTCCCTCAGAAACCTCTGAATAAAATCTATTTACTTCACTGCTTGTCTACTCCTGAAATTCTTTTCTGCAAGTGAGACAAGAACCCAGTAACCCTGGGTCCCGGGTGGTAGAGGCGGCTGGGGAGAAAGTGACAGTCTTTCTCCTCCCCCCTTCACGTAAGTCACCCGTGGGGCCCACCGACATCACGATGACCAAGATTTGTCATTACTTCTTTCTTCCTCCATCACAGAACCCTTCACAGTACAATTGTCATTAAGTCATATTTCTGACTTTTTCTTGGAGCAGGAAGTCAACTCTCTAATCCAAGTTATAGTTGCTAGTGCAAGAAGCGTCAGTTTTTCCCTGCTAGCCTTTGTGGGCAGTCCCATATTTTTCTGTCGTATCCTGCATTTTTGACCTCCAAATTTCTGGGCATTTTTCCTGATAAACAGGTCATTAACAATTGTCTATCATAAAATTCTGCAAAGAGCTTAGACTGTTAGGACTCACTTAGCCAAAACAGGCTCTGAGTGACTTGGGCCTCTTCCAGGAACAAGAAAAGGGGGTAAAAAGATGCCTTTGTCAAAGATTACATTCCCGGAATAAGATCAGGTCTCCGGAAATGTCACTGTTAGGGAGTGGGCTGGACATTGCAGGCCAAAACAACAACAATAAAATATGTGTAGCACTGTTGTCCCGTTCATCAATTTGCCTGCGCGGGAACCAGTAATGTCTCCATTGTGAGACCTGCTGTTATGGGTTTTGGTATATTGAATATGCCACGGGTAGCTTGCCAGGCTCTGCCCTGTGGGCGGGATACTCTCTGTAGCTTGCTGGGCTGTCCGAGAGGGACAGAGAAATAGAACCTGGGTCAGCCAAGTGCAAGGTAAATGCCCTACCTGCTGTGCTATTGCTCCAGTCCTAAAATACGTGTACTCTATAGAAAATAGAAATCTGCTGAGTAATGCCTACCTGCCAAAATGAAAGTATAAGAACGTGCTGGACCTAGTGCTCGGGGTTCTTGTTGAAGCCCGCTGTGCTGGGAGGATGCTCGGACCCCAGCTAGCCGGAGCAATGACCCTCACTATGTGATTTGCATTATCGGCTCTGTTCTCTGTCCCCAAGGGGTGGTCGACTCTGGACCCTGACAGGTCTCACAGAGAGACTAAGGTAATGGACAATACCTGAGGCAAAATGGCCAGACAAGGGTCCGAGAGATTCTGCATCCTCTGTAACCCTTACAGAGAGCCCAAATTTCATTTCAAGAGTCTACAGGAAACCCCTTATCTTTGGCTTCCCAGCATTCCCTCTAACACAAAGACCAGGTTTCATCTAAAAATTCCACAAAAAGAGTTATAATTAACTTAGCCCTATAATACCCCCCTAGGGGAGCTCCTTTTTCCCTTCTACTCTCCAGTAAACGTCTATACTCTCCAGCTCTGAGTCTGAGTGTGAGGACAGACCACAGGAATCTATTTAGCTTTCTTAAGACTGTTTTTACAGGAGCTGGCATTATAGAATAACTTGTCTATCTGTCCCTGAGCAAGGAATTTGGATACAGGCACCCTGGGTCGCAAGAAGGGTGGTGGTCAGACGAGATAACCAGACCCATATCACAAGACCCATATCACAGGACCCAGGACTGCCCCAGAACCGGGACCTTCCTGAATATTGGCGGGAATACTGATCTCTGAAACCATAGGCTAAGGAGTGATGTCCCTTTAAATGGATTGGTTAAGAAAGTTTGCAATATTACAAACCTATTGGCTATGAAATGCGCGGGCTCTGCTGTAACGGCCGGGGAAGGCCTATATAAGATCTCCTTTGGAGAAGCTCGGGGTCTTGCCCAACCTGCTGGACCCGCGTGTCAGAGTAGGCTGCTGGACCCTGGCTAGCCAGTCTTACAATAAACCCTGCTTGCTGTTTGCAGTCTCTGGAGTCTCTGTGTCGTTATAGGGAGATCTCGATCCGCGCCCTATCACTGGGCATCTTTACATTACTCAACATGCTCATCCATCTGTTAAGGTATTGAAGAACCTGGGAATGGAAAATGGAGGCCTGCCGCTGCTCCAGCATCACCGGCAGCCCGAGGACCACTGATGGCAGGTGACTGGGGGTAACAAGATGCTCATGTCACTGTTCTCTCACTCCTGATATGAACATGCAGGCCATGAGGAAAGGATACATTGGAAGAACATTTTTCCATGAAAAGGCCTTCTCAATTTTACTTGCACTAGCTTCCCCATTTATGTTTAAAATCCTTGGAGCATGACCAATCCACTTTGCACAAGAGGGCCAACTGAGGGACGGGCTGGAGCAATAGCACAGTGGGGGGGAGGGCATTTGCCTTGCACTCGGACAACCCAGGTTCGATTCCGGGCATCCCATACGGTTCCCTGAGCATCGCCAGGAGTAATTCCTGAGTACGGAGCCAGGAGTAACCCCTGTGCATCACCCGGTGTGACCCAAAAAGGAAAAAAAGAACAGAGGGCCAATTGTTAGCATGTGATACTTCAGACAAAGGATTTCCCCTTTGCAGGGGAGTATGCTAAGCAAATATGTAAGACTTGAGAAATTATCCTAATCAAAATCCCCAAGGTCAGGAGAGTCATCTGGGTAATATTCCACTTAGCTAGTGTAGACAGAAGGGCAGCAAAAGTGGCCAGAGAAGAATAAAATAAAACAAATGTCAAGTAGTTTAGACATCAGGATGCAAATGAATGGCCAGACAAGAATAGGATAAAGGTGGTTGCTGATTGGGTACCACACAATGGCCACAGCTATGCAAATGTCCCAGCCTTTGCCCTTAATGGACTTGCTAATTACTCCGAGAGCACCTGTGAACAGAAACAATGGCTCATGCTATGGAGCCTGGAAGCCAGGTGCAGAGCAGACATCTATAATAGTGTTCAATAATGGTCCCTGAGTCCTCTTGTTCTTTCTGGACTATAGAGACCAGCTTGAAACCTGGATGTGCCACAGGCTCTGTCTCACTCTTAGGACCAGCCCCGCTGGCCATATTGGCTTTACTGCAGCCAATCTCTGGAGGAGCTGTTATGAAGAGAAATAATAATAGCACACACACACGCATTGTGAGGAATCATGTGCAGGATGTATTTTAGTGTCTGAGAGGAGATGTCAGTGGAACCGTGATCTCAGTCACCGTAGATGAGTACTCGCTCATACGGTTTGACATAGAAATTGATTTCCCTTTTATTCTATTTTTCTATTAAGCACTTTTTCCCATAGTAAAACACCAATAATATAGATGGTACAGCAGAGCCAGTTTTACAGTTCAAGTTTGTCAGGAATAAATTGTCTTTGGAGATTTTATGCACTAACTAGTGCTTGCAACTTGTGTGTGCAAACGCAGAGGTCTATAATATATGCTCACATGCATATTTGAGGCTGCATGGGTCATAAAAAGAAGCCGTCTTATCCCTGAGAGGAAAGGAAATACCACAGGAACTTTTTTCCCATTGTCATAAACAAGGTCATGTTGGTTTTTTTTTTTAAGTCACACAGCTTATGCATTATTTTGATGTAACCATTAGAATTTTCTGCCCCAGAGAAAACATTTTAATGCTTTCTATCAATATATGGAAGGGAAATATTTACCATGCTGTGCATTTTTGCTTTATGTATCCCTCAGCACAGAGAACTTTTATAGTGTTTTTCCATTAATGTATTTCTTTTTAGGAAAGCTGGGTTTCAGCAACCATTTTTCTTTCCTCTTTGATTCATAGATTCTCTAAGGCCCTTGCTTCTTAATGCAGGGTATATTGATATACTGATTTAATATAGTAACAGCCCGTACTGAGATACACCTCTCAAATGCCATAGGGAGCAATGAACCAGATAAGATGCTTGCAATATTAAAATCAATTAAAATCCCCCAAAATGTTGAATTGCATTGTTATGATGGAATCAATTTGTAGAGTTGCCGACTGAGCAATTAAAGGAGAAAACCAGACGGGGATTTCTCATTTCTCTTTCTTTTATGGCTGAGAGTTAAAGTTAACCACTCTCAATGTCTTTTCTTCCTTTTTTTAAAATAAAATAATAATCAAACTAAACTTTTATCTGAAAGGGGTGACTTAAACTTCCAATCTATGTTTAGTTCTGCTTCAGATCCTCAAGTTCCACATTGTGTAAGTCACCTCCTATTGCTAATTCAATGTCATAGAAAGAACATTGACTTTTCAGGGCATGAGAGTACATAGCAGTGCACTCTCCAAGGAAAGAAAAAATGCTATATTCTAAATTATTGATAAATATTTTACAACGAAAAGTTGTGGTACATTGCTTTTTAAAAATCCCATTTTTTTCTACATCCATTTTAAGAACATCAACACATTAAAATATCTCAGTAATATGTAATATATTAGTTTAATAAAATATGCAAATACTATAATTATATATGAAACACATATTTTAGAGGTGCTATAGTTAGTTAGGAACAAGGAGATAAAGACAAAATATCTTCAAAACACATGTGAAAACTCTATGGGTACCAAAGATTACTTAAAAGTATAAAAATGTATAACATCTATGAGAACTTTCAAAGGACAATTGAATGCCACTCTGGGTTAGGCCTGTTCAAGAAAATAACCACGAAGCACTGAGACTTCATCTAGGATTGAGGACACGGATGTGGAATGTTCCTGATGTCTAGCATTATGCTAAGAATATTTTTCCAATGCATTGTTCCAGGCTCTTGAAGAATACCTTATGTATAGGAAAAGAACCCGGTTAGCAAACTCAAAAACTAGCTGAGAGAATCATTAGCCATACTCATCATAGATTAAATTCTTTCAGCATTTAGTTATTTTAGTGAAGAATATTATCTAAATTATCTATTTTAGTTAAGAATTTTATCTAAAAAGGGGTTCCTTCTCCTAAGAGTAGATGGAAATGTCTAGATGATTTTGAACCTCAAACTTCTTTGTCTGGGGCCAGGGAGATAGTATAAGGGTTAAGGTAAATGCTGACTCCAGTGTAACCTGACACCCTGGAGCATCACTGCATAGCTCAAGAAGGAACCTGAGAATCTCCCTAGATGCCAAATTAATCCTCTATGCCATCTGCCCTACCCAGTACCACATCCTTCGGCTCTGGAATCAAACCACCAGCCTGGTCATGAAGAATCACATGACAGGTTCTGGACCACCTGAGCTCCACTTAGGAGTCTACCCCACAAAAAATCAGAATTCTTTATCCAATCCATCACTTCTCACTTGTCACTTGTCATCCTGTTGATCTTCGATTTGCTCGAGCGGGCGCCAGTAACATCTCCATCTAATCCATATAAAATGATTACTGAGTCAAAGTCAGGAAAAAATTCTTTTGTGTCAGTGTTTATGGTGCTTATGTAAGCAGCGTTTGATAAGTTTTAGCTGTGTAGATAGGTAAGGGAATATGTAAAATAGGAGATGAGGAACTTTTAGAAAAATTAGTCTTAGTAATTCCTGATTGTGTCAATGAGACGAAAGTTGTAAGGATGGATTAGGAATCGCAGAGATGAAAGGAGATAGGACAATATCAGTGAAATGGTAACTACTACTAAATACTGTTTGGCACAAAGATTTGGGGGTTTTCTTAAGGAATAGAAGAGCTAACAAAAAACTTAGATATTTTAAAAATATCGAACTATTATTAAATCTGAAAAATGAAAAGGGGAAACCCGTGTTATCACTGTCTAGTGCATAGGGTAGCTAAGGAAACACATTTTTAGGATACATGGGGTGGGGAGTGATAGATTAGGTCAGCCAAAACTAATAGAATAGAATAGTTGATGTCTTGGTCTTGAAAAAATCTCATTTATTTAAAGAAAAAGGACTTTGAATATGCTTTCCAAGATAAAAAATACTTATGGATCAGTGAGATGCTTTAATACATTAGATTCTACAGCTCACTCCTGCCCCCGTGATTAGGTGGTATTCAGAGGACATGTGCCATGCCTGGAACTATACTCGGGTCATCCATATGTAAGGGAAGTTCACTATCCCTTGTACTTCTCTCAGCCCCCAGATTTAATTTTTTTAATGCAACAAACACTAGTAAATTCATTATTATATAATAACAACTATTTCAAAATGCTCATGGAAATACTTAAGTTAAACAGAGCATAATTTAGACCATAAGTGCTCAGCCTTTTTACTCTATCTTATAATCATACCCTGATGGCAATATATTATGGCTAACTTGTGCTAGAGTATTGAACACTTTCTCTTTAGAAAGACAACTCAGAATTTCTGTGTAAAAACCCTTTTGTGAATTCTATTTTCAAGATGCTTTAAGGAAAAATCTATATAATGTCAGTATTAAACAGGGTCCCAGATATTTCTTGTTTTACATTTAATGACATTATATTTGTTCACATACCTACTTTCCTCTGTTTCATACATATATGCATATAGTGTTTATATGCCCACTGTAAGTATATATATCATTATATTTATACTCAGCTTACATAATTTATATAAGAACAATATAGTATTAGTGATCCATAAAAAGAAAAGCACAATATAATAGCACATCCAAATTTTAAGAAATTGTATTAAATAAAATAAGTGTACCTTAATTTTGTAAAATATCAAATATTGTTTGAAAAACTGAGCTATACCAAAATAATAAACCTAATAGCTAATCCTCATTTTCATAGCAATTTGGGTGACTAAGGTTTAAACATACTTAAGCATTCTATTGATCCCTTATTTAAGTCAAAATCAAGATGAGCAAATTCACATAATTCAGTAGTTCCTTTTTGTTTTATTTTTCCCAGCTGGAGGAAAAACATAAAAGGGAAGATCAGATAAACATAATCATCAAGAATTAATTAGCTTTAGACTTAAATAGAGATTAAGTGGAACACAGATAAAGAGATAATAAATAAGACAAATGACTCGGCACGACTTGGCTCTTCCTGGGAGAGATATTTGGCATACTCTAGATAAATCTCCACTTGTCTACATTTAGAACTAATAGCAAAATGGCCAATACTTGTAAAATGGCCAAAAGGTATTGATCATTTTGCTTATTTTCTTTGACTAAAAGATAATCTAGAGGAAGTAAGTGTTTCTATTCTCTAGCTTAAACATGTGAGTATTATGCATATAAAAGTGATTGGGGACAAAAATGAAATTAAGTGAAATACCTTAAAATTAAACAGCAAACAAATTATTTCTTTAATAAGTGAATGTTAATTGATATATATGAATTTGTATTTATAAAGGGAATAGGAGGTCAACAAACTATGGCTTTGAAATTAGATTAATAAACATTTCTCCCATAAGTGAAAACTAAAAATTAAACTTATAGTTAAAAAAACGGAATGAATGAATTAACCTGAATATCAAGAAACATATCCAACATAAAGAGAAAGTAAGTATGGGCAAGATCAAACTATAGATTGTATGAATAAATGAAAATGTGATATATTCAGCTGAAAAATCAACACAAATTAGACAAAATAATTCCAAGAAATGAAACAATTACAATGTGCTATTTATTAATAGAATCTCTTTTGAAAAAATATGCCTTGTATTTAAATTGACAAGATTCTGGGCTAATTCCAATTCAGATGAAGCTAAGCTTATGATACTCTCAGTAGCTTCCCATGCTCTTCGAGAGGGGTAGAGGAATAAAACCAGAGTTGGCCATGTGCAAGGCAAAAATGCCCTACCTCTGTGTTATCACTTGGAGCAAATTTTTGTGCATATATAATTGTAAAGTTGAACTGTTAAGGGAAAAAAAGATTTTTTTCCTTTTAGCTGAAGAAAATCTTGTAATATTTAAAAGACATAAATCAAAATGTGTGTCTTACTGTAATATACTTAATGACAATTTAGTCTTGTCATATAAAAGTATAGGCTTCGAGAATGTTAGGTCTTTAATTTTGGAAATAACTACGTACACTTTCTTATAGCACTGAGATAGTAAAATTAGTTTGAATCATAAAATGAGTGTTTTGTCATTGATGTATATTCAACAGTCTTCTCACCCGAGGTTGTATAAAGAAAGTTTCAAGACTTTCAAACTCATGAGAGTTCTCACTTTGAGGAGAGAGAGAGAGAACAAATTGGAATGCCCTGCCACAGAGGTGGGGTGGGGAGGGAGGATGGGATTGGGGGGTGGGAGGGATACTGGGTTCATTGGTGGTGGAGAATGGACACTGGTGGAGGGATGGGCTCTCAAACATTGCATGAGGGCAAAACAAGCATGAAAATGTGTGAATCTGTAACTGTACCCTCACTGTGACTCACTAATTAAAAAGATAAATAAATTTTAAAAAAAGAGTTCTCACTTTGAATGACGTGACACAGATTTAGCAAACCAAGTGCTATACATTTGCACTCTAGTATCATTAAAATGTCATATTTTTTCCCAATGGCTTTCCAGAAGAGAAGTTTATAGTTCAAACAGCATCACATGATTCTAAATCTGTATTTTTAATTAATCTCACTGATACCGTGACCTGAGACAGAGATTGGAGGCAAGTAATGAACATTTCTCTGCAATGTTCTCTGTACTTCAAAACCAAGTTCAAGACATAGCCTCAACTACAATGGAAATTCAGCCTTTGATTTTCAAAGGAAAAATCAGAGCCAGAGCAATAGTACAGCAGGTAGGGTGTTCGCCTTGCACATGGCCGACACAGGTTCGGTCCCCATCATTCTATACAGTCCCCCGAGCATTACCAGGAGTGGTTCCTGAGCACAGAGTCAGGAGTAAACCCTGAGCACCCCTGGGTGTGGCCCCCAAACCAATATATATAAACGATAGGCAACTTACTGCCAGAGTACTCAGACATCAACGGTAAAGAGCAGAACAGAACGGAAGATGGCAGACGTTTCTGTCTGCAGATGTGGAATGAGCAACCATTGGCTTCTGGCAGTTGTTCATCAGTAGCAGAGGAAGCCCCAAGATTGGAACTACTATTGATAGGTGCTGGTCATTCCAGGGAACTATGTCCTTACAGTAAAAAGTGAAAAACTTAAGGACACTGCCCTAAAATATTTACCCTCTCACCCTTGGAGTTACTGCAGACAGATTTGTAGCAGAGTCTCCTTTGACGTCACATCCATCAGGATCTTCCATGACTGAGTAGATGACAACTTGCATGCCTTTCCTTCAAACCCCTCATCATGTTCATAGATCTAAGGAAGGCATACCCTTAAATACGCCTTGGTGGATAGGCTATGTCTATGTCGAGGGGAGTCATGATTTTCACAAGAAAATCCCGTAACAAGTGAGTACCAGGGATATAAAGAGCCATGCTTGCAGCGAGTAAGGCTAGAAAGGGGAGTGTACACACAAAGCAGAAAAAGTGCAGTGTTGTCCCGAGCAAACAGGTTCTCTCGGAAGGCCCCACTAGAGAGACATTTAGAACAGACATTTGGGCACGTTGGTAACAAAATTCAATTTCAAAATTTCAACCATGTGAGAAACAAATGAAGACTTTTTTAAAGTAACTCTCCATTAAATAACATTTTATATTGACAGTGCAAAGGAACTGAGGCAGGAGTCAAGCTATAAAGTGATTAATTTTACTTATGTATATGGGTGCAAGTACTTTACTTATGTTTATGGGACATAACAGCAACATAAAAATGTTTTCCCTACAGTGCAGGGACACTGTCTCGTTTGCCAAGGCGTCAAAAATCAGATGGGCCGGCCACTTAATGTGATTCAGAGATGACTGCTCGAGTAGAGCTGTTACCGACTGGATTCCATGGGACGTCAAAAGACACAATGTTAGCCCTCCAGTGAGATGGTCAGACTTCTTTGTTAAAACCCTGAACAAACAGTTTGAGGCTCTTCGTGTTCCTGGAGCGAGCAGATACCATGGGGCTACACTAGCACACAACAGGGACGAATGGAGACATTACTGGTGCCCACTCGAGCAAATCAAAGATCAAAGGGATGACAAGTGATCCATCAGGATGTCAGAGGGCAGACATCTTGGTCTTGCAGTTGGCGAAGGACAGGCGAGCATTGTGAATACTTTTTCCGACTCTGCCTCATAGGCAGACACTGCTGCTCTTCTCTCTTTGAGGTCTTCCTTTATCGCTTCTCTGCACAGCTTGGTGAGCTCAGGAGTTAGCTTGTGGTTGCCTGAGGCTCGTGCCAAACCACGTTGGTGAATGAGCTCGAGAGTTTCCGAAGACAGGCGTCTGTTTGTGGCTTTCCCACTCTCAGCATTCCTTGTGCAGTCATGGAGGTGCTGAACCAGTTGATTGTATTCCTTGTCAATGTTGTCAAAGACGGCATCTTCCCACGTTGCCTCAGTAGTGCCAAAGAGCTCCCAGTTAGTGGTCATTCTGGGAGTTCTCTTCTTAAACTTTGCAGTCCTTTCTCCCTGCTCTCTAAAGTAGAATTTTACACGAAGGGGATGGTGGTCTGATCCCATTTGGAATTTTGGGACAACAGCAACATCGGTCAGGCAAAACTGTTGATTGAATATGATGTGGTCAAATTCACTGTGGAACTGTCCACTGGGAGACTCCTGCGTCCAATATTTATATTTGGCCTTCTGGAACTGTGAGTTACCATGATAACTGTGAGTTATTATATCTTGGTCGACATGATGAACTCAGACATCTCTCACACTGTAAATTCTATTCTAGACCATGGGTCCCGATGTGGTATTCTTTGGGCGATCTTCTCGGTCCTATCTTGGCTTTAAAATCACCGACAATGATCTTGTAGAAGGTGTGATCTTCTTTGTAGAACTTTTCCAGCTCCATGTAGAACTTCTCAATTTCTTCCTTATCGTAGTTGGATGTTGGTGCATAGACTATGAAGATAGAAACTGTAGGCAGTGAGCCACATTTATTCAAGTGTAATTGTCCGATTTGGGTTGTTAGGCATTCGAATGAATCAATGCTCATGGCCAAGTTCACGTTGACAAGGACACCAACACCACCTACACCCTATTGTCGCATGTTCCAAAGAAAAGTTCTTCTCCAGTGTTGAAAATGGCATGATGTGACTGATGCCTTCTCATCTTGGTCAGACCAATGATATCGTACTTAATCTTCTGTGCTTGCATCATCAGGTCCTCGATGGATGCTTCTGATGCCAGCATATGTGCATTGAAAATACAGACAGTCATTTTAGTCCTTCTTCATTTTGGCAGTCTAGTTCATCCCTGAGATTTTATCAGCCTCTCCTTGCTCATCCTTCTTAACGCTGCTGTATTGGGTGCTCTTTCAGTGTCAAGGGAATGAGGCCCATTTGTTACTGCTTTTGGCATATCTAATACACCACAGTTAGTTTGTCAGTCTCTGCCGTGCAGGTGGGATACTCTCGGTAGCTTGCTGGGCTCTCCGAGAGGGATAGAGGCTTTTTGGGTGGTCTCTAATCGCCTTTACAGGTGTTCTCATTGGTCACACCACATTTGTACCCAATCAAATATGGTGCAGTAATTATGGAAAATGGGTATTTAGTCATAATATTCATCTTTAATTTTTATTAACAATAATATAGCTAGCTCTCCCAAACATCTTTGTAAGATTTTCCTTGCCTTCATAAATTTTATCTCTGTGTATCATTTTTAACAGTCCAAAAGGTGAGTCTTGTAAAGACAATGTTCATGGAAAATGAGCTAGTCCCTGACATTTTATTTGCTCTCAATGGAACAAACATCTCAGAATGCAGCAGCTATGTGTACCTGGGTCAAGAACTCAACATGAGGAACAACTTGGCGCCAGAACTGAGCAGGAGGAAGAGAGCAGCATGGAATGCCTTCAAGAGCATTCCAAGAAGTGGTTAAAAGGATGAAGAACCTCTAGCTCCAGGCATATCTTTTCGACTCCACCGTTCTTCCTGCACTAACATATGCCTCAGAGACCTGGGCCCTACATAAACAGGATGAGAATGTTATTTGGGTATCCCAAAGAGGAATCGAAAGAGCTATGCTAGGAGTATCACCTTTCATTCAAGTGAGAGAAGGAATCCGAAGTTCCAACCTCCGTGGACAGTCAGGAATCAGGGACGCTGTCTCGTTTTCCAAGGCATAGAGAATCAGAAGGTCCTGACACATAATGCGATTCAGAGACGACCGCTGGACTAGAGCTGTTACTGACTGGATTCCACGGGACATCAGAAGACCTTGTGGCCACCAACCAACGAGATGGTCAGATTTCTTCGTCAAAACCCTGAACAGTGGCTGCCGAAATGTGATCCCGGGGACTGCACCTGTGTGGCACCACCACAGCTGCATGAGCGTGATTCCAGAGGCCAGCTAAACTACTTTTGATACTGGCAGCTCCTTGCAGAATGTCTCCAGACTGAGAACTAAGCCGCGACCCCATGCCTGCCCAGGAGGGGAAAGGTTTCTCTCCCTCTCCTCTCTCTCTCTCTCTCTCTCTCTCTCTTTCTCTCTCTCTCTCTCTCTCTCTCTCTCTCTCTCCCTCTCTCTCTCCCTCTCTCTCTCTCTCTCTCTCTCTCCCTCTCTCTCTCCCTCTCTCTCTCTCTCTCTCTCTCTCTATCTCCTTTTCCTTGCCGGGGGGAAGGGTGTGGTGACTGCCATATTATGAGGATCACTAATGAGAGATGAGAGATACAAGCTTGCAATGATCCAATTTCTGGAAGAAATTTCCCTGGACTTAGTTGCTAAAATGCAGAGGTCCAAAACTGTGTGGCTGCTATTGTGGCTGTGCAACCTCATATCTCTTCACCGCAGGTCTGACTCTAGTGGGAAACTCCTAACAATAATGGTGAGTTTTTTGTTGAAATGTTGAATGTGGCCAAAGTGAAGAGAAAGTGAAGTGAAATTTATCAGTTGTCCAGGGTTGGAGGGATGGGAGGTATACTGGTTTTTTTGGAATTTTTTGTGGAATATGAGCACTAGTGAGGGGATGGTTGTTTCAGCATTGTATGGCTGAGACTTAGGCCTGAACGCATTGTAATTTTCCACATGGTGATTCAGTAAAAAAAAAGAAAAGAAAAGAAAAAAAAAACCCTGAACAAACGATTTGAGGCTCTTCCTGTTCCTGGAGTGAGCAGATATCATTGGGCTACACTAACACAGGACAGGGACAAATGGAGAAGTTACTGGCGCCCGCTCGAGAAAATCAAGGATCAACGGGATGACAAGTGATACAAGTGATCGTTTTTAATTCATATTAGGTTGATGGCTTCTATTATAAATATAAAGAATATCTTGTATTCAATACATTCTTATTAATTTTCTAATTATTTACTGTAATTTTATGATCAATTTTATCATTTCACATTTAGTTGAATGTTGTTAGTGAAAACTATTTTCTTAATGTACATCATTTTTCATTCTTTCCTAGATTATTGTGTCATAATATGATATTGAAGACTGCTGCTCATTGTTTAGATTCTTTATTTCTTGATTTAAGCTTTTGTTAAACATTAGTATGATTTACCTGGAGTGATTTTTTAAATTACAATTGAGTTTATCCAATTTATCCAATATTTCTGCATATATATTGATACTTCATATATTAATTCAGTTTCAAAGCAAAGAGAATTGCCCATTATATCAGAATAATATTTCCCACTTGATTAATATAATACATGATTTCATATATTTTCACTTTTAGATATGTATAGATATTTTGCCATATTTTCATACTTTGCCCTTTGTCCTAGGTATTTATTTTTTCAGGTTTTTTGTGTTGATTTAGTATAGTTTGCAATATTAGAGTAGTTATTTTATAGTCACAGAGGATTGCTAACCCTGTGCATTTATATTCCGGCAGTCACGTAATAATGGCCTTTGTATGCCATTGAGAGACATTTCTCTTTATAATCAAATTGTTTTTCGAGCATATGCCTTTTTGGTTTGTTATTTTTTTGAGGCTACAGCCAGTAGTGTTCAGGGCTTACTCATGGTTCTGTGCTTAGGAATCATTCTTGGCAGATTTGGGGTACTGGGATTGAACTGGGATCAAAACAAGCACCCTGCCCTCTGAGCTACCCTACCATCTGGGCTTTCGCTCTGGCCCTCCAGGGCATGCTTCTTACATTAAACTCATAACCATATATTTGTAGCATTCTGTTTTGAAGGAACCAAGGAAAATATCAAATGATACTAACGCTTCCGGTCATGATGATAATTCCAATTATATCTGACGAGAAATATGCAAATTCAATATACATGGACTCTTTACCTGCATTGGGTATGGCAGTAGACAATTCCTGTAGGATATTCATAAATATATAGAAAAAGAAATATCAATTATTACAGATCTAAAGACTTTTAAACTGTAAAGTATTCCATTTACATGTCCAAAAGTCAGCAAATATATTGATAATGTGGGGTCTAAAAGTGATTTGTGTTGATCCCATTGGTTTTCAAGATCATTGATTATGTATCCTTAAGTAGAAATGTACACTGACTTTAAAACTGATGGTTTTGGTACTATTGAAAAAGAAGCCTACTTTTGTGTGTGTGTGTGTGATCCTGTGTTTGTGCCAGGTATCATTCCCCAAGGCACCTAGTTCTTTAGGGGAAGAGATAATATTAAAAGACTGTTAGTTTTAGACCTTCTGGGAATTGCAGATAAAGTTAGAGAGTTCATTGTCCCATCAAATCCTGTCAATCTTTACGTTGTTCAAGTGAGGAATGAATGGAGTTTGCTTCCTCACCCTCAGCTCTCACCTTCTGTCACGTGCAAACGGCCTGTGGGGGAAGCATCCACCCCTATTATATACGTGTATGAACATCCAATCACATCTTGTTAACAAAATGTAAAGTATTTGGTCCTTTAGTCAGAAGTGACACTGTTTTAATAGCATCACGATTCGCTCCAGACATGTTGGTCTTTCTGTAATAAGACATTGCAAAAGACGTGGCGAGTTAGCTCTCTGTCTCTGGGAAATTGAGTGAAAAGCAGTTCAAAGCGGCACTTCTCTACAATAAAGACGGAGAGAGAGAGAGTTCACATCTAACCTCATTAAATAAGACAGCAAGTCTACACGGCATTCAAAGCTATTAAACAAACTAGATTGGCCCATAATAATAAGAAACATATTTCACATCTGCTGCGCTGTACAGGCCTTTTAACAAGTAACAGACACGATGTGCTGGAAAATAGTTGCTCTCCCCCCCGTATATCACTGTCAATGGTAGCGCTGCCTCAAAAGAAGCACTTATCTCATACACTCTATTGCTTGATAGCTTGCTGATTGCTTTTACAAAGCAATAAATTGATGGCCTGATTCACTACTGACATTAGGTTATGTTCATTTTCCATGATTGATGCCTTGAATTAGAACTCTTGTATTCTCTGCTTAGGAATATGAAATTCCAAACAGGCCTCTCTGATGTCACAAATATCAGATGCACTGCTGAGGCCAAACAGGCTGTATATTCACCTCCATAAGGAACCGGATTTACCTTTTTTTTATGTATATAATTTATGTTTTCCAGTTTCCACTTCCAATTAAATTGTCTAGCCAGTTTTTTTTTTTAATTAAAAGAAGAAGGTGTTGTACAAAAGTAGATGTTGTAAACAAAGGCATACAGGCCTAGACAACCAGGATATGAAACCCATTAGTGAATCAATTGGATACATTTAATGATTTAATTATTTTTCTTTAACTGTGTAGGACGATGTAACACTTTCCGAGACATGGAGCTATTCTTGGGTTCTGTAATTTTAAAATAGTGTTGGTCCTTTAAAGGCAAAAATAAGTCAAACAATAAAGAAGGAAGGCTTTTAATCTGCTTATATTATATTCTCTGACGAAAAGAACATTAATATTAACCACATTCTCATAGAGATTAAGCTTCAGTGCTAAGTTTTAACAGTCTAGACATGTCAAGGACCTGCACATGGTCTATCCCTTATATCAAGTGATGAGTAACCTGATAAGTAAGCATACAATCAGCCCCTGCACCACTAGTCCCATGGATGTGCCTTCGTTCTGAGAATTGTTTAAAAATAGATGGACACAGATTTGATTGCAGGACTGGGACTTTGGTACTGACGTTCAGTGTGACGTTCAGTGCCAGCCAGGAGCCACTCTTGTCTTCTGTGAATTAGGAAGGGCGTCTGCCCACAACGCACAACCACCACACCCCCTGTTCTCTGTGCAGTCCAGGGAAGAAACTGGCTCCAGATACAGTCAGGAACCAGTGTACAGATGGGGAGACTTTGTTCGTCCGTTCCTCAATCCCATTGAAATAAAATAACTACCCTCTAGATGTATTTTGGTTAGCTGTGCTGCCTTCCAACTCGGCCCTCCTGGGACCCCAGCTGTGGACAGAAGATGCTGGTGGACGAAGGGATGGTCCAAACATGTCATCTCGACAGGTTCAGTCTTGGGGTGTGTTGTGGCTAAGGAGCAAACAGAATTAGAGAAATTAGCGGTGATGAGGGTGAATGATCAGTTTTCTTATGATGATGCTGTCTGCTGAGAAGATTGAGCACAGGCAGAGAGGAGGAAATAACATATTTCTTAGAAGACTTTTTAAACCCATGTAAATGATAAGTATTTATCAGATGCTAGATGTATATTTATATGCATATTGATTATACGATTATAGTCATAAAATTATGGTATGAAATGTATCATTATATTTTATATTTATAAAATAAATATGCATGCTAAAACATAAATACTATAGCATTATGTATATCATATTTGACTTTCATAATTTATGGAGGTATAAAGTAGGCCAGAAATGAAAAGTGAGTGTGATGTATTTTAAGACAATAAAATACAGTTTTTATTTATTTTTTTTATTTTAGGTACTGGGTATCAAACCCAGACCTGGCATATGATTAACCTTCCCACTCTTTATATTTTAAATAAAAACAAAAAGTAATAATTAATTTAACACATACTTGTAATGAAGTGATTACTACATAACCGAGTTTAGATCTTATAGCAGAATGAAGCAAAACACACACACACGCAAAAAAAACTTCAAGGTAAAAATAAATTCTAAGCCAAGCCATATCAAATCAACATTCAAAGCTGCTTTAGAAAACTATGTAATATTTATGTTACGTTCTCTACACATTTGCCTTACTCTTACTTCCTAGCTACATAATATGCTCTATTTGCATTCTTAATACATTTTTTTTTGAAAATAAAATTTGGGAAAAAAAATCTTCTAAACACAAACAGGACATTTCAACACCTGATATAAAATCTCCTGAGTTGGATCATAGGCATCTCATCCTACCCAGGAGTGATCTCTGAGCACAGAGCCCAGAGTAATCCTGGGTGTGGCTCCGAACTCACCACTCTCCCAATGAAACAGAAGAAAAATTCATTTCCACAAATTTGATTGAATTCATGTACAAAAAAATCAATCAGCTAAAACTGACTTCAGGTACAAATTCCATAAACCAAATTTTTCTCACACTGTTAATCACTTAATCACCTAAACTTCAAGTAACTATTTTACAAAATGAAGCGAACTTTAGTGCACAAGCTAAATAATACATTACCTCATTGCCCATGTTAAGAATTCAGCGACAAGAATAAAAATAATTCAACCAATTTTTAACTACATCATTAAGTGCTCAGCAAATAATTTGTCTGTTTATAAATAGAATTATTATGACAAATTATTAAAAGATAATCCTCAGATATAACTGTCTGGAAAACGTTTGCACAAAAGTGTGAGTGATTAGGACAATGTTTTCCAGGCTTCTCAGTCTTGTGACCTTGTGAAAACATTGCACATATTGAAAAGCATATTTACACCATTTTTTAATTAGTTATTCTTAAGCGAAGTGGCAGAAAGAATCTAAAGGACCACTGTTGTGGAAAAAGAACGGGGGCCAAGATTCCAGGGAGAGATGTTGGGGCCCTCTGACAGTCCCTGGGAGAGGTGCCCAGTGCTGAGAGAATAAGCAGTGCAGGTGGGAGTCGTGACCGGGATCAGATGTCAGCAGAGGGTCCCACACCAATCACAGAAGCAAAAGCCTCCATGGACAGCCTTGCCTGTGTCTCCCAGTGAAGAGGGTCAGGAAACTAAACGTGGACCGTGAGTAGGCTGGGAGGAGGCTTTCACTTTTTTCATGGGGGTGGCAAGCGCCTGCAGGGGCGGGGACCGTGATGTCATTGACCCATGCTCTTCAAACTCCTGTTGGTGCCCAACCAGATTGTGAGGATGAGCCCGTGGAGACCGACGGGCAAGCGGGCAGGAACACAGACCCCAGGGACATGAGCGAGCCGTGACTCGTGTGCCCGACTGCTCTGGAAAGGGCTAACAGCTCTTCCTTTGTCTGCCTTTTAGCTCTTAGTATGACATGGGGCGCAGTCTTCCCTGTCTCACAGACCCCAGACCCAGCTTGTGTTTGAAAGTCAGACCTTCTTCCACCCCCCCTATGACTCCACTGCAAGGGGCGGAGGCTCTTGGTGCAGAGTGCTCGGCCTTGCAGGCCTCTCTGGAGGCTGGACCCTTGGGCTTGCAGACATGACAGAACAACGTAGCCTTGATGTCCCGATGTCCCTCCTGGAGCCCCTTTTCTCCATTAATTATCTCTTTGTACTGAGTGCATTAGGTAAATGAGAGGGGTGAGGGACACTTCTCATGCTTCTCTGTCAGAGCGAGCAAGGAGCATCTCCGGCAAGTCTCATTTCTCTCGCATCTCATATCTCAGTGCCCCTGACCAAAAAAATATTCACCCAACAATGTCTGTGAAGCTATTGCATCTGAAAGCTTGGGAAGGAATGTGTTGATATAAGTCTACTGTACTGTTAATGAAACACCCCAAATGAGAATATTTCCTAGAGAATAAAAACCTAGAAAAGCAAGGCTAATACTGTAGCATCTCCTTTCACTTTCTCTCTCCCTCCACATTCTCTCCTCTCCCTCTTTCCTTAAAGTTTTATTCTCATTCTCTGACTGAAAAATGTATAAAATAAAGTATCGAAATACGGAAAGAAAGCACCCTATTCATGTGGAGTTCTAAATGTTGGGATATTTTAGGCCACTTGAACTATTGTAGAATGATTGGGCTTCCAACTCCCAAGTAGATGTCCAGTAAACTGAGCATCAAAATTAAATGTAGATATTTGACAAAACAGATTTTATTTTCTAATTAGGACTTAAGCAGGTTTGTAATCAGTGGAAGCAAAATCACTTATCACATTTTCTGGTACAGATCACCTGTATCACTTGTCATCCTGTTGATCTTCAATTTACTCAAGCAGGTGCCAGTAATGTCTTCATTTATCCCTGTTGAATGGTAGTGTATCCCAAATGGTATCTGCTTGCTCCAGAAACACGAAGAGCCTCAAACCATTCATTCAGGGTTTTGACGAAGAAGTCTGACCATCTCGTTGGTGTGTGGTCACGTGATCTTTTAACATCCTGTGGAATCCAGGTAACAGCTCTAGTCCAGGGTTCGTCTCTGAATCGCATTACATGTCCAGCTCACCTGACTTTTGACGCCTTGGCAAACGAAACAGCATCCCTGATTCTTGACCATCGACGGAGGTCAGAACTCCTGATTCCGTCTCTCATTTGAGTGAAACATGATATTCCTAGCAGAGCTCTTTCGATTCCTCTTTGGGATAACCAAATAGCATTCTCATCCTGTTTGCTTAGGGCCCAGGTCTCTGAGGCATATGTTAGTGCAGGAAGAATGGTGGAGTTGAAAAGATGTGCCCAGAGCTGGAGATTCTTTGTCTTCTTAACCACTTCTTCAATGCTCTTGAAGGCGTTCCACACTGCTCTCTTCCTCCTGCGCAGTTCTGGCACCAAGTTGTTCCTCCTGTTGAGTTCTCTATCCAGGTACACATAGCTACTGCATTCGGAGATGTTCGTTCCATTGAGAGCAAATGGAACGTCAGGGACTAGCTAGTTTTTCATGAATATTGTTTTAGTACAGATACAGACATTAAACATGTTACTATAGATGAAGAAACCAAAGGAGAGAATATTGAGGGAATAAAAACCAGGAATGGCAGAAACATACTTTTTTACAACTGACCAGAGGAAAGTTAAAAGGGTCCTGGAATGGAAGTGGAAGAGAAAGACTGCCTCATTGCTGCTCTTCCTCCCAGAGTCTTCCTCCATGCATCTCAGCCAACAGGGCTGGGTGCTGACTGGCTGTAGTGGACCAGATGCTCCCGGCGGCCATGGCATGGTTCGATGGATGCCAGTGTTTGCTCTGAATTCCTGTATCACTCTTGATCTCTTCCTGCCCCACACTGCAATCTGTCGGATGCTGACTTTTGTACAGTTATCTGACTCGCCTGATAGCTATCTCTAGCGGGGCAGTTTTGAATGCGTCCTTGGCAAAGCTCGTGGGTCCCCTTGGATTTTGAAACCGAGCTGGTTGAATAAGTGGATGATAAGGAAGAAATGAATAGAAGGGAGGATTTACTCTTGAAACATTTTAAATGTTTGAAGGAGCTGGGAGCTGGCTTCAAAGTCTTCAAAATCACATGTGGTTTGATATGCCTCTCTTCTCTATGCTTTAAGGAGATCAAATGCTTAATTCCATATGTCAAGACACCTGTGAATTGGTTTCTGAACATTTTGAAGATTATGAATAAGAGGGCAATGATATTTCTTAGCCTGTGAGCATAATGCATGTTTAAATCCAGTCTTTTACGAACAATTACATGTACCAAAGTAAAGTGATATATTTAAATCCAGTATGCTATCAACAAATAAATGTAATGCAGAGCATGACAGATGCTGAATTGCAGATTAATGGTAAAACAATTTATTGAGTTTCTTTCCTGTGAGATCATTAGCATTATCTTAATGCATTAAATGTTTTTAATTGCCTCTGTATCTTAATAAGTCAGTGTTAAGCACTTTTTACTTGGACTTGGAGAAATCCTACTTAAGGGTCAAGAAATGCAAAATCAAGGGGCTGGAGTGATAGCACAGTGGGTAGGACGTTTGCCTTGCATGTGGCCGACCTGGGTTCGATTCAGGAGTAATTCCTGAGTGCATGAGCCAGGAGTAATCCCTGTGCATCTTCGGGTGTGACCCCCAAAACAAAACAAAACAAAACAAAAATGCAGTAACATTCCATGATTGCATATGATACCTTGAATACGGCTGTTGCTTGTGAAGTTTAGTGACTGTGCCACAAAAGTATTTAGAGCATGGGGCAACGTTTTGCTATAAAATATATCAGTAGCACCTATGCATAGGAGTGAGAGGTTAGACGATTGGAGCTCAACCAAGATCAAAGTTGTCTTGGAAAAGGCAAGAGTTGCACCACGAAGGTGACCTACAGGGCTGGAGCACTCGCCTTACCTGTGGGAGCACTGTGTGCGATACCCTGGCAATGAATGCTCTGCACCTCCAGACAAGCACTGCGATTCCTCCAGACAAGAAACTGCCAGAAGTGCACAGTGAGATCCAAAACATAATAAATAATATTTGTATTAAAGCATCACATATAACCATTATATTAAAATAAAATGAAGAATTTGTTTTCTATGATTTTTTTGAAAAAATTTCATTTTCTTATGAAAACCTTCTTCAAGTTTTAACCTAAATAATTAATTTAGTTGAAATTTGAAAAACAAAATATATGTTAATTTACTTATACCACCATCACCCCAGAACATGGCGATTGATTTTCACCATTTTCCCTGAAGTGGGAAACCAATTTTACTTTATTAATATTATTTTGAAATTTATTAATGGATGCTTATATTAATAGTTTAAAGTTAGTATGAAGATAAAAGTAGTTTCATTTAAATTCTGAGATGTTCTAATAAAGAACCATTCTGTTGTCTGTCTTCTATATATGAAATTGTATGTCTATAATGTTTAAATTTTAGAGATAGCAAATAAAAGTTTTTAAACGTTTGTTTATTATTATTGATACTGATGTTGTGAATTTAGTTCTTTAAGTATAATTTTCTTCTTAATAATACACTCACATGCATTATTACTTTTCCTTTCTTAACCCATTTTGGAGGTGCATTGTTGCAAGACTCATAATGGAAATCTTAGCTGGACGTGGTTTTAACACTGCAAACTACTATAGAGATATATATACCTCCTGAATTCCTCCTTCTCTAACAAAATCATCACACAAAAATGTGAAGGATGTTTTGATTATCTTCTATAATTAGAAAGAAGGATGATAGAATTTTATAAGCCCCTTTGAACCTTTTATCATAGTCTGCCCCAACTCAGCAAGTCTTTGTTATTTTGTCTCTTTTCACCTTCCTTTCACAAACACAGACACAGACACACACACGCACATACACACACGCACATACACAGCACATACACACATACGCACACACTCACATACACATGCATACACACACGCACACACGCACATACACACGCATACACACACACATACACACATACGCACACACACATACACACGCATACACACACGCACATACACACATACGCACACTACATGTGTTGACTTAAAGTTGAGAATTTATCTAAAGAGTCCTCATTCTAAAGGCTCGGGGCCCCTGGGAGATTGGGAGATTGTGTGTTACCTTGACTGAAGTCTCAATAATAAATCACCGTGGACATGGAAATGAAATAAAGACCAACAAGAGATCTTTTGACTAGATAAGGAATAAATTCTTGCCTCACCTTTGAAACTCAAATAAATATTCATTTTTTTCTATTGGGCAGCAAATAAGAAATGTATTCTAACACATCTACTATGCTGTAATTTTCAGAAATTCAGTAAGGTAAGAAATGTAAATTATGAGCTCTTGCCCTCCCTTTTTAGAACAAAATATCACCTATAAAAGTAAAGCAAATATTGGAGCTGGAACAATAGCACAGCAGGGAGGGCGTTTGTCTTGCATGCGGCCGACCTGGGTTCGATTCCCAGCATCCCATATGGTCCCCTGAGCACTGCCAGGAATAACTCCTGAGTGCCAAGCCAGGAGATAACCCCTATGCATTGCGAGGTGTGACCCAAAAAGCAAAAAAAAAAAAAAAGTAAAGCAAATATCAAAAATCTAAGGCTGTTAGAAATTACTAAAAAAATACATTATTTTTAAAACTCATAATTATAATACTGAACTTATACTATGGCCAAAAACAAAATAATAATTTATTTTTAAATGTTACCACTGGAGCTTAAAAGATGATACAGCATGCAAGGCTTTTGCCTTGGACATGGGGTTGAGTCATGGTTGATCCCCAATGCTACATACTGTGTACTCAGTGTGCCCCATGACCCTGAGCATAGCTATGAGTAAGCTCTTAGTTAGAAAGATGAGAAAGGAAGAGAGAGAGAGAGAGAGAGAGAGAGAGAGAGGGAGGGAGGGAGAGAGAGAGGAGAGAGAGAGAGGGAGGGAGGGAGAGAGAGGAGAGAGAGAGAGAGAGAGAGAGAGAGAGAGAGAGGAGAGAGAGAGAGAGAGAAAGAGAGAGAGAGAGAGAGAGAGAGAGAGAGAGAGAGAGAGAGAGAGAGAGAGAGGGCTGGAGCAATAGCACAGCGCGGGGAGGGCATTTTGCCTTGCATGTGACTGACCCAGGTTCAATTCCCAGCATCCTATATGGTCCCCCTAGCACCACAAGGAGTAATTCCTGAGTGCAGAGCCAGGAGTAATCCTGACCATCGCTGGGTGTGACCCAAGAAGCAAAGAAAATAAAAGGAAAGAAAGAGAGAGACAGAGAGAAAGAGGAAGGAAGGAAGGAAGGAAGGAAGGAAGGAAGGAAGGAAGGAAGGAAGGAAGGAAGGAAGGAAGGAAGGAAGGAAGGAAGAGGAAGGAAGGAAGGAAGGAGGGAGGGAGGGAAGGAGAGAGGGAGGGAAGGAGGGAGGGAGGGAGGAGGGAGGGAGGGAGGAGGAGGGAGGAGGAGGAAGGGAGGATGGAGTGAAATCTGGGAAGACAGGGAAGAGGATATTAAGTGTCTTTATTCAGAAATGCCTCCTTTTTGAGGGGAGCACTGCTGAATAGTGTTCAGAGACCTGGGGAGAACTCTGGACTCTGGCCAAGCCTGCCTGAGTGATCAGCGCTGGGACCTGAGACGCAGCAGCTGAGTGGGGTCCCAGGGCGGAGACCACCAAGACAATCCGGAAGGGGCTGAGGTGCCTCCAAATACACACCTGATCTCACTCCGGGCCTCGTGGTACCAAGATCCACTTTCAGTTCCTGGAACACGGATCCTATACGTCCCTGACTGCTGACTTTGTTCTTCCGCCACCCCAGAGCGCCCCACCTTTGAAAACATCACCAACGAAGCGTTTCCCTTAGCTATAAGGAAGCAAAGAGCTTTCTTAGTAAGTGCTAAACAAAATGCCTGTATTGAGGATCCGTGATAGAATAAATACAGTGTACCAAAATAAATTTCCAAACGCTACTTTGTCATTGATGTTTTTTAAATCAGTACAGTTCTGTAATTTTCCAAAACTCATATATCTACCTCTGTTTTGTCTGCTGGAAAGCATTTGACTCTTCAGATGCGGACAATTGAGTTGGCTTTCAAACAATGACTGGAGCTGTGTGTCCAAGGAAACGGGGAAAGTCAGAATTTCTTTCTCACCTTTTCTTTCTAGTGTACAGGCACCCACTGAAGGTAGCAAAAGCGGACCGGAAGCGAGAGGCGAGTGTCATCACCACGGATTTATGGGCGGACTTGGACCACCAGGCTTTTATTTTACTGTATTCTTTGTGTTCAAAATAATTATTTTCATGCCATAGAGTAGCAAAGAGCAGCTGACATGAATACATTTTAGAATATTTTTTTTTTATTTTTCAGGAACTTCTTTGTGTTTCTACATTTCCCCATTTGCTTTGAGTACTTTGAAAAATGCATCAAGAGAAGTAGAAAAAAAAGAGACAGTTTGAAGTTACTTTTAGCACTGCAATTAGAAAATATGAGGTTCAAAGTTCATCAGTTCCTCCAGGAATGAGAAATAACTCTAATGAATAAGAATTGAAAACAGCTCCCAGGTATACACTTGGCCCCATTTCTGCCCACCCCATTATTTCTGCTGTGATCAGCATATAAAACAATTAATTACTCATTTCACATCTCACAGAAGTGACCTGCTTCCATTTCACCATACTGTAATACCGGACAGAAATGAGATTCCTGATTTGAACGATAGGAACAACCAAGCAAATTCGATTCAATTATGCCTCTGCTCTCCATCTCCTGAATAACCACAAGTAAATAAATAAATAAGACACCCACCTCTGCCCTCTAAGAAAGACTTAGGGAATAATATGACGATTAGTCTTCTTGAAAGCATTGCCACTATAAAAACTATATATCGATCTATTCTCAGTCTTCCCTTTGGGATTAGGATCTGTTGGTAAGGCTCCATTTAAATATCCCCATCTATAAATAATTCTTAAAACCCTGTCTCTCTTTTCCTCTGCATACATACTCACAAACCCATTAAACAAGCTTAAGTCTCAATAGGCACACAAGAACAAAAACCTTAATATCATCTAAAAGATGCCTCAATGCAAAGGTTAAAAGAAAATAGTTTTCTTCCATGATAAAGGCTTTGCCTTTCCTCCAAATGCATGTATCAAAATGCATGCATTTTAAAAATACCTTAGGAGATCTATTAAAAGATGATTGATGAATTGTTTTGCAGTTGCATAGCTCAAAGCATTTCCCTTTATCCAACTAAGACATTACCCAAAGGGCGCTAGGTTTAGCTAAATAAAAAACAATGTTTTCAGTCTCTTGCCAGGTAGTGGCAAATAATGCCTTCCTAGCTTATGAGCTTTAGTGCACCAGCTATAGTAAATGTCACTCACCCACAGATTTCTCCTTCAACCTGAGCTTCCCCACACTCACTCAAGGCTTATGATGAAAGGCTACACTAAGTAAACCTGAAAATCCCCCCTAAGCTGGCAAGCAACTCAAAGCAAGGAAAAGATGATTCATTCCTCAGAACATCATTTTTTACTTGCAGGGAAGAGGAGAGCCGTGGTTGAAACTTATGGCTGTGCTTTTAGAGAACAAAATAAAGGAAGAGGGGAAAGAATCAGGTTATAGGGAATAGAACCTTCCATTTTACTTTCGTTCTTCTTCCTTTTGACTCGTTTCTGAAGTGTTTATTTTAGTTACATATTAGAGCAATCAAAGTCTCCTTTCGTTGAGGTTTACTTGCTGAAATATTTGAAGCCTCACCCCTCCGCCCTCTAATAGAGCTCGGACCCATGCAAGTATAGATGAATGATGGAACTGCAAACCCCTTCCACTGGGAGAGACAGCTCAGGCCAGATTTGTTTCCTGAAGTTAGAAAAATAGAAAAGAGTTCTCCTTTTTTTTCTCTCTGGTCACTCTTATAAAAGCTTGCCCTGCTTTTCCCAGAAGGTTCCACGTTGATAAGGAATAAACAGTGGTGTAGGTAATAAACTGCTTTTTCTTTTTGGGTCACACCTGGTGATGCACAGGGGTTACTCCTGGCTCTGCACTCAGGAATTACTCCTGGAGGTCCTCAGGGGACCATATGAGATACTGGGAGTCAAACCCGGGTCAGACATATGCAAGGCAAATATCCTATACACTGTGCTATCGCTCCAGCCCGTAGTAGGAAACTCTTAGTCTGTGTGTTACTCCTTTTGTCTTTACCAAGTTTTGTCTGTGTATATGTGCTTATATGAAGGTGGGGTGGCAGTGAGGGGTTGCCATTCTGTTTCCCTTGACTATCCTTGAGATTTAGTCAGCTAGTCTCAAATCCAACAAATTATTTTGGATATCACAATCATTCACAATATCCCATTAATCACCGATTTCTCAGGCGGGCTCAATAACATCTCATTTTGTCCTTTCGCTGAGATCTTAGAAGTCTATCTCGACTTGGCCCTCCCAACGATGTTGCACTGGGAGCTCTTCAGGGTCAGGGGAATGAGATCCAGCTTGTTACTGGATTTAGCATATGAATACACCATGGGAAGCTTGCAAGGCTGTCCCATGGGGGCAGGAAACTCTTAGAAGATTGCCAGTTTCTCCTAGAGGGAGAAGTAGGCTAAAGATGGGCTTCTGAGAGCTTGCTTTTAAGTCTCTCTCTGGATGTTGGCCATTGATGGGATTACACACACCTGGGTTCCTCTGCCGGTACCTTCATGCATGAGGCCTGCCCGAATGTGTAGAGAGGAGCATCGAGCACGACTGTAGCTAGGTTCCGGTGGTCTTCAGCCGCCAGGAGCTCTGCTTGGGGTGGGGAGGGAAGCTGGAGCCCATCCCCTCCAAGGGGCCCCGGGGAAGACAGCCAGGCATGCGGGCAAGAGACTCTCTTTTTTTAATATATTTTTTATATTTTATATTTTTTAATATTTATATTTTTGATATAAATTATGCAAAATATTTTTGACTTTATTCAACTTCTTAAGCAATATCATATTTTCTAATACATCTCCTGGTACCTAACATCTACTTATGAGCTTTAGTGCACACACTATAGTAAATGTCACTCACCCACAGATTTCTCCCACAAAATTACAGGGAATTTTGTGCTAATATTCTACACAAAGTAAAACCATGCACATAGCCCAGAGAACAGTTGTGGCTTTGTAACATGGAAGCTACACACAGCCGCCCACATGCAAGGGGATTTGTCCGGAAGGTTCGATATAGACCATTCTTCACACTGCAAACCAGTCTTAAATTTGTTGATTGTGTGATAGAGCCATGGTTTCCTCCCACTAAGCAAACTCTAAAAGTGGAGTATATTCCTCCAAATTCATAACTGTATAAAAGGTTTGAAAACTTAAAAACAAATTTTAGGAAATTAACCAGACACAAATGTGTGTGGGGAGGAGCTAGAACATCCCTAAAGAATTAGGGTGGAGAGATATTCAGTTATCATCTCAAAGAAAAATATAATGAACAGGAAATAAATATTTGAAGAGGTAGGGATATAGGCAGGTACAGGGAAGGGCGCCATGGCGGTGGGATTCCTGGGGAGTAGTAAAACCACCCCGCCCTAAGGCCGTCAGGACCCACCTGTGAGCACAGGAACTAAGGCCTGGTAAGACCCTCACCTGGCGCCAAGAGACTGGAGAAGGCTGGACCCCTCTGAGGGAAGCTCCAGAGGAACATAGGCCAGGAAAGGGATTTCAAAGAGGACCCTGCACCATTCCCTGCTCTACCCTCTTAGCAACCATGCAGCAATGGACTCTTACCTAGCTAGAAAGCCCCACATGGGCAGGTCGGACAAACCCTATAAGAGCCACATGAGCAAAGAAAATGTGCACATATGCTGTCTGAGTCCACGCGCTGCCTGTGCCCACGTTGCCAAGCACAGGTAGTGCCCAAGCACACGTGCTAGCTGCATCTCCCCTCTTGAGATGTTGCTGGGCTCTCTCCATCTCTGGGGAAGCCCGCCTTCTCCCTGGCGCCGGGTACTCTCTCTCCCTTCGCTCTCCCTTCTTCCCCTTCCTGGGAGCCTCCAAATAAAATCTGTTTCTACTTCACTGCTTTTCTACTCCTGACTGTCTTTTCTGTGAGAGAGGACAAAAACCGGGAAGGCCTGGGTAAAGCCTAGGACTGATTTTCCTTTCCTGCAGAGAGCAGTTCCTCACTCCAAACTTTGTCTGTGGTTCCCAGAGAAATCAGGTGGTGAGGATTAAGTCCTGTGCCGAGAAGACCAAGTAGACGTCAGGTGATGGTCACCTGCTGGAGCTGGCAGGTGTGTGTGTGGGGGAGGGGGAGCTGAGGGCTCATCAATATTTTATCAATCCTACACTTCCAAGGAGTCCCTTGGGGTGCAGAAGTGGGTAAGGGCATTTTCTTCCTCTCATAAGCCACCTGTGGGTGCCCACCAACTTCAGTAGTAACTAATTTTTTTTTAAAGATGTATCTTGAGGGGCCGGAGTGATAGCACAGCGGGTAGGGCGTTTGCCTTGCACACGGCCGACCCGGGTTCGATCCCCGGCATCCCATATGGTCCCCCAAGCACTGCCAGGAGTAATTCCTGAGTGCAGAGCCAGGAGTAACCCCTGAGCATCGCTGGGTGTGACCCAAAAAGCAAAAAAAAAAAAAAAAAAAAAAAAAATAAAGATGTATCTTGATTTGGGGATCCAAAGGGTTATTGACTTTATTTGGACAAATACAAAGAAAAATATATAAAGTACTGACTTACAATTCTTAGAACTAGTGGGCAAAGGGGGAAGAAGAAACATGATAGAAAAGAAATAGTCTTTGACGAAAGAAGAAAAGCTAAATTTACATCAAGGACAATAACTCTAAGATAATGGAAGGATATACTCTAGTTATAAAGTAAATTAGAACCATCCTAGAATGCAGCAGTCCTAGTTACACAAATAAATATGTAAAACATTGTTATTCAGAAAAACAAAGGCAAAGAGCATTTCTTAAGCCAAGCAATTGCAATTCAAGTGTAAAAGATCTTCCTTAGAGGTGAAGTAAAAGCCATCCATCTGATTTCAAGGAAAAACTTAAAGGAAAAAGCCACAAAAGAGAGAATAAAAAATTTAGGAGATGTACATAAATGCTAGTCATAAGTAGTAAAAATTTGTTTTAAAATTTTTACATGATAGCTAAAACTGAAAAAAAATATTTCACAAAAGCAATTGAAGGGTAATAAGTATATCAAACTCACTTTAATCCCATGAATTGTTAATGAAGTGCTAACAATTTCTTAGTTGAAATAATTTTAATGAATAATAAATAAATAATTTTCTAAAAATTTCCTTAAGGTCAAGCTAATTACATGACTCATAATATCCAGAATTCAAATAAACAGTATAGCATAATAAATATTAGAAAAACCTAAAGTCCAATAATAAAAGACAGTAAAGAGAAGTCAACACCAAGAAGATAAAGATGTTGTATCTATTTGACAATACCTTTTAAAAAATAGCTGTCGTTGAGATAACTCGATAGTATGATGCTTATCTTGAATGCAGTCGACTTCGGTTTGATCTCTGACATCTTATAGGATCCCCCAAACACCACCAGGCGTAGTTCCTGAGTACAGAACCAGGAGAAAGCCCTGAACCCCATTGGGTTTGGCAAAAAAACCTGAAAAGTAAAATGTAACAGCTCTCTCTCTCTCTCTCTCTCTCACACACACACACACACACACACACACACACACACACACACACGATAGAACAGACAATATTCAACATATTTAAAACAAAGGGAAAACAAAATTCTTTGCAGAACAAGAAAATGTATATTACAAATGGAATCTTTAGATGTCACATTACAAGCATCACCGGATGAGTTTAGTCAAAAAATGCAGTTAGTAGAGGAAATGATTAGTTTAAAAGAGTTGTGAAATATGAAGAAATAAGAACGTGTAAGTTGAATGGAGAAAAACAACTGCTTAGGACAATTTCTTCCAGAGCTATAGAACATTCAAAAAAGATTACATTGTCAGTCTCAGAGTATAGAGTATGGATGGAAACATAAATGAAATGATAATAGCTGTGAGCATCCCAAGTTTATTGAAAGACACACACCTAGATATTTAAGATGCTCAGTTACCGTCAAAGAAGAGAACCGTGAAAAAATCCTCACCCAGATATATTATATTCAACATTCTCAAAAGCAAATAACAAGTAAAGTCTTGAGATAAGCCTGACTATGCAATGAATTGCTTTAGGCATAACATAATTTAGGTAGACCATTTACAATGTAAAAGATTTATTCAATATGTTTATCTCTATGCAGATCTATGATAATGACCTACAATATTTTCTATTCCTTAATGAAATTTCTTAAACATTCTGTGAACAATTAAACCTTTAAAATTGCTTAAAAAGTAACTATAGGGACTGGAGCAATAGCACAGTGGGTAGGGCTTTTGCCTTGCATGTGGCCGACCCGGGTTTGATTCCCAGCATCCGATATGGTCCCCTGAGCACCGCCAGGGGTGATTCCTGAGTGCAGAGCCAGAAGTAACCTCTGTGCATCTCCGGGTGTTACCCAAAAAGCAAAAAAAGTAACTATATATATTTTTTAATAACCGTTTTGCAGGGCATGTAATTTCAGAATGGTGTTTTATCTATTGATGAACTTCTAAAGTTATTATCTTTTATTTTATAAGTCATTACTGTTTAGTATAACACTCTTGCAGTTCTCATTATTTTCCTCTATAGATGGTAAACTATTTGACCATCCCCATCTTTTTATTGCAAGAGGTCCCTATTTTGATTTCTGTGGTTCGAATATTCTTACTTTGTCTTTTTGCCTATTTGCTCTGTTTATGCTTTAGCAATTTTTGTGATTATTAATGCTTGAATATATTGAATCTGTGACTTGACTTCTGTCATTAATTTTGGAAAATTCATAAATGTTAAAAATTTGGGGACTGGAGCGATAGCATAGTGGCAAGGGTGTTTGCCTTGCATGCAGCTGACCTGGGTTAGACTCCCAGCATTACATAAGGTCCCCTGAGCACCTCCAGGAGTAATTCCTGAGTGCAGAGCCAGGAGTAAACCCTGTGCATCGCCAGGTGTGACCCAAAACACCATCCCCACAAAAAAAGGAATTTATTTATTTATTTATTTATTTATTTAAATTTATTCTTTTATTGAATCACCATGTAGAAAGTTACAAAGCTTTCAGGTTTAAGTCTCAGTTATACAATGTGCAAACACCCATCCCTTCACCAGTGCACATATTAAAAAAGGAATTTAAATATTTGTATTTCCTTGCATATCATTAATTTTATATATTTAATACTTTTTAAATATCCTGTGTTCTATATATTTTTTATTTTTACTCATTTTTTCTCTGACTTAACTTTGTGATTATACTGTAAACATTTATATCAAGCTCACTAAATTTTCATTGCTTATTTCAAATATACTGAGATACTCGCCAAAAAATTACTTTTTGTATATTTTTAATCTTGTTATTTCCTTCTGGAAATTTTCCTTGAGGGGTCACAGTTGTTTTCATTGCCCATCTCTTTTTGCTTGTTAAACAATACTTCCTTACTTCCTTTAAGGCCATTGACATACTATTCATAATTATTTTGAATTTCAAAATCTATCTCAAGTCTCATTTGGTAATATTGATTTATTTATCTCTATTCATTTAGCTTTTTCTTTCCTATTTTGATATCTTGAAAATTTTTGGCCTGGTCCATAGTATATTGTGTGTTAAGTCATATAAGGTAAATTACATAGACTTTAGCTTAAGTATTTATATTAATCTGAGTAAGTGTGTCAAAGCTGCCCCCTATATACTGGTTAATACTAAGTTGGCTTGTATATTTAAGTTTGTACGTATATTTTCTTATAGTGCATAAATAATCATTGAACAAAATTCCCACACATTTATATTCACTCTATGTTTGCAGATGAGCATAACAACAGAATATGGATGAAAGATACATGATAGACATATGTAGTATATGAATGAAGATATAAGCATAAATTTATATGCTATTACAATATACAATAATTTTTAAACTACCTAAACAACTAGATAACTA
This sequence comes from Sorex araneus, assembly GCF_027595985.1. NCBI lineage: Eukaryota > Metazoa > Chordata > Mammalia > Eulipotyphla > Soricidae > Sorex > Sorex araneus. The sequence continues at coordinate 376,936,479 of NC_073303.1, forward strand.
GGTATGCTAGTCATGTGGAGTTTTTCACTTTGAATCTAACATAAAACCTCATTGAGCACAGGCTGATCATTGCTAGATCTTGTATACTCCAGGAGTATACAGTCTCTCTTCTCCCTTCTCTCTTTCTCTCTCTCTTTCTCTCTTCACTCTCTTTTTCTCTCTTTAACTCTCTTTCTCTCTCTCTGTAGAGTAGAGCACTATCTCTCTCACTGCCTCTGTCTCTCATCTCTATCAATCATCTCTCTGTTTCTCTACCTATTTCCTAATATTTAATAGGTGTTAGAGACACATAATCATTTCAAAACTTGGATGTTCATGGAATTAATCTATGGATACAACACCTTTTTGTATTTTAACATGATTAAAAGACAATTAATATGATTTTATATACAAATATGAAAGCAAACCACCTCACAGTAAAATTATTTAGCACAGTTTGCAATCAATTTTTCAAATAAATGAATATCGAAACTAGTGTGCAGAGCATAAGAAAACTACATGTCCAAGGCATCTAGTTATAAATTTTTAAAACAGCGAATGCAAATCACTCTCTTGTCTTGTGTTATAGTAAAAAGTATTCATTTTTAAATATCTACATCTTATAAAGCACTGTGCTCTGCAAAATCTGAATCAAGTAAATATAATTTTCTTTGATCATTTTAATAAAACCTGTATCTTCAAGGGATGTTCATTTTATTAAAAGAAACAGTCTAGAAAACACAGCATTTAGGATTAATAATCCTCATAGTTATCAATGAAAAAACTCAAAAGGATTTTCAAGTAACATCTATGACAAATATTTTTGTGTACAGAAGTTTATGAGACTTACAAATAATACTTTAGGGATGATTTAAGTATTAAATTCTTTTTACTTTCATGATTAAATTTATAATATGTTTTGTGAAAAACCGTTATCCAGCAGGTTCCATTCTAACGGCAACCCTTCTCATTTTATCTGATGAAAATAAAGTCTCCTAACGCTTTTGTTAATGATGCATTTTGGAAATCGTCAAAACAGTTTGTAATCTATCACTATTCTCTAGCTGAAAATGTAATTTAGAAGTGTGGAAGCTGACAACCTCTGAAGGGCTGATCTTCAAAAAATTTTCAATCAGGACTAGATCCCAGTCACAGCAATATCCCGCCATTTGTTATGAGCTGATTATACTGGACTTTGCATTCATTATCTTATTTTGACTTCATGACACATTAGCAAGGTGGTTATTAATATTCTCAATTCAGGGATGACAAATTGAGAAGGTGAGTCCTCAAGTGTCGTTAGGGCATGGGAGGTGAACTTGTACACCAAACAAATCTAACTCTGGATGTCCTAGTTCTCCATGGTGCTGGTCCTTGATCCCAGTTCAGCTAGTCTGCAGGGGGAGGATTCTTCCTGTTCAGGCAGGGCTCATTTCCTCCACTCGGAGCTGGTCGCTTGTAGGATAACATGGCCTCAGGTAGTTTAGGTTTATTGGGTTACTCCCATCACAGTGCTCCCATTCCTCTGTGTTTATTTGTAGCTTCTTTCTTAGTGTTCTGTTGACTTGTAAATATTGTTTTTCTCCTCTCCTTAGTCCAAACACTCATTAACATCTTAATACTAGTTATTTTTGTATGAACATAGCAAGCGATACATTGAGGCTTGTAAGGCAACATCTTGCCACAGACTCAGACTACAGCACTCAGGCCAGATTAATCATTTCTAACCCTAGCAGGGTCCAAATCTAGCTATCACTGTTTGGATCATGATAGCATTTGTCCATGACCAAGCACTTAACTTATAGTTTAGCATTAGGAACTTTGGCCAGGCCCATCTGGATGCCAGGGTAGCACACAACTCACTGCTTGCCCTGGGTTCGTCCCGTTCCTCATCAGGACCCTGCTTTTGGGGGTGCTAGGAAGTAAGGGCAGCTGAGGCTTAGGGAGAGAACATATGCCCAGGAGGAAAATATCATGTAGAGTCAAATGACTCCCAGGTTACAAAAGCATAACATTTGCTAAGTCTTCCTGTGTCCATACAAAAGGACATGGCTCTGAATAAACTATGCAAAGGACTCAAGGAGCAGAGAAAAATAATATTTACAAGTCAACAGAACACTAAGAAAGAAGCTACAAATAAACACAGAGGAATGGGAGCACTGTGATGGGAGTAACCCAATAAACCTAAATTACCTGAGGCTATGTAATCCTACAGTCACTCTTCCACTCAAGCCAATATCCGGGGCCAGCAAGAAGCCCACTATCTCCAGCCTGGAGTCTACCCCACACTTCTGTCGGGAAAGAAACACCCTCAGGTTTATGCCACTCAGTTTGGGAGGTTGTGTGGAAATGTGGGTGATCAGCTTTCCATTCTGGCTGTCCCTTGGCCCCTGTGTATGCCTTCTCCCTGCATCTGCCATTCATTCTCAGTAGCAGGTCTATCCTGCAAGTACCGATGATGGTGATTTGGTCCTTCCAGCAAAGGCTGACTTTGGGAGCCCTGAGGCCTAGTCTCCGAGCTCTGAATCTCTCCAGGCTTCTTCAGCCACAGACCCGCTGTCATTAGGTGTCTTCGTTACCATCTCCAGTTTGGGAACAGATGGGCAAGGTGACTCCACCTTGGTCTAACTAAATAAGCTCTTGCTGCCTGATTAATTCCCGCGCCCTCTCTCCAGATCCACACTCGCTCTTACATACTTTGAAATACACAATTAATTTCTGACACGCGGTGCTCCTTTTTTGTTCTTTGTCTCCATTAACAGCACTTATCAGCTGCTAACACCGTTTCTGACTCGGAGTCCCCTGGTTCAGAGAACACAGTCGTCTATTTTCTTCTCTACATCCCAATGTCAAGCACAAAATTGTCAGGAAATATCTTTTGAACTTTCAATACAAAAGAGATTTGACATGAAAACATGAAACACTGTGTATTCCTGTAAACAATTAATTAAATTAAGGTCATTAGTATCCATAACATTCTCAAGTTTATAAATATTCATGTATTATCCTCAATGCAGTAGAATACTTTAATTGTAAAATAAATAGTGGGTAAGTAAAAATTAGATTGTTTGCTTTGGAACAATTTGAAATAAATGTCTGGAGTCCTTTAACATAAAACTTTCAGTGAAAGCTATTTTAGCTTGTGATTTAGGTTTACTCTTATACAGTAAAGAAAAAAAAATAAGCAAACTTACCAATATCTCCTTTCCCAGAGGGACAGTTAAAAGGCAGTATATTCAACAATAATGATAGGAAATATTTTCTTTATATAGATGCTGTGCAGGGAACAATGATAATTACCAGTCTGGAGGTGAGTTTGAAAATCACTAGCGATAATAAGACACAATTGAACTCTACCTTTGGGAGATGTGCTGCCTCAGAACACAAAATCAAAAGCTCTCTAGGTAGAAATACACAATCAAGTCCCAGCAACTAAGTTGGAATGTTACACTACCAGAATAAAGACTCAAGTAAGGAACCCACACTGATATCCAAGCCTGTTTCTGCCTTCCCCTCAGTCTTTCCTTATTGCAATTAGCCTTTGAAATTGTTTTTGAAAATTGCACTTTCAGAAATGCAGTGATCAGACATTTTTTCAAAGCTTAAATTCACTTTATTAGACCTTTGTCTTACTGAACTAGGAAACAGGAATGGAATATCAGCACATCTAGTAGAGCCAGAACTATCTCTTCAGGGATATCTCTCTACCAATCCAGTGCACCCCAAGAGATACAGTACACAGCTCTATCAAAACCCTAATATTGTGTCTGGTTGTGTTACATAATACCCTTAGAAAATCATCATCATCATCATCATCCCATTGATCATCAATTTTCTCAAGTAGTCTCAGCACCATTTCCATTCGTTCTAAAATTAGAAATGATTATCTATTTATTATTTTATATTACATATTATATTACTCATCATCAGCAACATCGTTCTGTTGATCCTTGATTTTCTTGAGTGGTCTCAGTAATGTCTCCATGCGTCCTAGCCCTGAGATTTTAGAAGCCTCTTTTTACTTGTCCTCCCCAATGGTGGTGCATAGAGGCTCTTTCAAGGTCAGGGAATGAGACCCATCATTGTTACTGGTTTTGGCATATGAATACGCCACAGGGAGCTTGCCAGGTTCTCCAAAGGGGAGAATTAGGTTATAAGATGTTGTGCAGCCACAAACTTCCGGGAGCTTGGCCTTACAGTCTCTGGATGTGGGCCATTGGTGGGATTACATGGCGCTGGGGCAGTTTCTGGGTGTGACCACCTAGTTACTGGAAAATGGGGGATCTGGACGGAAGAGGCCCAGTCCCGATCCGAGCAGGCTTGGGGATCTCGACCCCAGGTCCCACACACCTGGGTTCCTCTGCCGGTTCCTTCATGCATGAGGCTTGTCAGAAGGTGTGGAGAGGGGCCTTGAGTATGGCTGTGGCTGGGTTCTGGAGCTCCTTGGCCATGGGGGTTCTGCTTGGGGTGGGGAGGGAAACTCAACTCACCCCCACCGAGGGGCCCCAGTGAAGATGGCCAGGCGTGGGGGCAAGAGTCTCTGCCTTAGAAAGTAAGCTCAGAATTTAAGGTCTAAAGCACCTGAAATAGTTCTTTCCCCAAAAGCTCAAAGACATAGAAATAGAATTTAGAATTAAATCTTAATAAGCAAGAACTGCTCCCTGATTATCGGGGCCATCTGTTAGCCCAGAGAATGAGATCTGTAACTATTCATCAGAGCAAAAGATCCTTTAAGTTCCAAATATCAGTACCTGTCCCAGATGAACACAACCCATTATTCCAGAATGAAGACTAGGATTGTTGAAGGTGAACAAAAGACCATGAGAAATAATGAAGACAACCTGGACAAATACTGAGATAAAAAGGAAGATTCTCTCTCAGGTAGCTACAAGCGAGAGCAGGGACTCACATTCCCATTTTTAACCATCTTTTTGTTCTCATTTAAAATATATTTTGCTTAAATGTATTGCTTGCAATTTGTCCAAAACTATGGTTTAACACTTTCAAACATATTGAAACACAGCATTGTGTGTATTGAACATTGCAGTTAAATAAAGTAAAAAGATGATGCACAAAAATTAAAAGAACAAAACACTCAGTTTAGAGTCTACAACCTCACAAAATGAAAGACAGCTGGTTCCCACAGCCTATTACCTGGGTGAAACATGGCAGCTGATTTGTATGAACAGATGCTACTCTAGAAAAATGTTCGTTTCTGTTGCACAGAGCCTAAGAGAATCATTTTAGAAATAAGATATACTTCCCCTCTGAGACATTCATCAAGACCTCCTGACAACTCCAGGACCCCTTAGAAACCACCTGGATTAGTCTTGAAAGTAGCTGTATATTGTTGCAGTGCACATCTTTTCCGGGCACATCCGGGCACATCTTTTTGATTCCACCATTCTTCCTACACTAACATACGCCTCAGAGACCTGGGCCCTACGCAAACAGGATGAGAACGCTATTCGGGTATCCCAAAGAGGAATCGAAAGAGCTATGCTGGGAATATCATGTCTCACTCAAGTGAATGAAGGAATCCGGAGTTCTGACCTCTGTCGATGGTCAAAAATCAGGGATGCTGTCTCGTTTGCCAAGGCATCAAAAATCAGATGGGGCGGTCATGTGATGCGATTCAGAGACGACCATTGACTAGAGCTGTTACCGACTGGATTCCACGGGACGTCAGAAGACCTCGTGGCCATCCACCAACTAGATGGTCAGATTTGTTCGTCAAATCCCTGAATGAACAATTTGAGGCTCTTTCTATTCCTGGAGTGAGCAGGTATCATTGGGCTACACTAGCTCTCGACAGGGACAAATGGAGACGTTACTGGCACCCGCTCGAGCAAACTGAAGATCAACGGGACTACAAGTGATAAAAGTGATTGTTGCAGTGGACGGAAGGCCAGTGCACACTCAGATTCCCTTCTAATATAACTTTTTGATTCTTTCTGCTTTAAGCGCTAGAACAGGACAGTATTCACCAAACACAAAATGGTAACTGGGGACTTTGGTGGTGGGACATCTCCACTGGTGAAGGGACCGTGGTTGGTGGAACAATCTCTGACTGAAACCCACCCATGTACAACTTCGTTACTGTGTCTCATTGTGAATCAATTAAAAAAATAATAGTTGAAAAAAATTGAAGAGTATGTTCACGCTCTGAGACAAGAGTAGAGGGGTAAGCTCTGCTTAGAGGTCACGGATGGGAGAACATGGGGGAAATTTGGTGTTTGAGGCTCTTCTCAATGCTCCATACTCCATAAGACGGTATAATCGCTAGCTGAGTCTTCAAATAGGCTCTCCCAACTATGATCAACGTACACAAACCTAACAAATCATTAATTTAGGGTAGAAACAAAGTCCTCTATATAATTACATAGCAGGCTATTTCGACTGAAGAAAGCATATAAGAACACTTCCATAAGGGCCAGAACAATAGAACGGTGGGTAGGGCTCTTGCCTGTAGTGTGACAATTATGGATTAGACCCCGGGCCTCCCATAATGCCCTAAGTCCCCCTAGGAGTTATTTCTGAGCAGAGAGCCCAGAGTAAGCCCTGAACAGGCAGGTGTGGCCCCAAAGAACAAAAACAAAATAAATGAAAAAAACATCCGCAGATAGATTTTACATGTCATGATAGTAAACAAAATTACATATCGTTTGCTATTATAAGTAAATATTTCACTGTCACTGTCATCCCGTTGCTCATTGATTTGTTCGAGCGGGCACCAATAACGTCTCTCATTGAGAGACTTATTGTTACTGTTTTTGTCATATCCAATACGCACATGTAACTTGCCAGGCTCTGCCACGCGGTCTCCATACTCTCGGTAGCTTGCTGGCTCTCCAAGAGGGGCGGAGGAATCGAACTCAGGTCGGCCGCGTGAAAGGCGAACGTCCAACCACTGTGCTATCGCTCCAGCCCACAAGTAAATATTTATTTATAATACTATAATAGGCAGAGTCTCTTGCCCCCACGCCTGGCTGTCTTCACCGGGTCCCCTTGGAGGGGGTCAGTTGAGTTTCCTTTCCTGCCCCGAGCAGAGCACCGGCAGCTGAAGACCTCCAAAACCCAGCCATAGCCATGCTCAAGGCCCTTCTCCACATGTTCAGACGAGTCTCACGCATGAAGGAACCGGCAGAGGAACCCAGGTGTGTGGAACCAGGGGCTGAGATCTCCAAGCCTGCTCGGATTGGGACTGGGCCTCTTCGGTCCAGATCCCCCATTTTCCAGTAGCTAGGCGGTCACACCCAGGGACTGCCCCCAGTACTGTGTCATCCCATCAACAGCCAACAACCAGAGAGTTTAAAACCAAGCTCCTGAGCAACATCTTATAGACTAATTCTCCCCTTTGGAGAACCTGACAAGCTACCACAAGTTTCCTGCCCACATGCCTGGCAAGCTCCCCGTGGCATATTCATATGCCAAATCCAGTAACAATGGTGGGTCTCATTCCCTTGACCCTGAAAGAGGTTCCAATGCAGCACTGTTGGGAAGGATGAGTAAAGAGAGGCTTCTAAAATCTCAGGGATAGGACGAATGAAGACAGTACTGAAACCGCTCAAAAAAAATCAATGATCAACAGGATGATGATGATGATGATGATGAATATAATAGATAGTATAAAATAATAAATAATCAGTTCTAATTTTAGTAATGTGAATAGACAATTCTGTATAACAATATACACCTTAAACTGGTGCAGTGTTATAGACCAATATATTTTCAAGTTTTTTTGCTTTTTTGCTTTAAAAAAAAAAATTGAAAGCAAGAGATGGCACAGCGGGCAGGGCATTTGCCTTGCACGAGGCTGATCCAGGTTCAATTCCTCCGTTCCTCTCAGAGAACCTGGCAAGCTACTGAGAGTATCCCATCCGCGTGGCAGAGCCTGTCAAGCTAACCATGGCATATTTGATATGCCAAAAACAGTAATAGCAAGTCTCACAATAGAGACGTTACTGTGCCTTCTCAAACAAATTGATGAACACGGGACAACAATGCTACAGTACTATATTTTCAATTAAATTTAATTAAATATTGTAGCTTCAATTAAATTAACCATTGTCACTTCAATAAAAAATTGCAACTTCAATTAAGAAAAGTAACTTCACTGCCCTCCGCCGAGATTTAAGCACAGCGGCCACACGTGTGTGTGTGTGTGTGTGTGTGTGTGTGTGTGTGTGTGTGTGTGTGTGTGTGTGGCCTTTCCACTGCTGCACGAGCATGATCCCAGAGGCCAACTAAACTACTTTGGGCAACAGCAGCTTGCAGAGGTGTTTTTCTCTCTAGGCTTTTCCATTTTATGAGCACCACAAAAGGGAAGTAAAAGCTTGCAGTGATGCAATTTCTGACAGAAATTTCCCTGGACTTCGTTACTAAAATACAGAAATCCAAAACCACGCGGCCACCTCATATCTCTTAATTGTCAGCAATGTGAAACATTATCAAATGGTTCCTTTTCAACAGGTCTGACTTTGGGGGAAAACTCCAAACAATAATAGTGAGTTTTTATTGAATTATTGAAGGTAATCAAAGTAAAGTGAAATCTATCAGCTACACGGGTCGGGGGAGGGGTATACTGGGGCTCCCGGTGGTGGAAAATGTGCACTGGTGATGGGATGGGTGTTGAGCATTTTATAACGGAGACTTAAGACTGAAAGCTTTGTAACTTTCCACGTGGTGATTCAATAAAAAATAATAATAATAAAAATTTTTTAAAAAGTAACTTCAATTTAAAATAAGACTTAGAGATGGAGGATATAAGTCAGCACATGCTCTGAATGAATGAGGCCCAATTTCTTGCAAAAATCCAAACAAAATAAGTAAAATAAACCCATAAACAAAAAAAAACATAAACAAAAATAAACCCAGAAGCAAAAAATGTTAAAAAGCTATTTTAAATGCTTTATATTATGAATACTTGAAAAATACATAGATAGCAGTGAAGAATATTTCCAAGAAAGCAAACTTACTCTTTTTTCCCCAAAACTCATGAGAAAAGTGAGAAAACGAATTCAAATCCCAACTTTGTCAACCTAACTATAAAATAATTCAAATTAAATGTATATGTTTGAAAGATGGTTTCATTTCCTTCTTTGGCACAGACTACACTTCGATTTGAAAGGAGTTAGGGGTGTGCTTGATCCCGTTTAATTACCTACACGTATCTCCAGTGCATTGTCCATCATGGCAACTGTTGCTTTGCACATCTTCTTAGTGAACCATAGCTCACATTTCAGAAGACGTACCAGAGTCTAAGGCCTCAGCATCATGCCCCTTGTAAGTTATTTCTTGAGACGTTTCACTTGCAACATGGAATGGGTTTTATTGATATTTTATTATGCTTAAAGAAAATATAACAGTGAACCGTCATATATATGAATTACAGTTTAACAGATTTATTTAACTTTAAAGTTATCATCCAGTGTTCAACCTAATGATTAGTCTATGAAATTCTGTCTGATTTGTTTATAATTTTAGCTTTATGTTTCAGCATGTTTCCTTTGTTAAGAATAAGAGTAATTTGCCTTCTCATATATAAGCAGGAAAATCTGTACTAAAATGAATAGGACATTTTATATATTGCCCCAGTTTTTCATTTATTATACTTCATTTATATGCATTTATTTATATCTTTTGATCTTCTATTAACCCTAACCCTAACCCTCACCCTCACCCTAGCCCAGATAATCTCATCAGTCACCGTCCAGAACTCACGGCTGCTTCTCCCCGAAGGGAGCATCAAATGAGGCCCTTATAACCGTGTTACCGGACTCCGCGCCAGGCTGTTTCACTCGGGGGGGGGGGGCCCAGAGCTTCATGTATGAGTGAACCTGGGTCTCAGCGCAGGTGCTTGACCTGGCACAGACCCTCTGGGATAGGGTCCTGCTCTGCCAGCTGCTCAACAACCTCGGGCGCACTCCATCAGCCTCAAGGAGATCAACCTGAGGCTGCAGATGTCCCAGGTCTGCCCAGAGACGCAGGCAGGTGCATGTTTGTCAGTGTGCAGAATGCGACAACGTGCCAGTCGACCAAAAGCTTACATTCGGTAGTCTGGGAACAGCTGTAAAGGAGATTAGAGGCTGCCCCAAAAGCCTCTGACCCTCTTGGAGAGCCCAGCAAGCTACCAAGAGTACCCGGCTTTAGCGGCAGAGCCTCACAAGCTACCCGTGGCATACTCAATATGCCAAAAATAGTAACAAACGACAGTCCTCATTCCCCTGATCCTGAAAGAACCCCCAACATGCCATTGGGCTACACTAGCACACGACAGGGATGAATGGAGGTGTTACTAGCACCCGCTGGAGCAAATCGATGAACAACGGGATGACTGTGATACAGGGAATGTTCAACTCATTTGTTAAAATGCAAAACTTTACAAATGAATATTTCCGAGTAATAAATTGATGTGTTCCTGCTCAGAATTTCTGATCTAGTTTCAAATGAATATTGTCTCTGCCTCCATAGATCTAAATACTTTCTATGATTAGATCAGTTAAATGCCACCCCTCACATAGGGACTAAGAGCTGAGTTGTTTTCTGTTAAATGTGCCTTTGAAATTTGACTGAAATTATCAAGGTTGAAAACACAATTCTCTGTCTTACCTTTCTAATAAAAGATCTAGATATGTCTTTAAATACAAGAGTAGAATTTTGTCAAAAGATCTACACTGGTAAATTGTAAGAGTTTTTTTCTATTAAAAAAAAACCTTTTGAACTTAGCCATAAACTATTCTTTGATGCAATAATGTGATCAAATATTCTAGCTAATACTGATTATGTTAATAACCATAGTTATAGACACTGAGCTATTCAATATGATGCATTTTCTTGATTTTTAGAATGCTACCAATATAACAATCAACCTTATATAAATTATCTAATTGTATCATGAAATTCTTAATGTAGGAAAATAAAGTTTCATGCTAGGTTTATCTTCTAAACCTAGTCATGTCTTTGAAAAACAAATGATTATTTCTTTTAAAAGTTCTTCTCCCCAAATAAAATATAATCTTGTTGAAAAGAATCATAATACATGGGAGTAATTTAATTATTTTAATCCCCAATATTATTTTGCTAATTGGCACATGTCTATATATGTGATTATGTGGGTGCCTAACTGACAAAATTTTCTATAGATTTTTTTTAAGAATGGAATTTGGAAAGAATTTAATAGAAATGTTTTCTAGAAATGACAAGCTTGCAAATTAAAAGCAAATTGTTCTTTTTACCTAATTGTTCTTTTTACCTAGATATCTACAGATTTAATAGTTGCTATTTAATAGTTATTCAATGGTTGTTTATTGCAGTGTTTTGACTGGCACTTTATTAATTGATAATTACATGAATGTTAAAGTCTAGATAGTTTGGAAGTGAAAATTTAATTGGCTCTTTACGGTTTTAGCTATACATTCTAAAGCCCATACTTGGGCATGGACTGTGACATATTTAGAAGAATGACCATATTTTTATGAGAATAAGCAATAAAGTCAATCATGCAGTTATAACTCAAAATGACTCATATTCAAAATGTTGAATAGAACATCCCATCTTATGCGTTTATGCTGTAGGCCATGTTATGAAAAAGTTAGGTGACAAGTTTGACTTGTGGGAAAGGAACCAGAAGATGACGAAACTTGAAAAACTTGTTAACTTCTTCACTGTCGCACTGATAAATGACAGCTGTACCGACCAGCGCTCCTGCACACCGCCCCAATTACATGTCCATTATGTCACTTTCTGCCATCGCCTGCACCATACATAGAAGCAGACACACAAATATATGTGCATATAAATTGGCTAAGAAGTTTTGCACTGGGTGGAGTCACAGAGGCCAAAGAGACTTTCCTCAAGACTGTCACATTAGAGGAGACAGTTTGGCTCCACTGAGACCAGAGGCAGGAGATACTTCAAGTGACGGGGTGAGCTGGTGTGAAGATACTGCAGAGGAGAGCGCTCAGAGGGCAGACGGTCCAGCAGAGCTTGCTAATTGGCCCAGAGCAAAGCTCGAGCCTGGGAGGAGGGAGCCTGCATATCCTGAGGGGAGCACTAACTCCCGCAGGTTCCGGGCCCCGGAGATGCCAGCCCTGGCTCGAAGCCTGGCAGAGACTGGAGAAGATGGACATCTCAAAAGCGTGGACAAGCAAGCCAGCAGTAGAGTTCTCTAACGCAGACACTCTGAACGGAGCGGCCAAGGGAATGGAAGCAGCAAGAAAGCTGCCCGATGCTCAGTTCAGCTGAGGGAGAGTCAAGTCTCCTCTGTCTAGATGTTTCCTCTGTAGTTTTCGAGAGGGGCCTAGGGTGTGCAGTCCGTGGTGTGCCCTCCTCACACACGTTTGGAGGCAGAACTGGTGAGAATCACCGTCTCTCCCACGTCCTGGTACCCAGACATCCGGGTAGAGGCATCTGAACCCGTAGACGGATGCTCAGATTCACGCCCCAGCTCGAACCGAAAACCTCCAGATCACTCTGTGCCCACTGTGAATCCTGAAAGAGACAGATGCCTTCGTGGGTGGGATCCCCTCTGGCTGTGAAGATACTGAAGCTAGAGCAAGAGTCACGGGGAGAGTTTCACCAGCGATTGGCTCTAGGGCTCACCCCTGTGACATATGAGTTCTCTACTCCCACAACATACATACATATGCATGCATGTCAATGAGCATGAAGGATACATATATATGTATAAAATGTACATTTGAAGGAGAATTAACTAAATCACTTAAGACGTCAGTGTTAGAGGAATTGGGACATAAACTAAACAAATTGCAAAGTGGAAGTTAAAGAAAACGAGAGACTTGGCCCGAGTGGAGGTTGGCTTTGTGTAGGCCCAGGTTGCTTCCCCGGTTCCACGTGGCCCACCAAGAACTGCCACTAGGTGGTGCCCAAGAGCAGAGCCAGGAAGAATCCTCAAGCACTACTGGTGTGGCCCAAATCTCCAAAAAGAAATAAAGTTTCACATATTTTATAATTTATAAAAATAAATAAGTATATCATATATGCATAACGTGTAAGTAAATAAATATGACTACATATAAGCCAGCACTATCAAATCATTGTGGTTTTATATAAGGGTGAGAGACAATGTTTAATAAGTTTTGAAACTCAAAAATAATATAAAGGAATTTATTAACAGAGACAGATTGGGGTCCCCATATCTTATTTCATCATAGTTCATCAGCCCTGATATATAAGATACTTTAGATATGGGAATGATACTATACGGACTTGTAGACAAATCATTTTCAGGGAGTTGAGAAAAACACAACTGATGTTTTTTACATTCCAAAATAATAATCTTAAATTCAAGAAAATAAACAAAATTGAACACAGGTTAATGTTACTGTGAATTAACATTATTTTAAATAGTGTATTTCTACGATTTAAGAATGGAGAGGAAAATTGGTCAAGGTTAAATATTTCCACTAACATGAGAATATCTTCATGAATAAGTAAGCATTATGTTATTAATAGACATTGTACTTAAATATTTACATCCTACTTGGAATGAGTTAATCTTTGAAAATATCATTAACTCAATGTCTTGCATAACTTCTGACAGATTCAAACATAATCATTTAGAATCTGCCATATTTCAAATGATTAATTTTTTTCAAGGTAAAAGAACTCTAATAATTGTCAATACTCTCAAGGAAAACTGCCTGGTTATTTCCTAGGCAAAGAGAAAAGTACTGACAGTTGATATTTGCTTTTGATAGAAAATTATCTTTCCTTTTTACTTGCATGCTGTAACATTTATTTTATAATTTGAAAGAAAAGTATTCTAAATTGAACAAATCATAATTTGCTTCTTTTAACAATCAAATATTTATTTTCCAGTAGCTTATACTAACTCTTATTAAGGTGATGCTATTTTGAATGATGTTTTCTGATGTAAAATATTAAACCACACTGATCCACTCTAAGGCTTTAAGCTAGCGGTTGGCTTACACACTAGAGAAGATCCCAGAGCAACAGATGCAGCACTATATGGCTTTTGTTCTCATGGTCCACAACTGGCGATGCTCAAGGTTTAGTCCTACCTCTTCACTGAGGAACTACCGCTGCCAGTGCTCGGGAACCATATGGGATGCTGGGGACTGAACCTGGTCGGTCCCGCACAAGGCAAACGCCTTACCAGTAGCACTAGCCGTCTGGCCCCTGACTGCTTGAGCAGATCTTTGTCTCTGAACAGCAATGAAGCTTAAACCCTCCTGTAGCACTGTCGCACTGTCATCCCGTTGTTCATCGATTTGCTCGAGCGGGCACCAGTAACGTCTCCATTGTAAGATGTGTTGTTACTGTTTTTGGCATATTGAATACTCCATAGGTAGCTTGCCAGGCTCTGCTGTTCGAACAGGATAATCTAGGTAGCTTGCCGGGCTCTCCGAGAGGGATGGAGGAATCAAACCCGGGTCGGCTGTGTGCAAAGCAAACGCCCTACTCGCTGTGCTAAGGCTCCAGCCCTCCTATTTCTTTCTCTTTATTTAAACATTTTTTTTTTATTGTTGTTGTTATTTTGGCTTTTTGGGTCACACCTGGCAATGCTCAGGGCTGACTCCTGGCTCTGCACTCAGGAATCACTCCTGGAAGTGCTTGGGGGACCAGATGGGATGCTGGGAATCAAACCCGGGTTGGTTGCCTGCAAGGCAAATGCCGTACCCGCTGTACTATCACTGCAGGCCCATCTTTATTTTTATTTTTTTTAACTATTTATTAAATCACCATGTGGAAAGTTACAAAGTTCTCAGGTTTATATGTCAGTTATACAATATTCAAACACCCATCCCTTCACCAGTGCCCATATTCCACCACCAGAAACCCCAGTATACCCCCCGCCCCCACCCCCTACCCCCTACTGTATAACTAATGAATTTCACTTCATTTTTTCTTTACCTTGATTACATTCCATAATTCAACACAAAACTCACTATAGTTGTTGGAGTTTCCAACCAAGAGAGACAGACCTACTACATTTGATAATTAGTTTTTCATTGCTGGAAATGAAGAGATATGTAGCCCCACTAATACAAGTACATAACTCTCTCTCTCTCTTTTTTTTTTCTTTTTCCTTTTCCCTTTTTTTTTTTCTTTTTCCCCCTCATCCTCCTTCCCGCGCCTCATAGTATGGTGTACGCCACGCCGCATCAGCCAGCGTGGGGCTTTTACTTAGTTCACAGTCCAGAGAGGTGGCTGCTACATTAAAAACCTTCAATATTTCAACAAAAACTTACTGTTATTATTTGGAGTTTCCCCCCCAAGTCAGACCTGTTCAAATGGAACCGTTTCACATTGCTGACAATTATAAATGTTAAGTCCACGCGGTTTTGGATTTCTGTATAAAGTCCAGGGAAAATTCTGCCAGAAATTACATAGCCCAGCTCACAGTTCCAGTGCATTGCTGTAAGAAGTCTCTGAATTCAAAGTCTTTAGGCACAGAGGGTCCGATTCACGCTCAGCGGCTCCGGATTTATCTGGGCCGAGGGCATGCCGGTTACGCCCCCTTCCCATGAGTTCCTGGGAGCCCCAAAAGTAAAAACCGAATACCTGTGGGTTTGGAGTTACAGAAGATGGCGCCTGCCATGTGGGTGCCGCCAGGCCGCCGCTTTCCGTGCAGGAAGGCAGGGTGGGGAGGAAAAAAATCCACCCCCGGCAGCACAGAGTTGTAGCCCAGTTCGCAGTCCCAATGCATAGCTATCGGATGCTGCGTCCAGCCCCATTTTTAAAAAAACATTTTTATTGAATCACTGTGAGAGAGCCTCCTATTTCTTATGGTGCATATTAATTTCAAGGATCCTTGTTTGAAAACTGATTAGATTTCAAATTAGTTTTCAAATACAGTTCTTGTAGGAAACATGACTATTTGCCTATGTGTATTCCTATCACTGACCTCAGTCTGGAGCGTGGTCTTCCTCTTTGTGCCATATTCACATGCCACCAGGTGCTTAGGAGACAGTGCCATGAGGCCTCTCTGACCTTGCTGCTTTGCAAAGTGCTCAGGGTCCCAGGAGTCTCAGACTCCGGATTGAGTGTCCTAATGTCGCTTTATGCCAGTGTTTATAGGATCCACCTGAGAAAATTAGACTCGTGACAGGCTTCTGGAATAAGTGGAATTGGAGCATCTTCCATGAGGTCACGGTGATAGAGGAAACGAAGAAGGACGTAAATAAGACAGGAGGTTGTGTGATGGAGATGCGTCAGAAAGCTCCCGGACGCTGTCGAGTGTCCAACTGCACGTGCCCTGCAGCGTGGCCAGGCCTGCTTGCACAGTCACTCTGAGTTGTGTTTTCCATAGTATGTCCTGCCTCCGCCTCCATCCTCACCCACCATCATCTTTTAATTTTCAAACTATATAGTGTTTGAGTTTTAAAATACTGTTTAAAATGCTGTTGGCGTGGCCGACCCAATTCAATTCCTCCGTCCCTCTCAGAGAGCGGGGCAAGCTACCGAGAGTATCCTGCCCATATGGCACAGCCAAGCTACACCTGGTGTATTCAATATGCCCAAAACAATAAGAACAGGTCTCACAATGGGGACGTTGCTGGTGCCCGCTCGAGCAAATTGATGAACAACAGGGACGACAGTGCTATAGTGCTACAGTTGGTTCCCCCTTGTGACTTGGCTGGACTGAGTTGCCTGCACGCAGATGAGCTTACAGACACCTCTGGTCACCCCTGGTGGTTGAGGTGGCTGTCCTTAGCACTGGGTCTCAGGAAATGCTACAGACCCGGAAGTCCTTTGTCCAGGTCACACAGGCCCGTGTCTGGACCTCCAGGATGACAGTTTTAGCTGGTCTCGCTGATGCCCTCTCCCCGCGGCCCTCCTGCTGCTGAGTTGTGACAGCTGGCGTTATGCCGTGGCTAGTCTCTACTGCCAGCTGACGGGCCTACTCTTTGGAGGATGCTTGGGGATATCCATGGCTCCACAGCCAGATACAAATCGAGTGAAACCACTTACAAGGCTCAGGGTGGGGCCGGGATGGGTCTTGTTTCGAACCTCAATTTCCCCCTGTTAAGTCCTTGGCTTAACTTTCCCCAGTTCTCTTAGTTTTGTTCTGTCTTTGCTGAATTGTACAGCACTTGTTTATACACAAAATAAGCCTCGCAGTTGGTAGTTTCCCATTCTTCAGTTCAAAAGATCTTCCCTTATTTTTATCTTTCATCCCGGCTTCTTCAGGATCAGCTCTGGCTTAACGTAAACCACGGACAGGTCAATTGTTAGGATGAAAAACTCCGCAACTAACTGTCCCCTTCACTCTCGGCGCTGTACATGCGTGTGCTCTGAAGAAAGACTTCAAAGTTCTGGAAGATCTGGGTTCTAGGCTGGAATCAGTCAGGGCCTGGCTGACTGTCCCGGATGCAAGGATGCAGACATCAGGCATGGACTTGCACCATCTTCCAGACGCCAACTTTAGTGCGATTCATTTTAAAACTGAGTTTTCCGGGTGCTGGCCCTGCTGGCCACAGCTGACTGTTTTTGTGGTGGTTCCTTGCATGTGTCCTGAGGCCTCTTGAACCAGTCAGGCCTCAGTGTCTGTCCCTCGGGGCTGTTTGTGTCTGAGAGCACAACTGCCAGCTGACAGTGTTGCACTTTCTGGGCATTCCTGACGCAATGCCATGCCTACTCAAGGCCTCCTGGAACACAGGAAAAAGTGATTTCCACAAATTCTCTCAGGCCTTTTCTTTCTTTAATATCACATTTTCTAACATCCACCATGTCACAGGCTACTTGGTACTCAAATTATTGTTTTCAGGGTCACGCCTGCCTGTGCTCGGGCTTTCTCTTGACTCTGCACACAGCACTCACTCCTGGTGGCGCTGAACCAGCCAGCTGAGTCTCCCACGCGGGCCTAACCAGCTGTCTCTCCAGCCCAGGCTGCTTTGTATTTTGAAAGCTCCTCCACTTCCTCTGAGCATCTGCATAGGAGGATCCTTGAAACCAATTTTCCAGGCTTAGTCCCAAATAAAGTCACTTCCCAGGCTCAGTTCTAAATACAGCCACTTGGTTCCAGCAGGACAAAGAAGCTCCCCACCCTCCTGTCCCGCTCGTCCCCTCCTGAAGTGTCCAGAGAGGCACACTGAGAGCAGGTGCCTGGGCAAAGGCGCGAGCCTCTCCTCTTCTGGCATGCTGGGAGCAATCATGGCAGGAGTCCTCTGGCCTGCAGGTCTGGTTAGAGCCCCTGCTTTAGGACAGGAGCAGGATTAGAGACAAGGCTTGTCTTTGCTCTCCTCCCCTCCTGTTTAGAATACCGCCTCCAAGGGATTAATATCCAGGATATACAAAACACATAGAATTGTACAAGAAAAAAATCCTCCAACCCCATCAAAAAATGGAGAGAAGAAATGAACAAAAAGCTTCCTCAAAAAAGAAATACAATGGCCAAAAGACACATGAAAAAATGCTCTACATCCCTAATTATCAGGGAGATGCAAATCAAAACAACAATGAGATATTATCTCACATCACAGAGACTGGCACATGTCAAAAAGAATAAGAACAACCAGTGCTGGCATAGATGTAGGGAGAAAGGGTCTCTTTTTTCATTGTTGGTGGGAATGCCAGCTGGATCAGCCTTTTTGGAAAACAATATGAGTATTCTTTAAAGAACTAGAAATTGAGCTTCCATATGACCCAGCAATATCACTTCTGGAAACATACTCCGAGGGTGCCAAAAAGCACAGTAGATATGACATCTGCACCTGTATGTTCATTGCAGCACTGTTCACAATAGCCAGAATCTCGAAAGAGCCTGAGTGGCCGAGTACAGATGACTGGTCAAAGAAACTTTGGTACATCTACACAATGAAATACTATGCAGCTGTTAGGAAAGATGGAGTCATGAAATTTGCTTATAAGTGGATGGTCATGGAGATATCATGCTAAGTGAAATGAGTCAGAGGGGGGCAGACATAGGATGATTGCATTTATTTGTGGAATATAAATTTACATAATATGAGACTGACACCCAAGGACAGTAGAGGCAGGGCCAGGAATATTGCTCCATAGTTGGAAGCCTGCCCCATGATCTGGGAGAGAAGGCAGCTGGAATAGCGAAGGGATCATTGAGACAATGATGGTTGGAGGGATTGCTCGGGATGGGAGATGTGTGCTTAAAGTAGATAAAGGACTGAACCTGATGGCCTCTCAGCATCTGCATTGCAAAACATAATGCCCCAAAGTAGAGAGAGTATATGGGGGAAATTGTCCACCATAGAGGGAGGGGATGGGTGGGTCGGGGTTGGGATAGGGATACTGGGGACATTGGTGGTAGAAAATGTGCACTGGTGGAGGGATGGGTGTTTGATCATTGTGTGACTGAAACTCAAACATGAAAGCTTTGTTAATGTAGCTCACGGTGGTTCAATAAAAAAATAGAAAATAGAATATCACCTTTATCAGACAGCTTAGAGCAGAAGGAGGGGCTTGCAGCATGGAATTGGAACTGGGGTGGGGATGTAAGAAGGGGTTACCTCACCCTCTGAGACTCTGAGCCTGCTCTGTGGAGCTCTCCTGTAACGTCCTCATCATCCTGCAGGTGAGGGGATGGGAGAGCCTCATGACACAAATACTTCCTTCCTCCCAAAGGTCTACAAGGATGAGCAACGTTGTGAATATTTTTTTTGTTCTATTTCCTCTAGGAAAATATTCCTATAGCATTTAGGAAAATATTCAGATTTCATTCATTACATAATTTTTGACTTTGAATTAGTGAGTTTCTTGCTAATGCATCTACCAAGTTTGTTCTGTCAGTGATTAGAATTTCAGGTCCGTCCACCGTGGATGAGCAGAGAGAGAATTGGAGTAATGAGTGTTTTTATCTATTTACTGTGCTAAGATTTACACGGGCTTCTGCAGTCCCTGGTAAATCTTAGAGAAGGATGCTTACAGTATGGGCAATTTCTGTTTGTAGTTTTTAGTTTCATAGAAAAACAAACTTACATAATTAAATTGATCATAAGGACACCTAGTTTTATAATCACATTTTCTGAAGTCACAAGTTTAAAATAGTAAAGAAATACATTAGAATCCTGTGTAATATCCTCCTAAGGGGAAACGTAGGATTCCTAAAAACAGAAACTGAAGGAAAAAATGATTGTTCAGAAAAGACATCTGTTCTGTTGTGTCCATCACAGCACTGTTCATGGGAACCAACGTCTGGAAACAAGGCAAATAACCAAGAACAAATGACTGGTTACAAAACACACCTACGTACAGTGTGTGGAGAGGCAGCAGAGTGAGTAGGCTGCTTGCCAAGCACATGGCCAACCTGGCTTCAGGGACCCTGGGTTCCATCCCAGACATTCCTGTGCTCCACTAGAGCACTACTAGGAGAGACCCTGGAACATTGGCCCAGGAATAAATCCTGAGCACTGATGGGTGTAGCTAAACAAATATAAGACAATGGAATACTACTGGGCTGAAAGAAGAGATGAAATTGTGCAATTCAAAGGGTCGCACCATTGACCCTAGGGCAGTGGGGGTGGGAAGTGCAGCCTGCTGGAGGGAGTGGTGTGGGAATGCTTTGTATGTGAAACCCTCCCATCACAATATTGTAAAATAAAATTTTGGAAAATGAAAGAACTAAACTAAAATAGAAAAAAGTAAGCAGTCCTAAAATTTATTTGCAGTAATTAAATTGAAAAATAATTTTAATAATTGTTCCTAGAGAATCTCCTCTGGGTCTGTTGCTATAAATAATACCCCAGGGTCGCATCAGGCCTTAGTTCCTGCTGTTCCTGTTGTCTGCAAGGTTGGCTTTTTCCATTGCCTTGGGAGGGGACCTTCCCTATCCTGCCTACCTCACTTCCACCCCTATTTTGTTGAGGGTTTTTATCATGGGTGGATCCTGGGTCTTGTCAAAGGCTTTCTCTGCATCAATTGATAGGATAATATGAATTTAATCTTTCCTTTTGCTAATGTGTGTACTGTTAATTGATTTATGCATGGTGAGAACCATCCTTGCATTCCTGGGATGAATTCCATTTGATCAGGGTGTATGATTTTTTTGATAGGATATTGGATTAGGTTAGGTAAGATTTTATTAGGGATTTTTGCATTGATATTAACCAGGGATATTGTTGCATCTGAAATTTTCTTTTCTGAAAGTGTCTCTGTTTGCTTCTGGTTTTAGTGTAATGCTGGCTTCATTGAAGTTGTTAGGAAGGATTTCTATGTTTTTCATATTTTGACAGAGCTTGGGGAGTAAAGACAGTAAATCTTCCTTGAAGCTTTTTATAAAACTCACCAGTGAACCCATCCTGACCAGACTACTGTTCTTGGGAAGATGCTTAATCAGTCTTAAATTTCTTTTCTCATGCTTGGGCTTTTTAGGCTTTTGATTTACTCCTCATCCAGCTTTGGATTACATGAGCCTAAGTATTGACCCATGTCTTCTGTGTTATCCAGCTTAAGAGTGTAAGGAAATGGCCCAGGACAGACCATAGGAATTAATTTAGGCATTGCAAAATAACTGGTTTTTTGCCCCTGAGCAAGGAACTCGGATACAGACACCCGAGTTGCAAATCATGAGAAGGGTGGTCCGACCAGATAACCAGATGTCACAAGAACCCTGACTGCCCTAAAAACTAGGACATTCCTGAACATTGACGCAAATGCTGATCTCTAAAACTATAGGCCAAGGAGTGATGTCCTTCTAAATGGTTAGGAAAATATATACAATTACAAATCTATTGGCTATGAAATGCACGGACTCTGCTGCAAGGGCCTATGAAGGTCTATATAAGATCTCCTTTGGAGAAGCTCGGAGTCTTGCCCAACCTGCTGGACCTGCGTGTCCACGTAGGCAGCTGGACCCTGGCTAGCCAGTCTTACAATAAACCCTGCTTGCTGTTTGCAGTCTCTGGAGTCTCTTTGTCTTTAAAGGGAGATCTCGATCCGTGCCCTAGCAAAGAGCATAAAGTTGTTCATGGTAACCTCATATTTTTAATTTCTGAAGGATCTGTTGTAATTTATCTCCTTTTATCTCTGATTTGATTTGATTTATTTGAACATTTTCTTTTTTTTCCCTCATGGGTCTAGCTGAAGGTTTATTCAGTTTATTCATTTATTGAAGAACAAGCTCCTGATTTTATTGATTCTTTGCATTGCTTTCTTGGTTTCGGTGTTGTTGATTTCTGCTCAGTCTTTATTATTTCTGTCCTACTACTTTTTGGACATTTTAGTTGTTTTTTCTCCAGATTTTTGAGGTATGTGTTTAGGTTGTTGATTTGGGCTTATTTTTTCTTCTTTGTTAATGTAGGCCTCCATTGGTAAGAATTTCCCTTTTAGTACAGCTTTGTTGAATCCCATAAATTCTGGTAATTTGTGTCTTCATTTTTATTAGTTCCAAGAAATCTTTATTTCTTCCTTGATGTCCTCTTTGATCCAATTATTATTTAGTAGTGTTTTGTTTTGTTTAGTAGTACCTCTCAGAGAGCCTGGCAAGCTACCAAGAGTATCCTGCCCACACAGGCAGAGCCTGGCAAGCTACCCCGGTGTATTCAATATGCCAAAAACAGTAACAACAGGTCTAATTCCCCTGAACCTGAAAGAGACTCCAATTGTTGGGAAAGATGAGTAAGGAGAGGCTGCTAAAATCTCAGGGCTGAGAGGAATGGAGATGTTACTGGTGCCTGCTCAAGTAAATCTATGAACAGCAGGATGACAGTGATACCGTGAGATCATCATCATCATCCTGTTGATTGTCGATTTTCTCATGCGGTCTCAGTAATGTCTTCATTTGTCCTAGCCCTGAAATTTTAGCAGTCTCTCTTTACACATCCTTCCCAACAGTGCCACATTGGAGGCTCCTTCAGGGTCAGGGGAATGAGACCCATCATTGTTACTGGTTTTGGCATATGAATACGACACGGGGAGTTTGCCAAGCTCTCCCATGCGGACAGGAAACTCTCTGTAGCTTGCCAGGTTCCCAAGAGGGAGAACTAGGCTATAAGATGTTGTGTGGCTGCAAAGCAGCCACGTGCTTCTGGGAGCTTGGTTTTATAGTCTCTGGATGTTGGCTCTTGATGGGATGACATGGCGCCAGGGGCAGTTTCTGGGTGTGACTGCTTAGCTACTGGAAAATGGGGGATTTGGACAGAAGAGGTCAGGTGAAATTGTATGTTTGGTGGTGACAGAGGAGATTGTATATGTAAGAACTATTCATGTCCTCATTAAGTTCCAGATAATTTGCTGTATTAAATTTAAGAATTTGCCACTTTTAGCACCCTCCTCTATGATAAATAAATTACATGATTTTGCCATGACAGAAGAAATACAAGTAAGTTTGTAAGGCTAAAAATTATATTCTAAGAAATAATTTGATACAGTGAGATATAAATATCAATGGCAAACTATGTGCATGCGATAGTGCATATATATCACTATAACTAAACAATTTAACGATTTCTGGAAACTCATTTTGAACAATAGAAACCAAGTATCTAATGAAATAAGTTTGGGTACAAAATGCATGACACATATGAAAAATAATGTAATGTATATTAGATTCAAATTTTTATAAAATAGTTTTCAATTAAACATATTCATGTTATAATCTAGAATATAAACACACTTAGAAGCTGTTTTATGGTTTAATATTTATTCAGTTTCATACTACAAAAATGTCTAAATTAGTTTTTTGTGAGACAGTTACTAGTATATATATATTCTATTTATGTTAAATATAAAATTAAAATATTCTTTCAAAAGAGTATATGCAAAAATAAATCAACTATTGTTTGCTAAATATATTTGATATCTAGAAAATAAACTAATAAGCTACTTAACTTTGTTTTCAAGATCTCTTTAAGATGAAGATGTGGTTGGATTTACATTTTTTAATTTCCTTTGTATTGCAATCCATCAACTTACTTGCCAAAATATACAGATGCCCTTGAATTACATTCTTACTTTAAATTTTATTTTCTCCAATTTGTATTGAAACACAAATCAAAAAGTTTGCAGTATAGTTTTGATTAATTTAAGATTCAGTAGAAGCTGTTCCTGTTTTATGTTTGACAATAATTTAGCATAATATAAAGTGGTTTGACATTAAACAACATTCTTGAACAGAATTCAGTTCCATTAACAAGCTCCATTAGAGAAGCATATCCACCTACAAATCAACTATTTTATGTCAGTTTCCGTAATTACTGTTTGGGCATAATTGGTGTAATATTATACCTTTCATTACAGTGTTTGAATTGTTTGGCTAGATAAAGCAAGGCATAGTCTTGAATAGAGTATAACCCAACACAATTTAAAAGTATTTACTAGACCTTGTGACTCTAAAAAGAAAATTGTCATTTGCTTTTGAAATTTTTGACTTAGATTTTAATTTTTGATAATCTGTTTTTAAACAGTTAATTTAAGAAACTTTCAAATATCAAAAACAAAATATTAACAAAGATTCACTTTGTCATTGCCATTCTCAACACTATTTATATTAAAATATATATTATTATATTTATATAACTCACATTAAGAAAATGCATTTTATTCCACAAACATAGACATATATGCATATATGCATGCACAATATAGACACATCCATATATGCATACACAAACACACCCATACACATACAGCAGAGAGGAGGACTCAATGACTAAGAACTCAAACTTTCTGAAAGTCACATCCATTTACAATAGCATGAAAAGGAATTAAATACCTAGAAATAAATTTAACAGATACATTTAAAAAGATTTATACATGGAACACAGAAAAGTACATAAGGAGATTCTCACATTTATGTACTGAAAAAATTAGCATTATTAAAATCTAATCCTAAACATTATACAGATATAATGATTTGATGCTTTCCCAATTTAAATACTTTAAGAAAATCTCCCTCATTTTTCAAGGACATAGAATAAATTTTAGTTTAATTTATTGTGCAAGATAAATAAAAGATCCTAAATATCTTAGCCATTCTGAGACAGAAGAATAACAGTATCATTTTCCCTGACCTCAAACTCTACTATGAAACTAATATTAACGAGAATTACTTAATATTGCATCACTTGAAAATAACGCTAAAATTTAAATATATGTAAAACTATTACAGTATTAGAGATCATCTTCATAGAATATTTTATCGCCACTAAATCCTCTTATTTTAGGTAACAGAGCTCTCAACAGCTGTTTTTAGTGATGTAATATTAGTAATTCTGAAATCCCTACCTTTGATGGTTGCCCCTTGGTCACATTCACAATGGTTGCCAGTGTTCCTGTGATGTATAAATGCTGACAAACCTCTCCATAGAACTGTACCCCAGAATTCTTGGTCACCAATCAGTTCATATTTATTTGGGCTGTGGGGATACTGGCAGTGAGCACATTTATTCACGGATCTGCTCAGTGTTCACTACTCGTGATGACTTGGGGACTTGGGATTGAACCAGGATCATCTGGCTGCAAAGCAAACACTTTAGCCCCTGCACAATCTCTCTGGCCTGAACCCCTGCATTTTTTTGTCTTCAATCACAGATTATTGAGTTTTAGAATTAGAAACTCATGCAAGAGCTATAGTACACCATATGCAGTCAACTAGATTTGATCCCGTCACCCCCATAGTTTCTGGAGCTCTGCTGGGAGACTCAAAACCAAAATCAAACAATTGACAACTCATAGTAATCAGCATTAATCATTATCTTGGCCATTTCTGTGTCAGGAAAACAGGAGAGCCAAATGCACTACACAAAGTACTATCGATTCTGGAGAATATTGTTCATGTGGTCTCTCATTTCCTTTTTTATGTCATGATGTCAAGCTTTAACCATGTTTTTAATAAAGTTTTCAGAAGATGTTACTCTACCTTTTGTTTTATAAAATTTTTAATTTTTTTTTAATTGAATCACCGTGAGAACAGTTAGAAGGCTTTCAGTTTTAAGTCTCAGTCATACAATGATCAAACACCCATCCCTTCATCAGTGCACATGTTCCACCACCAAGAACCCAGTATACCCCCGTCCCACCTCCCACTCTCCCTGTGTGGCAGATGATTTTCACTTTATTTTCTCTTTACTTTGATTATATTCAATTTTCAACCTTTTCTTAACTAGACTCAAAATTCAACTTTGTTTTTCCTCCTTTATCAACTGTAGGAATGACCCATCAGGTACTGATGAGAACTTAGGAAGATTGAGAGTCCCACAGGATTATCTTCTAGGATTGTAGAGATATTGAATGCCTAAAATATTAGTTCTAACACTACTGAAAATCATAATGTTTTGATTTTTTCAAGAAACTTAACATCTGTAATTGTGTGCACACCGAGTTAATGTTGTTTTGCTTTTTCTGGGAATTTCTAATTTTATTGCTATAAAATATTTGCCTTTTTTCACCAACAACATTCCTTGATCTGAACTCTATACTGTCAAATGAAACATTGCAACTCCTACTTTACTTTGCTTGGCATTTGTTGTTGTTGTTGTTTGGGGGACTGGAGCGATAGCACAGCAGGTAGGGCATTTGCGTTGCATGTGGCCAAGCTGGGTTCGATTCCTCCATCCCTCTCGGAGAGCCCAGCAAGCTACCAAGAGTATCCCACCCGCATGGCAGAGCCTGTCAAGATACCTGTGGAGTATTCAATATGCCAAAAACAGTAACAAATTTTATAATGGATACGTTACTGGTGCCCGCTCAAGCAAAATGATGAACAATGGGATGACAGTGGACAGTGCTTTATATTTGGGAGTAGTGCCCCAAACAGAGAAGATCAAATGTCTATGAAACATGATCTTTGACTAGAGATATAGATGTTCTTGACTTTGGGATACTTTATTCAGGAAAAGAAAAAATGTTATCTCTTCCAACAGTTTGGACAATTTGATGGCAACCACTTCTAACAGACTAGTTTGGGAAATTTAATTTATTTTTTGCTTGGGGACCACAAACGGTGGTGCTTAGGGCTTACTCCTGGTTCTGTGATTGGGGATCACTCCTGGCAACTTGGAGATCATCAATGGTGCTGAGGGGAAAACACAGAATGACACGTGCAAGACAAGTCTCCAGCACAGTGTGTCATCACTCAACCTCCGAGTTTGGGTTTATTATATTCGTGTTTCTTCCCTTGAACTTGGGCTGCTATGTGAGGTCATGTTCAATGATACTTGACTTTTATTGGTTAATGAGCTTTCACTACAAACTACACGTTTGCCTTTCTCCTAAATGGGTTACAAGGAAGATTTGTAGAAGGATCATTGTCCTCTTCCCCTCTCCATCCCCTGTGTCACTTCCTGGACTAGCAATAGGGTCATCACCAGAAATTGGAAATCCAGTGATCCAATTCTTAATTATCCAGATTTCAGTCATGAGCAAAAAAAAAGCCATTTAGTCTATATTGTCATTCTTAATACAATTAAAAATTATCTTGGACTTCAGAGGCTATATATCCTGTTGCCTTAAATTTTGGCTGGCCAACTTATTCATTTACAAATGTGATTTAAATATGGAGACTGAAAAATTCATGACATTTCTCAAGAAGTTTTTACATCTATCAAAATGTCAATGTCTGATTTTTGGACTCATTGAGCATAATGGAAAAATTTTAGCAGTGAGACTAGCTTATAGTAGATATTTCAAAGTTGGTCTATCTTCAAACACTGCAAGTTTGAGATAAAAGACTTACTAGCATTGGTGCCCAAGATCTTCTAACTATTCTGTTTTCTGTTGTCGTGTATTTTATTTTTTCAGATATTTTAAACTCAAAATACATTGTTAGACCATTTGTAGTCACTCATATTTTAGATTTATTAGAAAGGACATTTACTTAATATTCATGTTTCATATTTTTCAACCATCTTTATTTTCTTTGTGTAAATCCCAACTTCTGATGCTATGACATTGCTTCTGCCTGAAAACTTACTTAGGTATGTACTCTAGGGTAAGACTGCTCACAAAGAATTGTTTACTTGTTTTTCTGCAAAAGTCTATTTTGCACTTATGTTTAGAAATATTTTGACTTGATAGTTATCAGTTTCTTTTGGCATTTTAAACTAATAGTCATACTCAATTATAACATGTTTTTCATGAGAATTGTGTTATTCTTATTCTCATCTCACTGTATGTAATGTCTTCTATTTATTTTTCTTTTATATTACTTTTTTTTGGTTATGATTTTTCCATTGCCCTTGGTTTAAGGAACTTAAATCTTAAATTGAACTACTTTAAATATGTGTGTGTTTGTGTCTGTGTGTGTGTGTGTAGATGGTTAGGGAGAATCAACTTGGAGACTGTTCTGTCAGAATTTCTTTGTGTGATTCTTCTGATAGGTGCTATAGGTGCTATCTTTCTTTTTCTGAGATTGCAATATTTTGTACCTCTTTGTTACTGTCCACAGGCATTCACCTCCTTAGAGTAGAGTTACTAGAGTTACATTCATCCGGACAGACCTAGACAGAAATTGAACTGTGTTTAATGTTTGTTGCTGCGTTGTTAACACCAGTATATCACTGGCTTCCAATTTTTCTACAGAGACCCGCTGTTTAGGGCGAGGGTTGACGATTCCCTCCTTTCAGAAGTCCTCTTTAGTTCACCCAACTGCCCTACTTGCTAATCTCCCTGTAAGCTCTATTTAACCTGTTTGAGCTGTGTCATCTACACTTTCTGGTGACCTCACACTTTCTTGCTAAACCTTCTAATGTCACACTTGTTTATGTATGGGCTTAACCCTTAAGAGTTCAGGCTCTGAGTCACTGGGCTCTTGGCATAAACATATAACATTCATCCTTGTCACGCACACCTAAGGTCAAATTACCCCTTGCTAGCAAATGCACTCTCCACCTCACTTGGAGTCTGAGAGGGTTCTCTGTGTGCTTCAGGGGGTCAAGGGAGGACCCCAGTGGATAAAACATAATATATCTGAGTCATGGGCACTGGACTGTTACTTCTGCTTCTCTGAGATCCAAGCACACAGATACAATTTCTGTGATTGAAAAACTGCAAACAAGAGTTTGTTTCAACATCTGCTTCTTGAGTGAACCTCCATTACTAGAGATTTGGTAAAAATACAAACACACACACAAACACACAAACCACCACCATCACCACCAGCACCACCACACACACACACACACACACACACACACATATACACTTTACAAAGAATCCTTCTCTTTGACTCAAGGGGAGACTAGTCCACTGATACATGAAGGAGTCTGGGAGATTGACAGTTCAGACAACCAACAAAAGGTCAAACAGGAGCAAACACCGCTGTGCTTGTTCTCTGTACCTGTTATTTGCAAAAGCCTCACAATAGCCCTTTGGAAGAGAAGAAATGAGTCCTGGGCCCTGAAGTTACTCAGAGTAGAGAAGGGTGAGTGGGTTGAGAATGAGTCGCTTCACCTCTTGACTCTACTGGAGACTCTCCCTTTTCCAAATTTCCCAAGAGTGGGATTTTGTTTTCCTTAAAACTGATTTAAAGTACAGTGAGGTATAAAGACAAACTGTGAGCATCCTGTCACCTGCTATGGGTATATTTGATGTTATTTGTTTTGTACCTTGTTAGCACTTATTACCAAGTTAGAAACCTGAATTACCTTATGATTTTAGTATTTTATTCTATGAAGGTTTTCATTCAATTTAATAATGGGAAAAGCAAGCAACATTAAAATCATCCTGAAAAAATTGAAATGCTGTGTTAATTGCAATGTAAAAACAAAAATAGGGTTGGTATTATGATAATTTCATATTTTAATTTATAATAATTTTTAATAAAATACAAATTTTTGAACTATTTTCTTGACATACTGAATTTCCTTTAATGGCAGAAAAATAACGACACGTTTCTGTGCATTCATGAGTATTCCATGACAATAACACAGACCTAAATCCAGATGATTTGTGAACAATCAGCAAGTGTCTAACCTTGTATTTGAACAAAAGAATATTTTAAAATAACTAAAATAATTTAGTTTTAGTAAATGAGTCCCTTATTTTATTCATAAAATAAAATAATTTGAAAACGTGAGAAATTATCAAAATAAAAAATTAAAGTTTCATCTGACATAAAGGTGCATTTAGTTTATGCAAGATAAAGTAAATCAACACTTAAGCAATGATATGTATTATTTGGTATAAGCTAGGTTGTCATAGCAGCAGAAGTAGAGTTGATTTTGTATAATAAATAACTTATTTGTAACTTTATTTTTTGTAGGTTTTCTATCAACCCCTTCTGCTCTCTAATTTAAATATTTAAGTAAATTTTGTACTAGGTGGAGAAATTTTGACATATCACTGGAGATAAATACTTTATTATCCCATTAAGCAGTTTCATTTTCATTTTAATTGGTAAATAGCTGGTTGCATTATAGGTCTTTAGTGCATAAGGAACTGTACTTAGATGTATGAGGCCCTGGATTCAATTGCTGGGTCCACACGAAAAACAAAGAAAACATGTAAAAGATGTGTGCATTGAATCATTGCGCCGACCACCAAAGTTCCAGCATCATTTTCCCAGCAAAAGAATCCTTATCCTGGTTCCTGCAACCTCCTTCTCTACTTTCTCTCCAGTAACCAACACAATTTTCTCTCTTCTAAACGTCTGTTGTGCTGCATTTTATCAATTCCTTGCTTTTGTAATTGACTCAATACCAGTGAAGCCATCTGGCCATTGTCTTTTACTTACCTATAACGTTATTTAGCAGAACCACCTCAAATTCCATCTGGTTTGTGCTTTCCCTCCCCAAGACTCACTTCATCTTGTTCTTGTAGGGAGGGACCTGCCAAGTGGCAGGCAGGAGGTCCAGGCCCGCACTCACTGTTCTCAGCCAGCCTGGCTGGACGTGGTCCTCTCAGGCCCCGGGGCTCTGCTATGAGTATCTCTGTCCTACACAGCTGTGACATTAGACAGCAAAGTCCAGCCTGGTGTTGCTGTGAGAGGCTGTTCACTGGCTGGGTGCAGAGAACCCAAGAGCATGAGTCATCAATGAAGATGAGGTGAGACCGTACATGAGCATCAGAGATCAACTGTTTCCTTGGGGGCAGGACCTTGGACCCCTCATAGCTTGCACTTCAGAAATTTCAAGGTAGCATCTCTGAAACATTGATCTTCACAAGATTGGGGGTAGCACCAGCCTCAGTTGTATCTCATTTTATTGCACCGTTTCGCTGCTGCTCCCTTCGTGACGGAGAGTGCTGAGAGCTTCCTCAGCAGGAAAGCACTGGGAACCGTGTGTGCTAGGAATAACATATGCAAACCGTACCAGTCAGGTACAGTTTGCACCTGACTGACGCGCTCTGTGCCAGGCCATCATTTCGTCTTTTGAAAAGTCAAAGCAGCATCTTCCCGGCTTCCGTATGGAGGCGTCTGTCTGTCAGTGGGTATTTAGCGTAGTCTGTCATGACTACTGGGAATGATGCTGGTATGAACATAGTGATGCAAATACTCAAATTTGTATTCTAGCCTTGCCTAGGAGTGATATTGGTGCATCATACGATATTTCCATTTTTAGTTTTCCAAGAAATCTGCATGCCATTTCTCACATTTCCATCCTCTGTGGGCAGTTTCTTTCTTCTTTCTTTCTTTCTTTCTTTCTTTCTTTCTTTCTTTCTTTCTTTCTTTCTTTCTTTCTTTCTTTCTTTCTTTCTTTCTTTCTTTCTTTCTTTCTTTCTTTCTTTCTTTCTTTCTTTCTTTCTTTCTTTCTTTCTTTCTTCTTTCTTTCTTTCTTTCTTTCTTTCTTTCTTTCTTTCTTTCTTTCTTTCTTTCTTTCTTTCTTTCTTTCCTTCCTTCCTTCCTTCCTTCCTTCTTTCTTTCTTTCTTTCTTTCTTTCTTTCTTTCTTTCTTTCTTTCTTTCTTTCTTTCTTTCTTTCTTTCTTTCTTTCTTTTTTCTTTCTTCTTTCTTTCTTTCTTTCTTTCTTTCTTTCTTTCTTTCTTTCTTTCTTTCTTTCTTTCTTTCTTTCTTTCCTTCTTTCTTTCTTTCTTTCTTTCTTTCTTTCTTTCTTTCTTTCTTTCTTTCTTTCTTTCTTTCTTTCTTTCTTTCTTTCCTTCCTTCCTTCCTTCCTTCCTTCCTTCCTTCCTTCCTTCCTTCTTTCTTTCTTTCTTTCTTTCTTTCTTTCTTTCTTTCTTTCTTTCTTTCTTTCTTTCTTTCTTTCTTTCTTTCTTTCTTAATTTCTTGAAGCACCATGAGAGCTTACAAAGTTTTTGGTTTAAGTCTCAGTCATGCAATGATGAAACATCCAACCCTTCACCAGTGCACATTTTCCACCACCAAAATCCCCAGCATCCCCCCTATTCCACACCCTCCCCCTACCTGTGTGGCAGACGATTTCCACGTTACTCTCTTTCTGCTTTGATTACATTCAATATTTCAACACCAAACCCACCATTATTATTTGGGATTTTACCCCAACACTCAGATCTGCCAAAAGGCAACATTAGACAGTTTGTTTTCTATCGCTGATTATGAATTGCATATGATGATGCATGGCCGCTATTGTGGCCGCGTGATTTTGGAATTCTGAAGTTTTAATAATTAAATCTGGAGGGATGTCTACAAAAAGCCACTGTGTTATGAGCTTTGTTTCTGAGTCTCTGGGATCATGGCCAATAAGCAGCTCGATCAGCAGCCAGAGGGCTTGTTTCTGGGCACCAGCTCGAGGTCTCGTAGGGTCGGGGTAGGGGAAAGGGAGGACGGAGGGAAGGGCCAGCTCTGCCCGATCCCATGAGGCACCACGTTCCTCATCACTGCTGGCCCCTCCCTGACTGCCCTTCGGCCTCTGGAAGATGGTGATGGTGACCGAGCTGCCAGGGGAAACAGGCCAAGGCACGAAACCCATTCCCACCTGGGGTTGGTCCGGTGCTGGAAACCTAATGCATGTTCTGGACTCATTTCTGCCAAAAGCCGCTGGGTTCCAAACTTTGTTTCTGAGTCTCTGGGATCGTGGCCGATAAGCAGCTGGATCAGCAGCCAGAGGACTCGTTAGTCTCATAGGGGTGGGGGAGGAAAAGGGCCGGCTCTGCCCCGTCCCGTGAGGCCCCGTGTTCCTCGACACATGCAGTGCTTCTTCACTTCACATTCTTACCAAACTTGTTTCAGTGATTTTCACAGAGGTAAATCTCACCTGTGAGATGATACTGCACTACCTTTCTGATCTGGGTTATCCTAAGGATAAACTATGCTGAGAAATTTTTCATTACTAAAAAGATTTGTTTCAACGAAGAATATATATTTACTAGGTACTTGGTAAGAAATCATCGACATCCCTAAATCAGTTTATAAGAAATTAATCTGCAGGAGACAGTCAAATACTATCAGTTTTGTGAAAGTTTGCTGTTTCTCCTTAATGACTTTAATTGGCCAAGTATCTTAGTTTGCCAAACATTTCAGCATGATTTATATGAGCTTTGTATAATTAAAGGAAAGAGATTTGTTTGAGTTCTCCTCAAGGTAAAATACGCAGGTAAGAAAACCATTCTTCAAAAGGTCGTTATTATAGTTACAAATCATAATTATTAAATAACTTTGTTTTGGAATTATCATTAAAAACGTTGCAATAAAAAGATAGATACAACTTAGGCTGGTGCTAACAGTCCAGGAGTCATTATTCATCTTCCCAGGAGTCTTTGCCCCCAGTCTTGCTAAGAGTAATGTTTCAGAGATGTACCAACAAAGCTCCTGAAGTGTAAACTATGCAAGTTCCAAGGCCCTGCTCCCAAAAGAAACAGTTTATTGCTGATGCTTATTTAGAGCCTCACCTCATTTTCATTGATAACTCATGCTCTTGGGTTCTCTGCTCCCGATTCAGTGAACAGCCTCTCACAGCAACACCAGGTTGGACTTTGCAAGGTGATGAGTAGCTGACTAAGGCCACAGTTGTTTAGGACTTAGATATTCGCAGTTGTGTTCATTGTAATGCCGGAGCCTCTTCATCCTCAAATTAATTCTGTAATTATTTTTAAACTATAGATGATCTCATTCATAATTCTCATTGCCATGCTCTAGCACTCGCTATTGCCTTCTAGTTGTAATATCTATAAGTTGTTTCAAATACTCTGTTCTCTGCCTTTCACTTATATTTCCATCTGCTACCTTACATAGACCATGCCAAGACCCCCTTTGCAATGGGTCTATCTCATTCTTAGTTGGTACATGAATTTGATAACTTTTCTACCCAACAGAACATCTATGATTTTCTATTCATTGTATTCTTTGCCAAGAACTTCTAATTTTTGCTCAATTAACTAAAATGGGACTAAATTGAACCTTCTTCCTTTTTATTATTTTATCTCCAAATGTTGTGGGCAGATTAGGTTCACTTGTTCCTCTCTTAATTGGTTGTTATAAACCTGACCTACATTACAAACATGAAGAGGATATTTGGACATTCACCTTAAATGATGTGTGTCTAAGACACTCTGACAAAAATTAAGAACTGTGAGTGGGGATAAAACAAATGATTTTAGATGCAACATTCTCACTGCCTTTGCTCCTTTGGAGATCATGCTAGCATGAATGTTGGGCTTGCTCCTCAGAAGGTGCTTGTCCAGACTACAGAAATAGAACAAAAACATCAGAGTCTAGAGAACCACAGATAGCGTTCAGAAAGTGACACAGGGCTGGGATTGTTAGGAGCCGAAGGAATTAAATTCACATATGATCCGAGGTTCAATTCAACTTTGGAGCTTGATGTGAAATATTAACCCACCACTGCTTTTCTATGGGTGAAGAAATGGATGCTTTAATGTTAGATTTGCTATCTTAACATTGTTAGAGTGATCACATTTGGATCGTGACATTAGATAAGGATCTCATCACCATTATTAGTGAGACTTATCAGCCAGCCATCCACCATCGAATCTCTATCATCTGGCTGGTGCTCTGCTACCTTTGCACAGGTTACGGGCAGCGAGAGAAATTGTACCTTATATCCAAGAAAAAAAAAGCTTGCGAGCATAAATTTTGCATCTTATTTAAAACTTTGTGACAATAAAACCATCTACTTCTTTGCTAAAAGCCAGTTTTGCATAAGAATGACACATAATGGTTTTGGTATACATTCCATTTATCAACCCATAAAAAATGCCTTTAACATAAAACAAACACCCTTTATTTGGATGCACACCTCGCCAAAAATCTTAGAGACCATTATAAGATTTATGACAGCTTTCACAGCATTCTTTTTGCTGGCATCCACTTGAGTGCATTAACTTTTAAAAGGAACTGGCTTGAATTGTAACAGCGACTTCAAACACGAACAGCACAGATCCATGCAGTTCCTACCTCATCTATAAGTACACAAATATATGCATCGTGAACAGGACCTCACGTTTCAGGGGCATGCAAGTTCACTTCAGGTTCAAGTAAAACACACATACCTGACTAACCAAGGTGCCAGGACACTGTCAAATACTGGCTGAAACAGTGTTGAGGAGCAAATGAATCACATCCATGTGTTTATTATATTTAAAAAAGTAAACATGGGTTCCAAATCTGACAAGAACAGTGTCACTGCAACGGACAGATTTGGTTTTTAAGCAGATGTGGTAAATGATAGTGCAAAAGTAATTAAAACATCACATTCATATGTGTTCACCATAAAATAAATACTGTGACATAAAGCTAGATTTGTGGGTCAGGATCTGAATAATGTTACATCACATAAGTCATCTAAAATCTCGCTCCAATATGAGTATCTACAAATCTAAAACTAAAGTCCTATGTAGCTATCCCGTCACTCATCTAATAAATGCTTCAGAAAGAAAAGGGGAAAAAAAACAGGTTTTGTTGGCCACTGCTTTCAGTCAAGGGGCTGGCCCCAGAACCTACCTATGAGCTCTGAAATAATTCAGTGATTATAGTAGGTCCTTGGAGACTTTTCAATAGGTGCCACACTAAATATGATCACAAAATTGCTCCTGCGCTAAAATGAATACCACAAGCTACAAGCTACATGCTAGGTGTTGCAGATATGATAGTCTAATCTAGGGATAAATAAATAAAAAATAGATAGATAGATAGATAGATAGATAGATAGATAGATAGATAGATAGATAAATAAATAAATCAGCATCAAAGTATTCTCTTCAGGTCTCTAGGTGGAGTGAAACACTGATCTGTCCGAAAAGTAAAATTCTGGGTTTCAACACTTTGATGTAGTTGATTCCTAAACAATTTTGCTTACTTTAGTTTCCTCTTTGGGGCCGTGAGGCTTTCTCCTGGCTCTGTGTTTGGGCATCATTCTGAAGGGCTCACCAGACCCTATGGGGTGCTGGGAATTGAACCCCAGCTAGCTGCATGCAAGGCCAACACTCTGCCTGATGAACTGTCTCTCCAGCCTCTTCCTAATCATTTTACTGATAAAAACTTTGCACATTATGAGAAAACATTCTTCCTTAGAATCTGGGATAGGCATATTTATTGAGAATATAAATATTTAGTGACAATTATGAACCAGAAATTGGAGAATGTGATTTCAAAAATAGCACAGTCCCTCATTCAATATCAAGAAAAGCTATTCACATCTGTTGAGAAAATTCACTTACTTGATTAAATATAATATAACAAAACCTTTTATCAAAAAGTTTTGCCACCATGTTCGCTTCGGCAGCACGTATACTAAAATTGGAACGAAACAAAGTAGATTAGCATGGCACCTGCGCAAGGATGGCAGCAAATTCGTGAATCGTTCCATATTTTTAACTGTACCTCACTGTGATTCACTAATAAAAATTTGAAGAAAAAAAAAAAGCTTTGCCACCATCAAAGTTAGAAATGGAAGGATAAGAGATCAGGCCAATTAAGGTTGTGGTTAGTTTTCCCAAAACATTTATCATCACGTCCCTGATCTTACAGTTTCTTCAACAGAGCAATTTCTAAATACAGTTCAAATAAAACAAACCAATGTCATACACAGAAGTTTTTCAGTATATTTATACAAATATATTATGTGAATTATTCAGTTTGTTTATTAGTCTATGAATTTAAGAATGTAATTTCTTATTTGATAGATAAATTATGCACATACAATTAAACATAGAGATATGAAAAAGCTTCTCTTCATATAATATAAAGTTAGCTATATAATAAATATATTTTGTATTTGGATTTCATTTTCAAAGATATTTCACTACATTGGAGCTAGAGCCTTGATAAAGTTAAGAGTAATGTGGAGAAAGAATACATATAAAATATGTAAAAAAAATTGTAAAATCTGGGACTTAAAGGCTAAATTTTGTTAATAACTGAACTTTAGAAAATAAATTTGTATACCCAAATTGTACTTTTGTGATTCAATAAAATTTTATGAAATTGAAAGTTTTTAAAAAAATCATTAGTTTTCATGAGTAAGACCTTGGGGAGGGAAAATCCTTCTGAATTGACATTAAATAGAAATTTATCCTTAATGTATGTATCCTTTAATGCATGTGATAAAGTTATAAATATGGTGATACGGCCTTTTGAATTTAGGGTAGTTAGATTCATCAGAAAGTTACTTTAGCCTGTCACTCTAAGCTGAGTTAAAGGAAGACCATAATGCAATTCAGCTTTAAATCCTGCGCAGCAGGATGGAGGCTGGTGCACTCCTCCTGTCGGTAAAACAGAAATCAAGTAGATCCGGGAGGGTTAGAGTTGAACATTGTTTATGAAAGCCATAAAGCATGTGCCGTGTCCTGAGAAGTGCTGGAAATCAATAATTCAAACATCTAAGCCTAAGAGAAGCTGAGTGCTTTGTTGTTTGTTTCTAAGTCATGCATTTACCTAATGAGCACTTTCCATTAGAGTGTGAGTGCCCGCGCTCCTGGTCTGGTGAAGCCTGTTGAGCAATGGCTACTGTGCCACATTCTTTCTCCCCTCCCCTCCCCTCCCTTCCCTTCCACTCCACTCCCCTCCTCTTCCCTCTCCTTCCCTGCCTTTCCCTCTCCTCTCCTCCCATCCCCTCCCTCCTCTCCTCTCCTCTCTCTCCCTTTCCTCTCCCTTCCCCACCCTTCCCTTTCCCTCTCTCTCTCCTCCCCTCTCCACTCCTCCCCTTCCTCCCTTCTTCTCCCCTCCCCTCTCCTCCCTTTCTCCTCCCCTTTCTTCTCTTCCCTCTTCCCTCCTTCCCTTTCCCTCCCATTTCTTTCCCTTTCCCACTCTTCTATCTCCTCCCTCCTTCCCCTCCCTTCTCCCTTCCTCTCCTTTCTTCTTTTTTCCTCCTCTCTTCTCTCCTCCCCTCCCCATTCTTTACTATTTCATTCCTCCACTATACTCCTCCCATTCTCCATTCCTCTCCACCCTTCTCTGTTTCTCTTCTCTTTCCTTCCTTCACTCCCCTTTTCCCTTCTCTTCTGCTCCCCTCTCCTGTTTGCATTCCCCATCTCTACTGCCCCCTCCTCCTATTCATAGATATCTTTTTTATGGGGTACACAACTGACAGGGCTCAAGGGCTATTCCCAACTTTGTATTCAGGCAACCATGGCTAAAGGAGACTCAGTAAGACCTCTTACATACGGTAAGAATGGCAAGAACCAACTACTCAGTACTTCCTCCTGGGTCTGTGATTAGGGATTACTTCTCGTTGAGTTAGGGGGCCATCTGAGGTGCCAGGGATTGAACCCAGTCAGCCCCGTGCAAGGCAAGTACCGGCCCACTGTGCTATCTCTCCAGCCCCCATGCGGTATATATTATAATGAAATGATTAGGAACAGTTTGCCAGCTAAATCAATAATATCACTACCAAAGAAAAAAGGATCTGGGATGAAGGAACCTTGGATCAAAGGTCATTCTTAGACTCATTAGTGCAGATGAAACTGAACCTGAACCGAATAGCAGAGACCGGTTCAGAGCGGAAGGAAAAATCAAAACAAAGGCCCAGACAGAGTGTTGGTGATATGTGAAAGAGACAGAGAAGCCCCTAGAAAGACTACCAGCGTGAGAAACAAAGTGAGGAAAATGGCGTTGGGTTCCAATTTTAAAGATAACATAAATATCCAAGTTCAGTTGCCATAAACTAGTAATTAAATTTAAGAAAGAGAGATGGGAAGCATTTCAAACAATTAATTTATAGATTACAGTGCTGGGGAGAAAGAGTTAAGCTCGCGGTAGTTGCTGAGGAACTCTGAGCTGTGCACAGTCAGTGTCTGGAGGAAACAACATTTGGAAAAGGGAGAAGATGCTACCGGCCCCAGATAACGTGTGGCCCAAAGGCACGCCGGAGCCGTCTTGCAGACCAGCACGTGGCCAGGCTGTCTGCGCCCCACTCTCCATGGATGGGCCAGGAGGATTTCATCAGACTTGGAGCCATTCAAGGACATCCCCCGGAATATTCATCAGCTCAAAACTGTCAAGCTCATCAGTGAAAATCTGTAGGCCTGTCAAAAAGAGCATGATGGAGACAGGATATCCATATGAAAAGTGGAGTCATGGACGAGATTGGGAGGAAAATGAGCAGATAAGCAGAACACTAAGGAAATCTACACACCTTAGCTAAGCAAAAGAGCTGAGCATAACTGAATGATAAGTAGTCAATATGTTTTCATTAGTATTGAAAATGTATACAATGCTATAATAAAATTAATCTCTATGAAGTCATGAGAAAAATTGGATGTGGGGCATATGGGAATTTTCTTATTTATAGGAACTTTCATTAACACAGAATATTCTTTAAAAGTTCATAAGATTATAAACATCAGGTTTTAACAAATGCATATGATTAATTTAAAATTTACATGTATTGGCATAGTGACTGAAATAGCTAAAACATTTTCAAATATTAAGTGGAAAGGATTTGTCTACCTGATTTCAAGATTTATTAGATAGCCAGAGTAATCAAAAGAACTTCCAGAGGGAATAGATCAATGTAGTAGAATAGAGAACTCAGAAACTCAGAAATAGAACCACAAAAATATGTACAATTGATTTTTGACCAAGTTGCAAAAGCAATTTAATGGAGGAAAGACATTCTTTTCAACAGCTGCTACTGTAACAATTGATATTCATAGCCAAAGAATAAATTGCAATCTAACTCTTATAGTTTATATAAGAGATGATACAGATATTTCATGGATTTAACTATAAAATATAACTATTAAATTTATATAAAATAATGAAAAAAATCTTAGAAATGAGGGAAGAATCTTGACTCGATACCCAAAGCATAATTCATTAAAGAAACAACTGATAAATCAGACATCATTAAATTTTTAAAAATTCCTCAGAAAAGACCTTTTAATGGGTTGGATATACAAGCTCCGATATAAGAGAGGATATATGAATCCACATAACTACCAAAGGACTATATTCTAAAAATAAAACATCTCAAAGATTCAGAAGCAAAAGGAGAATCAGTGCTGCAAATGTGCATAGGACATGAAACATTTCATCAAAGGATATACAGAATAAACCCAGGGGAATCTTGTGCAAAAGAAGATAAAGAAGATATAATTAAGGTAAGAAAGGGGGAATCTATAATCCTGAAATAATGGGAAGCAGAATTCCATCGTATACGATTCTTTAAGATCAGCAATGTTAGCATTATGTTTTTTAATTAAAAATGTTTTTGTTTTTAGTTTGTGGTGACACCCAGCAATGCCTAGGGGTGACTCCTGGATCTGCACTCTGAATAACTCCTGGTGGGCTTGGGCAACATATGGGGTGCCAGAGACAGAACCTGAGCTGCCACGTGCAAAGCAAGTGCCCAGCTGATTATGCTACATTTCTGGCCCCTTAATGCCAGCACAAATATTAATTTGCATAATTTCAAAAAGGTATGATAAAACATATGTGGAATAGTATTAATATTACAGTCTGGAGGCAAAAAGAAAAGTGTTTTTGTATGCATAGAATCAAATTGTCTGATGTGATATGATGTGATGCAATTGTGATGTGATGCAAATCAGAAATCTTCCTATGGTTACTAGCTTGGTTTGGGGGACACCGAGGGTGGTACTCACAGACAACTCTGGATAGCTCACAGCAGTATGAGGGAGCCATACAGAACCAATAAATAAGGCTGGATGAAAATTATGTGAAAATTGTGTAGTCTAGTCATCAGAATGATGTGCTGGGCCCACTGGTTACTAAATTGGTTCAATGACATCAGCAAGTACAATCTGGCCTCGCAGAGTTTATGGGAGAAAATTAATCTACAGCTAAATCTATGAAAAAATATTCAAGGAGAAAATTAATAAAATGTATAAATTTTAAAATTAATAAAACATTAGATGCAATAGTTTTCATGTCTGGGATTTTGTTAATATGTATTATTTCTTCTATTGTATTTTCTATTCGATTTTGCCTCTGGAATTTAGTGACAAAAATTTACAAAAAAAATAAAGCCACACCTTTCTTTGTTATAAAATTTTTAGTAAGCTGATATGTCTGGTCTGGACAATTTATCTCCACAGAAGTGACTCAGTCTAAGTAGTGAGAGGCTGTTTGTTTCTCAGGGGGAAGAGCCCGTTGGGCAGAGCTAGGGACATGTCAGGGTCAGTGGCAGGACAGGCACAGGCCTTAGACCTTAGACTCTCTCTGGCCCCGAGGAACTGGTAGTTTTTAAAAAAAGACTTTTAAAATAAAGTGTTTTGAAATAAGCTGCGATATTACATAGAATTGGTAATAGTTTGATGAGTATAAGATATTTGTTGATGTTCAGGAAGTAATTTCATAGGAATGCCAAAGATATTGATCTTCATAACTTGCATCACTTTATAAAAAAATGTGGGGTCATATCCGGTTGTGCTCAGAGTCTCCTTCTAGCTTGCTGCTTGGGGGTTATGCAGCATCAGGCATGCGAGCCAGGCCCCCTGCGAGGAAGCAGGAACTCTGCTCTAACCTGAGCACCAAGAACCTGGAATGGTCCGTTTGCTTCCTGCCTATCCCGATCCTGGTGTGTCATTAAAAGTGAAAATACTAGTTGATCATAAAGTTAAACGGTGCCTATGAGGAGCGTGATGAACTTTGTTTTATATCCATGTGAAATTATAAAAACAATTCACTCTTAGTACAGCAACTTGCATTTCATCAATCAGAAGAACCAATAAATCGACTCATTTTGGAGGCTAAAAGTGACTTTATGACTTCAACCAACATTTTCTCTGTTTTCTCAGGAGGGAACTCTTAGAGATAACAATTTTATTTTAATGATTCTTAATTTGCATAGCCATAACCTTAACCTATATTTGTGTAATTTGCATGAAGTAGACAACAGAATTGTGGAAGGAAGAAGAGAAGAGAGAGAGAGGGTAGAACAAATGAATTTTTTTTTAGATGGATCACATCCAAAAGCAAATTGAGCTGCTATCAAATCTATGATAATCTTGGGGATAAGGATTATAAAATTATTGGTATCTTGAAATCACTCTTGCCCTGGCTGATGGGTTTCTGAGAAATACCACATAAATATGTTCCAAAACAAAAAGACTGGGGATGGTGAGAAAAATGTAGAGGAAATCACATATAATGGGCATTTATTTGGGTAAGCAGGTGTGGAAAGTTCTCTTGGGAACTGAGTGTCAATGTGCAGAAATATCTCAGACTCAGAACACTTGTAATTATGCAGTCTTTCCCTTTGGGTTTCCTTGTTTATTTGTCTGCAGTGGTTGCCTGAACTTTTTAAATTAAAATTTTGATGAAAAGAAAGTTCCTGCTTTAAAACCACATTTTGTAATCCTAAAAAGGACTCTAGAGGACAATTTTCACGTTTTATGAAGATATTTTTAAAAATCAGTTTTATTTTTATTGGACATTTTACTTTTCTCTTTGTGCTGCTCTAGTTAGGAGAAAATTAATTTAGAAAATAAAAGTAAGTGGCCCCCAAAGTCTTCCAAATTGTTTTCATTGTACTTTATACAAATTAAGTCTAGGAAGCTTGACGATGGGAGAGATTTAGTGGTGTTTGAAGATTAGTTAGGACTGGAAAGACACATTTAAGTTTTATCCTTTTAAAAAAGGAATACATCAAATTGTTTCAGAAATATATTCTAGTCGCTGTTGGTGTGGCTGTCTTCTGCGTCAGTCTCTATAGAAAATAACATGGAAACTCAAATGACTAAAATTTGAACCACCATGTGATCCAGTAATTTAAGTCTTTGGCATTCATACCAAGAACACAAAAAACAGTAATTCAAAAAGCTATATGCACACCTCTGCTCATTGCAATGCGATTTACAATAGCCGGGACCTGGACACAACCCAAGTGCCCAATGGCAGATGAGAGAAGGAAGAAGTTGTGGTCTCTAGACATGATAATATGCCACTCAGACACCAAAATATGAAAAAAAAGGAAAAAAGATGAAATCTTAAAATTTTGCCTTTTGCTACAACTTGAATAGCACTACAGAGTGT
The DNA here is from genome assembly GCF_027595985.1 of Sorex araneus. Lineage (NCBI taxonomy): Eukaryota > Metazoa > Chordata > Mammalia > Eulipotyphla > Soricidae > Sorex > Sorex araneus. The sequence continues at coordinate 376,979,723 of NC_073303.1, forward strand.
TATGCCAAGTGAAATAATTCAGAGGGACAAATATAAAAACATGATCATCTCATTCACATGTGGAATATAAAGCAAGGTAGTAGACTATGAGCTATGAAAACAGAACCTTGGATTCTGATGACAGAAATGATATTACCAAGCCAAGGGGGCTGGAGGGGCAGGTAGTGAAAAAAGGAGTAGGGGAGATGCTGGAGGGTTTATGGCCTTTTGTTGCCTGTCGTGTTCAGGGACTTTGTGCACCAAAACTAGAAACATTGACACCTACTATAAATCATGTTATGAAGACAATAATAAGGAATTTGGTAAAAGAATGACTGCCATCAATTAAGAGATGTCTTCTTCACACAATAAGACTTTTGTAAAATAGAAAAACAGCAGAATTGCCGATTAAAACAGTGTTCCTAATATTCTAATAAAACTCATTAAGATATATTTTGATGTATTAAAATATGAATATTTGGAAAATAGGAAGACATGAAACTGAACATGTGAAAAGAAATATGAAAAAGCTTTCAAACCAACTTTGCAAGACAAAAAGAAGTCTTCATGAATTTGGGAAATGAAGGTGAAAATAAAGCATTGCCTATCTGACATTTTCCGTTCCAGTTTTGTCTGACATTTATTCATTATCTCATGCTGAAAATATTCAAATATTTTAAAATACCCACTTCCTGTTTTTATGCACTGCTTTTGTTGCACCACTGAGTACATAGCTGTAATTTTATCCTCAAAGTAATAGAGATGATTATACATTTTAATACACCATCCTGAAATAAAAATATTGAAAGGTAATTCCCTTCAACTCTTATAAGTCCCCCTTAACTTGTAAGGCTCCTTCAACTATAGTGTGTGTGTGTGTGTGTGTGTGTGTGTGTATTTGAACAGATTCATGATCACAGAATCAGTTGCATGTAGAAATAAACATGTAGAAAGAAGCTTTCCATCTGAAATAATTCATTAGGGAAATGATATTAAAATCACTCTAGGAAATCTCTTTGCAGTCTCTATGTCAGGTAAAATTAAACTAAAGAGAAATTGACAGTGTCAAGTGCACTGAAGTTCTCAGTACAACTGAAACTCATGTGCTTCTGATAAAGTTGTATTGGCAGAGTAATTTTTCATATTCTTAGACATTTATCCAAGAGGAATTCAAAGTTGCCCATATAAAGAGATGGAAACTACTCCTTATAATAGTTTTGTTCACCAAATCAGGACCAACAACCCAAATATCCAAAAATTAATAAACATAATTAAAAGAGGGCATACTAAGTTACTGAGGAAGAAAAAAAAAAGAATTTAATTTGATATGGAAAAAACTTAGCTATATCACAAAACTACTCCAGCATGAGGATAAAACAATGTCATCTAAAGTACTCACGATAAAGACAATGCTACCGATATAGAAAACAGACCACGTATGAGTTCAGAGTTCAGGGGAAGAAGACAGCATGGAGGGTAGGCGGGAACTTGGAGGAGACAGATCCAGAAGGCTTTAGAACTCAGCGGGGCAGCAGTCAGCCCTCATACATGGCGTGTCCTGCCAAGTTTCTCACTTGAGGTGGGAGAATTTTAGGAACATTCAGAAAACAAGCAATTCCCTTTCCTTGATGACGAAGGTAGACACTACAGCAGGTTCTAGTAAGGTGTAAGATAGTATAGTGAATTCTTTCATTAAGTTCCTCCTTTGTACTCTTCAAAACTTCCCATTTCCACTATGCTTCTCTTAGACATAATTTAGGTTGGGATGCTTGCATTTGCCATGAAACAAAATGATCCGTTTAGTGTAAAGCTCACATCTCCAAACAGAGTGCTGGGTCACCGTATCTACAAGAACCCAGCCAGTGACTCCAATCTTCTCCCCCCTGGAAGCCGCGTTTGATGGCTCTTTCTCCCCAGCAGGCGCGTGCGGGAGCGGCGGCAAGCCGAGGGCCGCCAACTCCGAACAGCTGGACTCTTCACAGAGCCAGGCTTTGAGGTCTGCGGTTGCCATGGCTACTGGCATGACCACGTTTGAGCACACGGATGCTTTAAAAACAGTCAAAGAATTTCAAATCAGGTTGGGGAGATGAAAACAATAGATGAAAACATGAATTATAAGCAGCCTTGATGGAAGAGTAAGTGACATTTCCTCTGTGATGCAAATTCCATAGAGATGGAATAAATAAGTTTACATACATTGTAGTTTGATGTGTCAGATTGATCCTTTTCGGCTTTAGGAAGGAGGGAATGAAGAGAAGTGTCCGTCCCCAATAGTGAGGCACTGACATTGATGCATGAGGAGGATCCGCTGCACTTGGCTGGCCCATAAACACCGTGCCTGAGGGGACCAGGTGCAAGAACGTGGCCCCAGGCATGCCAGGTGTTCAGGGAGCAATTCCCGAATCCAGTCTCCACACCCGGGCTGACACGTGCACGAGCCTCCTTTGGTTTCCTGTGGACAAGACTCACTGGAATCAGGAAGCTGAAATTGTACCCGAGACTGGAGCCAAAGAACCAATGATAACGTAGCCAGAGGGAGAGGGAGGTGTACGTCACCACTGAAGGCTCACTGGATGATCACTGTACACCTGGATTATGTAAGCGGGCTGACAGGGGAGGCCCCAAGAGTGGTCACAGGAAAGTGGCTGACCTGAATGCGCAAGAGCTTCTTAAGCAAGCTCAGTGGCCAGTTCAAAGGCCCTGACCTGATCTAAGGTGCTCTCTCCTCAGGGGTCACATGTGGATGGTGGAGGAGGATGTTCGATGCCGATTGAGTAACTCCAACAGGAGCTGGAGCTCCATCTTACAGAACATTTCACTTGAAAAAAATTTCTAAATGGGAAGACTGGCTCTCAGCTACATTCAGTTTTCTTCTAGATTTGGACAATGATCCTTGTTTAATTTCCTCTCCAGAGGAACTGAGGCCAGCTAACTAAGAGTTAAGAATAAGTTTTCCCCAAGAAGGCAATGGTGAGCCTGAGTTTGCAGTAGGCAGAGCCGTGCATGGTGGCGGCTAAGTGTTCAGATCTTTCACAGGGGCACCTCAGAGACGTGGCCATTGGCTATAAGAGAGAAGAGACCCACACACCCACGTTACAGTGGGTAGGTAATTCTCCATCAAAGGGATGCTACTTAGGTCACATAAACACCTCGGGTGTGTGTTTGTTTTGTCAAGATTGATAATGATGTATGGTTCATTAGCAATTATAACATATGCTGACTGCTTTCTCAGGGCGTTTACCATCAGTCACAGACTTATGATGTGATCGCTTCTAAGAAAAAAAAATGATTCACCCCTGAAAACCAATGAACTGTAAGAAATATAACCAATCACCCAAATGTAATGTATTACCAATTCACATTTTTGTAGTTTGATCCTCTCTTTGTTCCTTTAAAACTGTCAGAGTCCCAAGTTTGACACATGTGGGACCAGGGACCTAAGTTGTGCTTCCAAATTTGTAAATATAATTTGTCATTTATTTTTGTCATTTATTTCATTTTTATTGTTTTGCTCAGTTATTATAATGATAGAAGAGTTTCTTACAAGCTGAATTTTTCTCAATAGAAGGAAATACATAATTTCTCGATAAAAAGACACCCAACTGAATGGGAGTAAATGCTTGCATCCAAAACATCAGTAAAGATTTGTGTTCAAGATATATTTTTTTGAAAATTCACAAAGATCAACAACAATAACACAATCCAAAACCTCTATTAAAAATGGTGAAAGGGAAATGGAGTGACAGCACAGTCTCTTGGATGCTTGATGGCATGGCCTTCCCTAGGTTCAATACCTGGCACTTTATATGGTCCACCTAGCTCCTCCAGAGTAACCTCTGAGTATCACTGAGAGTGGCCTGAAAACAACAAAAGGAGAGAAGGTGTAAACAGATCCTTCTCTGAAAATGACAGGCAAATGGCCAATAGGCACATGCAAAAGTGCCCTCTATCACTTGTAATGAGGGAAATTCAAATTAAGATGACAGTGAGATATAATCTCACATAGTAAGGATGGCACGAATCAAAACAATCAACTGGGAACCATCTGTTGGTGGGGTTGTGCTTAAAAAAAATAATAATAAAAGACGGAAACTGTGACTCACTATTGGTGGGAATATTTCCTGGTTCAACCCCTGTGGAAAACAGTCTGGAGGTTTCTCATAAAAAGTAAGACTAGCACTATCATATGACTCAGCAATCCAGCTTGCTGTGATATACCTCAGGACACAAAACATGCCCATTCATTAGAACACATCACACCATCATTCACTGCAGCCCAGCACTCAGCACAAGAACTAGGCAAGGTGCCCAAAAACAGAGATAGCAATGAAGGGTTGGTGTGTGCACATATGCGACACTTGGGAGCTACGAGGAAAAATGAAATCATACAATTTTCTGCACAAGCCCAGAGGACATCCTTCTAAGCCAAGTAAGTCAGGAGAAGAAAGACAGATAAGGGGGTTCTCACTCATCGGTGGTATATAGAACAACAGGGCAAAAGGATGCCAGGGAAAAAATATCTAGATTACTTTGGTCCTTAGATAAAAGAACCAATGGTAAGGACTAAGAGAAATGGGAAAGCAAAGAAACAAGAGCCAGGCTATGAAGAGCCACACAGGCTGTACCACGGGCAGGGATAGGGTTATAGGACTCATTGGTGGTGTAGAGGTAAGGGATATCTGTATCTGAACCACAGAACCAACAACACTGAGAGCATGAGATCCAATCTACAACTACAACTAAATATGTTGGGTCAAGGAGGCAGCTGGGGACGGCAAAGGAAGGAAACTGAGGACATTGGAGGGAAATCGACAGGAGTGGTGAGATTGGTGTTCAAACAGTAGCACTGCACTGTAGCACTGTCGTCCCATTGTTCATCGATTTGCTCGAGCGGGCACTAGTAACATCTCCATTGTGAGACTTGTTGTTACTGTTCTTTGGCATATCGAATACGCCACGGGTAGCTTGTCAGGCTCTGCCGTGTGGGCGGGATACTCTGTAGCTTGCTGGGCTCTTTGAGAGGGTTGGAGGAATCAAACCCAGGTTGGCCGCATGCAAGACAAACACTCTACCCACTGTGCTATTCCTAAAACTCAACTTTGAATAACTTTGTAAATCATGATGCCTAATTAAAAAAAATTAAAGTGTGGGGAGAAAGGAAAGAAAGAAAGAAAGAAAGAAAGAAAGAAAGAAAGAAAGAAAGAAAGAAAGAAAGAAAGAAAGAAAGAAAGAAAGAAAGAAAGAAAGAGAGAAAGAGAGAAAGAGAGAGAGAAAGAGAGAAAGAGAGAGAGAGAGAAAGAAAGAAAGAAAGAAAGAAAGAAAGAAAGAAAGAAAGAAAGAAAGAAAGAAAGAAAGAAAGAAAGAAAGAAAGAAAGAGAGAGAGAAAGAAAGAAAGAGAGAAAGAGAAAGAGAGAAAGAGAAAGGAAGGAAGGAAGGAAGGAAGGAAGGAAGGAAGGAAGGAAGGAAGGAAGGAAGGAAGGAAGGAAGGAAGGAAGGAAGGAAGGAAGGAAGGAAGAGAGAGAGAAAGAAACAGAGAGAAAGAAAGAAAGAAGAAAGGAGGAAGGAAGGAAGGCAGGCATGGAGGAGGGGAAGGAGGAAGGCACGGAGAGAAGGAGGAAATGAGGGAGGGAGAAAGAAAGAGAAAAAGAGACAGGGAGGAAGAGAGGGAGGAAGGGAGAAAGAACGAGAGAGAAAGGAGGAAAGCGAGAGAATGAGAGAGGACATCATGCATCTAGAAAGCGGGGGTATACAAGTGGTTCAACATATCATCTTGTAAAGTTCCACAGAAAATAATCTTTTTTCTCTCATTGAGCTTTACATATTTGCAATTTTTATACCCTACAGAGATGCATTTTACTTGGTGACTCATCAGGAATTCCATTAAAATTCAGGTATAATCTATCGCCATACCCCAGGAAAGGAGCCCTGTGTAACTAGTAACTATTAGTCCTGATCAGAATAAGAAGGTGGAATTTAGACAACGTATGCAACTAAAATTACACATAGAAGTGAAGAGATTAGCGTGGGCCTTCCTGATGCTTCCTTTTCTGATCTAAGAGTAACCTCAGCCAAATGAAATATATGAAAAGTTTAATTACTACTGCTAACACTTTGATACCAGGGTATAAGGGAAAATTCTGAATGTCTAGTGCGTATAGTGGAGGAGGGTAAGGATAAATACCAGTTGTTCTAGGCAACTTCAATGGTACTAAAATTCTCTATCTCTCTGTCTCTCTGTCTCTGTCTCTCTCTCTCTTTCTCCCTTTCTCCTTCTATCTCTAAGACCCCCACCAACTAGGAGTTTCTCCATGAATCTATGGTGAAACAATGCAATAAGGTGCAGGAAGGGGTTATAGACAGAGACCCCCATAAACATGACCCACTGGGCCCTCAGGCTTGATGAAGCATAATTAAGAAAGCCCTGGGCACTTTCCTCTGAGCCCGCCACCATGGTCATCCCAAAGTTCTACTTCCTACTGGCTACTCTGGGCCAGTGATACTGGCACAGAGAATGGACTCTCCTTCCTCAAGTACGCAGGTTGCTCTGAAGTTCAAGTGAGGCTTCAACACAAGTCATTGAATTTGTCAAAATTTATAGTTGTACATGTGCTTCTCTACCTAAAACAAATTAAAATTCCTTCTCAGACCGTTGCTGTGACCTAAAGCTTTTTGCCAATATTTCCCCATTTTCTTTTCTTTTTCTCAAAGCAAACCATATTATGAAAGCAAAACAAGCCGCACAGAAGCCAAACATCTCTTGTTTGTTCTTTTTGTCTTTCTCCGGAAGGGCGTGAAGCCGTAGAATGAGTCAAGCAACACACTTGTTTTTCTGTACTGTCATTTATGGTGCTGCTTATCCACAGACATGATGTTACTGTGGTGTAGAGTAGCTCTAGTCTGGTGTCATGCAAAACGTGAATTGTACTTAAACAATCCCTGGGGACAGAGGCTGCAGAAATTTTAAGTAAGAAAATGAAAACAAAATCCTTTACCAACGGAATCAAATCTTCGCTGAAAATATCGAAGGGTAGATTTTAATCAATTACCCAACTGGATATGACCCCTTTCCTATTCAGTCCCTCCTGAGAGAAGCAAACTTTAAAGTAAGTTTATACGAGGATATTTCACATTTCCTGGAGCACAAGAAGCTCAGTTATTTAGGATACTGTTTGGGGTATTGCTCTTGAAATTAAAATTTGAAGAACACAAACATCGGTATTTCAAGTATTCCTCTGGGCTGCTTTAATTATGTGTTATTATCATAATACTTTTGACAGAGCTTTTGGAGAAATATACTTAATGGCATCAATAACAGAAATTCATTATCCTTCTGAATTAGTGTTGTGATTTTTATGTACATTTAAAGCAACTATAGTGGTTGTGATTCTCTTTGGCTCTATTACTTACATGGAAATGTCTAAACTGTTTTGGGGGTTATAATATTCAAATCCTAAGTATTCTATCTCTCTCTACCAGGACTAAAATACCAAACAGAAATTAATGTTAACATCTTTCTATCTTTTACTATTTACTTTTACTAATTACTATCTTTTTATTTCTACTTTTAACTCTTGTTACGTCCAACTATTCTCTGTTCTTAATTGTCCACAATGTCTATCTATTGGCTTTGGATTAGAAGAGCGGGATCATTAAAGGTTCTGTGGAGAGCAGAGTATCAGGAGGGGTGCCACGTCATTCAGGAATTCAGTGCTAACCATTTGTCCAGAGCTTCACTTTAAGGACATTTGACCCCAAGTCATTAGGCATGAACCACTTTTCAACCACCATGTCTTCAGGCTCACTAGCATTAAACTTGGTGATGCTCAATTTTGGGAGGATGTGAAAGTTCTGGGCTCCAGAAAGCATGAACTCTGACCAGTATAGAGAAACAATCATGTGCTCCTGAGTCTGCAATTCTGCTGTTGGGAATGAGGACTGGCCAGCAGGGATCTTGGTCACTAGGGTTTCCAATATGCCTGTCTGGAGACTAAGGCTGGGGACAGTACAATGCTAAATATTAATGTCCAACCCAAAGGGCAGTCTCCCAGGTGACTTAGGGTCACCTAAATAAGTAACAGGGTACAGACATACCAATTAGGCTGCAGTTTACGCCACTGCTCTCTCAGCCCAAGGGGAAAAAAGCAGAGTCAGCTTAATTGGCTGAAGGTATCCTAATGTTTTCTAGGGTTTGTGACCCGAGTTGATACACAAATGAACAAATGAAATTATAAAGTTTTCATTTCAGAGTTTCTGAGGTATACACATGATGGAATTTATGTATACATAAAATTGTGTGAATTTTTTTGTTTTTTAAGACACTGATGACTTAAATTCTTGCTCCTGGTTTTAAGACTACGTGCTAATATCAGCCATAACATTTGTTTTTTTAAGATTGTGAACATAGATGTATCCATTAATATCTTAGTAAATCTTGTTATGAGAAACATATTATGAATAAGATATCATTTCCTGAGAAGAAACAACATCATATACAGAATGTGATTATTATTTAATGTTCAGAATAAAAAGTCAAATTATGTGTATCATGGGTAAAACTCATGGAAATTCTGTGTGCATTTTTATATAAAATTTGTGATGACAAATACTTATTAGGACAACTAATATATACTATCACATTGCTAATTTAAAAAATTTATTCCACCATTATGGTTTTAATGTAAATCCAAAGTAATTGACTATAAACACACACATATATACACACACATAATTTTTAGTAAGTTCACTTGACAATCAGCTAGGATTTATTGTATTTTTGTAGCCTTGTTCAGAGTCCTGAATTATATGCTGTGTTAATTAAAACTGCACATACCAAAAGATGGAAGAAAAGATTAGACCAATTTAATAAAGATAAAGTTGGTGAATTACATTTCAGCCTAATGACATGGCATACTCCAATTCTCCTTAAAGGACTGTTTGATGCCCCTAATTAGCTGGTCATTAGTGACATCAATCCCCTGCTGCTTTTAATCAAAATTCTAACTTACAGCATGTGCAACACTAACTACACTCCCAGGCTCATATATTACCGTAAAAAATCCCCTCTTCTGGCAGGGATGGCAAATGCTACTTAACTTTCAGTTTCCTTGCTACTTTCAAGAGAAGAAATGGCGGAGTGATTTGATATCCACCAAATTTTGCACTGCACTTCCTAGCAATTACCATGAGAGTTTTTGTATTTCCTAAATTGCATGTTATATCAGTCAAGAGCCCCGGCAGCCGAAGACCTCCAGTAGCCAGCCACAGCCATGCTCATGGCCACTTTCCACATGCTTGGATGAGCCTCACACATGAAGGAACTGGCAGACGAACCCAGGTGTGCAGGACCCTGGGTTGAGATTTCCAGGTATGTTCAGACTGGGGCTGAGCCTCTTCTGCCTAGATTCCCCATTTCCCAGTAGCTACATAGTCACACCCACAAACTGCCCCTGGCGCCAGGTAATTCCATCAACGGCCAAGATCCAGAGACTATAAAACCAAGCTCCTGGGCATCTTATAGCCTAGTTCTCCCTCTCAGAGAACTTGGCAACCTATCTAGAACTTCCTGCCCACATGAGAGAGTCTGACAAGCTCCCTGTGGTGTATTCATATGCCAAATATAGTAACAATGATGGGTCTTATTCTCCTGACCCTGAAAGAGCTTCTAATGTGGCACTGTTGGGAAAGACAAGTAAAGAGAGGCTGCTAAAATCTCAGGGCTAGGATGAATGGAGGTGTTACTGGACCTGCTCGAGCAAATCAACGATCAACAGGATGATAGTCATAGTGATAGTAAATCAATTAAATGTTATGTAGAAAGGGGCTGGAGAAATAGCACAGTGGGGAGGGCATTTGCCTTGCATGTGGCCAAGCCCGGTTATGTTCCCAGCATTCCATATGGTCCCTCAAGCACTTCCAGGAGTAATTCCTGAGTATATGATCAAGGAGTAATTCCTTGTGCATCACTGGGTGGACCCATAAAGGAAAAAAATTAAAGGAATGTTATATAGACAATTCATTTTATGTACTGAGAAACTGAGCAAGCATCAGAAGATATAAGTATTTATCAAATAATAGAATAAATACTTATCTCGAACATCTCTCAATATGAGTCAAAGGATATTCAGTCAGATGAAGTAGAAGTTTTAAAAACTTCCATTATATAGGTGGGTTATAAATACTTCCCATAACAAAAATATATAGTTTCTAAAATAATAGCACTGTAGCACTATAACGCTGTTGTCCTGTTGTTCACCAATTTGCTCTGGTTTCTCTTCAGATCATATAAATCTTTCTAAAATAATAAATGTAAAAATGTATTTTAACTATTAGTAACTCTTAACAAGTATTTTCATAATTGAATATAATTAAAATTATTCATAGACCTATCTTTGAGATTGAAGCAACATCTTTATAACTCTAAAATTGTCCATTTTTCAGGCAATCTCTCACTTGGTATACACATTTTTTATTATCCTTAGTTTGTCAACTCTTTCCATGGAAAAATCTCTTCTTCTTCAGCAGCTTAGTAATAGATTATGCCTAAAATTTCTACTGTGGTGATAGATAATCTAGTAGTTCTTTGGTTGGGGAAAGAATAGCTACATCCTTCAAAGTTTCCCAGTCCCACTCAGCTTTGGGGAACCAGTTGAAGCAGAGAGGGGTGCCATCGCTACAGAGCTGGATTGTCTAGCAGGACATGCAAAAATTCTAAGCACCTCTGAGCTTCTCAGACATCCAAATTCCAGCCAAGTTTGTCTTTTCTTTCCTCTCCTTCCAGATCCTTAGAAATCTTGTCTCCTGCAGAGTATAATCGTAATCGTTACTCATCCCTTTACTTCATTGACTTGTTTTGTGCACACCCGGCAGGGCAAGGGGCTACTCCTGATTTGGTGCTTGCGGATCTTTCTTGGTGGTGCTCAGGGGATTGTGAGCTGCTAAGAATTAAACATAGGCTCTCTAAAAGTAGAACAAGCACTTAGTGTGCTGAGCTATCTCGCCATATTTGTCCAAGAATTTCATATTCTTTTAAATTCTCTCAATATCCTCCAATAGAACAGAATTATAGGGATAATTGTGAGTATGAAACATCCGCATGCAAAACTCTACTCTGTATTAAACTCTAAACTCTATGAAACCTATGTAAAGCCAGCAAACCTTTGCAAATTTAATTAAGCCAGTCACTGTTTAATATTAGATTTATTAAATAGAGTTATATCTTTTTGAGGGTAGTAAATATGAGAAATATGTGTTCATTGTTTAGCACAATTACATATATATTTTAATATTTTATTTAAAATATTAGAGGAAAAATTTTAGTTTGTTTTATGAGTTAAAGATATAACTAAGCCAATCTCTGCCCAGATGTGACCCTGAGCAGCCGCACACACATGAACAGCTCCTTCGTTCCTGAACACCCATGATCCCCGAGGCCAACGCACTACCTTCAGCACCCAGTGGCTTCTTGCAGCAATGCCTCCATACTGTGAACTAAACTACAGCCTCATGCCAGCCCGGGAGGGGAAAGGTTTTCCACTCTTGGCCTTTCCTTTCCTGGGCGGCATGACGAACTCCATCTTATAAGGCCCACTAAAGAGAGGTACGACATTGAAGACAAGGTAGGCAAAACCCTCCAGGATATTGAAGATAAAGGTATCTTCAAAGATGACATGGAACTAAGCAATGTAGTAAAAACAGAGATCAACAAATGGGACTACATTAAACTAAAAAGCTTCTGCACCACAAAAGAAACAGCGACCAGAATACAAAGACTATCTACAGAATGGGAAAGGATATTTACACAATACCCATCAGATAAGGGGTTGATATCAAGGGTATATAAAGCACTGGTTGAACTCTACAAGAAGAAAACATCCAACCCCATCAAAAAATGGGGCGAAGAAATGAACAGAAACTTTACCAAGGAAGAGATACGAATGGCCAAAAGGCACATGAAAAAGTGCTCTACATCACTAATCATCAGAGAGATGCAGATCAAAACAACCATGAGATACCACCTCACACCACAGAGGCTAGCACACATCCAAAAGAACAAAAGCAACCGCTGTTGGAGAGGATGTGGGGAGAAAGGGACCCTTTTACACTGCTGGTGGGAATGCCGGCTAGTTCAGCCCTTTTGGAAAACAGTATGGATGATTCTCAAAAAACTAGAGGTTGAGCTCCCATTTGACCCAGCAATACCACTGCTGGGAATATATCCCAGAAAAGCCAAAAAGTATAGTCGAAGTGACATATGCACTTATATGTTCACCGCAGCACTGTTTACAATAGGCAGAATCTGGAAAAAACCCGAGTGCCCTAGCACAGATGACTGGTTGAAGAAACTCTGGTACATCTATACAATGGAATACTATGCAGCTGTTAGAAAAAATGAGGTCATGACGTTTGCATATAAGTGGATCAACATGGAAAGTATCATGCTAAGTGAAATGAGTCAGAAAGAGAGAGACAGACATAGAAAGATTGCACTCATCTGTGGAATATAGAATAATAGACTATAAGACTAACACCCAAGAATAGTAGAAATAAGTACCAGGAGGTTGTCACCATGGCTTGGAGGCTGCTCTCTCATTCTGGGCAACTCAGAGAAGGGAACAGCAAGTAAAATGTTGTTGGTTATGTGGGGGAAAGATGATGCGGGCCAAATATAGACTAGAGACTGAACACAATGGCCACTCAACACCTTTATTGCAAACCACAACACCTAATCAGAGAGAGAGAACAAAAGGGAATACCCTGCCATAGTGGCAGTGTGGGGTGGGGGGAGACGGGACTGGGGAGGGGGGGAGGGATGTTGGGTTTACTGGTGGTGGAGAATGGGCACTGGTGAAGGCATGGGTTATCAAACTTTGTAAGGGAGAAACATGAGTACAAAAATGTATAAATCTGTAACTGTACCCTCACGTTGACTCACTAATTAAAAATAAACTATTAATTAAAAAAATTAAAATAAATGAGCACAACAAAAAAAAATAAATAAAGAGATACGAGCTTGCAATGATGTGACTTCTGGCAGAAATTTCTCTGGACTTAGTTACTAAAGTACCAGAAATCCAAAACTGCATGTCCATGACCTCATATACTCTCCATTCTCAGCAATGGAAAACAAATTATCAAATGATGCCTTTTTGGCAGGTCTGACTGTTGGGGGAAAATTCCAAATAATAATAGGGAGTTTTCTGTTGAAATATTGAATGTAATCAAAGTAAAGAGAAAGCAAAGTGAAAATCATCAGTCGAACAGGTGGGGGGTGGGGTGAGGGTGGGATGGGAGGTATACTGGGATTCTTGGTGGTGGAACAAGTGCACTGGTGAAGGGATGGCTGTTTGATCATTGTATGGCTGAGACTTAAGCCTGACAGTGTTGTAACTTTCCTCAAGGTGATTCAATAAAAAAATTAAAAACTTTTAAAAGAACAGTACTTTTGGAATCATCAAAATTATATGAAATCAAATATCATTCCAAAATTGTTTCACTGGATCACAGTTATGTGACAGTTATCAGCTATAATTTCAGAGTTCAGTTGCAAAGATTAATTGTATTGTAGTCTCCAAAGATTCAGTTATTACTATCTGTATCTTTAGAGAAAAGGTTGGTAATTCCTGGAACAAAGTACAAATTCTGACATAACCAAGCAAGTCTAAAAATGCTGCATTTCTCTCCCTCTGAATTGCAGGGTTTCTCAATTTTCAGTTGGGAAATACAGTCAAAGATAGCCAAATTATATACAAGAAATGCATTGTATGATCCAAATAATGACCACAAACAATTATGGTATCAATAGCTGAGTTTGCTCTCATTGCAAATCATCCTAAAGATTACCCTAAAGTGGTGTGCCCTCTTGGATCAGCCTCACCCATGAGTGAATCTGCAGAAAAACCCAGGTACGCAGGGCTTGTGACTGAGAACTCCAGTTTCAACAGAACCAGGCTGGGTGACCGCACCCCCATCCCCATATTTCCGGCAGCTTGGCAGTTACCCCCACAAGCCGCCTCTGGTGCCATATAATTTCATCAACAGCTATTGATCCAGAGACTCAATAATAAGTCTTTTGGAAGAGAGCACAGAATGACATGCCATACCATGCCTCCAGACTCTGCCCCAGTGGAGCCAGCTCTGGTACCAGAAAACCTCTAGAGTTCAACTGCCTCCAGGCTCATGGCCAATCTCCACACACTTGGGCTGAGCTCACCCATGAGTGAGTCAATTCCTTGGAAAGTATTCCAAGAGTAGCACACCACATTTGGTGGGGTTTACAATAGAAGGCAACCAACCTTAGAGGGAAATATATTTATATAAATATACATACAAGCACACAAGTCTCAACCTTGAACAAATACATTACTAGTCTCTTATAGAATGACTTAATGGGCTCCTGGGTGAAATACAACAATCTTCACATATTTTTCTGTAAGAAACCTTTTTTGGATCATTTTTTTGAATTATTCATAACAAATAATACAAAATACATTATTTCAGTTCTGCTGTGGGGGCAGGGTTTGGGATGGAAACATCCAAAATATTGTGATGGGAAGGTGTAATGTTGGTGGGATTGGTGTTCAACTATTAAATGTAATCAAATATTGTGAACTGTATCACAATAATGTAATCAAACCGTATCACAAAATGTAATCAAATATTTTATAAAAATAAAATAAAATTATAAAAAAGATATAATTAAGTTAAAATTTTACATTTTGCATTTTAACCTGAGAACACTTAGGAGTCTCAGTCTTTGTTAATAATATTTACTTAAATATTTAATTTGTACTTAAGTATTCTAGAATACCAGTTATAAATAGTTAACACCAAATACATATTCCTCTTCTCCAACATTTCTACATTCTATTTATTATAGCGTATTGGAGATTATAGCAGGGCCGAGAAAATAAAATAGATTTTATTCTAATTTAGGGGCATGAGTCAGTCTATTTTCTACCTCATGGCAAATGCCTCTTATTTTTAAAAATTTTGTATTTCAAAATCAAGAGTTCTCTGGAGGGCAGTTTAAAGCCAAGAGAGCTAGTACAAAGATTAAAGAGTTTGCCTTACAAGAGGCTAACCCAGGCTCGATCCCTGGCACCACGTATGGTCCCCTGAGCACTGCTCGGAGTGATTTCTGGGCTTGAAAACAGGAATAAAGTGTGAACACCTCTAGATGTGGCCAAAACTCTCTCCACTCACTGCCCCAGGGTAATTTTTAGTAACTTTTCTGACTTTAGGCACTGTCCATGGTTCTGAAAATTATTTATATTTAGAAATAATTGAGATACTTGAGACACCATAAAAGTGAGGCTGAAAATGTGATATTTACCCAATAATTCTTTATTATTTTAGACTAATCTATTTAGTATTCATTCCATAAGGTGTTAATTTTCTTATGGCCATGATGTTCATTTATTCTACATAAAAATGATTTTTTTCCAGACAAAAGGACTAAACTACATTAAAATACATTTGAATACAATACAGTTTGAATCTCCTTGTGATAGGTTGAAGTTTCCGATCACTCCCTATCTTGCTGCCAGAGCATATTTCCGGCTGACTGGACCTTTCTACAGGTGGGGGTGCGGGGGGGTCAGGGGAAAGGTTCAGTCTATAGCTGCCTTAAGAACACAGAGGCACATAAAAGTTTTTGTGCTGATTTATTATTGAGTAGATTGATACCACTTTTTATGTGTAGAGTGAATATCAACACTTCATAAATGTTGAATCTTTATATTCTGTACCTATAAACATAGAGCATTATTTTTCCATAAAAGTAAAACATTGCAGATCACTTATAAACCTATTTATTTAAAGCATATGTTCTGTACTTGTCACAAAACACAGGAAAATGAAGATTTAGAAATCTGCTTTAAACAGACTTACAAGGCTTCTGGGACCAATGTCATCCTGGGAAGAAGCCACCAGGAGCCTGCAGAGTGGGTGTCAGCAATGTGGGGTGACAGACTGGGGGGGGTGGTAGGAACTGCCCTGGGGCTCTAACTTTTATTTTATATTCAAGAAAATGCTACATTATTAAAACAATTGTGATTAAATGGTATTAACATAAAACGTCCCTCTCGGAGAGCCCAGCAAGCTACTGAAGGTATCCTGCCCGCATGGCTGACTTGGCAAGCTACCCATGGCATATCTGATATGCCAAAAACATTAACAACAAGTTTCACAATGGAAATGTTACTGGTGCCCGCTCGAGCATATCGATGAACAATGGGACAACAGTGCTACCGTGCTACGGGGTATGTATTCTCATTTCACATCCTTTCCCTGTCTCTATCTCAGAGTACCAATTCTAATTGCAGTGACTCTTTCCTCCAAATCAACAGTAGAAAATTGATATTTTTGTTATCTTTTACATTTGCATTTCTCATAATGGATATTGAATCACTCTATACTAAATATACAGAAGGAAAACAGGGCCACCACCAGCTGGCAATTTTGTCTTGCTTTCTCTTGGGCAACGTGCATGTCCCCTTCACGTACATTAGGACAGAGCAGACTGGTGGGGGGTTGTGCCCAAGTTCTCCGAAGCCTCCTTTACTGTCTCATATTTTTAACCACATCAGAGTAAAAAGAAGCTCAAAAGTGGTTCAGCTAAAAGCAAATGGTTCCCATAGGTGAATTCAAAAGTATATCTTTATATGAAAAACGTTTTATTCTAGAGCATCAATGCATGCAAACCCTTAATTCATTATTGAAATAAAAGCTAATTTAGAAATGCCTGAAAGTAATTTCTCTGTAAAATTTCATAGTACAGTGACTTTATAATTCATCCTACAAATTGGAGAACATCTTATATATTGAAGAGAATAGCAGATAATATTAATATTAGATAGGAATCTTAATGATTAGTATTTTAATGTTAGATAGGAATCTTGATAATCAAGTCTGTCTATTTCCATGTATTATTTTTCCTGTATATTTAGCATTTATATTTTAATAAAATTAGAAATCAATAAATATTATATATATATAATCTCCTGCCCCTGCGCCAGGCTGTTCTCACCCAGGTCCCCTCAGAAGGGGGCGGATTGAGTTTCCCTTTCCACCCAGAGCAGAGTCCCGGCAGCCGAAAACCTTCAGAACCCAGCCACAGCCAAGCTCAAGGCCACTCTTCACACACTCAAACAAGCCTCACCCAAGAAGGAACCATCAGAGGAATCCAGGTATACGGGACCCGTGGCTGAGATCTCTAAGCCTGCTCAGATGAGGACTGAGCCTCCTCCACCCAGGTCCCCATTTTCCAGTAGTTTGGCAGCTACACCCACAAATTCCCCCAGGCACCATGTAATTTCATCAGCAGCCAAGATCAAGAGACTGTGAAACAAAGCTCCGGGAAGAGAGCCACGCATTTTACCTGGAGTGCTCAGCCGAATTTACGGCCAGGTGACTTTTTTATTTATATATATATATATATATATATATATATATATATATATATATATATATATATATATTTTCCCTGCACGGCAGAGCCTGGCAAGCTATCCGTGATGTATTTGATATGCGAAAAACAGTAAAACCAATGTGCTCCTCATGTTCCTGGAGCGAGCAGATGCCATCAGGCTACACTAGCACATGACAGGGACAAATGAAGATGTTCCTGGTGCCCGCTTGAGCAAATCAATGAACAACGGGATGATAGTTATAAGTGATACAGTGATTTTATTGATATATATTCAGTATTTACATATCTAAATAAATTAATACTTAGAAATTAAAGCCAATTCTTTCCCTTCCCAAAATGATTCTTATGGACCATGACATAGCTTCAATAAGTGATTTCAAACTTTACCTTTGGGTGGTTCCATTTAATTTTCCCCCTATATTCCTAGTCCTTCATTTCATTAATATGTAACACCATAAGGCTAATTTTTTTTTCTTTTTGGGTCATACCCGGCGATGAACAGGGGTTACTCCTGGCTCTGCACTCAGGAATTATCCCTGGCAGTGCTCAGGGAACCATATGGGGTGCTGGGAATTGAACTTGGGTTGGCCGTGTGCAAGACAAATTGCCTACCGCTGTGCTATTGCTCCAGCCCTGCTAATTTTTTGTTGTTGTTGTTAAAAAGTCACCAGCTTAGAGATCTAATTTACTATATTAAACAACTCATAAATCTCATTCTAGAAAATAGACACTTTAGGGGATCAAGCAAAATGGAGAGTTTTACAGTGGGAAGAGGGTTGGGATATTTATTTAAAATATTATTTCAGATATTAAAAATTAATTAATAATATTAAAATATTATTTCAGAGAGTCTCTTGCCCGCATGCCTGGCTGTCTTCCCCAGGACTCCTCGGAGGGGATGGGATCCAGCTTTCCTCCCTGCCCTGAGCAGAGCTCCTGGCAGCCAAAGACCACCGTAACCTAGCCACAGCCATGCTCAAGGCCCCTCTCCACACCTTTGGACAGGCCTCACACATGAAGGTACCGGCAGAGGAACCCAGGTGTGTGTAATCCCATCAATGGCCAATCCAGAGACTTAAAAGCAAGCTCCCAGAAGTGATATCTTATAACCTACTTTTCCCTCTGGGAGAAACCCACAAGCTACTGAGAGCTTCCTGCCCACATGGGACAGCCTCAAAAACTTCCCATGGTGTATCTATATGCCAAAGCCAGTAACCAAGTGAATCTCATTCCCCTGGCCCTGAAAGAGCCTCCAATGCAGCATTATTGGGATGGCCAAGAAGAGAGAGGCTTCTAAGATCTCAGGGATAGGACGAATGTAGAGGTCACTGAGACTGCTCGAGCCACTCGACAATCAATGGGATTTCGTGATTTGTGATTCGTGATTATTTCAGATACAGCCACTGTACTAGTGGGGTAGGTGGGTTTATAGTCCAGACCACCTCACTAGGACCATCAGAGAAGTAGCATGAGATTACATTGTGGGGAGAAGTTGAAAAGGGAGCGTCTCTAAGTTATAAGACTTAGAGACTTAGTCTTATATGGGGCACCTTTCTTGAAAGCTCCCATTGGGAGCTGGTATTTCTGTTTTCAACAGATTTTAATTAGGGGCTGGGGTGATGGTGCAGTGGGTGAAGTGCTAGTTCTGCACCTGGCCCACTCAGGTTCAATCCCAGTAACCTGTAAGGTCCCCTGTGCTCTGCTGGGAGTGATCCTTAGCACAGAGCCAGGAGTAAGTCCTGATCACAGCCAGGCACGGCCCCCGAATAAAAACCAAATCTAAAGACAAAGAAAAAAACCAAACAGAAAAATTCTTATTAGTTCTCTCATTCTCATTGCAATTCCTTATAATCCACGTACACATACATTTGAAAAAAATGTCCTCATTTCTTATTTTAAATTAAATCTCTTCTACTGAGCAAATCAAAATTATTAAAAGCAGGGGCTGGAGCAATAGCACAGCGGGCAGGGAGTTTGCCTTGCATTCGGTCAACCCGGGTTCGATTCCCAGTATCCCATATGGTCCCTGAGCACCACCAAGAGTGATTCCTGAGTGCATGAGCCAGGAGTAACCTCTGTGCAATGCCAGGAGGGACCCCCCCAAAAAATTATTAAAAACAAATCTAGCATATAATAAAATTATAGAAAATTATAAATGTTTGGGACCTTTCATAGCAAACTCACATGAAATCACCACAGAGACTAAGAGGCCTTCAGTCACACCCGGCCATTTCACAATTGCGCACATTATGTAGGTTTCTATTTGCAAAAAGATAAATGTAGCAAAACTAGACTTTGCTACAAAAAATAATTTATTGGTTATATTTGAGGTACATAGACGAGACAGATGCTTCTTGAGATGTTGGTAATTTTGTGTCTTGACAAGTTTTAATGAAGGAGAAATATATAGTTGGTGAAAATTACTTTTATTTTGCTATTTTTTGATTGTGTGTCAAGCTTATTCTAAAATCTAAAAGTTACTTATATTGAGTTAGTTCATAATTTCTCAACTCTCTCTATATAAATGCATATATCTGTACATATCTAAAGTTCTTAGGGTTATGATCTTAAGTATTAAGCATTACATTGAATTATTTTCTTAATTGACTCATAAATATTATATTCATTCATTATGCTTCAACAGAAAATAACTTAAAAGGGCATTTGCAACTAAGGATGTCAGGATAATTTGAGATTCTATGCACTTATACACTCCTAATGACTGTAAACACATATTAATCTCCAGTCCATCCACAGGTAATTTAATTCACTTATTTAACATATATATATATATATTGTGGGTGCAGGAACAGCAGTGGTATTTTTTAGCAAAATCGAGTAACCTTACTAGGAGAGATAACACAGGTAAAATGATCAGAATCAGGTTAGCACTCAATCATAATATTGGAGAAAATAAGCAAGTGTTGATCTGCAAAGAACTTCTAACCTGTTAAAATAAAACAGAAGGAACTGTAAAGCTGAAGATACATTTATTTGCTGCTAATAAAATGACTGGTTAGGGGAATATTTGCATTTCATATGTATTTGCTTTCATCAACATAAAAAATGTATGGGCAAACTTCTATGAGTTGGCAATGCATTTCAGCCAGATTCTCCAGAGGGGAATAACGTTATGTAACTTTGCTCATTACTGTTTGCTTCTCCTGTGTCCGGAGGCCACTCACAACAGCCAATTTACTCTTTTTAAATGCGTGGTCACTATCTTGTACTTAGTCCACTTGAAATGTGTGACATATGTAGCAATGCATCTTTTCAGATGAGATGTATGCTTGCAACATCATGTGGAAATCCTGACCCCCCCCAAGTGTGATGATGCTAGGACGTGTGATAATTAGGAGCTTATCTTGCTTTCATGAATTGGTGAGATTCGTTTCATTATAAAAACAAGAAACCCGTGCACCCATGCACTCTCTCCCCTCCTTTCCTAGATCACCACTTTCTCCTCCCTCCTCGGCTTCTCAGCACTCTGCATTTTTCCTTCTCTTTTCTTCCATCCTCTTCCATTCTGTCTGTCTGTCTCTCTCTCTCTTTCTCTGTGCCTCTGTCTGTCTCTTTCTCTCATCTGTTGCCTAAGTTATCCACTACAGTTTTATGTTTGTTTGGGGGCCCCATCCATCTGTGCTCAGGGCGAATCCTGATATAAATCCTGGCTCTGTGCTCAAGGGTCACTTCTTTAGGGTTCAGAGAACATACGAGGCAGCACCCAGGACTGAACCTAGGTTGGCCACTTGCAAGGTGAGGACCAATCAGCTGTCCTATACTCTGAGCCCTCAGGCTCCCACTCCATGACTGTGTCTTAAGCAGCTTGACCAAAACATGTTTTTAAACAACAGACTACAACATTTATGCAGAATCTTAAATTTCTCAGAAAGCTACTATGAGGATTTAAATTTGGTTCACAGCTAAAATATGCCCACTTGGATAATATGGGATGACAGAGATCTAACCTTGGTTGGCCATGTGCAAAGCAAATGCCCTGCCCACTGTGCTACTCACTGCACTACCGCTCTGGCCCCAAATCCAGACTTTTCACACCAGAAAGAATTTTATGTATCGCGAGGCCCAGTGAAAGAAAGTATCACTTGTATCACTTGTCATCCCCTTGATCTTCGATTTGCTCCAGCGGACGCCAGTAATGTTTTTATATATTCCTGTTGCATGCTAGTGTAGCCCAATGATATCTGCTCACTCCAGGAACAGGAAGAGCCTCAAATCGTTCATTCAGGGTTTTGATGAAGAAGTCTGACCATCTCGTTTGTGGGCGGCCATGCGTTCTTTTGATGTCCCGTGGAATCCAGTCAGTAATAGCTCTAGTCCAGCGGTCATCTTTGAATAGCATTGCATGTCTGACCCATCTGATTTTCTACACGTGGGCAAATGAGAGTGTCCCTGATTCTTGATCGTCGACAGAGGTCAGAACTCAGGATTCCTTCTCTCACTTGAGTGAAACGTGTCACTCCTAGCATAGCTTTCTATTCCTCTTCGGGATACCCGAATAGAGTTCTCATCCAGTTTGCATAGGGCCCAGGTCTCTGAGGCGTATGTTAGTGCAGGAAGAACAGTGAAGTCGAAAAGATGTGCCTGGAGCTGGAGTTTCTTCATCCTCTTAACCACTTCTCTGACGCTCTTGAAGTCATTCCATGCTGTTCTCTTCCTCCTGTGCAGTTCTGGCGCCAAGTCATTCCTCATGTTGAGTTCTTGACCCAGGTACACATAGCTGCTGCATTCGGAGATGTTTGTTCCAATGAGAGCAAATGGGATGTCAGGGACTAGTTTGTTTTTCATGAACATTGTTTTGGTGAGATTCAGCTGCAGTCCGACCTTTCCACATTCGCAGTCGAAGTCTTCCAGCATTTGTGCCGCTTGGCTAATGTTTGGTGTTATGAGAACATTGTCATCAGTGAAGCGGAGGTGGTGTAGTTGCTGACCATCTACCTTCACTCCCATTCCTTCCCATTCCAGTCGTCCATGATATTCTCAAAGGTGGCACTGAAGAGTTTTGGTGAAATGGTATCACCCTGCCGAACCTCTCTCTTTACCTCAATGATCACTTCCTTGTAGAATGGTGAGATCCTGGTGGTGAAAGAAAGTACAAGGAACTTATTTACAAAGATCCAAGAATTTCAGGAAAACAGCTCCGCAAAATGGAAATGGGATTGACCCGTTGATGGCTCTGGACACCAACTCAGGATGTCTGCACATCTACCCCTTCTGATATACATATATAGTAGACTTGGGCCACACCCAGCAGTGCCTTCCAGCCTGCACTACCTCTCATCCCTAGATGGTTTCCTCAGGCTTATAGGTTGCCTTTCATTTAACTCCTGAGGGAAAAATCAGTTCTACAAAAGTAATATGACAAAAGGCTGAAGGATGCAGAATTTGGCTCTAGAGTTGTGTCTCCCTGGCTGCCTGTGTCGGTGATCACGGGGGTGTGAGTCTACAAGACAGGGGGGATGGTACAGACGGAAGCTTGTTGCCAAAGTCTTCCTGGTGCTCATGTTTCATGCCTTGCGCTTGCTTCACGTGACTTCAAGTCCTTTATTTCTCTGAAGAATATAGCGAAATGCTTAATTTCTTTACGTACTAGCTAAGAGATGATCGTGAGTCACTTGTTTCACTAAACAAATTTATATTTTAAACTCTCTGATCTTGATATTTCTAACAGTTTCATTGAATGTTCTTTTACCAGTCCCCTTTGTTAATCTGTCTTGTTTGCCATTTTTTTTCACACCATTATGTTAGTTAACAAGATCCAAGAAATGTCTTGAAAATCTTAATATTTTCCAATGAATGAATTCTACATCGCCTCTTTAAGGTGAATTATTTTGGTGCTCGTAAATTAAGATTCCTAGAAGGTAATATTTCAGCCCCAAATGGATATTTCTCTGTCAGAGAAATAAAAAAAGCAAAGATGAGCAACTCTAATGGTAGGTTTATTATGAATGCGCTAATACCTGTCATCTCTGAGCAATGAGGAGGCAGGAGACTGTTCTAAACCCACAACTCTCTTGAGTGTAAAAGTATCCAATAACTTACTCAGCTTCAACAATTTATTATTTTGCTACCTCCTCTGTAAGATGACAAGATTAAATTATTCAGTCAATATTGCAGTGCTGGCTTTTGTTATGAATATATTTAATTTAATATAAAGCATTGAATGACCCATTTGTCATATGGTTACTGTTTCAGACATTGCATTTGTTGACAGAATTTCTCTTTTCTTGGTGTTAGAACACTAATTAATTCATAGCTATGATATATCATTTACAATAAATGTCCTTTGAGCCCAGGCACATTAAAAATTGGGTCAAATATATATCAGCTAATAAAATTCATCTTTGTACTTCAAGACATAACATGTGATAATGAGGGAATTCTTCTATACAAAGTGTCAGCACAACCATCTGGGCAGGCCCTAGTCTACAGCGTGGATTTCTAGGGTCTGTGTATATAGATGGTTTCCAAAGTCTGCTATATGCAAACACTGACCATTCCATACACATAGAAACACATAAACTTGGAGTATTTTTCAAGAATTCTGACATTTAAAAAAAATTAAAAATTATCTGTTATTATTTAATTTGTCTACAATCTCTTTTGGACTGGAATGAGAACACAGCGGGTTAGGGTGTTTGCCTTGCACATGGCCGACCCTGGTTCGATTCCTCCATCCCTCTCAGAGAGTCCAGAAAGCTACCAAGAGTATCCTGCCCACATGGCAGACCCTGGCAAGCTACCTGTGGCATATTCGACATGCCAAAAACAGTAACTAAGTCTCAGAATGCACATGTTACTGGTGCCCACTCGAGCAAATTGATAAACAATGGAACAATAGTGCTACAGTGCAGTGCTACAATTCGTTTCATTATATTTTCTTTTTTTTTAATTTTTATTAAATCACCATGCAGAAAGTTACAAAGTTCTCAGGTTTATATGTCAGTTATACAATATTCAAACACCCATCCCTTCACCAGTGCCCATATTCCACCACCAGAAACCCCAGTATACCCCCCGCCCCCACCCCCCACCCCCTACTGTATAACTAATGAATTTCACTTCATTTTTTCTTTACCTTGATTACATTCCATAATTCAACACAAAACTCACTATAGTTGACATAACTCTCTCTCTCTTTTTTTTTTCTCTTTTTCCTTTTCCATTTTTTTTTTTTAATTTTTCCCCCTCATCCCCCTTCCTGCGCCTCATAGTATGGTGTACTCCACGCCACGTTGGCCAGCGTGGGGCTTTTGCTTAGCTCATAGTCCAGAGGTGGCTGTTACATTAAGAACCTTCAATATTTCAACAAAAACTTACTGTTATTATTTGGAGTTTCCCCCCCAAGTCTGACCTGTTCAAATGGAACCGTTTCACATTGCTGACAATTATAAATGTTAAGTCGCGCAGACGTGGCAGCGTCCGCGCGGTTTTGGATTTCTGTATAAAGTCCAGGGAAAATTCTGCCAGAAATTACATAGCCCAGCTCACAGTCCCAGTGCATTGCTGTAAGAAGTCTCTGAATTCAAAGTCTTTAGGCGCAGAGTGTCCTGGGAGCCCCAAAAGTAAAAACTGAATACCTGTGGGTTTGGAGTCACAGAAGATGGCGCCTGCCACATGGGTGCCGCCAGCCCGCCGCTTTCCGTGCAGGAAGACAGGGTGGGGAGGAAAAGAAATCCACCCCCTCATTATATTTTCTTGCACTGATGCTTCATCATCATCATCTCGTTGATTGTCGATTTTCTTGAGCAGTCTCAGTAACGTCTCCATTCGTCCTAGCCCTGAGATTTTAGCAGCCTCTCTTTACTTGTCCTTCCCAACAGTGTCACATTGGAGGCTTTTTCAGGGTCAGGGGAATGAGACATCATTGTTACTGGTTTTGGCATATGAATACGCCATGGGGAGTTTGCCAGGCTCTCCTGTGAAGGCAGGAAACTCTCAGTAGCTTGCCAGGTTCTTCAAGAGGGAGAACTAGGCTATAAGATGTTACAGACTCAAAGCAGCCAAGTGCTTCAGTGAGCTTGGTTTTATAGTCTCTGGATCTTGGCCATTGATGGGATTACACAGCGATGGGGTCAGTTTGTGGGTGTGACTGCCTAGTTACTGGAAAATGGGGAATCTGGGTGGAAGAGGCCCAGTCCTGATCATAGCAGGCTTGGAGATCTCAGCCCTGGGTCTTGCACACCTGGATTCCTCTGACAGTTCCTTCATGCATGAGGCTCATCTGAACATGTGAAGTGGGGGCTTTAGCATGGCTGTGGCTGGGTTCCAGAGGTCTTCAGCTGGGGACTCTGCTCTGGGCATAGAGGGAAACTCAACCCACCCCGTCCATGGGGCCCCAGTGAAGACAGCCAGGAGTGGGGGCAAGAGACTCTGCATCACTCTCTTCCAAGAGCTTGGTTTTATAGTCTCTGGATGTTGACCGTTGATGGGATTACACGAAGCTGGGGTCAGTTTCCGGGTGATGCTTCATGTATTTTAATTTCCGTGATTTTAAAACATCTGTCTGTAATTTTTTTCATTATTTTGCCATCTGTCCTTGAAAACATATTTACCTGAATTTTTGTATAGATTTTTCTTTTCTTTTTAAACATGAAAGTACTGAAATTTTAGGGACTAAATAAAAAAAACAATGAACAAAGAAAAATATGTATTATTCATTTGCAATCAGTTATTTTTATTGAAACATCAGGATAAATCTCAGCATTAATATTACTATCAGATACTTATAGCGCTGCTACACCACAATGTGATCAATAGGAATACCCTCCCACCATTATCCCTAAGGCCTTTCTCTTACCCTGTTCATCCTCAAAGTCTATTGACAATTTCTCAAGATTTGCTTCCACTGGCCATTGTCTTCTTATTTGTTTGTTTATTTTAAAAAAATTTTAGTGAAGCACCGTGAGATACAATTACAGACTTACACACTTTTGTGATTATGTTTCAATCATGCAATGGTCAGGTACGCATCCCTCCACCAGTGACCATTCTCCACTGCCAATGTTCCCAGGATCCCTCCTGCCACCCCCACCCCATCCCCCCCTCCCACCTCTGTGGCAGGTACATTCCCTTTTACTCTCTCTCCTTTGGGGTGTTATGGTTTGCAATACAGGTATTGTGGCCATCATGTTCAGTCCAGAGTCTACTTTCAGCACGTATCTCCTATCCCAAGTGGGCCCTCCAAGCATCCTTTGCTGGTGGTTCCTTCTCTATCTCACTGCCTTTCCCCCCAGCATGTGAGGCCGGCTTTTAAGCTGTGGAAGAATCCTCCTGGTCCTTACTTTATACTACACATATGACTTCTTATTTTATAACTACATATATGAGCTAGACAATCCAGCATTTTTTTTTCCTTCTGATGAGCTTTACTTAGAATGACACTCTCTCTTATTTTAAGTAGTGCCAGGGGCTTATTCCTGGCTCTCTGTTCCAGGGTCACTCCCGGTGCTGCTTGCCACATGCATGCTAGGGTTCGAAAGAGAGGTGGCTGCATACAAGGCGAGCACCCACTCTTTGTACAATATTTCTGGCCCACCCTCTATTGGAATTTTATGTGGAAATAGACTTCAGAAATTAGATGAGTAGCCAAGAACAAACTTGGAAAAAATAATATTTGATGTTCTCCAAATTTACTTTATCTGAAGTGTTGAGTATAGTCAAATATTTAATAACATCACAGTTGTTCAGTGACTAAATATCTTGGTAAAAGTACCCTTTGATTAAATACTGAGAGTATTGCAATTAACTTTTGGAAAAAATCTAAAAGCTAAAATCATTCTAAATGACAAGATACAAGACATTTAGCTATTCTGTTAATTTGTCTGTTTTTTGTTTGGTGGGGGGGCACACCAGGTCATATTCAGGGCTTACTCCTGGACTCCTGGATTCATACTCAAATACCATTTTTAGCAGACTCAGGAGACTATATTGGGTGCTGGAGATCTAACCCTGGTCAGTTCCATACTAGGCAAGCGCCCTACTCACTGTAATATTGCTCTGGCCCCAATATATAGCTATTTCAAATCAGATAAATTATTGAGTATCCAGGTGGACATATTAATATTATATTTAAAGATTTTTATCTCCCTATTTTATGAGTAGAGAATATGATGTCTGTGGTTATTTTTGCTTTAACATATTGAAGGAAGTGTATTGTTTCAGTGATTCATATTGGAGTGGAGTTTAATTAATACAAAGGCAATACCAGTTTAAATGTATAAAATAAGCATGTCTCAAGCTTGATTTTTCATCATAGAATTAGGGGCCAAAGTGTTTTGTTATAGAAAATCAATGAGTATGAGAATCTACCTTCTTAAGACACACGGCTATGGTTTGCAGATGGCATAAGCAACACGACATAGACCAAACTATGTCATCTCTAGATATTTGTGTCTTCAATTTATCCTAAAAAATTAAAAATTCCTTTTTTGTCATTCAAAACTCCTTTTTTACATTAATTATTTTAGATAGAAATGCCACTTTAACATTTACAATGTACTACACAAGTTATCTTGCATCTTTAGTAGTTACCCTATCCATTAGAGATACGTATCCAAGTTAACTTTCCATGTTTTCTAGTAAGAAAAATGAAATATCTTCCTAAATAGTCTCGAGTTTGTTTTGTTCAGTTGAATAAGAGATCCTGAAGCTTGACGTAAAAAATTATACAAAGTGTAATCAGAATGTATAAGTAGATAAAAACTATTATCAAAAACCAGAAATAAAAGTAAGAAAAAATATTTGTTTTGCTTAGGGAACAAGGGAATCTAAAACTCATAGCTAAATGTACGGCTTTAGTGAAAATGCAAGTAGACTGATGCTAACAGAATTGTAAATTATTGGGGTGAGGTACTTACTCCTGCTCCTAGTTTGTGATCCAATAGAGCAGATGATGACAAATAATGTGAGCTGAGATTTTTAAAAGAGGTTGAGTGACATCATTCATGACTAACTATATTGAAGCCAAGAAAAGGTCATTTTTGAATTCAGTTCATCATATTTCATTTTGTTTTCATATTTTCTGTGTTAACTGTAATATTCTGGTTTAAGAAATTGTTTAATGTAGTACAATGTGAAGATTCAGGGACTATACAATTTGAAGTTGAGTTCCAAAGTGAATTTTCTACTTCACAGGCACATCTCCATTATTTCTCACTGAATATCCCAAAGCAAGAATCTCTTATTCTTATTACCAAATGCATCTAAACATCTTGACCTCATTCTTTTTGGATTTTGTAAAGAGGGAATCAATAAAAGCATAGATAAAAAGTCAAACTACCATGTCATCAAGATGAAGCATTGCCCTCTTTTAGTGAATATTTAAGTTGTGGCATAAAATGGATCATAAAAGTTTTGGTGTATTATTTATATGGAGACAGCTTTCCTGTCTCATAAACTCTTATTCTACCTTGAGTGCACTGGAAACAAGCAGAGAAGAGGTTCTAAAAGGTATTGAATAAGACTGCTTATTGATTACAGCAAACTTTCTGAAGTTCACTCTCCGGCTTGTGCAGGGAGCATCTTTCTGATTGGATGGTCTGGGGGGAGGGGGCTTTAAAGGTTCTGACACCGCCTTTCAATTGTGGACTCCTGAGGTCTTGCTAACCTTCCCTAAATGGGCTGTAGGTATGGACTGGATCACAAATAGAAAGCTCCATGGATGTGTGATCAAAAGGCGTTGTGATTTCCCCATCCACATCATAGAAATGCTGTTATACCAAATACTCATTCCAGACCTCACCCCATCCCAACACACCAGCCGGGCTGAAATTGGGGTGCTATCTCTGTTAGTGAAGTGGGCAATAACGTTCAATTTTGCTTGTCAGGTATTTTTTCCCTATTCTTAAGTATCTGGTATGTCAACTGAAATTTTAAAAAAGAAAAACAATACCACTGCCTTTCTTTATGTTTTCCCTACCACAGGATTTATACTTTTTTTGTTATAGCTGAGTATTTGTAAGTAATTATTTTTCATAAAATTTTACATAAAAGTCCCATGTCTATTTTATGTCCTTTAGACCAAACAATATTATTTTGCAAATGGAACTTTAATGATACCCTCCAATTCAATATGAGAATTTCCTGAAATCCCAGCAACTAATAAATAGATTAACTAAAATATAGATGATACCTCTTGTTGGATATTAACATGAGCTGGACCGTGTGCCTTGTTAAGCCCAATAAAATATCTAATGTTATGGTAAGCTACATAGAAGAAGATTATTACAATATCCCATAGAATTACAAAAAGAATTACTGTTGCAATTCCATAATATAAAGCAAATTTGCAGATTAGCTGTTGATACTTTCTAAATAAGAAAACAATAGTGTCCAGAGCAACAGTACAGCAGGGAGGGTAGCATTTGCACACTGCCCACTCGAGTTTGATCCTCAACACCCCAGATGTGGTCAATGAGTTCAGAGGCAGAAGTAAGTCCTGAGTATTGCTTGGTTTGTTGCTGCACCCCCCCCAAAAAAAAAACAGGAAGAAAACAAAGCATGAAAAATTAAAGATTTTACTCATTGATTTCAAAATTCAGTGTTTATACCTATTTAATTGTGTCTATATTTAGTTATACAAATTCATCTTTTTTATGCAAGGATGGGGCTGGAGCCATGGCACAGCAGGTAGGGTGTTGGCCTCGTACGAGGCCGACCCGACCTAAGTCCCTCTCAGAGAGCCTGGCAAGCTACCGAAAGTATCCCGCCCGCCTGCGTGGTAGAACCTGGCAAAGTACTCAATGCGTATTTGATATGTCAAAAACAGTAACAACACCTCTTACAATGGAGACGTTACTGGTGCCTGCTCGAGCGTATTGATGAGCAATGGGATGGCAGTGATACAGTGATTATGCAAGGATGAAGGAAATTTATGAAGTTGGATTAAGTGTTAACTCCCAAAGTGTTTGTTGTCAAATTATGTTATGCCCTGCTTAGTGAGACTGACTTTCCAGGAACCAGAGCAAGGGTCCATGGAAATAACACTTAGAGATTTACAGCTCTCACCTGCTGCTCAGGAGCACTGTTAGGTATATGGATATGGAGGTGGAGGACAGAATAACAAATGTTGAGAAAGACATGCTAGACTGGGAATGATCATGCTGGATAAGATCTGAGGGTTAAAAATAGGTAAAGGGGTATTCTTGATATTACAAACCACAATGCCCAAAAGGGAAAAGAGAGAGAGAGAGAGAGAGAGAGAGAGAGAGAGAGAGAGAGAGAGGGAGGAGGGAGGGAGAGAGAGGGAGAGGGAGAGAGAGAGGTCTATCTCACAGAGATTCAATTAAAAATTTTTTTAAAAGTTGACAGAGACATTACAGAAATAGAAATTTTCAGACCAATCTCTCTGATGAAAATCCACGCAAAAGTACTCAACATACTCTTTCTAATCTGAATCCAATAGCACGTTCATATTTGATCACTATCAATTTCATATTTATGAATGATGGTGGTAGAAAATTCAGGAAGGTGCACAATTTTTTAAATAGGATATCTTAATCTTGATATAAATGCATATAAACAGCCTGGGATGAAAATTTGTAATCTTAAGGAACTTAGAAATTCAGAAGCTCTAAAACAGACCAACTGGGAACACACCTCAATTAAGACCAGTTCTTTATTTAAACTCTTTTCCTGGCTGGAACCTTCTTTCTGAGGCAAAATCAGTGAAAATGATTGTTCTTACTAGACAGAGCTTGTCAGTGACCCAATGACCAAAGAGTGAGCATAGGTACTTAGTCTGGGTACTCCTGCCCAGCAGGGCATGAAGTTTAGATGTGGCAAATGCCTAAACTCTCATCCAACATGAATAACATCTTAGAGAAGTCTTCAAACAGGCCCTTGAAGAGTTCTGCTTATTATAAAATAGAGTGCAGGCAAAACGAATGTGGAAATACAGCAACTCACGGAAACGCTGTGGGAAGTCATGACTCCAAGGAAAACTTGTTCCTTGCCCCCAAACCAAACCAGAGGGAAGCTAATGGTACAGTTACTTATGCCAACATGGACAAATGAGCATTAGCAGATGAACTTTGGCTTTCTAGAGGAAAACTATTAAAATGTATAAGATTCCCTGTGGTAATGATACCAAAGGTATTATTGGAATGCAATCGCCTCTGCAAGGGAGTAGGCCGACAAGAAAAGACAAATGAAGATTCGGATATATAACTCAGCTATATAAGACCTCAGCTCTGACCTCAATGATTCTGTGCTGAATAAATAACGTACGGGATAAGGTACTTTCCTTTCAGGCAGCCAACCCCAATCTGATCTCTGGCACTGCATACGGTCTCCCGAGCACTGCCGAGAATGAGCCCTGAGCACAGAGCCCTGAGAATCACCGGACGTGGCCCCAACAAAATGAGGTTCATTGATGATGACAACAGCTGATGATGAAATTGTGTGTCTGAAACATTGCTGTATGTGTGCAGCATACTTCAACATGCCAAACAGGCGTCCCCTCACCTCCGACTCAGGACCGTCCTGAGAAAGTCTAACCCCTCTCACAGGGGGCCTGTCCTGCCCTCTCCTGCCCCAGCTACCTTCCACCTGCGCGTCTGTGTCTTTAACTTCTTTGCATTCCCAGGTCCTGCCTGCCTTCAAGTCCCATCAGAAGCAAGTGAGGCAAATCTCTTAGTCATTCATGGTCGCTGTTACCAAGAACTCTAGCAGGCCTGGCTACAGAGGAACAATTACTGCTCACTGACACCCTGGGAGGTGGTCAGATTTTCAGTCTGGTGATAGCTGATTTCTGCTTGAACTTTCATAGGCCCCATCCTGGGTAGCTGTATCCTCAGGACCCAATGCACCGCCCCCACCCCCACCCCATGCTGCCTAACTGGCTGTTCAATCACCTTTGAATTTTGTTTCAGCATAAATCGCTTTGCCAGGTGTGCAAACACCAGGGACTCAATAATCTGTGAATACATAGCTTCTGCTCTCACTAGGGTATGCTATGCTTTTCCAGAAAACTAAATGTTCATTCCTAAAGTGAAAATAATAAATGGTACTTTTTCATTTTAAATTTTTACAATAAGCGTGTCTAATAAATAACATGTCCAAATAATTTCAAATAAAGAAGGTGCTTTCCGAGCACCAGCATGGTAAAGATTTTAAGTTCACTGAAAATGGAACAAGACTGGGTTCATCGTGCCCTGCCAGGTAGGGTAAGTGAGAAAAGCTTTGCTCTGTTCAGACCAGATACTAATTTGGAGGATATGCTTCAAGCAGTACAAAGAAATGGTGATTCAGAGGGGTGGGAGAGAAGAGAAGCAAGGTAAGAAACAGCGTCCACTTAAAACTAAAAAGAGGGAAAACAGAAGCAGAGACTTGCGTTAGAGGAAGTCAGAGAATCAACACCTGAAATGCACATTCCTGCCTCGTGTGACTTGACATTGTCCCTCGTTAGTAATGATTTTATTAGTTGGATTGAGTAGTTTATGGAACATGTTTAGTGACTTAAATGTAAATCAATGTTGCTCTATACCATTTGTACCAATTACATCATGGATATTCATCGCAAATGCCCTTGCTTTAAAGACTGTAGAATATGTGTACCATGTACAAATAGCGCACATAATGTGGAGTCATTGAATAGACATTCAGATGTCGGTTGGCTCCAAGGGTGACTTATGTGAAGCAGGGTGGAGAGAGACAGTCACTTTCTCCCGATCCGCCTCTGCCACCCAGGACCCAGGATTACTGGGTTCTTGTCTCACCTACCAGGAAAGAATTTTAGAAGTAGAAGAGCAGTGAAGTAAAACAGATTGTATTTGGAGTTTTGAAGGGAAGAAGGAAAAGAAAGCGGGAGAGTGTGGAGAGTAATGCGCTCAAGAGAGAACCCCGGCTTCTCCAAGGACAGAGAGACCCCACACACATCCCAGCACTAGACATGAAAGCATGAAAATCCACATCTCTAGAGGAGAGATACAGGGACACATGTGCTTAGGCACCGCACATGGTGGGCCACGTGGGCACAAGCAGCACATGGGCTCAGGCAGCATACACACTCCCTTCCTCGGTTCAGGCGGCTTTCATGGGGTTTCTCCTACCTGCCCCCACCTGGGGCTTCCACTTAGGTAAAAGTCTGTTGCTAAGGAGGTTGCCTGGGGCATGGGAGTGGTGAGGGTCTTCTTGGAAATTCCTTTCCTGGTCTCTTGCTTCTGCAGGAGCTTCTCCGCCGTTGCTGTGGGTGGGTAAGGGTCTTCTCCAACCTGAGTTCCCGTTTTTTCCTGTTTCCTGCAGGTCTGCTTTTGCCATTGCCTTGGGAGGGGCCTTCCCTCTCTGCCTACATCAATTCTCTTCATGTCCACACACACTATTCCATCAGCATTCACATATGCTTATGTACATTACAAATGGTGTAACGATCATTCATATAATAATAACATACGCTACGTGTGCCTATATAAACTGAACCCCAGACTGCAAGGGTGTGACCCTTATGATATCATATTCAGAAAATTAATTTCCTAAATTAATTCTGAAGTCTTATTACATCAGATTCAAGAGATCTGATACTGATCTTCTGGGCCTAGAGACCGGAGCTAGGAGAAAAGGCAGGGCTAGACTGGGGTTCTTGCCCTGAAGGCAGGAAGTCAGCTGGGAGAGAAGGTCCCATGGGTGGCCAAGGTTGTGCCTGATCATCTGATGCCCAGGGCCCTGCCCACCAGAAAAATCACGTCAGCACCTTCTTCCCTGTTTTAATGACCCAAATTCTGGGACCGGAAGTAAGAAATGCTGACCCACCCATCTTTGTTTAAGGGGTCTAAGAAGGAAACGATGTCTGCTTTTCTCTGGAATACTTTTGGAGATCCTGTCAATAATCAGTATCAGAGGCGGGAGAGGGAGGTTCCCTGCCTTCTTCCTGTCCCTATATAGTCTTTCTGAATTCAGCCCTTTGGTCTTCAGTCTGTTGTTCACAGTCTTGGAAGCTTAAGGACAAGAGCCTGCTAGCCTTTGTCCCATGGGACACAGAGTTAGTTTTGATACTTTCCCCAAACTGGCCCCATCACCAGGCTGTGGCTATGGGAGTTACAGGGGCTAGAGATGAGAGAATTTGGCGTTGCTGCTTTTGGGGATTCCTTGCCTGGCCACTGTCTCGCCAGTCTTCCTCTCAGAATCCACCCTTGACTGGGCCTGGAACTCTGCACTGCAGGGATTTCTGGACTCTTGAGATGAGTCATTCTTGTCAAAAGCCCTCATCCCTTTGGATTGATCTAAGTTTGGATGCCCGTTTCCCCAAGGCCCTCCTGTCTGTCGTCATACCTGCAATAAGCACATGCAGTCTCCAGAGAGCAGGTGTGAATTGCTAAATTAAAACTCTCCTTCCCCTCATATTGAGATCATTAATTTGGGGATGGTTGTTTTGGGGTGAACCCTACGGTACTCAGTTCCCTTCTGACTCCTGGTGACGCTTGGCGGGGGTGGGGGAGGGCGGTCAGTAATCAGTGCTGGGACTTGGATGGGAACCTACCACATGCAAGGTAACAAATATCAGGCGATACATCATTCTATTTATAAATAAATAAAGCTAGGCATTTATTCTTAGAGGCTAATATTCTAGCATTCTTTGAAGTTTCCTGAGAATGTACTCTTAGAAAAGTAAGAGCTATGGAGAAATAAACCTGAAATAAAACCAGGTGAAGATTGTAAAACATAGATTCACAGAAGTGAAAAGTGATCGGTACCTTTCAGGGTAGACTCTACCCTTCCCCACATTAAGAGTTTATCCTCGTAAGAAAGGTGACCCTAGGCGGCTATGTGGCATGTGAACCCCTCAAGTGTTAGGAAAGTTGCAAGAATTATCAGCTTCCCTGGAATGTCACTTGATTTAGATATCAGGCTGCTTTTATGGCACCCCTGTGGCCAGCTCTTCATTTATTTGAATGTAAAGCAATGTTAATGTTGCTCCAGGGATCCATAGAGAATAGTGCAATAATTCTCACACTTCAGCTTGCATACAAATCAACTGGAGATCCTGTTAGAATGCAGATGCTGAATCAGGTGGGGGTGCAGGGGCACAAGGAACTCTGAATGTCTCAGCACTCCCGAGAGCCTCTCTCCTGCTGCCCCCTGGTTCCCTTTCACTAGCAAGAGAGTAAACCTCCTGGGGCTGGAGAGATGTGCAGAGGCATGGAGGGTGCTTGCCTTGCACATGCCTGGGCCCATGTACCCAGCAATGGGTACCACCAGGAGTAATTCCTGAGTGAAGAGTCAGGAGTAAGCCCTGAGCATTGCTAGGTGGGACCCGATAGCAAATACACAAACAGACACACACAAAAAGGGTTTTCTTCCAGGCTACATGTTCATCACTGATCTGTGGTCAGGAGTTGATAGTCCCTCCTCTCTGTCCCTGGGCATTCTTGAGGTCTCTTTTTCCTGCTGTATGTCCTCATGATGTAGGCAGGTAGACAAGGAAGGCCCCTCCCAAGGCAATGGCAAAAACCAGCCCTGCCAGAAAACAAGAAAAACAGGAAGTAAGGCCTGATAAGACCCTCACCTACCTACAGCAACAGACCCAGAGAAGCTGCTGCAGGAACAAAAGGCCAGGAAAAGAATTTCAAAGAAGAACATCCCCACTCCCAACACCCCTGGTAACCCCCTTAGCAATGGACTCTGACCTAGGTAGAAGCCCACATGGGGACAGGTTGGAGAAACCCTATAAAGGCCACCTTGAACAAAGGAAGGGCGCACATA
This sequence comes from Sorex araneus, assembly GCF_027595985.1. Classification (NCBI taxonomy): domain Eukaryota; kingdom Metazoa; phylum Chordata; class Mammalia; order Eulipotyphla; family Soricidae; genus Sorex; species Sorex araneus. The sequence goes on from NC_073303.1 coordinate 377,015,847, forward strand.
TGCTGCCAGAGCCCATGTGGTCCAACACATGTGTCGCCGGCCTCTCCCCTCTTGAGATGTATACTTTGGTGCTTTCGTGTCTGATGCCAGGGTATGTGTAGGGGCTCTCCACCCTTGGAAAAGCCTGCCATGCTCTCTTGAGCGAGTTTGTTTCTCTCTTTCTTCCCCAGCCCTCCCCTCCACACCTTCAAAAACCTCCAAATACAATCTGTTTTACTTCACTGTCTACTCCTGACGTTCCTTTCTGTGAGCAACACAAGGGCCCAGTAACCCTGGGTCCCCCGTGACAGAGGCATACAGGGAGAAAGTGACCGTCCCTCTCTTCCCCACTTCACATGAGCCACCCGTGGGGTCCACCGACATCACTCATTCTCTCCTCTTCCTCTTCGGTTCCTTCCGTGAGGAGCGAATCCTGGAACTCAGAGCAGACCCCAGCTCTCGCTGTGCTGGAACGGCGGGAGCCACTCACCTCCCGGGTACCAGCTGTGGGGAAGCAACAGTGAGTCTCCTCAGCCCGTGTTTGTTTAATTCATGTTTACACTCCGCTGCACTGGCTTGCTCTCTTCTGTCCTCTTTCTTTGCCAGCACTGCAGTAAGTTCTGGAAGTCCATCATCGAAAGCAGGAGAGGTAGAGTGACCAACTCTTAAACCAATTTCCAGTATAAATACAGAACTCAATTATATGTCTGAAATGTATCTGCTCCTGCCTTTTAAATTTGATTTACGTTTAACTGTTGTCAGCCAGAAACTTCATTAGAATAAATCATTCTGACTGTGACATGCTAATAGAAATTCAGCCCTTGCGGTCTCTCACTGTGCTGGTACACAGGCCCTTGTAAAATACAGTTTTATTGAGGAAAGTCACGTGACAGACATTGGCTCAAATCGCTTATAGGTAGTGGAAGAGAAAAGTTTGTTGACTGGAAAATTCACTAAGCTCAATCTCAGAGCTGATTATCTATGTAATAGTGGGTAAATGCTTGAACTTTCAGGACTAACTGGAAAAAGAGAAAACTATCTATCAAGTCATGTTGGGAAATGTTGTCTTTTGAAATATTTCCCAAGTGTGATTCTAAAGAACAAAAAGTTGAAAGATAAGACTTCTTTAATTATATCCACATGAATAAGGGTCCAAGTAAAAGTTGATAGAATTACTTTTTTATCATTATGAAATTGGTACTAAGACCTAAAGATAAAATCAGCACCAGAGAAACCCAGAAGTGTGGATAGAAACATCTCTTCCTAAATAGTAACAAATAATCTCTTTTTCATGCATTTTCTGGTCCTTAGAGCATGCAAGGACACTGTCTCAGAGCCTCTATCAAGAGCTCGGGAAAAGTGTCCAGGTCTCTGCTCAAACCCACTTGTCACAGGAACCATTCATACTGTCCTCTGTAAACACCCCCTGTCAGTATATAAAAACAGCCCACTACCAAATACTGGACTGGAACGATAGCACAGCGGGTAGGGCTTTTGCCTTATACTTGGCTGACCTGGGTTCGATTCCTCCATCCCTCTTGGAGAGCCCAGCAAGCTACCGAGAGTATCCTGCCCACATGTCAGAGCCTGGCAAGCTACCCGTGGCGTATTTAATATGGCAAACACAGTAACAACAAGTCTCACAATGAAGATGTGACTGGTACCCACTTGAGCAAACTGATGAACAATGGGACAACAGTGCTACAGTGCTACCAAATACTAGAAAAACATTTATTTAAATAAATGTAGTAAACAAATTTCCCATCGTGATAGAAACAGTCTACGAGTCAAAACTCCATATGTGCTGCTCATTATTCTTACTCAAACTCCTTGAATAGGTTCTTATATGTAATAAAAGCAAAGGGGAAAAAATCAGGATAAACAAATGCATACAGCAAAAACATTCTTTTGCACATGGTTTGAATAGGTATATTTAAAGAAAATACTTTAACACATTGGCCACATTTTTATTAACCTTAATTTGGTTCAGCAAGGCAAGTTAATGAATAAATGTATGTATAGTTGCTAATAGTTTTACCACATAAATATCATAGCAATGACAGTGTACACATGTTATTTGGATCCAGTGAACTTCCCCTGGTGTTTCTTGGTCCTCAAGAATAGCAGAGACAACGGAGGATGATCTCCCTTGATCAGAAAGACCTTCATCATCAAAGTGACAGTACCGCATTTGTCCTTCATTTAATGTGACAGTAGCAATTGTGTACCTTTACGACTGATCAGTGTTTTTTCTTTTTTGAAAGTTGGGGACACCCAACCCTTAGCTGTGAATGCAGGCTGTGCTCAGGGTTCACTCTTGTCTCTGTGCTCAGAAGCTGTTCCTGCCATTGTTTGAGGTCTATATATAGAATCAGAATTCAAAGGCAGGCTTGCCCAAGGCAAGTGTTGTATCCACTATCTTATTCCACCCACATGATTAACACTCTATTTTTTAAAAGAAATAATTAATTAATTAATATTTGAGCCCTTTCACATTCATTATTTTTCCTTTCTTTATTTAATCACCATGAGATGCACAGTTACAAAGTTTTCCATGATTGGGTTTCAGCCAAACAATGTTCCATCACCCGTCTCTTCACCAGCATGTATGTCTCACCACTGAGGTTCCCAGTTTTCCTCCCTCACCTCCCCCCTCCTAATCTGACTCTTCGGCAGACGCTTTTCTTCTTTCTCTCTTGCTAATTCCATTGTGTAGTGCACCATAGTTTCTGTATCCACTCTTCTGTTCTCAGGCATTCAGGTTGTTTCCAGATTCTGGCTGTTGTGAACAGTGCTGCAGTGAACATAGAAGTGCAGATGGCTTCCACATTGAGATTTTTGGTCCTCAGGATATATTCCCAGGAGTGGTTGTTGCTGGGTCATAGAGAAGCACAATTTCTAGGTTTTTTTTTTTTTTTTATAAAATGACCATATTGTTTTCCCAAAAGGCTGGACCAGTAGGCATTCCCACCAGCACTGAACAACAGTCCCTTTCTCCCAGCATCAGTACCAACACTGGTTGTTCTTATGTCTGTGTACATGAGATGATATCTCTTTTTTTTAATAGTGCAGGAGTACTGCTATTTATTCAGGCATTGATTAAGCTGATTGAATTGGCATGAACTCCACATTACGTTTTTTTATTCTCTTCTGAATGTTAACTTTATTTTATTAGTTTATTATTATACCCCCCCTTTTTTTGATTCACCGTAAGATACAGCTACAAAGCTTTCATGTTTGAGCTTCTATCATACAATCATCAAACACCCATCCCCTCACCAGTGCACATTTTCCACCACCAAAATCCCGAGTATTCCCCCCTCCACCCATTCCAACGCTTTCCTGCTTGTTTGGCAGACAATTTCCCCCATACTCTCTCTCTCTCTCTCTACTTTGGTTACACTCGATATATCAACACCAGTCTCACCACCATTCAAACCCGCTGAAAAGGCAATGTTAGACGATTTGTTTTGTATTGCTTGTTACGAACAGAATATAATGTCCAGGAAATTCTGTGTAATTCTCTTCCAGGAGCTTTATTTTATAGTCTCTGGGCCTTGGCCATTGATGAGATTAAATGGTGTCAGGGGCAGTTTGTGGGTGTGACTGCCGAGCTACTAGAAAACTGGGGACCTGGGGGGAGGAGGCCGAATCCTGATCCAAGTGAACCTGGGGCTCTCAGTCATGGGTTCCCACCTTCCTCTGCTCTACAGGCCCTAACTGCATCTTTTGATCTCTTTCGAGGCTTATGGGTCTCTGAAATAAGGCCAATAAATGTGCTTATATAGCTGAGCCGGAGGTGGTTTGTGGGTGTGCCTCCCACATACCTAACTTTTGGCAGTTTAATTCTTGGTAAAGTTGGCTCAGAGTTGTTGGGGTCTGGCCAAAGGCACAGCAGCAACTTTAGGGTATCTGGAAGTCTGAAGGCACCATCAAGCTGCCGATGCACTCGCCCCACAGGTACATGTTGACCTGCTGGCGGCACCATACCCTCGAGATGATATCTCATTGTTGTTTTAATTCGCATCTTCTTGATGATTAGCGAGGTAGAGCATTTGTTCATTTGCTTTTTGGCCATTTGTATTTATTCCACGAGGAATTTTCTGTACTGGGAAAATTATGCAGCAATTTGTAAAAAGTAAAAAAAAACAAAAACCTGAACTCAGAACCCTTTTTAATGCCATGAACAAAACTCAAATCAATATGGATTAAAGATCTCAGTATCAGACCTGAATCCATAAGGTACTCAGAGGAAAACAAAGGCAGAACGCTCCATGACATTGAAACTAATGTCATCTTAAAAGATGACCAAGCAAGTGGAAGCAAGATAAACAATGGGACTACTTTAAATTAAGAAGCTTCTGCACCTCAAAGGAAACAATTACAAGGATACAAAGACAGCCCACAGAGTGAGAAAAATTATTTGCCCAACATCTATCTGAAAAAGGGTTAATATATATAAGGAACTGGTAGAACTTAATGAGAAAAAATATCCAACCGCATCAACAAGTAATTAACACTGTTGAAAAGACCAAATAACAAGCAAGGCTCTCTGAAGCCTCTGGAAAATGTAGAAATATGTTCGCTAATTCTGAACATGGAAAAGAGGACATTAGTTCCAGAGACTCAAGAGTCAGATGCTGACGAGATCCTGAAAATTGACGCAACCCCAACAAGCTGCCAGAAGGAGTCTCCTACTTGTTTAAAGCCTCTTGAGCTCTTGAACAGAGACTAAGCAGCACATGCCAAATTCAAGCCCACAGCATCTCTGAGATAATGGAGGTGTTTTGTTGACAGCTGCTATTTCTGCGATTAATTTTTATGTAGCAATATAACATCATTATGCTAAAGGTGGTCAATATGTTGCAATACAAAAAAACTTAAAACATGGAAAAGTACGAACAGAAATTTTCAACCGATAGAGCTTTGATTGTAAAGTTATCCATCAGAAATGTCAAGGTCTGTGCAGAATCACTTGAGAAGCTCCAGGAGAGGAAATAAGATGTTTCTCTTCTCTATTGTATTAAACACTAGATCATAGTATTGCTACAGGCATTTGTGCAATTTCACGGCAACTGCATTTTTGAACTAGTTTGTATTCCTCTATGGTGATATGTGTGTTTATTCAAGATCAGATTAGGTCAAAGGATGTGTAAGGCGATCTTTTGTCAAAAATAATTTGCTTCTGATTTCTTGGGCAGGAATAAAAATAAAAGCTGACAGAACCCGTCACACAGTCACCCTGCATTTTTCGGCGTCTAAATTGCTCTTCTGAGTGAGGGAGTGACAACCACTTTCCACTGGGGAGTTTGAGGAATATTTGAGAGAGTAACTTTGCATTGGATTCTGTTTTTTTAAAAAATGATCTTGAAAAGTATCAATGACGCCCATGTAACTGCCACGCTTGCAGGGGGCCACACTCTGTGAAATGCTCACTTTGTCCCAGTCTATCGTGGTCATGTCTGCCATTGCATGACATTTGGGTTCTTGAAATGTTTCCTTAGGACGTCTGAGTAAATCGGCAGTCGAAGCTTCTGACCTATTCAGCATTAAGCGTACCTAGTTACAATCTCCATGACAGAAATATTAAATATATGTCAGATTTTCACAACACGAAGGGAGGCTTTTTAATTAAGGAAACCAATCCCATAGTGTTATTAAAACACTGAAACTAGATAAGAACTCTACAATCACTTTCAAAACTCAGGCTAAAGGTAATTATTGCAAATGAGAATATGCAATGTGAACTTCGTGATAGTCAGGCAATAAAATGGAAGAATGAACTTCCCCGTTCTCATTTTTAATAAAAGAAAGCATATCATTTATCAGTTGTAAAGCACATCATCCTTTAAAGAAAAGATGCTATTAAATTTAGAATCTTTGTATAGTAAAGTTGGTCTTTGCATTTTTATGTTCAGTTAGATCTCATTTCCTTTCTGAGTCTCTACAGCAATGGGAACAATAGAGGAAAATATTCAGATTCACAGATTTTGCTATTGATCCTTTCTAAACATGTGTGAAGTACTTTCTATGAGTACTGTAAGTCTGAGAATGTCCCTAAGGAAAGGTCCTGGAGTTCCCGACAAAGCCACAGTGCCCTGAAGGAAGGTAAAGCTCACATATGGACCATAGACCATGGCACATTGCAAGGGTAGTGTGAACACCAGGAAGGAAGCAGAGAGGGGCATGTGATGAAATCTGATTGGATTGGGGTGAAAAAAGAAAATCAGACAACTGCAAAAGAAGATTTTCAAATTCACATCAGAGTAAATCTGGGCTGAGTTTATGCTGATAAAATAGTAGATCTCTTAAGAACACAACCTGATGTTCATTGTTTGAAAAGAGAAGCATAGGGGAGAATCCTGGGAGACAGAGATAGACAGGTAATTGCCGGACAGATCCCGGTGTTGTCCGTATAACGCAATCTGAATTATGTATTCTGCAGCGGCTGTGCCTCAAGTCTTATGAAGAGCTCCTGGTTAGCAAGAAGGAATGCAGCCAGAGGACCACTGTGTTCCTCTAGGAAAGAGCAGATTAGGGTTAGTAGAAGTTGTCAGATTGGGATGTGTTCAAAGCAGAATATTGCTGAGGTTTGTATGCGAAGAGAAAGAACCAGCTCTAACTCTCCTGCTACCTGCACAATGATTTAGAAATCTCCTTCGATCTAGTTGGTTGATAGAATTACTGATTTCCTGTCTACTTGTTCTATCTGTCACTTACTGAGGAAGTGTGGCTGAATTCAACAGTTACAAATGTGAGTGTGAGTCTATTTGTCTGCCTCACTATTTTCATTCCCTGTGTATTGAAGCTCTATGATCAATCACATTTACTTTTTTCTTAGACACATTAAGCAACCCAAGAAGCATTCTATTCTCACCACTTGTGCCATTAACTTTTACTTAAGAAATGAAGGAAAGAATAAGAAATATTTCTCATTTTACACTGTCAGTTAAGTACTAAGAATTAGGAATCATAAGAACCTACAATGCAATGTAAGTCCTAAAGTATATATATGCTTTGTGAAATTTTAGAGTCTAAATTTGGATATTAACCCTCAAAATATCAGCTCTAGATTCACAATAAAATGATAGTAGGATTTTCCATTATCCTTAGTACATAATTATTCATATATGTAAAACTTAGGAAGCAGAAAAGCAACTGCTCCTGATATAAGATTTAGCAAAACTCTATAACAGAAAGAAAAGAATTTTTAAGCAATAGTTTTTTATTATTATAATACAAAACTAAAATAAGGAAGAAATGTCTATGAGTTAAAAAAAGAAGTAGGGGTGAATATTTACTGTAGAAAAAATTTAAATTAACAATTTTATCAGCTGATTATTGTATAAAAGTACTGATTTATATCAAATTTGCACTGGGAAGTTTGAAATTAATTTTGATTTTAAAGGTTTTGTTGGAATTTCAGTAACATGCAAAAGATATATATATAGTATATATACACACACACAAAGGATATATATACATATATACATATGCAAATATCTATATGTATGTACACATCCTGTGTATCTTTAAAATACTATAGCATATTTAAAAATTAAGCAAATATAATGTCCTTAAAAGTCATCAACAATTAGACAATTAAGGCAAGGTTTTTTGATTATATATAAATAACCACTAAACTTCATTATAAGGACTAACAAAGGTATATATAGACAAAGGTGCATATAGTGATATGAGACCTATGTACACTATTTAGGGCCCTGTACTATTAGGGACCAGAAAGATAATGGAGCAGGCAAGGCACTTATCTTGTATGTAGAAAACCTGCATTCAATCCCCAGCACCACCATAGTACCATAGTCCCTGGAGCACCACCAGAAGTAATCCTGGGGGGGGGCTGGAACAATAGCACAGCGGGTAGGGCGTTTGCCTTGCACACGGGTGACCTGGGTTCAATTCCCAGCATCCCATATGGTCCCCTGAGCACCCCCAGGGGTGATTCCTGAGTTCAGAGCCAGGAGTAACCCCTGTGCATCTCCAGGTGTGACCCAAAAAGCAAAAAAAAAAAAAAAAAAGAAGTAATTCTGGGTCTCAGAGCCTGGAGTTAGCACTGTGCACTGCTAGTTGTGGTCTGAACTATACAGCTAGCGGAGGCAGTCCAAAGCATGCCCTACAACCTGTTCCAGAGGGTGATGAAAATTCTTGAGGAACTTACAGGAAAAGAAGAAGAGAAAGTAGGTAAGAGTTACGAGTGGTTTTATAATAATGGACTTTATAATAATATTTGATATTTGAATTAGAACAACATTGGCAATCATTCTCAACCAAGCAAGAGATCAATTTTAAAGTAGATATTGTGTCAGCCTGGATCTAAAGAATGAGTTGATATCAGAATCCACCCCCACGCCCCCTTCAGGGCCCTGGCTTCTACACTGGGCTGTGGTACCACGTGTGCTTACACACTTGGTTGCCATGCACTGGGCCCACACTTACTGAGGCACTAGGGATTCCCCAGACCAAGCCAGGTGTGTCACTCTACCTCGAGGGGTACTGCCGGGACAACCTTCTGGTCTGGTGCACGCAAGGAAGGTCTGCCACCACTGAGCCACCTTCCTGTTCCTCTCCCAGCAAAATAGCTCTGTGAGGAGAAATATGAAAGAGAAGAAAGAGCCCCTACATAGAAGCAACCTTCAGTTTAATAGACAGTTAAGGTGTCCCACATATGCTAAGATATGACCAGAGTACAGTCAGTTAAAATCTGGGTCAAAGAAAATATGGGTCTATACATCCTTCCTTCACACTATCAAACAAGAGCAGTCACAGACAAGCCTAACACTTCGATGATGAAAAATGAAAAAGTGGAAAAAGGGGATGGAGGTATAGTAGAGATTTTTTGATGTGTGAAAATATTCTTTCTGTCATCCTGTTGTTCATCAATTTACTCAAGTGGGTGCCAATAACATCTTCATTCATCCCAGTCCTGATATTTTAGCAGCATCTCCTTACTTGTTTTTCCCAACGATTGGAGGCTCTTTTCAGGGTCAAGGAAATGAGACCTGTTCTTTGTTACTGTATTTGGTATATAGAATACACCACGGGGAGCTTGCCAGGTTCTTGCGTGTGGCCGGGATACTCTTGGGATACTCTCAGAAACAAAAAATAGAATTAATGTTTCCTTGTCCACACACCAATCCAACACCATAAACCAGAAGACTACATCATTGTCTGCAGAAATAATTGTTACTGAGAACAAAGCATATTTCTTCCTTATAGGGATCTCTTTGAAAAGAGTGTCAAGATAAGAGAAATGAAAATGTGGACAACTTATTTACAAGCCCCCAAACTCTACATGTGTTTTATTTAAACTCATACACAAATGTGCAAATGCTTAAATACGAAATACTGAGCATTCTATGAAAATGGTATTTGCCACAGCATGGACTTGAGGTGAGTTTTTCCAGCATCCCAATTCAGTCAAACTAATTTTGATAAGTTACTACAATTGTAATTATAGAGTTTTCACTTCTCTTTACAATGTGTAAATGATATTCAAATCCTAACAATGAGAACAAGAAAGCTTATCACTGTGTCATAATAGCAGGGCAGACAATTCGAATTTTTCTGCAGATCAGTGGGTTTTCCTGTGACTTCAAACTCAGCAAATTCCTATGAAACAAAGCATGGCATATGAGCTGTTACATGCGCTGCTCTTAAATGACCTCTCTCACATGTGTGACTTTAAAATTCACTTCGGGTTAGCAGCAGAACTCCATAATGAAAGACTGATCTTCACAACTGCGATTGGAAGGTGTTTGAGATGGAATGGAATCAGGGTTCTTAGGAGAAGTGCTGGTACACTGGTGATGAATGAGGTATTGGAACTATGTGAATGAAAACCCATTATCAATACTGTCAAAAACCACATAATTTAATCAATTGAAAAAACCCACTAGATATTCTTCCAAATATTTGTGAATTGAGTATAACATTTCCTTCCTTTTCTATGTCTGTGGGTCAGGTGATACCCAGTAGTGCCCAGGGGTTACTCCTGGCTCTGCACCCAGGAATTACTCCTGGTGGTGCTGAGGGGACCATATGGAATGCTGGGGATTGAACCATGGTTGGCCACATGCAAGACAACTGCTATTCCCACTGGACTATGCTCTGGCCCCGCTGTTCCCTTCTTTAGGCGTTTGTTGACATGTCACTTTCTTCCTGAGATGTCGCAGATCAGAATAACCCATGGGTCTGAAAGATGGCCCAGACTAGAATGTCTGGAAGGGTTATATATATATATATATATGTATAAATATATATATTTATATATAGAGAGAAATATATTGTTGTCTATTTAAATTAAACAAGAGAAGCATTTTCAGAGAAGCTCATAGTTTTCTTAAAGAGCTTATTCAACAATGAAACATTACAATATTTCCCCAAATTTCCTGGATATGCCTCACGTTCTCCATTCCATAATTCAAATTGTTATTTTTCTTTCTTGCTTGGGAGGGTATATGGTAAAATTGTGGGTTTTTTATCTGTTTTTCTCTCAATGTGCTTAATTTTTCTACATTATTGTCTTTTCATTGAATTTAAGCAGTAAGATGTGACTGGTACTGAATTCCTTGCTGATTATTTTTCCATAGAGAATACATGGCTTTCACAACTCCAAGATGTGGTATTTGTTACTGACGTTGAGTTACCTTCTTGTTTAAAAAATGGAAATCATCTCTAACAAGAATGAAACTATTGAGCGCCTGCAATATTTCTCACCAAGTGCACCCCAGCTCACATGGCATTTGAAATTCCTTTTCTCTTTTGTACTGTAGAATCACAGGCAAATTACATGCTCTGGGGCCGTTTAAACTCTAGCAGAAAAGCTTTCAATGATAGCAGCATCTGAAAACTATAACTAAAGAAACGTTGCCTTTGACCAGGGAGTGACCCCTGGCCCCTACACGCTGTTCCCAGTAAGAACGCAAAGTCTGAACGTTTCTTTTGACTGTTGGGCTGCACTCTGAGTAAAAGCAAAAGAAAAATCAACAAAGAAAACAATTAGGAACACTTTCCAACGGACAGAAATGTGACAGGGAAGCTTTAACCACCCAGAAAATTACCTTTTTATTTCATTTTCATTAATTATGAAGTCACACTCATCCAGAGACGGGTAATTATTTCCTGGGAAAAGTCAAGTACCTAAAACAGTTCACACGCTTTCCCTTTTAGAAGAGGTAAGATAAAATGATCTTTTATTGCCTCTTCCCACAGAAGGTATGGAGGTATTTTTTTTTGCTGAAAACGTGAAACCAAAAGGTCACAATGGAATGGAGTACCTTTCTGAACCTGGCATTTTTGCTAAGGAAAATATCTTGAGAAAACATGTCCAAAATTGTATCTGATATGCCAAAAACAGCAACAACGAGTCTCACAATGGAGAGAGATGTTACTGGTGCTCACTCGAGCATATCGATGAACAACGGGATGACAGTGACTGTGACAGTGACTAGGGAAGTTCCCTTTCTGCTCCTTGGGAATTTAACTCCTTCCTCTATTCCTTTAACTCTGCTGGTCTTTCTGTGTGAGTTTTTTCCTCAGACCCAACCTGGCTACATTTCCAGACATTAATACCTAAGTCTGGATTCGATTTCTGGAAGAGTTTGTAGTAGACAGCAGTTTCTGTGATGACGCTCTTAGTGTACCAAAAGATACTTGCTGTACTGATGATTATTTTAGCTTTCTTATAAGTTCATATGTACAAATAATGGCATGAACACATTTTCCATTGAATAAATCTTAATGAACTTGTGTTAATAAAAATGCGCATGGTGTATTTTAATATTATATGTACACAGCAATTTTCAGATCTATATAATTTCATCTCTAGTTTTTATGGACATAGATGAATCAATCTAATTTTTTGAGGAGGCTTAGTTTACCTCCGAGGGCACTCAGGAAGCTATGCTCAAGGGTCAGTCCCTGAAGTGCTTGGGAGACAATTTACAGAGGTAGAGATCAGATGAGGGTTGGTTACATGGACGGAAGCCCTTGAGCCTTTATATTATTTATTCCTCACAGTTTTATTATCATTAATGTCTCTGAGTAGTGGTTCCCAAGCTTTCTGGACCATGGCAAACAATGACTTGGTTTTATTCCTGTAGCCCTCTTATCCTGTGGGTAGACCCCACTACCTCGAGGGCCCAGCCCATGTTTATGTGATTTTCACCTCTGGCCTACTGGGAATATCATCGAATCATATTGTCTCCTGGTTTCAAAGGTTATGTTTAGCATTTCTCCACATACAGCATAATCCAAATTTCTACTTGGAGTAGTTTGACTTCCTAGACACTCAAAGCTTTCGTTCTTTGAGTAACAAATAGGTCCAGGATTCTGCACCAGACAAACTCTTCCTACATCTCCAGCTGGTTGTGAAGGTGGCATAGCGTGAGGTTAAAAACAAAGATAAAAAATAGAGAGTGAGCTAAATTTTAAAGTAGATGTTTGCAAGTTTAGTATAGAAGGGTGTATTTCAAGGACTGGGAATGAGTGTCTCAGAACTCATTCCAATGACCACCGATAGGAAATGTAGAAGTGAGAATGTCATGTAGCATCAAGCCCATCAAAAGGAGCAAAGGTATTTCTACAAGGTGCATCCTGCAACTATAAAAGCGCCAGATAATCAATGCAGCAAAAGTAATGCTAGGTTCCCGGCATGGTGTCCACTGCCCACACAGTGTTCAATTTTAAATATATTATTCTCTCTCAATCCAATTGTCGGATGTTTCCTTCCCTTGTCTGCACAGATACTGCAATGACTGGAGGATTATTGCTCGTGATCTCGGGTTTTCACTCCTGTCCACTCCACTTGCCCACTATACACGTAGGGCTGGTGCAGTGAGCCATGAAAGATACCCTTCCTTGTGACATCACGATCCCAAATGGCCATGAATGGTCAATGCACCCAGTGTACCTGGAATGCAGCTGGCACCAAATCAAGATTTCATGTTTCCAGGGCAGGTGTCTTACCACTGAGATGCTCCTGTGAACCAAAATATACATACTTTAATTGCCTTTGGTCAACTAGATCTAACCTCAATGTGCCCATGCCCAATAACTATGGTTTTATTAATTCTTTTTAATTTCAAGTCTATTTTAGTAACTTCATATCTAATTGTTTAAGATTGCCAATAAATATTTAAATAAGTATTACTTGGCTTTGTTTCTGTATGTTTTTCCACCTCTTGTGACCTTTAAAATATGCTTAGAGTACAAAAAAAGAGATCATTTTTCTCAAAAATCATCTAAATTGTATTTTTCAAGGATCTAATTCTTGGTATCTTTTGCATCTATCTTTGGCAGTTATCTGTGATTTTTGTTATCATTCCTATTAGTTGACTGGGTACAGAATTGATCTCCCAAATTTTTTGGCTGTGTTTTCTTTCACTTTCCTCCCTAAAACCTCCCGGCCGGGAGCCTGAACTCCGTGAGACATCAAGGAAGGATAAAGTCATGGTCGTGCTTCTGAACCTGTCACATTTCCTTTGGTGGCATCCTACACGACCCTGCGGCAAAGGGCGTCGTTAGACCTGCTGTGTCCCCGAGCCACCCTGAGCAGCCTCATCCCCCGTCTGCCCCTCACCCCCAAGTAGGCATACAGCCAGGCTCTTCCTTTGGTTCCTTTGTGGTTTGTTTCCTGTCCTCCTGAAGGGCTCCTGGGGATGTATTTAGAAGGTCCCAGGGAACCTCCCAGAGGTTCTCATCCAACCAACCTGAAAGTCCACTTCCAGGTCCGGTGGAGGGAGTGTTGCAAGGACTCTGCAGCCAGGAGTTACCCCAGCTGTGTTTTGGGGCCTCCTGGGCCACAATCAGCCAAGCTTGGGGACCTTCACAGGTACATTTTGGAGATACTTGTGACTCATGTGGCGCAAAGGATTGAATTGGGGTTGACCGCATGCAAGGCGTGCCCTAACTCCTGCACTACCTCTCTGGCCTCAGCCCTTGGTTGCTATTTCTAATCACTCATGGAGCCAGAGGTCCAGAGACAGCTGTATCTCTAGTCAGAACTCTTCCTTATAGTAATCCAGATTTTACTGTGATACATGCTATAATTTCTTTGCTATATGGCTAAGAGATATATTATATTTTATATTAAATGTGCATATTTTATAATCTAATTATTGTCTTCTATGTTTTTTTTAAGAATATGTTTTATTTATTTATTTAGATTTTTTAAAAATTTGCTATTTTGGTCACACCCAGACATGCTTAGGGGTTATTCCTGGCTCTCTGATCAGGAATTACTCCTGGCAGTGCTTGGGGGAGCATATGGAATGCAGGGAATTGAACCCAGGTCTGTTGCATGCAAGGTAAACACCCACCCGCTGTACTATTACTCAGGCCCTCTTCTATGATTTTTAAAGGAAAGTAAAAGTTTTCTTTTTCTTTGTTTTTGATTTGGAGCCCATGTCCACTAGTGCTCAGGGCTTACTTTGGGATCTGCACTGGGTATCACTCCTGGTAGTGCTCTCAGGGACCATATAGGCTGCCAGGAATCAAACACAGGTCAGCCACATAAAAGGCAAGTGCCCTTCCCACTGCACAGTTACTTTTCAGCTTAGCTTGTGCAAATTTTATGCAAAGTGATACTAATTTAGATCAATTCAATTGATGAGCCCATAAAATAGTGGATCAAGAGTAAAAAAAAAAAATCAGCTCATCAATTCATTTGCCACTCCTAAAGAGAAAGGTAAGCATTTTAGTAAGATGTTCATTTTCATTCCTACCTTTTTCTATTCTACCTCTATATATGTTTGAGTGTAACCATCTGTTTTAGAACCCATTTGAGTCCACTTGACACCTATTACTTAGATTTATAAGACAGGTAATATTTAGCCAAATTAGCACTCAGAATGCCTGAATGTTTTAACATCATTTATAATTAACTGCTGGGTGTAATAACAAATAGGAACAGCAGCTGCAACAAAACTCTGGTTATGCAGCCAAAATGCGAATAATTCAAATTTATGGAAGGCCCCAAACTCATCTTCAAGCAATGGAGTAACGTCTCAGCAATAACTCACAAAGACCGCTGTACGTTGGCACCCTGGCATTTAGCAGCCTAGAAACACTCCTCAACTAGAAGGTCTCCTTCCAAAGGATCCTGGAACTTCAGAATGACGTTATTCCCACATTGAACCCAACGTTTAAAGCACCAACTTTATCCAATCACTTTTGTTCCAACGTTTTTAAAAATTGTTTGATTTTAGTATTTAAATCCAAAACCTGTTTCTAGAAAATAAACCAAAACAGGAAGTGACCCTTACCCTGAACAACTCAAAACTGTCCTACAAATCGTTGCACAAAGGAGAAAATTAAAACTCATCAATGGAGAGAGTTCCTGGGGAAGTTACTCAAAACTTATCAGAGGACTAGGAGTAACCCACGTGACTTGATATTCTATCATACTGAATTTTTAGTGAGAATATCCCAGTTTGAATGGAGGGAACCACATCTGCAGTGCTTGGGCCCTACACCTGCCTTGTGCTCAGGAATCACTCTTGGGGTTGCTCTGGGTACCAAATGTGATGCTAATGATCAAATAAGAAGATGCACTGTGCAAGGCAAGCACAGCAAACTCTGTACTCCCTCTCTGGTTCCTTGACTTTTCAAATTTTTAAATTACAAATGCGTGGAATATAAAAAATAAAATATATAATTATAAGAAGAAAAGTAGATTTCTTTCCACAATGCAAATTATTTGCAATAATGTATTATAAATTTTAGTGATTCCAATTTATTTTTCTCTTGCTTTTGAAAGGCTATCTTATTTTTAATTGGAAAATTCTATTTTGAAGGTCATAGATATGCATCAGATAGCTGAACCTCATGCTTTGCTTGTAAGAGTTTTGGGTTTATTCCCCAGCATTGCAAAACCCCCTTCCTCACCCCTCCCCAAGTACTGTGGAAGTGATTCCCCAGCACTAACTATTCCACTAAACACAACAAAAAAGTTTATTTTGACAGAAATTTTGTGTGCTTGTAATGGCTAGGAAGGGACCCAGGGTTCATACATACATACATACATACATACATACATACATACATACATACATATGCTTTACCACTGTATTTTGATTGATCTTTTGTATTTTGATTGATCTTTTGTATTTTGATTGATCTTTTGAGTCATACTCAGTAGTCCTTTGGGACTACTCCTGCTTTATGCTTTGGGGTCACTCACTGCATTTCCCGGGGTAACTACGAATGTCCCAGAATTAAATTTCTGCCTTCTGAATGCAAAGCATGCAATCATCCCTTTGAACTATTTCTCTGGCTCCAACATGTATGCAAGTAGGCATTTAATGTGTTTTTGAACCTTGGTAACTATGACTTGGGTTGATATTCTTATTTATTTTCATGTACAAATGACACGACATTGTCATTAAAGTATTTGTATCAATTGTTGAAAATTAAAGGACAAAGAATTATCATTTAAAAGAGATTGAGACATATTTTTTTCTCACTTATAGGACCATTTATTTGGCATTTGAATGCCATGTGGATAGTCAGTAGTTGAAAGGTTGTAAGAATATCCACTATGGTGGCAGCAGTGTTACCAATGCTTGGTTTATCCTGTCTGACCTTGGGGGTATGTCTCTTCTACACAAACTGATTCTGGAAAAAATGCTGTCAATCACAGAGATGGATACTACATTTATGAAACTTTTAGCAAATAGGGACAAATCGTATCTAAAACCACTAAGGGAAAGAACCACTTATTAACAGGATATAAGAAAATTTTAAAAGTAAAAGAAAATATAGACATAGCTGCTTTAAGCCTCAAAGTATATAATAAAGAGGAATAGTTTCTCCTCCTTGCAATTAATCTATATACTCTGCCTATACTTCCCTTTAACTTTAACCTTAAATTTAAATTTCACATTCTAAATTTCAGTTTAAGTGAAATTTCAAATTCACTAGCAAAATGGCTGCAACAGACATGTTCCGTGGCTTATGCCCAGCTTCAAGGCCAGTGGGGAAAGATGCACAGTTTATTCACAGAGGTTGTCTTCTACCTGACTCACGGCTTCTTGTCCTGTATCCTAAACTAGGTGAGGGTTCGAGCATCTCCTGCTATCTTAACTGTCTGATAGTGAGTGGGTGATGCCTCACTCCAGAGGAAAGCGCTATTTTAATCAAAGAATTGAACAAACCCTGGGGACATCATTCCTGGTGGGGACCGGGACTGTATGTTGTGTTGGGGATTATACCTGCGACTCCTGCTACCAAGGCAAGCACCCTGCCTGCTTTGCTGTCTCTCTGGCTTCAGAACACTTTTTCCTTTGCCATTTGCACACTGTTCTTACTTGATTTTTAAACGCCAATGAGATATGTGTGATGCTACTGTTTTATTGTTAAGAAGTATTGGAAGCAGAGCCTTGAGGCAAGGAAGAAGCCCTGGACCCTGAAAGGCAACTCAGCTTGAAGAAGAGTTGGGAAAAGGAATGGAGAGACACAGGGCAATGGTGGAAGATTTGTGCAAATAGAAAAGGGAAAATTCTAGTTACTTTGTGAACACATACTTTAAAGACCATGTTCTTTATTAAAAAATAAAGAAATTACTTGCATTCTAACAGTATTTTCTTAGTTTTTAGTTTAAATAAAAAAATAAGATAGGGGCTGGAGCGATTTTACAGTGGGGAGGAGGTTTGACTTGCATGCGGCCCACCAGGTTCGATCCCTGGCATTCCCAGATGGTCACCAAGCAGAGTTGAGTCATTCCTAAGGGAAAAGCCAGGAGTAATCCCCAAGAATCGCTCATGTGACCCCAAAACAAACAAACAAGTAAATAAGTATCTTTTAAAAATAAATAAGATGAACTTGAATGGATATAATTACAGATGGCAATAATCCCCAAAGAATAACAACATTGAAAATTTTTTAATCAAAACTATCCTATATATTATTTTAAATGATTAACATTTTATAGTAAAACTTTATATACTTAGTTGAGTGAATATGTAATGCATATTACACAGAGCACATATTTATTTGAATAATGCAATTTTCCTTTTTGACATATATTTATGAAAATAAAGAAATAATCACTTTGTGTTTTCTAATTTAGAAGATCTGTAGTTTTAGAATTTTTAAAATATATATTTTTAAATTTTTCTACTAGAGCATGTGAATTTGTTCGAAGTAAGTGCATCTGTTAAGAATTTTGGTAATTATTGGGGCTGGAGCGATAGCACAGCGGGGAGGGCATTTGCCTTGCACACTGCAGACCCAGATTCAATTCCCAGCATCCCATATGGTCCCCTGAGCACCGCCAGGAGTAATTCCTGAGTGCAGAGCCAGCAGTAACCCCTGTGCATCACTGGGTGTGACCCAAAAAGCAAAAAAAAAATTTTGATAATTATTATGTAGAAGGCGATTATGTAAATATGAAAAACACAGTAAAGCACATCTCCATCCCTGTCGGATGTGTCTTCTGATCAGAAAGAGGGGTCGAGAGGCTGGCACTACAGTGTCAAGGCTGAAATCAAAGTCATTTTGGTATTATGAGATTAGGTTGAAGACAAACTTTTATTGTTGTTATAAAGCAGGGTTTCTTGTGGCGGGGCAGGATGCCCAGGTGAGGGCGGGAGTAGCTGGCCGCCTCTCAGGACAGTGCCCATGATGTGGGCTGCCTTGGACTGTCAGCCCTCTCGGCTGGCACGCGGCTGTCCCATCAGCGTTAGACTCAGGAAGCCCCTCTTGCTGAGATGTGGGTCTTCCCGTCCATGGAAGCTGGAGCGTGCCCTGGCGCTGAGCCTCGGTCACATGGTCCTTTGAAGCCAAGGGTTTATGCGATGGGAGAACTGGCCAGGAAAGCCCTCTGCTGACCTTTCTGAGGGATGATTTCCGGTTTCACAGCCATAGTGGGAGACACCTGGGGGCACCTGGGGGCTCACACATTCCCTTGGCAGCGTCCAGTGATTTTAAACAACGCCTGGAAAACCTTAGGGGCCTCAGAAGCTGGATGTCTTTTTTTCTATTTAGGTTCCCCCTGGTTCCCCCTTGTTCCATCAGCAGAGCTAGACTCTGCCCTGCTCTCCTAGTCTAGCGTCACCCCTGCCCACCAGCTCAGCCCTGCCTGCTTGGTCAAGACCTTCACCTATGCGGTCAGCAGGAGTTGCACACCCAGCATGTTGGGTGCCAGGGTGTCCTGCCCTCCCGCTGCTGTGCGAATGTTCTTACAAAGTTATTTAGGCTTATATGAGTATCAAATCACTCAACGTTTTTATCCAGAGTTGCTCAAACACTCACAACACTTGTACACACATTGAAGAATAACCATTGGGCTTTCCTCTCTCTACCACCCCCAGCCCAATGGGTCAGTCAATCCCATGGACCCTCACTTCACAAGGCTGGCCAGCCCAGCTTCAATGACCACTTAAGTCAGTTCACCGCTGCCACTGCGTGCAAAGCCACCTTATCTCCTATCTGGGTCAGTGAGATGCCGTCCTCTCCTGTTTCTCTCTCTGCTTTAGTGGTACCCGAGTGATCTTTAAAGAGCAAGGCCCTTGTCAGCTCACATCCCTTCAGATCGCTTCTCATCTTGCTTAGAAAAGAGTCAAAGCATTATGAAAATCAAGGAGTCCCTGCATAGCCTGCCCTCTCTCACTCCCCGCTCCCCCCGAGCCCTCGTGGCACTGCTCTGATAATTATGGAGAACGTGTTCTCCAGTCCTGGAGCTTCTGTAGGTCTCCATTTCACTGACAAATGCCCATTTCCTCCCTGAGTTTTTATTTTATTTTATTTTGTTTTTTTTTTCTTTTTGGGTCACACCTGGCAATGCACAGGGGTTACTCCTGGCTCTGCACTCAGGAATCACCCCTGGCGGTGCTCAGGGGACCATATGGGATGCTGGGAATCGAACCCGGGTTGCCCGCTTGCAAGGCAAATGCCCTACCTGCTGTGCTATTGCTCCAGCCCCTATTTTATTTTATTTTGGGATTTAGCACCACATCTCCTGCTCAGTGCTGACTTCTGGCTTTGTGCTCATGAGTCACTCCCGGGAGAGGTCAGGGAGTCCTGCGTGGTGGTCCTGTGTGATGCTGAGGGTTGAGCATCTGTCGGCTACATGCAAGGCAGATACGTTGCCCACTGCAGTGTCTGTCACCACCCCCGAGTCACCAATGACTTCACTAGGTTTAGTGATTGGAATTGCTGCTCCCACATCAACGTTTGAAATTTGGGTTGTTGTGTTTTGTTATCTGGCTTACACCCAGAGATGCATAGCGTTCACTCCCAGCTCTGTGTCCATGGATCACTCATACCAGCGTCCAGGGGATCAAACGTAGGTTGGCTTTGTGCAAGGCAATTGCCCGATCACTGTGCTATCTCTGCCTCCCACCAAGTTCACATTTCATTCACATTTCTGAATGTGTATTATAACAAATTATTGTGCTTCATATCGTATACTTCTGCCCTTCATAATATAATTTTCCAAATAATACAGATTTGGGGGTTTTCTGTTCACCCTTTCATTTGGAGAATTTGAAGGGAATTGTCTATAATAATTCACTCTTTCTGACTGCCTAATCTCATAGGTAGCCTTAGGAATACCAGTACTTGCACACATAATCCCCCACCCACACACTCACATACTCTCTCTCTCTCTCTCTCTCTCTCTCTCTCTCTCTCGCTCTCGCTCTCGTTCTCTCCTAGTCTAAGTAGTGGGCACTTGAGCCTTTGCTTTACAGTGAAGAATGCTGTGATTCTTATGTCACAGAGTCAAAACTAACATATGCAAATTTCTATCAAGAACAGGTAAACTTATAAGGTGATTTATAATTTGCACTTATTGTTGGCATTTACTATGATTTATAAGGGTGCGAAGTATCCCATACCAACTTGTGTTAAGCAGACCTTTACGTTTTCTGAGCTGGAACTTGTAACTGAATGGAATTTAGTAGAGGAGTACTTTGAGGACTGAGAAGAGAGAAGAGGGTCAAGATAAGAGAGAAGGAGGGTCCCTTTCTTGGTACATCACAATGGAATACTATGCAACTTTCAGAAAAGATGAAGTCATGAAATTTGCATATAAGTGGATCAACATGGAAAGTATCATGTTAAGCGAAATGATTCAGAAAGAGAGAAGCAGAGATGGAAAGATTGCATTCAACTGTGGGACATAAAATAACAGAGTGGGAGACTAACACCCAAGAGTTGTAGAGATAAGGACCATGAGGTCTGCCCCACAGCTTGGAAACTGGCCTCATGTGCTGGGGGAAAAGGCAGCTGAGATAGAGAGGGGAACACCAAGTAGAGGATGTTGGGAGGACCCATTCAGGTTGGAAGATGTGAGCTGAAAGTAGACTATAGACCGAACATGAAGGCCACTCAATACTTCTATTGTAAATTATAACGCCCCAAAGGAGAGAGAACAAAAGGAAATGTTCTGCCCCAGAGGCAGGGTGGGGTGGTGGGGGATGGGGTGGGGGTGGTGAGAGGGATACTGGGATCATTGGTGGAGGTGAATGGGCACTGGTGGAGGGATGGTTAAATGATCACTGTATGAGTGAAATCCATACACAAAAGTTCATAAGTTTGTAACTGTACATCACAGTGATTATATAATAAAAATGTTTCAAAAGATGAGAGAGAAGATTGAAGTCAGACAATGAGGAATGTGTTGAAAATTTCAAAAGTCTATGGAATACAGTAAGGGATGTATTGGTTGTCCGATCTATTTCATTTGCTATTTAATGAAGTATTTGCTTTTTCATTAATTTGGGAGGAGAGAGGAGGACTTTACACTCCACCCAGCAGTGCTTAGGGAGTACTCTCAGCTATGTGCTCAGGGGTTGCTCCTAGAAGTGCTCAGAGCCTCTGTGATGCTGGGGAACCAGTCAGAATCAGTCACGTGCACATCAGATGCTTTAACCTCTTCTCTTTCTCTTAACCTCTCATTCTCTCTCTCTCTCTCTCTCCCTCTCTCTCTCTCTCTCTCTCTCTCTCTGATCCTTCTCTAATTAAAAAATCATTTTAGACACTGTGGTTTACAGCATTGCTAATAATAGGATTTTATGCAAAAGAAACCTGCACTGACTACCATTGTCCTGATTTCCCCCACCCCTATTGTACCCATAGTTTCTCTCATTCCTTTGACAATATTAAGTGAAGCTGAGACGGATAATAAACACTCTCAACAAAAATGATTAGGGGGGTGAATTTTCTCTTTTGAACACACAAGTCGGTGGTTCTGGCTGAGAAATGGAGACGCCAACTCTGTGCCTTTGTTAGACTAGCAGAGTGTGGAGTGTGTGTGTGTGTGTGTGTGTGTGTGTGTGTGTGTGTGTGCAAGCATTGATATTCCTAAGAGAAGGCGGGAAGAGGATCCTCAATAAAATAACAGTTTTAGAGCAGTTAAATTGAAAGTTTCAGACCAAACTGGCTCGTGGATATCCAAACTGGGCAGGCCTGATACCCACTGCTGAGGAGTCCTGGGCCTCCGAAACTAACTGTGGAGTGAGTGACAGGGGCTTCTCTCTCCTGTTCTCTCTGACCACAGACGGTCACTGGAGCTTTCACGCTCAGGAAGTATTTCTCAGCATTGCTTGAGACCGCACCAGACGGGGCAAGAGAGGTGCTGAGGTACCTGAGCCCCTGGCCCTGCAGCCCTCCTCCTGCCCTGTCTGGGGCTGCCCAGGAAGAGAACGCTGCTTGACCGCAGGAGAGAAAATGTTCCAACCTATTTTATTTTTAGTGAAAAAAGGCAGAATAATGAGAGCAAATGGAAAATATTGAAGCATTCTGGAAGGTTTAATTTTAGAAACAACAAAAGAAAAACCTATACTCCAACTGAATTTAATTTTTTAATATTGAAATTGGTTATTAAATTGTTCTTATTTTGTTGGGTATCTGTGCCGCACACCCATTGGTGCTCAAGGGATATTCTGGACTCTGTTCAGGGGATAAACACCGAAGCCAGGGTTCAAATTGGGGCCAGTCTCATGCCTGGTGACTGCCTTACCTTTTGTAGTGCCTCCCCAGGAATGAAGGAATCAGTGAATCTGTTTTTCTCTAAGGAATAAAAAAAAATGCAACTGATAGTGCTGCCTCAACTACACACACAGACACACAGACACACACAGTTTGAAAACGATAAACTAAGCTTAATAACATGCATATTTTGGATCTATATAAGCTAATGTCTGATGACATCTCATCATCTTCCTGACACTGATAGGCTGTGGTTCTTACCATACACGATGGGATGGCGCTGCAGAGGGCAATTCAGCTGGAGTATTTGGGGCAGTACTGCTAGTCCCTTGGTGATTCTTAGATTCAGTTTCCTAAGGTCAGAAGATCACAAATCTTCCCTTCCCTGCTCCTAAAGCATTTCTAGCAGAATAGCCAAGAGAATAGACGCACATTTAGCAGGTGGTACAGACAGTTTATGGTATCAAAAACCTTGTCGCTGCAACCCTCCGTCTGAATAAATGGTGGGATTATGTCATCTAGATGCTCTGAAAAGGCTGCAGCCAGCTGGGGCCCCTCAGAGCGCCAGGCACCTGCACCCTCGACGTTTGTTCTCCTAATTTGCTAGCATGTGTTCAGTGACTATAATGTAAAATGTCACATGAGGCAGAGATGGCCTGAAAAATCCCTTTAACAAACACTTGAATTCACAAGTGTGCCTGAAGCATAGCACGTTCAAAATTATGTGATTACACTTTAGATTTCACTTAAATTAAATGGAGAATAGATTCATTTTTTTTCCAATGAGAATATTTAATAATTGAAGATGGATTTATTTGTTTGGAATCATATTAAGTAATTAGTGTGATGGATTAAATATCTTGTTTTCTAGATTCTCCTATAAGTGTTTATTTTCCATTTTGTTGAGTAGACTCACATTCATGAATGGGCAAGGAACTCTATGTGAAATTATGACAACCTCAGTCTATTCTAATCTAAGAAGTAGCCATCAGAATATTTGGGATTGTCATCAGGATTATTCAGGGTGCAATTCCCAATTATGTTAAGTTTTGACATTTCAGAAATTTTCATTCAGAATATTGTGTCTTTAATATCTCCAGTATACTCTAGTCATACAAGAGCTGACTACACTTTGGTATGAGATTTCCTATTGCTATAAAATAATGATGAGA
Source organism: Sorex araneus (assembly GCF_027595985.1). Lineage (NCBI taxonomy): Eukaryota > Metazoa > Chordata > Mammalia > Eulipotyphla > Soricidae > Sorex > Sorex araneus. The sequence goes on from NC_073303.1 coordinate 377,039,951, forward strand.
AATTGAAATAAAATATGGTTGTAATTACTGACAGTTTACTTGCAAAAAATGTACTACTTGACATGAATGAAAACATAACTGCTTGTGTGAAAAGGCTTAGCAATTTCTCAACACTGACATACAACTTGTGTTTGGGCTTTTGTTATTACACATTTGCAGCATCATTTTTAATTTGTAAAAACAATATGAATAAGGGTTCACGGACATGATGTGTATCATCTACAGGCCCCTGGACTGGCAGTAGGGTTACCAGGTTTACTACAGAATTTGTGAATTTGTTGGAAATTCTATTTTTAGAAGTAGATTCATTTATTTTAATTATTAATGGATTTCAGAACATCATTGGCACTCTTACTGAAGTTTTGCTCTCTCTCTCTCTCTCTCAATTCTATATATTTGAGTGGGGTCACACCCAATGGTTCACAGGGGAGATGTCTGGTTGTCTGCTCAGGATTAATGTGACGTTGCCCAGCTGCTGTGCTTTAGATTTGAATCAGGGTGGGCAAGATGCAAGGCAATCACCCTAACCCCTGCTCTATCCTCTGGCCACTAAGGTTTTAATACATATATTTTTTTTATTTATAGAAAGAAGCATGGGCCTGGAGAGATAGCCAAACGAGCAGGTCGCTTGCCTTGCCTGTGGCTGATTCAGTTTGATCCCCAGCATCCCACAGAGCTCCACTCAAGCCCTGCCAGGAGTATGCCCTAGCACCAATGGTATGCCCACAAAACCAAAAATAAATTAAAATTTCCATTTTAATAATACTAATTTTAATAGCACCTCAAAATTATGTCACCTTTAATTTTGTCTCATTATGAAATTCATGGAAAGTGGATATTTTATTGGATGATCTAATTCATAAGCACTAGGTGAATTTTTAAAAATGTTTTCAGCTCTTAATATTTAATATAATATTTTTGTAAATGACACAAATATTTTTGGGAATGATACACCTGCAGTGTGAAGTTTTAGAAAGAGTTGATAATTTACCCCCTTCTTAAGTACAGAGGTTGTGATATAAAATTTATAGTTTTGCTGCTAATCATGAAGATAAAAAATAATTGAAAATTTTCATAATGTGCAATATTATTTATAATTGTAAGCTAAATTTTATTCCAGAAATATCTAAGTACTCATATTCTACATTAAAAAATATATATATATACTTTGACCAAATATATAAATGTATATGGGCATGCATATGCACATATAGTGCTTTTGTAGCATAAGTGATATATATATAGTTGATAAATAAATTTAAAAATCCTCTAGTAAAACCCTTTCATCAAATTATTGGTTTTTATTACAATATGGCACATTTTTCATGTCTTCTAAGGATTTGTGTCTGCTCCTTTTTACAAACTATGTTATCAATTCTATATGACTACATAATGTTTATTAAGTACATTATAATTCTCCATACAAATCAGCTTCAGAAAGCTTCCACGAGTTTTAAGCCAACTTGATTTTATGCATTAATGGAACACAATGGCAACATAAATAATTACAAATGCCAAGAAACGGTGAGTGTTACATTGTTATATAGATATCTATAGAAGAAGCAGCCATTAGAAATGTGATGAATTGTCCTGCCGTTGCCAGAACAGACACAAAGATAGATAATAATAGAACATCAGAACAATTGCCATATGGATGCTAGGAGAGGAACAAGTCCAAAATGCAGCAGGATAAAGGAAGTTCAACAAAGGAACAAGCTGAAATAGTATGGAATGATTAGGAATTGCTTCATGAGTCCTATTATCGAAACGGATTTTCAAATGTGCAAGCTTAGCAGATCCTAAGTTTTATATAGGTTAATTGCAATGCACTTGTTAAAAACATTGTAACTTCAATTTTTGCTTGCATGCTCGCAACAATACAAACATAACACAGTTGTTAATTGCAATTTAAAAATAACAATAGCTATTAAGGGTAATAATGGGCCTTATAGGATTCTCAAAAATCATAGATCAGGTTTTTATTTTTAACTTGCAGAGGATTAATGAATTTCTACAAGCCAATGAAACAAACCTCAAATCATTTATATGTTGAATTGTTCTTAGTTTTTAAGCATTTCCAGTTCTCTCAATGATTGCCTCTTATTAGAATTGTTTGCCAGAAATTAGGACAGGGGAGGGGCGTGGTGGTAGGGGGATGCATGCTGTTTTATATGCCTTGCATGCGGCTGACCAGGGTTCAATTCCTCTGTCCCTCTCAGAGAGCCCAGCAAGAGACCGAGAATATCCCGCCCGCACAGCAGATCCTGGCAAGCTACCCATGGTGTATTCAGTATGCCAAATACGGTAACAATGGAGACTTCACTGGTGTCTGCTTGAGCAAATCGATGAACAACGGGATGACAGTGATATAGTGACAGTGATATTGATTCACCGTGAGATATAGTTACAAGCTTCCATGTTTGAGTTACAATCACACAGGTATCAAACACCCATCCCTCCACCAGTGCGCATTCCCCTCCACCAATATACAGAGTATACCCCGGTATACCCCCCCTTTCCCACTCTCTCCCGTCTCCATGTTTTCCCCGTACTCTTTCTCTGCACTAGGGAATTATAGTTTGCAATGCAGATACTGAGAGCTTATCATGTTTGGTCCTTTATCTACTTTTGGGACAGATCTCCCATCCCGGCTGATTCCTCCTACCATCATTTTCTCAGTGATTCCTTCTCTATTCCAGCTATCCTCTCCCCACCCACTCATGAGGCAGGGGAAGCATGCTGTTTTAATAAGGAACTTAGTGATATACTTCAATGGAAAACAAACGTTTCTAATCACTAGTGTTCTAACCAACTTTCTCTAAATTTATATATAAGTTTATTTCTCCAATTTAAGTATCTCTTTATATTTGATGAAATAGATTTTTTTTAGCATTGACATCACAATTCAGCTTAGGAGTATTTCCTGTTGTTCTAATGACTTTGATTTCCTTATGCAGAGATGCCATTTTTATTAATACTTGCCTTCTATTTTCACACTAAACTGTATCACCTTTTTGTTTCATGCACAGTATCGATCTGATGCCATCATTTTATTTTTATACCTCTGAGATATAGCATAACTGGAGAATTTCCTGATGTGGCAATAATGAAGACAGAGAGATCCTCCGTAACATTGTCCCAGATATCACCAACTGGGACATAGTGCTAATTAGTAGAATGTCGTGGCTGGGGCTAGACCTTGGGGCACTCTGTCTTCTAAAGATTTCTCCAACTCAACATCATGTTATAGTCACCAATATACGGTCTAATCCTTCCCCTCCCTGGCCATGACTGTGTTCACCATCTCCCCAGTTTCCTTATTTCCACAAAATTCTATAACTGAAAGCCTGCAGCGGGTAACTATTTAAGGTTAGTATTGTTCACCGAGCACAATTCCATGGACGACCCTATATATTATCAGTTACCTGCTCCTTTTTTCAGTTGAACTGCGTGACATGCTGCACATGTGCCTCAATAGTTCAATTCTTTTTCATTTGAAGGAGGAATAGAGTGTTCCCACTGTTGGATTCTTGCAAAAGAAACTTTGATAAGTCTATGTTTTTGTGCTAGAGAAGATTTTATTCATTGAAGATATTTATTTTATTTAGATTTAAGATAGACACGATTAAAATAGAAAACAAGATTACATAAAAAGTAAAAAAATATATATAGCTTGATTATATAAGTGAAATTCAAATTTTGAAAAAAATTCCATGCACTTTCCTAAAGAAACAGCTACATTTCAATACCAATAGCAAAATGATCCATTTTCCTCCACATCCACTCAGGCATTTGATGTTGATGCAATTTCTTTCTTTTATGTTTTATCTTCATTAACAGAAGTGAGTTTTCATTTTGCTTTTATATTCCCCTGTAGGGGAGCTCCCTAACGGTAGCTAAGATTGCATTCCCCAAAGGGAAGAGGACTCTCCGTGCACCCACTCTTTGGAAATTGTCTCTTCATGCACTTTACTCATTTTATAGATGGACATAATATTTGAGATCCTATCATTCTCTATACTGTAGGTAATACAGATAAGCAAAATATATTCTCAATCAATATTTTTTCCTAAGTCATACCTTTTTCATCTTCTCAAGCAATATTTTTTAATTTAATGAATTTAAACAAGTCTAATTTTTGTTAAAACTAAGCCAAAGAATATCTTTTATCTTTCTGTTTGGGAAGGTTCATAATTAATTCCAAGCACCTAGAGTTGCAAAATTCATTCAATGCTGTTTTGCTTCAATATTTCTGTCTGTATAATATCCTGCTCACCTTTTTCCAAGGCATGCAACTACATTGATATTTTTGGTGTATTATCTTTTTATTCACACTCATTCCTATAAATAACAATCACCAGTTATGTATCTTAGGTTTCATTTGTCCAATAATTTATATAACAGTTTGCCAGGTAAAATTCAAGCACTTAGGGATTATCTGTTTTCCTGTTGTTCTCTATTATTTTAAGCTTCTTAAACATTTTTCTGGTCCAGGATATGGTCTATAGTGTAGAAAATCTTATGGCTTCTAAAATAGAAGATGAATTATGCTGGTATTAGAGAAAGGATTCTATATGTCAGCTGAATCCTATTGTTTGAATGTATCATTTAGGATTCTATGATTTTTTTTATTTAGAAAAGAACTTAAAAAAACCCACATTTTTTATGGACTTGTTAATTTATCCTTTTTAAAGAAATTATCCTTTTAAAAATTTATCCTTGTTAATTTATCCTGACAGTATCATAGGGTTGCTTCTTCTGATATTAAACTCTGCTATTTGATGCATACTTAATCATTAATCAATGCCTCTCTTTGTCTCCTTGTTCTGAGGTTACTTTTTCTCATAATAGCATAGCCACTCTAATTTTATTATTGTTTCTAAGCCTTAAAATATGCATGGCCTATCTTTCCCCAAATTTATACTTTTGACCTTTGTGTGTTATTACTCCTAGATAGCACAATTTTTGAGTATAATCCCTTTTAATGTCCTTTTGAAATTTTCTGACAGAAGAATAGAGAATGATGTTCAGGAAGAGTAACATAACTTTCAATCCCTGGCATCTGATACATGATTTAAGAATCTGTCACATGATTCCAAACCTCGATTTAAAGCCAAACTGGCTGATGCAGAGCAGGAGAGAGATGCTGTTAACTGTACCACCACAGCAGCGAGTACAGGACTGTGAGCTGGGGGGAAGCAATGTGGAGGCCAGGGGACCATTTGTCTTATCAGCCATATCTATTTGCTTTGTTGTGTCACTAACACTGTAAGAATGACTCTAGCAAAATCCTCCAGGAAGGAAACTGGACATTCACACAAGAGAATACAAGCTATGTGATTCCATTTCTATAAATTTCAGAGAATACAAAAACAAATAATCTAGGGAGAAGAGTGGCTTTAATACTTCCTATCATTTCATGTTTCAAACTGAGGCTATAATAAAGGACTGGGCCTGGAGCAACAGCACAAAGGTTGAGGCACATGCCTCACTTGTGGGCTAGGTCAGGACCACATAGCCCCTGAGTATCAGAGAAGGTCCCTAAGACACTGATGGGGAGCTTGAACAATTGCTCTTTCTGGAGCTCCTGAGTAGTGTGGCATCTCCTGCCCCTTGCATTAACCCACTGGCTCTGTTGGCAAAGAGTCACTGGAAGGGACCCTGGGTTCTCCCAAGCACGTCCTAGGAGCACTCCCTCCCCTGAGGAAGCAATGGATGGAAGAGCATGATGGTGGAGGTTAAGCATTGCTCTCTTTACATGCATGTGTGTGTGTGTGCATGTCTATCTAGTGTGGGATTCGAATTTATGTACTCATTTCATAAAAAATTACTGTCCAGAGTGAAATCTATGTTTATTTGTAATCATGAAATAATAAACTGACAATTTTAGGCAGATAAATAAACAACAAACTTGTCAGTACTCCTGTGGGATGAGTACAATCCATCTATTACATTTTTAAAAATTTTTATACTTATTGATTTTGATATTGGAGCTTTGTCATCTAATCAACTTAAACTATTGAATTGTATCAACAATTGTGCTTTTTTTTCAGTTAATCTCCCTGAGGTACAGTTACATACTTATAAACTTTCCTGCTTGTGTTTCAGTCATACAATGACCGAGTACCCATCCCTCCGCCAGTGCCCATTCTCCACCACCAGTGATCCCCGTTTACCACCCCACTCCATCCCCGCCAGCCTCTGTGGCAGGGCATTCCTTTTTGTTCTCTCTCTCTTTTTGGGTGTTACAGTTTGCAACAGAGTCATTGAGGGGCCATTGTGTTACATCTATAGTCTATATTCAGCATGCATCTCCCAACCTGAGCAGGTTCTCCAAACACCCTTTACTTGGTGTTCCCTTCTCTGTCTGAGCTGCCTTTTCCCCAGCACTTGAGGCTGGCTTCAATCTTTCTATGTCTGTCTCTTTCTTTCTGACTCATTTCACTCAACATGACACTCTCCATATTGATCCACTTATATGCAAATTTCATGACTTCATCTTTTCTGACAGCTACATAGTATTCCATTGTGTAGATGTGCCAGAGTTTCTTTAACCATTCATCTGTTTTGGAGCACTCTGTTTTTTTCCAGATTGTGGCTATTGTTAACAGTGCTGCAATGCAATGAACATAGAAGTGCAGATGTCATTTCTATTATACCTTTTTGCCTCTCCGGGATATATTCCCAGGAGTGGTATTGTTGGGTCAAATAGGAGCTCAGTTTCTAATATTTTGAGAAGCATCCACACTGTTTTCCAAAAGGGCTGAACCAGTCGGCATTCCCACCAGCAGTGAAGAAGAGTCCCTTTCTCCCCACATCTGCGCCAACCTAAAAGTTACTTGGAACATCTACTTCATGGTCAGTTTTCTAGTTATGTCAGCCTCTGCCTAGAATTGAGTCTCTAGTTTTCTCTCAAAACTTAAAGCCACTTTTAAGCTCACTCAATATGAAGATTTTCCTTAATTAGAATGTAAAAGACCCAAGAAGCCTGGGCCACATTTTAATCCTAAGTAAATAAAGGAATTCATTTATTGTCTATTTAATTTATGCTCTGTTCTTCCATGGCAATTTTAAGATGTGGAGAAAGTGGCCCCTTCGTCACTGCCAGCAATTTTAAAAGAGTACCCCTGTGTCTGTCAGATTTGGATTCCAAGATTCGAGACCAAATTTGCTAATAGTTCAACAGAAATCATGAGTAAAAATTTTAAGGCATAGTTATGTCAATAATTCAGGTAGATAATCTATAAAATAAATTCATTTCAGTAAAATTTGTTTCCCCAGTATGTCCCCCATATAGTAGATAAAAATGATTTTATGACAGAAGTGAAATATTAGATTTTTTGTTTATCTATCTTGGGGCCATACCTGGCAGTGCTCAGGGTTTATCTATGCATCTACATTCAGGGTTCTATTTTTGCAGGGCTCAGGGGACCATAGGTCATACCTGGGATTGAACCTGGGTCAGCTCCATGCAAAGCAAGCATATTACCTGATATTTCTCTAGCCCCCAAATACCAGAGTTTTGGGTTCTGCTTTTTTTCTTTCCAAAAGTGCTTTGGTAAATCCCCACCAGATTCCATCTTTTTCCAAAGAATTCCGTCAACCAAGTCAGTAAATTGCCCTTCATTATCTCATTTATATCCAGAAAATATCTCAGCTCAGTCTCTTCATATATACATGTGGATCCAATATACTCATCTCCTCTCCTTCTCAATTAACCCCACTATGAAATCCTGATTTCTATTGGTTTACATCAATTTTTCCTGCTTCATACTAAGATTCACTTGACAAATTGCAAAAGTCAGGGTGGTTTCTGCTCCTGCAAGTCTGTCCTCTGAGTGTTCTCTGCCCTGGCTCCTCATTTTCATAATCTAACATACTTACAAGAATCCACAAATGGACAAAAGTCTCCTTCACCCGAACTGCTGACACACAACGTGGCTATTATTTGCTTGTACTCTCACAGTCTGTACAAAGATCATCGAAACAGTGTGATTCGTGATTCTCTTCCATTCTCTTTCAGATACACTAACTGAACAGGGGGATGAGCTAATACCATATGAAACTCCCAGATCTACTGTGGTCAGAGCAGCGCTTCTCTTTGTGCTTATCCTGGATTTAAGGAGTTTCACTCCTCTTTCTAGTGGTAAGACATTTCTTCTGTGGCTTTTTGGGCAAATCCACACATGGCCATACCGTGAAGTAGGGTAGACATGCAGACATCTTAAGTGAGCAGTGCTCATCTTGGTAAATCTTCACTAGATTCCTTCTTTTTCCAAAGATTTCCACTAATCAAGTAAGTAAATTGCCCTTCATTATCTCACATATATCAGAAAATATCCCAGGTCAGTCTCTTCTAGAAAGGCCCTGGGCATAGTCAAGTAGAATGTACCAGAATGACAGACGATGCCACCTGAACTGAAACATTTTTGAGGAGGCTATGCGCAGACACCTCTGGCAACTGTTATCCTGTGGGGTTTCCATGGGGTTTCCATGGTGTTTCCTTGGTTGATCTTTTACCTGCTGATTTGGAGCTGGACTTTCCTTGCCTCTCCAAAATGCACTTTGTTGTAAGAATTTTAACCAAGTCTTAATTTGCATCTCGAGTGACAGATTCCTGTAGTGACCATCTCAAAGAACTTAGCTTCAGATCTCTCTCCCCGAGCAGGCTAAAGTCCTAATATCTTCCATGAGCCTTCTTTGTGGTAATTCAACAGGGGACATGGACTTAACTACAATAATATCAATAAATTATTATAAAATGAATTAAGAGTCAGAAATTCACATGTATAAAATACTTGAAACCATATGCAAAGAATCTGAAGGAAAATTATAAACATTTCAAACACCTGAATTTGTATTTGATTTTAACCTAATTTAGTTTTTTTTAATGCCACAAAGTATTAGAAACCTCATCTATTCTCTAACTGTCCAATCAGCTTTCACAGGAAGGCAAATAGAAAGGGCTGCTCCTGTTAACGTTTTTCTTTGCTTCTCTGTACATTTTAATGACAACAATTATTTTGTCAAGGTGTTTTGGATTGGGTTACTGGAATCAGAGCTTGAACATTATTTCAACACTATTCTTATAGCATGAATCCTCACTCCAGGTTATAGCTTAGATGCTTCTCTCGTTCTTTACTTTCTTTGGGGATGGGAGGTTTATTCATATTTCTGAAGTACTGGATTCCTGCTTTCCCGTTCATTTCCTTCCTTCCATCATTCACTCAGTGACAGTGCTTCTGTTCACTCTCTGTGTCTCTGCTGCCCTGTGTCGTGCAGGGAGTCACCTCTGAGACTCTCCCTGATTAGATGTCACTTCACCTCAATTAATGGCCCTGGATCTCTCTTCTGTGAAATGAGGAAGCAAAGACCACCCTATCTAACACTTGCCCTTCAGGTAGAAAGGGATTAGCCGGGCCCTGCAGCCCTGGAAATGGCACACACAGCCAGGTGTGTGCAGGCAGAGGTGCATTTGAACTCTCTGCCAAAGCATGGAGCACATGGGAAGGGAGACATACTGTTCCTCTGAAGAAAAAAGCTTCAGATACCGCTGAGAATGGCTTTCCCCTGCTTCCTTCCTTTCACTTGAGCTATCAGCAGTTCGTGATAAAACTCCTTTTAAGTGGATGGATCTGACACAAAAATCAGAATTTTAGCCCATTTCACAGAGGAGCAAGACAATACACAGTGATGTAATTTGAGGGACACCCCAGGAATCCAATGACTCAAGCGTCTTCAGTGGGCATTTTCCTACGCTGACATTTCCCTAAAACATGAAGCATTAAGAGTCCAATAGAATCAATACCTTAACGTGTACAACCTTGATGTACATCCTGGGGTGAATTTCTAACTGGCTTCTGTGATGAAGAGCAAACTTCTATAGACAATGGGATTTGTATTTCCTGACAGAGTCTAAGAAACAAAGTTCTTGGAGTGGGTCTAATAATCTCAGACATTTGCTCCCAAATAGAATTACAGAGAAAGAGTGTCAACACTTAGTATAGTGCAATATTTAGACAATCAGTTGAGTCTCATCATCTCATGCAAGAAGTTATAAATTTGATAAAAATATTTTTTGAAAAGCCAACATTTTTGTGACATCAAACTCTATTATTTAATGTTGGTGTTAACTGTGTTAAGTGGAATATTAGAATATATTCATTTAGCACAAACTGCTTTTTGTGAAAGACTATGGCACATATACAATTTCTAACATTCTAACTGAAAACAAGGGGTTTCTTCAATACTCAGTTTCTCTTCCGTGTGGTTTTTAACATTATGCAAATGTTGATGCCAGCTCTTTGAACCTGGTATTTATTACAGCTGCACAGACGGGCCTTGCTGTCTGGGACTGACACGGTTCAGGGTGAACTGTTATGCAATTTAAAATAGCCTGAGGAAACCTCTTGGCAAAGTTTTCAGTTCATTCAGTGCATATATGTATTTTTTTCTAGTTATATTTTATTCTATTTTTGAAAATCTGCTTTAAATATAGTTTGGTAGAGTGATATTTAGGAGGAAAAAATATGTTGCAAGAGTTCCACATATTACTTAGGTAGAGCTTTTTAATATAACCATGGTTATTTTCCTATTTTATGCCATTCGACAGAAAATAATCTGCAAACTAGTATTGAGGTGGGTAAAGTTCATAAAACACACAACAATTATGCTTTAGAAGGAGAAGTATCTTGAGTTTGGGTATGATGAGTCAAAACAAAAAAGACTGAGGAATGAAGCCCTACTTCTGAACTCTGCTGTGTGACTGTCTTATAGACACTATCTGGTTATAGGAGATTAGCCTGGGAGAAATTTTATTAGTTTCTTGATTTATTAATTTTTTATTAATTTCATATACATTTTTATTAATTCAGTCAATGACAATGGGAAATGAGATGTATGTCTCATTTCAAAAATATACTTGTGACTTTAGGGCAGTATCATTGAGGCAAACTTCATAGAGAATGATCAATAATAAAAATATAACAAACTGAGACTATAACAATTATAAATTGAGACTATAACAAACTATGAGACTCTGGACAGAAATCTCTCAACAGAAGATGACCTATGTGAAGTGCAATGGACTTCAAACAGGACACAAACAGGTTTCTTTAGTAAGAATGAAGGAACAGAAATCTTTTTAAGACTCTCCAAATTTGCCATTTAAGCTTTGATTATGTTTTAATTGATTTTAAAGCTAGGGGCCAGAGCGATAGTACAGTGGGTATGGGGTATGGTGTTTGCCTTGCACACAGCCGACCCTGGTTCGATCCCCAGCATCCCATATGGTCCCCGAAGCACCTCTAGGAGTAATTCCTGAGTGCAGGGCAGGAGTAACCCCTGAGCATCACTGGGTGTGACCCCAAAAGCAAAATAAATAAATAAATAAAGCATAAAGTACCATCTTATGAATTTAAGACATTGAATGAACTGACCATACACTATCTTCATCACAGGGAAAACTATTTCCTAAGATAAACAGGTATCTGGGACATGTACCTGAGTATGGATTTAGAAAAGTAATTCTCAATCTAAGCGTGCATTTGATAACAAATTCCCAGCTTTTGACTGAAGCTCTAAGATTGATATGCAGTGGTGGGCGGCTGTTAGCAGAAAAGGCAGTTCGGAAGTGACATTGGCCAGTGATGAATGATCTGGGGCACTTTAGGAGTGGGAAATGCACTTAATTCCCATGCCGAAAGCATAACTGTTAGCGTATTGTAACCATGCCACCTAAACTATAACATTTAAAAACATTGTATTATCATATCTGAACATGATTGACACATATCTGAATTTCTTTTATTTTCTACCTCTACTGTATAAACTCAACACTAGTGTTAAGCACCAAGATAAGTGTAGCTTAAGTTTTTAATTCATCATGGTGAAATACCTGGACAGTTTTTTTTTTCAGTAACAATATCATCTGGAAAACAAAAACCTTATGATGATTTCATTTATTATTACATATTATTATAATATACTTAGCAAATGAATTGATTTGTTATTTTTACATACCATGCCAAATTTACTTGAGTTATCTGTTAACTGATATATTGTTATATTATTTTAAAATTCAAGATGTAAAGTAATTGAGTCACTAATATTTTAATGCATATGCTGTTTTCCTGCTGTAACTGTCACATAATATCACACATAATGATATGAACAAGGGAAGAAACTTCTGGGGCCACAGAGAGAGCTTAAATGTTTCATGCTCAAAGACCTGAATGTTCAAAGAACTAACTGCTCAAAGGCCTGACTGCATGCTCTGTGTGCTAGAGGCCCCAGTTTGATTCCTGGCCCTGTGGTATTCTGCTGAGCATCTCTTGGGATTTGGACCCAAAACTAAATGCCCCCAGAGACAGCTTTATAATTTTTAAATAATAATTTTTCAATAAATAGACAAAATAATGATGCAAGACTCCATAGTAAAGTAATATTAGCACTCTAATTCAGGAAAGTTAAAGCACAATAATAGAAGCCTTTTAAAACCACTGAGGTCCTTCTCCCACCTGGCACTCTGTTTGCAGGCAGCAAGACCATGGTAATCATTGGCATATTTTATTGTGAAGAAATTCCCGGTACTAGAATACACTGAAAGGAAACTATTTAGGGGGTTATGCTAGAGATTTCACATAGTACTAAGCAGTTTTATAATTAACCCAAATGCACCTTTCCAGGAATTCCCAGAATGGTAAACTGAATGATGCTCTCTAATATCCAGGGCTTCAAGACTTGCAGCAGATAAGTCAAGTGGTCGTTGTCCTCTCACTGGTCAGTGTGGGAAAGTTCCCCTAACACCCCTCCACTCTCAGAATCACTGGGGAGCTACGGCGATGTCACAGTAGCAATGCATGTCCTAGTATGGAGAGATGTGCTAGATCCTGGTCACCTCAAAATAAAATAAAATAAAATAAAATAACCAAAATAAAACAAAACAGCTGAAGACCTCCGAACCCCAGCCATAGCCATGCTCAAGGCCCCTCTCCACATGTTCAGACAAGCCTCATGCATGAAGGAACTGGCAGAGGAACCCAGGTGTGCGGGACCTGGGGCTGAGATCTCCAAGCCTGCTCGGTTTGGGTCTGGGCCTCCTCCACCCAGACCCCCCATTTTCCAGTAGCTTGGCAGCCACACCCACAAACTGCCCCTGGCACTGTGTAATCCCATCAACAGCCAAGATCCAGAGACTATAAAACAATGCTTCAGGAAGCATACAGCCACGAATGCCTACTTATAGCTTAGTTCTCCCTCTTGGAGAATCTGGCAAGGTACTGAGAGCATCCTGAGGCAGAGCTTGGCAAGCTCTCTGGGATGCATTCAGTATGCCAAATACAGTAACAATGATGGGTCTTATTCCCCTTACCCTGAAAGAGCCTCCAATGGGGCACCATTGGGAAGAATGAGTAAAGAGAGGCTCTAAAATTTCAGGGCTAGGATGAATAGAGATGTTACTGGCGCCCTCTCAAGCAAATCGATGATCAACAGTCATCCAGTAAAAATGAAATAAAATAAAGTGAAGGTTGGCTCAGAGGCTCCTCAACTAGTGCTGACCTAAGCTCTGACACTGACTGTAATTATCCATAATTTGCTATCCAAACCTTCTCTTGAAAATTGCGTGCCTCCCACAGACTATAGAATTCTAAAGTAATTATAGATTCTGCCAGTTCAATTGTGTGGGTAGGAAAGGCTGATTCCTGGGACTTCCTCCTCTGCCATTTTCCTGGAAAACTCTTTTGAAATGTTTATGTAATTTGGACGTCCTTGAAATTTTTGTGGTGGTGTATAATTATCTACTTGTCCAAATATTTTCTCTAATTTTAGATCTTCTGTCTCTGCTCCCAGTAGGATATTATGAGATGCTTTGTCCTATCATTCTTAAGCAAGAAAATGGAGCTCTTTGGAGGTTCCTTTGACTTTGATTAAGACCATTTTAGGAGAAAAACTCCATTCAATGTCCTGCAGATGAAAGTGAATGTCTCTGGACCTGGACCAGAGAGGAAGCCAAAACAGAAAATCAGAAATCTCTTTATCTGCTCTTGGTCAGCATCATTACCTCTTTCTACATGTCAAAATTCTCACTGGACACAGCTCTCAAAATATGAGTTTTTCCACATAGTCATTTACTTAGGTAAAGGATATTAAAGGTTAGGGAGTTCAACAGTTTTACTAAATATTCTTTTGAATTTGCCATCGTAAACTAGGGTATTTGATTAACAAAGTAAGTTGCAATATCTACACGTGTGGCTCTTTAGAGAAAAAAGCAAACACAAAAATTGTTTTCTATTGATGAATCCTGAACTTCTTTCATTTACCTCCTTTCAACCATGAGTGCATTGCTATGGTTGAGGTTTGAACTCCAGCGTTCCAGATGGGTCTATCTGCTCGAGGATCAGAGACTAAATGTATTTTTATTAATAAAGTGGGTTAAGTCCTAAGTTTTAAATATTTTATGTATGAAATTATTTTGTTTGAATCATTTCCTTATAACTGTGACTCTTTCTTAAACCTTGCTTCTCAGACCCCAGCCTACCCCACCTAAGAATTCGGTAGCATCATTTTCCAGCTTCATAACTTGTTCAAGAAAGGGGGTGTGGGGGATCTAGATTATGGCAACCTGCCAATAAGATATTATTTGATGTTTCATATTGATTCCTCCATCCCTTTCAGAAAGCCTGGCAAGCTACTGAGGGTATCCCGCCCGCATGGCAGAGCCTGGCAAGCTACCCGATACGCCAAAAACAGTAACAACAAGTCTCACAATGGAGATGTTACTGGTGCCTGCTCGAGCAAATCGAGGAACAACCAGAGGACAGTGCGACAGTGCTACAGTGATTCATATTGATTCATTTCACAAATTTTACTGGAATAGTTTCATAATTTATCCTCATGTTTAATAACATCCTAACATTTAAAACTACATTTACTTCTTAAACACATTCAAGGATTAAAAACATCCTAATGGTTTTATGTTGTTAGGGTTTAAGCAGAAGAACTGAACGCTAGGATTTTCTTTTTTAAATCATAAAATGAATACGTTTGTGGCTAGAGAGTCTTTCTCCTAAAATGACCTACAAAAGTAGGGAAGGTTTTTTTTTTTTTTGAGGGGGGCATATAATTTAAATGCATATTAGCAGCCGCAGAAGAGATTGGCTTGTTTGGGAGTGCCCTTTGTCACGATTCAGGGTTAGAAGGGATGAGAAGTACTAAGGGCATGATCCAGCACTATTGACAGCTAGTGCTTGTTTATATCTCTGAATCCTACACTCTGCCAAGCACAAACCATCCTCTCCACTCCGACTTTATCGGAAAAGAAAATGTTCTGATCATCAATAAGGGTAAATGCATTCAACATGGGGATGAGGAAAGAAGAGAGGGACCTCATAGCCCGGGGAAAATTGGACAGAATTCTAAAATATCCATCAGACCTCTTGATCTTCCCACGGGTATCTGAAACTGGATTTGAGCATGGCCCCTGGAATACAGCAAAAATTTCCGGGCCAATAACATATTAGTCCAGTTTAACACTTGGCTCTTGATGGGACGTTGGCTGTAAAGATCCTCTCTGCTCACTCTGTCCATCTTGCATCTGATGTCACTGAAAAGAATGTCTGGCTCTTTTACAATATCTCATCTAATACTCACAGCAGCATTTGGTGGTCAGAACCCATAGGCCTCCTACTTTTTTTTTGTTTGTTTGTTCAGAAGAAACAGGAGCACAAAAATATGTACTCATTGCTCCAAATAAAATCACAATTCTATGCAAAAGCAAGTCTCAGAATCTATGCTCTCTTGCTCTGTGCTGGAGCGGCTGCTGACAGAGACATTTTAGTAAATTAAAATGCACAACAAAAAGAAGTTGTCTGCGAAACACAAACAGGTCATCCCACGGTGATTTAATGCCGCTGTAGTAACAACCCGGGCTGATGATATCATGTGAACCCAGACTCAACGCATCAGGTAGCTTGGGTAGGAGGGTGGAGGGGATAAGGGGGTAACACCCCAACAGTCAAAAGTGGGTCTAGTCTTCATCACAGCTGAAGGCGCACGGGCCTCTTCCTAGTAGCTCTTGCTCTCGAGAGGAAGAACAAGCATTTCCTGTGGGCCTTCGCAGAGAGAACTGCGCCTGCTGTTACACTGGGGCGTCCTGGACATTTTCCAAAGCTGAGCTTCCCATTCCCTTGCAACTGGCACGCGTTTGCGCGCCTCCGTCGACGTGGCTCAGTGCTAATTACTGCGCTGCGGAGAGGGCTGGACTCGGGCCCTGAGCACCGCGAGGTGAACTGGTCCCCGCACAGGAGGTCAGTGGCCCAGCGGCCGGAGAAGTGCCCGGCGTATCTTCTGCAGACAGCGCTCCGGAGTCAGTCCAGAGAGGACCACAAAGGAGGCCGCGCGCCAGGAGCGGGCAGCGCCTGGCATCCCCTGGCGCACAGGAGCCCTGCGCGCGGAGCCATGCATCATTCATCGGGACAGCGGAGCGGGGAAGTAATTACACTTGGAGGCCTCACCTACTTTCCCCGGGTCCCAGCCCTGGAGTTAAGAGACGCGCGGAGGAGAGCATCATCAAATGCGCACCCAGAAGAGCGGCCTGTCTGGAGGAGGCCGTGGGAATCTAGGTCTCCGCGCTCAGCGTTTTCTTTCAATGGGAGCCGGACCAGCGCCTGCTGAGTCTCGCGCTGCACCGTCAGGACTTGCTTTCCTGACCCGCTGCCAGGGACTAGGAAAACTCTCTTTCTTTCTTTCTTTCTTTCTTTCTTTCTTTCTTTCTTTCTTTCTTTCTTTCTTTCTTTCTTTCTTTCTTTCTTTCTTTCTTTCTTTCTTTCTTTCTTTCTTTCTTTCTTTCTTTCTTTCTTTCTTTCTTTCTTTTCTTTCTTTCATCTTTCTTTCCTTTATTTCTATTTTTTCCTTCCTTCCTTTAATTCTTTTCTTTCTTTCCTTTCTCACCTTTCTTTTTTTTCTTCTTTCCTGTCTTTTTCTTCCTTTTTCTTTCTTTGCATTTCAATCTTTTTTCTTTTTCTCTCTCCTTCTTCCCTCCATTCTTCCTTCCCTCTATCACTCCCTCCTTCCTTTCTTCCTTTCCTTTCCTTTTTCTATTTCTTACTCATCTTCATTCCATCCTTCCATCTTTCCTTTCCCTCCCTCCCTTCCTTCCCTTCCTCCCTCCCTCCCTTCCTTCCTTCCTTCCTTCCTTCCTTCCTTCCTTCCTTCCTTCCTTCCTTCCTTCCTTCCTTCCTTCTTCCTTCCTTCCTTCCTTCCTTCCTCCTTCCTTCTTCTTTCCTTCCTTCCTTCCTTCCTTCCTTCCTTCCTTCCTTCCTTCCTTCCTTCCTTCCTTCCATCCTTCCTTCCTTTTTTCTACCTTCTTTCCTTCCTTTCTTACTTTCATTCTTCTTTCTTTTTTTCTCTCCTTGCTCTATCCTCTCTTTCCCCCCTTCCCCCCTCTCTGGGGAGAATATTGTTTCAGTCATTTTGCCCTAAGCATCAGGTTTCTTGTTAATATAACAAGATCCATTTCTGGAACTCCAAGTGTCTTCTTAATTTCCAAGACACAGCAGTCCTTACTTCAGAGGAAATTTAAAACCCTTTTTATTCAGATGTGAGATCCTAACCCAGGATGGGCAGGTGAACACTTTGATTGGCTCACAATAATGCAGTGACTCCATTTAACGTCTTTTTACCCTTGTGTAGGGACACTCCTCCCGACTCTGTGTTTGAGGGTCACTCTTGGTACTGCTAAGAGGACCTGGGAGTTCTAGGTCTGGAAACGCGGACTTCCCCATGCAGATCAATGCTCAGCTTCGGAGTTATCTCCTGGCCCCCAAAGTCACTTTATTTTCCATGAAACTCCTTTCCTGGCTCCTGGTATCACTGAGCCAAGGTCATTATAAGATGGCCACGCGAGAGTCAGGAGGGGTCCTCTGCGCTCGAAGCTCTGCTGACCTGCCAAGGACACTGCATGTTCTGCTGCAGAAACAGAGAAGATACTCTCCAGAGCATTCAAAAAGACGGGGTGCGCCCCTCGAAGGGGGACACCAGTTATTACTCCAAACTGATCTTCAGATGCAGGGAAACGTATGCAACAGTCTTTGGAACTGTATGCAACAGTCTTTGGAGAAAAAAATGAATAAGGATAATTTTATTTTTGAAACAACTTTGTTCACTTGTTTTACATACCCTTACATTCATCCATTGTAAACATAAGCTTCAATGATTTTTTGTAAATACATATAGACTATATTTATATATACCATATATACCCAACAAGTAAATTTTGCTTAAAATCATATTCATCATCTTTAAATCTTTTCAGTCCTATTGACATGTAACTCCTCCTTCCAATTCCATAGTAGATGGTTGTTGACCAGCTATATAAATTTATTTTTATTTTTATCTTTTTAATACTGTCCATTTTGAAAAATGGAATTTCCATTTATCTCTTCCCCTTTTTTGGCATTAATCCCCACTCCACATTTTTTTTCAAATTTTATTTTGGAACATGCCTGGCTATGCTCAGTTTTTTTTTTTTCTTTTAGGGTCACACGAGGCAATGCACAGGGGCTACTCCTGGCTGTACACTCAGGAATTACTCATGGTGGTGCTCAGGGAACCATATGGGATGCTGGGAATTGAACCCCGGTTGGCCAAGTGCAGGGCAAACACCCATCCACTGTGCTATTATTGCTCCAGCCCCTGGTCAGGGCTTAGGTTTGGTCTGTGCTTAGGGATCATTCCTGGTGGAGAACAGGGAACCATATGTTATATACATGCACCCTAGGCAAAGAAAGACTGCATTGCTTGCTCACTTTTCTACAAAGTGAAAAAGTAGGATTTGTTCCAGTTATCAAGATGAAGTATGTGCTCTTTTCCCATATCATACGTTGGGCATTTTGCATAAATAAATCCCATTTCACCAAGGTACACTTGTAATATTAGCAGAAAATGAGCTAAATTAGCTCCCCTTTTGGTCTATTACCACATATAATTACAAAAGTTATGAGCACATCCTATTTACAAATTCTCATTATGATTAGAAAATGTTCATCCATCAGAGACAGAAGATCATGTTTTATTATCTTGTTATTTCTACAATTAACTTTTAAGTTCTGGCTTCCCCCTCATAGGATTTCTATTCTCATGATGTACATTACTTTGTTTCATAATATAATCAGTATTAGTTTATGCTGGACTGCAGTTATAGCACAGTGGGTAGGGCATTTGACTTGCATGCAGCTGACCCGGGTTTGATTCCTCTGTCCCTCTCGGAGAGCCTGGTAAGCTACCAAGAGTATACCACCCACATAGCAGAGCCTGGAAAGCTACCCATGGCATATTGGATATGCCAAAAAACAGTAACAAGTCTCACAATGAAGACATTACTGCTGCTCGCTCGAGCAAATTGATGAACAACGGACTACAGTGCAGTGCAGTGCATGAAATTATGCATACCAATGCATAAATATCTTTTTTGCTTGTTTGGGGAACTTCAAAGAAGCAGTGCTCAAAACCAGCTCTTGGGTCTGTGCTCAGAGATTACTCCTGGCAGTGCTTGGGGACCTATAAGATGCTTGACATTGAAAGTGAGTCAATCATATACCAGACAAGAGGGAAGCCTGAGCGACAGTACAGGGTGTAGGACACTCGTCTTGCACAAGGCCAACACAGGTTTGATTCCCAGCATCCCCTGTGGTCCCCTGAGCCCACCAGGAATGATGTCTGAATGCCTTCAGGAGTACAGCCTGAGCACAGCCTGAGGTGGCCCTCAAACCAACCAACCAACTAAAGAACCAACCAAAGGAACAAAAAAAACAAGACAAGAGATTTCCCTGTTGTACTATCTCTTTAGCCAGTCAATGTTTACTCATTTATTTATGGGTCACACCTAGCAGTGCTCAATGCTTGCTTACTCCTGGCTTGCAATATGATTCAGGTCCCGGTCAAGGGAATTTTTGTTTGTTTAGTTGCCATTGTTGCTGTTTTTGGGCCAAACCTAGCCATGCTCAGGGGTTACTCCAGGCTCTGAGCCCGTAAGTTCCATCATAAGGGATGCTGGGGATCAAACCCAGGTTGACCACATGCAAAGCACTTTCCCTGCCTGCTGTATTGCCTCTACAGCCCCTCAATAAATTTTAAATAAGTTTACAAGTCACAAAATATGCTTGGAAGTACAAATAGCATTTAAACAGTACGAAATACATGTAATATTATTTCATTGTCTATTCAATACATTTTATTCATTTCTTCATATACATCTATATGCATATATATAAATATATATAAAACACCTTAATCAGTGTCACTAAGCATTGGGTGATGTGGTCTAATGGTGTTAAAAAATAATTTAGCAAGCACTATGGGCTTTCTTGATACTCCTCATTGCACTATTTATTGATAGGCATGCTTATTTGTGAAACAGTAACTATAAAAAAAATACAATCATGATGTCTCAATTGCATAACCATACCAAAGAGACCTTATTACCTATATTATATAACTTAAATTTCTTTATCTATCTTTAGTATTCTAAATTCATTTTTGGTTTCTGATTTTGGACCACAACTAGTTGTGCTTGGGGCTTACTCCTGGCCATGCTCAGATAGTATTCTTGCTGTGATTTGGGGGTCCGAGGGATCAAAACTGGGTCAGCTTGTGAAAGGGAAGTGTCCTACCAGCTGTACAATGTCTCTAGTCCTGTCCTCTGTATTTTTTTACTCATCATTAAGAAGTAGATGCCAAACAATAAGTGACTATCATAAATATTAATAACTCTGTGGTGATGAAAATTTAGACACAAAACAGAATAGCTCTCTAGAAAATCTAAGAATTTTTAAAAGTGCTTAGTAATAGACAGTTTTCACCTTTAAATAACACTGACTAAATATTTGGAAATGTCTCTTAATTTCACTGAACTTCTCTGTCCTCAAACCTAAATTAGAGCTGATTGAACAGACAAATATTATGAACATCTTGTTATACTTTTTCATAAACATAGAGACAACAAATTTATTGTTTGGAGAGAAATGAACAAAACATTATGTATTTATGAAATGATATGACATAATGTTTCTTGGTGGAAGCTAATGATGTATTGATCTTCCTTTGGGGATTATTTTAAATACTTGAAATGTGCTGTACTTTGAGCAAATGCCTAATATCAGACAAACCAATGCAAATCGATAGAGGACTAACTTCCAAAATTTTTCTCTCTCATAGAAGAGAGGCATGAGGAAAACAAAGTTTCCCTACGTGAGAAAAATGCATATGGCAAGTGGCATGGAAAATCATCTCAGAGGGAATGCAAATTAAGTATGAAATCATTTTATTCTCTTAATTTTACAGCCCACTTAAAATCTTCTCTATGCTTTATGGAAATGGTATCATAAATTTTAACATAAGTAGTGACCCTTTGGAGTCATCCCTAATTTGTCCTTATTAGTGACACAGACAAGACACCCTAACTAACATAGAAACTCTGCGATGGAGATTGATGTGTGTTTTTGCTGCAGAAGAAAGAACAGTGCAGTGCTTGGTGACTCTGTGTGCCTCAGTGTGTGACCCTTGTGTAGTCTGCAAATGTAGTGGGATTCATCAAGTTTTCTATTGATAAACATTATTTATATGATGGGCATTATTTGTCAGTTGAGAACTATTGTAATACACTATATGTATATGCTATATATGTATATATGAAATATTGAAATATATGAATATATGAAATATTGAGATATAATCTAAAAGTCTCTGGATATACAAAGTGTGTCTTTGCTACTTTTCCTCTTAACTGCTAAATAATTCTTATTTGGCATTCAAATATTTTTTTTTCTTTTTGGGTCACACCCGGGTGATGCACAGGGGTTACTTCTGGCTCTGCACTCAGGAATTACTCCTGGCCGTGCTCAGGGGAACATATGTGATGCTGGGAATCGAACCTGGGTCGGCCACGTGCAAGGCAAATGCCCTACCCATTGTGCTATTGCTAGAGCAATATAATTTTTTAAATGGGACACTGATACTCTAAATACCTCAGAAGAAGTCAAGGCAATGAAATAAAATGAAAAGATCCTAGCTTTTTTGTATACCAAAGCTGATTCAAGCAACTATCTTGAGTTTTATATTTCTGCAATGTTTTGTTTTATGTGTGTAATAATGACAATGGGTAGAAAACAAATATTCTGAGAATAATCACATGTAAATCATTCAGATACATATTTATGGTGACCAGTGATTGGACAGTTGATAATAGATTCGAGTATGATTAAGAGAGATTGCTTGTTTCAATAGAGATATTCAAATAAAAAATGGTGTCAGCAAAAGTAAATTGTATAAAATAAAAAGCCCAGTAATATAAGTACTTTAGACAATAGTTGTTTAATTACACATATATTACATAAGAACATTTAGAAAATTCCATGATTTTTAAAATTACATTTTTGATATTATTTGTAGGTAGTATCCCTACTGTGTTTAATCCTTTGAATATTAATTTAAGACCACTGTGTACTTTATTTTATTGCTACAGCATTAGTTTTCTACTACAAGGGATAATCTGCAATAAATTAAAAATACTGCAAAAAAAGGCTCTTAAGGTAGTGGTGGAGGAAAATTGATACTTTGATTCTAATATGGTGTGATAAGATTTCATCCCTAAAACATAAATATTTATACTCCTATAAACTATTTTTACCATATACAAAAAAGAAAAAATACTTAAAAAATTATGAGGGGCATTCTTTAATTTTAGAGAATAAATCTAGCTACAGTATTAGTTGTTTTGCTCTACATCCAAACAACATGTTCCTTTACAATCTGGAAAATGTATATATTGAGTCATTTGAAGAGCTACATCCAAATCTATGGCATTTGATTATGGAAATTAATTTAAACACAATTCAAGACTAGATAGAATGCATCAAATTTTATAATAGCAGCATAAAGTCTGTTTTAGTAGATAGGAATGCACTAATAGTGAAGCTCACACCTAGGAGTGAGTACTGAGAACGCCTGGGTAGGTGCCTCCTCCCCTCCAGCCACCACCACCACAGTGTTCTGTGAGGTTCATTGACCTTCAGAGATGCTTTGGTTTTTGCTATAAGCATATTCACTACTATTTTCAAAGACACACTTGTGTTCTTTCTCAATGGAGACAAGGACCAAGGTACCAACACATTGGGAGTTGAGAGACTCTTCTCATGGACCGTTTTGGAGCTGGGCTTTGAGGTGTGAACCCTTTACTCTGGTTCAGGGAACCAAGGTCTTTGCTTCCCCGTCTTGCTCAGCATGAGTGAGAGGGTGAGCCCCGTAGGTTGCTTCTCAGCCTGCTGGACTATGGGCAGTCAGACTGGTCCAGAACAAACTGCCCAGTAGGGCGGCTTGCAGACTTGCACTTTCTGGGGCAGGAAAACTTTGAGTTCAGTTGTGTATTCTGATGCTGGCGGAATTCCAGTGGAGGGAACCTGACTAATTTGTTATTCTATCTAAGGACAGAAAAATTATTTCCTAAAAGAAGTATGGAATGCGTTAAGGAAAATCTGTTGTGTAAGAAAAAAACACATTTATGACCACATCTATCAAATAACTAACATGTGGTTTAAATTTCCTTTAGAAACAGGGTCACAGCGACAGTAGAGGAGTGAAATTACTTGTGGCCGACCCAGTTCAATCCTCTGAACCATAGGGGGCAGGGCACTGAGTTAGGAACATGGGAGCAGCAATAACTCTTAAGCAGTTGCCAGGTGTGGCTCCTCAACGTGAACAAATGATGTAAAAATAGGTCATTATAGATCACTCCTTCTATGTCATTTTTTCCAGTTATCTTTCAATCTAATATATAATCTTTATAAACCATAAATCTTTTTGTTCCTAGAGTGAGCAGACACCATTGGGCTTCACTAGCACTCAACAGGGTCGAATAGAGATGTTACTGCTGCCCACTTGAGCAAATCGATGAACAATGGGATGACAAGTGATACAAGTGATAAATCATTTCTAACTAAGCAAATATATAGCTATCTAAATATTGAACAGTTCTCTGGGGAAAGCACAAACATCAGTTACTTTTTACCACAATAATAATTTGTTGAACATTTTACATTTATCAGAAATATTCTGACTCCTACTAATCAAATCAAAATAGTTACATGGCTAGTTTTTGCTTAACTTTTACCTCTCCTCTAGCTCTCATAACAATATCTAACAAAATAAAATGCTTAATAATAAATATTTGTGAAATTTCCAAGAGTGTTCAGCTTGGTATAATTGTCTAACTGATCTTCTTACCATTATTATATATGGGTTTAAAGAAGTCCCTTTTTATTTCAGTTATGTGATAAAATTGGATGTCAATACACTAAGCATGTCAACTTTGTAAATAACAGATTACTAGAATGTTAATCCTGTCATTAAAACATTATGTTAGGGGGCTGGAGCAATAGCACAGCGGGTAGGGGGTTTGCCTTGCACGCAGCCAACCCGGTTCAAATCCCAGCATCCCATATGGTCCCCTGAGCACTGCCAAGGGTAATTCTTGAGTGCAGAGCCAAGAGTAACCCCTGTGCATTGCCGGGTGTGACCCAAAAAGCAAAAAAAAAAAAAACCATTATATTAGAATATATGTTTCTCTAATTTTAGCAGATGGATCTTGTGTAATGTGTGGTGGAGAGTATGATTACAACTCCTAAGAAGATGAGCGGAGACCTTGAGTATAAAAGCTAGGTTCCTGATCTGGATCTAGCAGGGCAATTACAAGAATAGGTTTCCCATTTTTAGCAGAATGGAGATCAGTCAGCTACTTAAACTTTCCGTAAAAATACATGGATTTGTGCTTTCACTTCAACATACATTTTGGTGGCTTGGTTCACTAACCTAGGGCTGGGAAGTACTGAGGGACCAGTTATTCTCTTGCCTCTGTGTTATTGACCTTAACAATTCTCCAAATTAATGAACATTTTCTTCTGTTAAGGTTTCTCATACAAACGTTAATGGAAAAAATCTCATCTCTTGAATTACCAACACATCTGTTTTGTCATTTGATTGTTGGGGAAAAATGGTGACACATTTATTTATTTACTTATTTGTTTATTTATTTGTTTGTTTTTTGGGTCACAGCTGGCAAAGCACAGGGATTATTCCTGACTCATGCACTCAGGAATTATTCCAGGCAATGCTCGTAGGACTATATTGAATGCTGGGAATCCAACCTCGGTCAGCTGCATGCAAGGCAAATGCCCTACCCGCTGTGCTATCGCTCCAGCCCTGGCAACACTTTTAGATACAATTTATTATCACCATTGCTTATAGTCCTCCAGGCAAAGAAAGTTCTGTTGGGAGACCTGACTTTTATTTGAATTTGTGCTTTGTGATTTGTTGCAGAAGGTTCATTTCACTTCTTTTCAAAATTCTTCAGGACCAATAATATGAACAAAAATGTGCTCATAGAGTATCTCATGGAGGTCAGAAACTGTGATAGATATTTTAGGGAACATAATGTGCAGAGAAGAGAAACACAGGTTTGAAGAAATGTTTAGGTCAGAAGCACACTTGAAAAATCCAAATACCTCTAACAGATGAAAGAAGACAGTGCCACGTCCACAGAAGTGCTTCTAGGTTCGAGCTATAAAAACAAAACAAACCACAAACAACTTCACTAGATGAGAAAAATTTTTATGAAACATTTGCACCTAAAATTGAGATAAAAGTGGTTTGAGGGGCTTTGTTAATTTTTAAATTTTGCTTAATTAGGTCAATATCAAATTGGAAGTTATTTAATCCTTAAATGTAGTTTAAATCAGATTAACCTAGCAGCTAGTCATTCAAAAAGGTAGAACATTCACCTAACTAGCTGTGAACTCAAAGATAACCAACTACAAAACAGAAAGTTTCGCAGGAATTTATTTTATTTTGTAGTCATCACTCATTTGTTAAAATAGCAAGCTTGTAGTTAGAAGGACAATATATTAAGCATTAAAGTCAATCATTTTAATAGCTTTTGAGATCTTTAGAAAATGAATGAGACAAAGAATGTGTGCAAGGTAATAGAAACCATTTCAAATAAAGAAGTTCCACTTGCAATGGCATGGAATAGAATAGTATTTGCTCAGGATTGCGAGTATTCAGCGTATTTTCAGCAAGAGGTGTGTATTAGATATAAAGGTTGTTAGGACTAACATCTCAACCGAATGAATTTAACCTGAAAGGAAGTAATAATCTCATAACAGAGTTATTGGAGGTAGCCAATAGATTCAACCATAAAACCTTAAGCTTAGGGATCAAACAGCCTGTTTCCACATTTCCACAACAGCAAATAGCTGTTTGGGGCAACTCTGTGTGTTCTCAAACTCAACTGGAAAAGCTTTATTTTAAACACCAAAATGGAGTTTCCCCATCGGCCCTGGAAAGGCCCTAACTCTGCGCCCCAGCAAGCCAAGAGAGGGTGTCAGCGAACACTGATGTCTGGGCATGGGGAAGTGGCCCCCTGACTCCTGACGCCCCCCTTGGCAGAGTTCCCCTGGGGAGCACCTATCTGAACATCCCTGAAGTCACCGGAGTCCGTGTGGCCCATTTTAGCAAGGTCATTCCGCACCTCTTCTCTGCCTTCTGCCTTCCCTGTTCCTCCCCCTTCCCCGTCTGTTCTCTCCTCCAGGATTCCCCCTCATGCCCACTCACCTGCACGGGGTCCTGTCTGACGCTCTCTCCGCAGAATCCTGAAGCCACATACTGACAAGTAACCACAACGCAAACCACTTTTTCTTCTTCTTCTTCCCTTCTAATGCATTTAAATGCTCTCCATTGCCTACCAAAATAAGTGCAATTTTGTCTTCCTGGCAATTAAGGTCATCCACAAAATGGCCACCAATTTGGGGTATAATGCATTACGATACATATTTCTCTGTGGGAAAATCACTGAGTCGCTGATTGTTCCTTTAGTACAATTTTTTTACCACACAGGTATGATCTTTTATATGACCTTTCAAATGCTTAGGAAGCTCTTAAACCCATTTGTATACATCAAAGACTGTAATGGAAGTCTTTCATATTCTCATCAAATACTG
Organism: Sorex araneus; assembly: GCF_027595985.1. Taxonomy (NCBI): domain Eukaryota; kingdom Metazoa; phylum Chordata; class Mammalia; order Eulipotyphla; family Soricidae; genus Sorex; species Sorex araneus. The sequence continues at coordinate 377,066,998 of NC_073303.1, forward strand.
TCACTTGCATAAAACCTTTTTTAAAAATTTTCTCGCTTTGTGTGTGAATATATGTATATTTGCATATATATATATATATATATCTTAGTGAAGGTGATATGTGTGTATGTGTGTGTGTGTGTGTGTGTGTATGTGTGTATGTCTAGGGGAGCAGCTAGGCTCATGACCCACCCTGGGTTGCCACCCTGTCCCTGCTCTTTGCTCTGGTCTCAGTCCTGGTGGTTCTGGAAATTGAAGCAGGGTCAGCTGAGTGCAATGTAAGTGCCTGCCTGCTTTCCTATCTCTACAGCCCAATATTCCCTTGCTTATGGGTGTCAATGGAACTCCATTCTACTTTCTCTGTGTTTCTAACATACATTTAAACTATCTAAAAATTGCTTAATTCTATTTTAAATCATGCTAAACTTTTCGATGCAGAAGCATAAGTATGTGTTCTAATATTTTTATTTCTCTTACTGTGCTTGAAACCCTAAAAGTGTAGATAGATAAATATGTAATATATGCATATCCATATATATCTGAGAATATGTGTGCATTCTCTGTAGTACTATGTTGTATGTGGACATAAATATCTACGGTCTTTACATTAAAACAGGTTCTTCTAAGTGAATATATCATTTAATTAATCATTTTAAAGGTTGTGTCATATTTTATTCACTTCTGCTTTTGACCCAGCAGGGCTCGAACCCCGAGCTTCATATGTGCAGACCACCTTCTCTATTACTGATCTGCATCCCAAGCCCAATGTACTACGTCACTGCAGAAACATTCAAAAAGTATGTGAAAATAAATATTCACAAATATCACTACTCAAAAAACTATCAAGATAGTGTTCCATATGTTTATGTTGTCCATGAGTGATATTTTATCACCTAACATGTTAAACTCAGTAGCCACATCACTGCTCCTTTCAAAATATACATAAAAATATAGACCACAGTAAAACTGCTCACAGTTGAGCTGTACATATGAGCATATGAGGGGCAAACTGGTTTTCTGCGGGGGAGGCTTATTTTATGGCTTCAGGGCTGCTCCTGGCTCTGTGCTCAGGAGTGACCCCTGGTGGTGCTCAGTGGACGGTATGAGGTGCTGGGATTGGAACCAGGGTTGTGCCCATGGCCCTATTCAAGGCAAACGCCTTACCTCTGCTTCTAGCTCTCCAGTCTGAAAGCTGATTTCCACATAGCTCTGGGATATAGCACCCGTCCATAGAGATTAGAGATGAGTATACCATTGTGGTTTTGAATAATGGATAATCGAAAAGACGAATAATCCACAGTACCGTTTCTTCTCTTACTTTCTCAAACCTTCCCCATGAACATCGAAGGCACTTTAGTTATTGAAGGAATTTAGCCATATTTAGACTGTGCTCACAGCACTCTGGCCTCATTTTTAGATCTCTGCAAAGCTGAGGACAAGTGATGAGAGTCAATAACAGTGCTGCCACCTTCAAAAGGAGAGGCATGAAATGTCACCTCTGTGATTGGTTTTCTCCCCTCCATGACCTTTAGCAGGTCACACGGTCTCTGCTGAAAAAACCAAACAGTTAACACTTCTCAAGAGACTTGACTGAAGACACTGAGATGATTATAAAACTTTATAGACTGATTATAAAACTTTATAAAACTAAAGACACTGAGATGATTATAAAAATTTATAAAAATTTTTAACCTTTCAGGTTAAAAAATGATGAATTTTATCAATGGCTTCATAAATTGGATATGATTCCTGAATAATCATGACATATCATTCCATATGTGTGTATGTGAGTGTGTTCGTGTGCCTTAGAATTACTAAAATTCTATTTTCGTGGTCAATATATAACTTATCATGCATGTTGGTGCTAGTCTTTTTTTCTGTACTAGATGCTAACTAGTGTTAAAAGCATGAGCATGTGTGTATGAGCATATGCATATGTTTGTGCATGTGTGTACATGTGTGTTAAGTTCTGGGTTCATAAAGAGTTGTAATTAGTCTTTCATCCTTCAGTATTACCAAATACTCAGGCAACTATTACCAAATACCAAAAATATGAAATACATCTAAAATTTTTCCAATAACCTCATATTTCTGCATGTATAAACTCAATTTTTGAAGTTCTTTTGAGTGAAATAAAATATATAACTTAAAATGCAATTTGAGACAGAGCTATAATAATTCAGACTTTTCTGTAATTGGAGCGATAGCACAGTGGGTAGGGTGTTTGCCTTGTATGTGGCCGACTCGGGTTCAATTCTTCTGTCCCTCTCAGAGAGTCCGGCAAGCTACCAAGAGTATCCCGCCTGCACAGCAGAACCTGGCAAGCTCCCCGTGGCATATTCAACATGCCAAATACAGTAACAATAACAGGTCTCATTCCCCTGGCCCTGAAAAGAGCCTCCAATCATTGGAAAAACAAGTAAGGAGAAGCTGCTAAAATTTCAGGGCTGGGATGGATGGAGATGTTACTGGCACACATGAGTAAATCGATGAACAACGAGATGACAGTGATACAGTGATTTTGTAGTTATGATGCATGAAATGCAAAATACTATTGCATACATTTGGAAGGACATTGAGATTTATCTACCTTTAGGCTACAAATGACAATGCAAAATGATATGTCTTAAATGGTAGTGATAAAGCAATGAGTTACTTTAAATGATCTATCCTAAATCTCAGTTCCAGATAGAATGGCACGGACTGAATTCCGTTCCTAGGAGCTCTGGTCTCCCTACATGTCAGTATAAATATAAGGCATTTTCCAATTATAAAGGCAGTGAACAAAGATTTCCTTAGATAAAATATTAGGGCTTACAACACACATATGTCTTTCTATTAACTACTTAGTTTGAAGTGAAAAGAAAAATGAGCAATTTGTGCCAGAGTTTATTATTTTAGGAGTCTATACCCTCAAAATCATGAAATTCTATGATAAATATTAGCAGTATGAGAATGATCCAATTAAAATAATTTAGAACCCTGATATTTTATGGCATCTTAATAAAGTGACTTTTGTTTTTGTCTTATACACAGATTTGGCAAGGGACTTGTCAGAGTATTTTATTATCATGCATCTGTTCTATACCCTAATTATCCTACACTTTTAAATAATACATGTACATGAGTATCTGAAGCTATACAAACTAGAAAAATTAAATCTAAATAAAAATAATTTTTGACTCTAAAACTAGCAATCTATATGCTATGCGCATATCTAGATTCATGATTACCTTATTTTTTTACAATTAAGGTCAATAAGGCTAGAAGCTGAAAAAGTTAATTCACACACATTTGCTAAAATAGTAAGAAGGTAATTCAATCGTTTAAAAACTTCATGTGACAAGCAGGTTAGGTTTGTCAATTCATGTATGCTAGGTCAGAGATACGGCTCTGAACCTCTGGATTCATGCTTTGTGTGCACTGGGACTGAGTTTGAATCCAGTCCCATACACCTCTGGACACCACTGGGAATAGTCTCGAGGGCTCCCCTGAATGCCATCCCCACAGCTCCACCTCTTAGGATCCGAGCACCCCAGTGGTCAGCCTTGGTTGGCAGAGCATTGCCAATAGTGGTCTTTGGATTCCTCTCAGCAATGTTGGGTGCCCTCTTCTGCAATATAGAAATACCATCGTACAGTCCTGTCTCTGACTCTGAGATGTGTGTGCAAAAGTCAGATTTTTTGCTTTCAGAGATCTACCTATGTATCTGAAGCTTTTTAAAAAGGTGAATTTGGGGCCCTGCACACGGCCAACCCAGGTTCGATCCTGGGCATCGCATATGGTCCCCCGAGCACCACCAGGAGTAATTCTTGAGTGTATGAGCCAGGAGTAACCCCTGAACATTGCTGAGTGTGACCCAAAAAGCCATTTTTTTTTAAAAAAAGTGGATTTAGAAACATGTTTATCTTCAAGAGCATCGCATGATTATTTGGTTTTGTTTGGGTTGTTTGGGGGCTACACCAGCGATTCTCAAGGTTTACTCCGGGCTCTGCATTCAGAAATTCCTCCTAGTGGTGCTCAGAGGTCTTACGGGATACCGGGTAGCAAACCTGGGTCGGTGGCATGCAAGGTAACCGCCCTACCTGCTGTGCTGTCTCCCCACCAGGGCACTTCACGTTATAACAACAAACCAAAGGATGCAAAGAAGCCCAGAGGGAACAGATCAGGACCTGCCACTGGTTAGTGCACAGGTGGGGGAGTGAGCAGGCGCAGAGGGAACGCTGATCACCGGGATGCTCTCCAGCATCTGAGTCAGGAGACTAGAACTGAAAGGTCGCTCCTGGACCTGCTGCACCTCTTCGTAACTGGGTGATTTCATTCAAGCTGACTGTCAGCAGCTGTTTTGATTCACCGCTGCTGATCACATAGATGTGGGTTTCAGTGTTAAAGTCATTCTCTATCCAAGTACTGGGAAGTGCAGTTAGACATGGATTGCTGGAGAATTACACTGACTCCCATTTGTGCCTTTCTCTGCAGAGTTTTCACTGTGTCACCATGCCATCAGTGTGCACCTGCATAAATGCTGTGTGTGTTACTAAAAAATGTCTAAAACAGTAGCTGCGGTCTGCTTAGCTCATTTTTGGGCCACACTCAGATGCACCCAGGGCTTTCTCCTAGCTCTGAGCTCCAGGCTCACGTCTGGAGCAGCTTGGTTTGACCCTGGTCAGCCACGTCTAAGGCAAGCAATGCCTCCCACATCCTGGTCCGTTTAAACCAGGGACAACAGACAGAAATGCATATATGCACAAGAAACTGTGTCACCATATGGAAGCATGTAACACTCACAATTGTGTAAGAGCATGAAGGCACAAATCTCTCACTTTAGAATTTTACCTGTGAATTGAGTTACACATATAGTAAATATAAATATGAAAATGAATTTTCCTTGCCTACTGGACCCAACTTTGTATTTAATTTTCTGGAAACTTGAAGTTCAAACCCTGGTTATGAGTTTGAGGTTTAATGGGAATAGATTTGGGGAGTATGGTATCTTTTTTTTGAAATTCATTTATTTTTTTTTCTTTTGGGGTCACATCCAGCGATGCACAAGGATTACTCCTGACTTTGTGCTCAGAAATTACTCCTGGGAGTGCTCGGCATTGCTCCGGGGAACTCTATGGGATGCTGGGAAATAAACCTGGGTTGGCTGTGTGCAAGGCAAACGCCCTGCCCGCTGTACTACCACTCCAGCCCCACATGGCTTATCTTTATGGATCACGTGCCTGTCCCATGCTGGGGAACTGCAAAGGAGGATGTCCAGGAGGATGTTGAGGGTGGTGCTTTTTGGGTAAATGCTCTTCCTCCTGCCAGCACCTCCCATCGACCTGAATCCCTGGGGAAGTCCATGTAACCACACTTCAAAATTGCATGCAGGGAGAGGCAGCCTGGTGGAGGATTTGAGAACAGTTTAGCAAAAGCAACAGAAGCGTTCTAGACGAAGAGCAGGATTGGATGTTCGAGGCTGTTGGCTTGTGTTTGCATGGAACATGCCATGGCAGGTGGGGGTTGGTCCTCTATGACTTTCTCAGTGCTGGATTTAACCCCACATGATCAACACGGTCTTGCAACTCATACTCTCTCGACATAGGGCTGGATCACGGCTTTCTGTTTTCAGAAATTATCAATCTTCCTTCTTGAAGTATGTTCATTCATGACTGACTTATGTATAACCAGGGTTGTCACATATTTTTCTTCATTCTACCTATCTTGATCTCACCACCATCCTCTCCTTTTGTTTTAAAAAGCCAGCTCACATAAGAGTCACAACTCTCAGTACGTGTATGTTGTAACCACATACTTTTTCTTAGCTGCTTGGTGCTCTCATAAGATTCTAGATTTATTGGCAAGAAACCGCAGTGCTCTTGAGAAGCTCTTGCAGGCAAAACCAGACTTGACTTCTTCGAGTGGTCATCAGTCTAACGTGGGTTCAATGTTAAGAAGATTCTCAGGATGCAAGCACTTTAATGAGTGCTCCTTGGGATCTAATGCAGAACACACACACACACAAACACAAACACACACACAGACACTGTTTATTTGCCAGTATAGTCTTTAGTTCATCACTTATTAACTTGCCATTACTCAGAGAAGAGTGAGGCCTATTCTTCATGCAGATATGGGCAGAGCAGTTCACTGCGGGGCCTCTAATCCTGCAGGAGTCATACATTATAAATGAAAAAACATAAGAGTCAGTGGGCCAAGAAACAATGTCACTATGAAAAAGAGTTCCATCTCAATTTAGTCCCACTTAATGAAATTGTGCACATAAGTAATTTTAAAAGAAGGCTACTTACAATATTCATGATAACTATTACATGAAAAATGATCCCAATCTATTAATGTCAACTCTGACTACAAATGACTGGGAATTTTAACTTCAATATGGCTCCTTGTAAATCTTGTCGTTCTGGTAATGTGTAAGAAAATACTTCTCTCAAAATTCCTACTTAAGTTTAGTTATCAAAATTTATATGTGGATTTCAGGATTATTAATATCAAGTGGAGAGGGATTATATGTCTATTTAAACATACGTTGGTCTATAACATTGCAATTCATCTCTCATGTTAGCAGAAAACATCAGTTCATCTAAAATCCTTTTACTTATTTAATTGAAATTGCATAAGTAAAATATTTAAAAACCTAAAATGGCATTCTATTTTATAAAAAATCTTCAAGTATATTAGATTATTAGATTACTATTCTGTTACTTTAAAAATTAAGGTAAAATAACATTGCCCTACAAATATTTGTGTTAAATAACAACATAAAATATACACACAAGAGACAAATTAAAATACTGTACTTTCATTAATTCACAAACAACTAATGCATCATTATCAAATACACAGATTATAGTTTTTTACAACACAAAAATGTATTTTAACACAAACTACTGCTAACATATATAAAATATGTCTGCATATAATTCCAACTTGACACCCATATCACAGTGACATTTTTGCATGTTTCTTTTTCTTTGGTTTTAGCTAAATATTCTGAATGGATATTAAGAGTTCTGCCCTCTAGAGTAGCAGGGATATGGATTAACAGACACTTAATTACACACCTCTATTACCATCTTCTTTCATTACCAAATCGTTGCTTTTATGTCTTTAAATTTGGAGTAATCTTTAATTATGTAGATATTTTGTGAATACTGTCTAAGTAAAATTAAAGTACTCAGTATAACTAGGTACTTAGTATCTGATACTCACATATTAAACAGGTAATTATTTTTGTCAAGAATATAGTGAATTTCACACTGTTTCCTATATGAAAACTTTTTAACTTTTTTGTAAGCTTGTTCAGCAGTTCTTCATAAAAGACAATACAAAATATATTGTTTCGATTGTGTTTTGGAGAGGGATTGGGGTTTGGGATGGAAACATCCCAAATTTGGTGGTGGGAAGGTATAATGATGATGCGATTGGATTTGAATATTGAATGTAATTAAACATTGTGAACTAACTTATAACATTTAAAAATTTAAAAAAAGAGTAATGTGGAATTCATGCCCAATTCAATCAGCTTAATCAATGGCTGAATAAATAGCAGTGTTCTACACTATAAAAAAAAAGAATATAGTGAATAACAGGAATCATGGAGAAGAAATCAAATGAATAAGAAAAGGTTAAATGATGCACTGTCAGAACAGATGTTCATAATTATTCATGCCAAGGAAAATTATAAAACAAAAAAATAAAACAAATAGCAATTTTATAAATTTTCATAACAATACAGTTAAATTGATTATATAATCTATGACTGGCTGGTAATTAATATTCACTGTATCACTGTATCACTGTCAATATTATAAAATATAAGACATTATTTTAAATTCATCATTTTTTATTGTAGATATTTTTAGTTTGCACCATAGAATTTATAAGACTATGTTCAACTTATTTTAAATATTTTGATATTGTGTTAAGTGATCTTACTTCATTTTAACTACTCATGCATCACATATAAAAATGAGATTTATTTCTCTATTTTACTTTAACTGTAATCTTGCTAAAGTAACTTATTTTTTGTATACTTTCTGTGTCTTAGAAACTTTCTGCAAGCAATATACCTTCTGTGATTGTGTTCAATTTCTTTTTTCACAATCTGAAGGATGCATAAATATTTCTTATTATATGTGTGATGTCAGCCATCACATCAACAGACACTAAACATTTTTTCCAGTCTTGTGGAAAATTATCCAATATTTTGTGTCATAATAAATTGCTTGCTTTAGATTTTTCTTATAGGACTCTAAATGGAAAGAGAATGATTTCTTCTATTTATAATTATGTATCATTTTTATTCATGAATTGGTATAAGTGTGGCTCAAGCCATATTGGTATCAAGTAAAAATATCATCTGTATGCTCTCTTTATTTTGTGAATGTGGTGGAAAGGTCGAGCTGCAGCTGAATCTGACCAAGACAATGTTCATGAAAAACGAACTAGTCCCTGACGTTCCATTTGCTCTCAATGGAACAAACATCTCCAAACTCAGCAGCTATGTGCACCCGGGTCGAGAACTCAACATAAGGAACGGCTTGGTGCCAGAGCTGCGCAGGAAGAAGAGAGCAACGTGGAATGCCTTCAGGACCGTTGAAGAAGTGGTTAAGAGGATGAAGAACCTCCAGCTCTGGGCACATCTTTTCGACTCCACCATTCTTCCTGCACTAACATACGCCTCAGAGACCTGGGCCCTATGAAAACAGGACAAGAACACTATTCGGGTGTCCCAAAGACGAATGAAAAGAGCTATGTTGGGAACATCACATTTCACTTAAGTGAGAGAAGGAATCCGGAGTTCCGACCTTTGTCGATGATCAAGAATCAGGGACGCTGTCTCATTTGCCAAGGCGTCAAAAATCAGATGGGCCAGACTAGTAATGTGATTCAGAGACAACTGCTGGATTAGAGCTGTTACAGACTGGATTCCACGGGACATCAAAAGACCACGTGGCCACCCACCAAGGAGATGGTCAGACTTCTTCATCAAAACCCTAAAAAACCGGTTTGAGGCTCTTCGTGTTCCTAGAGCAAGCAGATACCATTGGGCTACACTAACACATGACAGGGACAAATGGAGACGTTACTGGCGCTCACTCAAGCAAATCGAAGATCAACGGGATGACAGGTGATACAAGTGATACAAGTGGTGGTTGTCTGGCTTTAAAATATCATACGGAAATTGCATTTCTGACACTTTCCTTTCAAGCTATCTGCCTGGTAAGTTGTTGGATTTTACTCGGTAATGCCAGTGAAGATACACAGTGGATATTTCTGTAGTGTTTCTAATTAGTTTATTTAAGTACTTCTGCTTTTTGTGTTGTGTGAATGGTTTTGAAGAAGAAAACCTTAAAAATGAATGTTCATCTTGGTTTTATTTTTTAATCTTTGTTTCCTGATATGATTAGAGAGAAAGAAACTATTTCTGTTTCATACAGTGAAGTGTTTTTTGCTGTTTTGTGAACCAGGTTAATACTTTGCTTAAATTCTCTTCATCCTTTCCATCAGAAATGCTCTTTTCCTCTAGAGCTAGGGCTACAGATGTGCCAGCAACTAGCTGAGTTCCTCTTCAGAAGTTCTTAGTCTAGAAGGACCACATCTCCAAGGCTTGACCATACATGGTCCTGGCATCTGAGAATGTAGGTGTTTGAGTGGGAGAGCCATGTGTAGGGCAAGCACAGTGAACACTCACGGAAATTGGGCATACAGAGGCCGCTTCCTAAGGCCAGCGTCTATCAATCATCACATTTCAGTATCTCCTCTAAGCTGAAGTTTACTTGAAACTATTGATTGCATCCGGCGGTCAGTAATATGGGAGGTCCAGTTCTAACAGAAGTGGTAGATTTGGTCCATGTGACAAACTCCTAGTCACATGGTCTTTATACTTCTGCTTCTTTATACTTCTGCTTCTAAGATCACACCAAAGTTGTTAGTGGGAATGGTTTCAAAAAAGGAAACCTTAAAAACGGATGTTCAACTTGGTTTTATTTTTATTTTTTTAATCTTTGTTCCCTGATCTGATTAGAGTAGAAGGAAACTATTTCTGTTATTACCAAGGTACAAAAGATGTGCATCTCAGTGGCAGAACAGTTACTAAATTATCACCTGTAGACACAGTGACATCAAATAACTAAAAGGAAAGTGCTTTGGGTGACAAAATAGTTGCTGTGATAGAACTCTGATAAAAATAAGAAATGGATATGTTTTACTAACTTTTTCTATAAGCACAAGAGAAATTGCTTCAGATAATATCAGGGCCTCCATCAAACTAATGTCCAAATAAGAGTCTAGAAATAATTCACAGTTTCACTCCTAGAAAAAAAAATGTATTCTTAAAGCCAAGATTCATGTGAACACAGTGCAAACTCCAAACTTACTAGAGGCTGTTTCAAACACAAATTTATTTCAGAGACTCCTAGTTTCTGTGGTGATGGTTCAAATACAAAGACTGATCTGAAGGTCTGACCCTCCACATGAATACAGGCAACTTCTGCTGAGCTGGCAGAGGAAGAGGCTCAAAAACACCAAGTGCCGTCAAGTTTATATCATCAATAATAGAGTAAAAGAGACCAAGAGAGCTGGTTTGCTCTTACCTCCACGTGAGCAGTAATGAAGGTGAGATGTTGCCCAGAGGTTTGCCAGCACTCATCCCCATAATTTCTTATTTTTTCCGGCCCTGATTAGATCTGGTCCAACATAACTCTGCATGCTGGGTGAATGACAACTTTATGACGGGCAAGTCACTGAAGAAAGACCTGCCTCATTTAATGATAGAAATCTGAGAAAATGTGTGGAAGTGAACCTACAGCAAACTGAAAGAGTGTGATGAGATTATAATTATCAGCAGAAACTTTGCATGTGAATCTGCTAGGCAGAAATTCTGAGTGACCTGGATTAGCTAAAGAATCTTCTAATGGTTCTAATGTCTAGTTCATTCAGTGGCCCTGTGGGGTAATCCAAGAATATCTACACTGTGTTCACTTAAACTGTCAACCCTGACATACATGAGGTGAAGTATTTCAGGACTTATTCTGGGAATTACAAGAGGGAGAAATTTTAGAAGTCGTAATACTAAGTATTGCACAATTTTTGACCTTCGCCACAGTCCATATAATATTCTCTTCATGGAGACTGGAGGAAATGATCCTTAACAAATGTCCCCAAAACTTGAAAGTGTTCATGATTGCTCTAACCTGGACATGACAAATGCCAGTGCCATTACTTATAGATAAGAAATGGAGAGGTGTCATTACCTGTATATGAGAAATGGAGGTGTCATTGCCTGTATATGAGAAATGGAGGTGTCATTGCCTGTATATGAGAAATGGAGGTGTCATTGCCTATATATGAGTAATGGAGGTATCATTCTCTATTGATGTTTTGACAGTACCAGAGTGCAAAGTAGGTTCTTGGGACTCTATAGGAAGGAAAGGATCATGTGGATGCAAGTATGCAGCAAGGATACGTATCATCCATGGCCAGACTGGTAGGATGCCAGGCCCACCATCAAAAAGGTGGTCCCAAGTATACTTCCACCAAGTGTGATCAGCCACCTGGTTGTTGTTCACATCTTCTGTGGATTTTCACATGTCAAGGACATGATGTACCATTCAGAATCACAACATACGTCTGGAGCAATAGTACAGCAGGTGGGGCACTTGTCTTTCAACCACCAGATCCCATATGGTCCCCAAGACCCACCATGAGTGATTCCTGAATTTAGTCAGGATGAACCCATAACAAAGCTGGGTGTGGCCCAAAACTGCCTGCCCCAAAACACAGGCATACACAGACACACACAGACACACAGACACACACACACACACACACACACACACACACACACACACTTAAAAAATACAGAATGGCATAGAATCTATGCCCAATCTTACAACGCAATTCCAAGTGCAACTGACCCTGAGTCTCCATTATTTGGATTGGGGTGAAATCTAGTTCAATCAAGATGATCTCATCTTCCTTCCCTCTCTGGATGCCACACTCCACTGTCCTAATCAACACTGCAAAGCCACTCACATTCTTATCCAGCTCTTCACAGGTTTAGGGTGAGGAGCAACTCAGCGCCCCTTATAGGATGACCATTAACTTCATACTCCATTGGTTTTGGTTCCTTTTATAAAATCAATTTCCTCAGCAGTATTAAATATTTTATTGACTCTTATTAAGATAATATTTGATCTATTTATGTGAAGATATTTTCCTTATTTTCATAACTTCTCTTTCCTTAACAATCTAGTTCTATTTATGTATTACTGGGGATTATTCCTGGTCCTGTGTTTAGGGCCAGTCCTGGAGGTGCTCAGGAGACCATATAGGCGTCAGATTCAATCAATGGTCAGTAGGATGCAAAGAAAATGCCTTATCCCAGAACTAGCGCTCAGGCTCTCATTTATGCTCTTTTAAACCTCTATGCCTTGTCTTAATTTTAATGTCTATCAACCATATTTCATATTTTATGGGTCATTGGTTTGACTGTTGTCTTTATTCAGACTTTTTTCACTAGTATACAGCAGGTCTTTGTGGATTGTATAATGTAAAGTACTTGGAATTTTATGTATTTCTTTGAGAAATTCAGTTTATTTTCTTAATAGTTTTTCAGGTAATCAATAAGAATTTTTTTCTTTCTTCTACCACATGCAATACATAATTGAGGACTATGTACACATATCTTTAAGTGTATTTAAGTATATGGCAGATAGCAGTCTATATATTTTAGCTTTATTTTGGATGACATTTTACTGTAAAATAAATGATATAGTTTAACATGAAATTCTTAATTTTAGTTATTCAAAGGTACTTAATTGAAAGATAACTAAATATAAGCACATTTACGATGCTTAAACTGGCTACAGAATATCTTCAGAGCGTGAGAGAGATGAAGTATAGCTTCTAAACCCAGAGTATAGTTTCCTCACTATGGAGTTGCCCAATTTTAAATCTCCACTGTTCAGTGTCATGGTGACTGGGCAATGCCAGTCTCTCCTGCCACTCTGAGTTTGGGCAGGGATCCAATTCCTTCTCTTGTGGCTTAGCTCCTGCTCTTAATACCTTTAGCAGGATTACAATCCAGCTGGAACGTTGTTTTTATCCCTCTGATCTCGCCCCTTCAGATGTGGGGAGGTTCTGGGGAAAGAATATCACTGCTACTGGAGCTGCAATCTGGGCGCTCCCTGAACTATACCACCTCAGGGTTTAGTTCTCTCGAATTCTAGTTCTCTCTTCTGAGAAATGAGCAGGACAATCCGGTATTCAACCTGAAAACTGGAAAAGAAACAATGAGAAAACACTGTGCTAAAAAACAGAGAATCGGCCCGGGAGACTGAACAAAGGAAGAGAGCGTGCTTTGCATGCTGGAAGCTGCGGTTCTTTCTCCAGGGATATATGGTTCCGAGCACAGCCAGGAACGAGTACTGAACGCCAACACAGGACAAAGTCTGAGCACCTCTGAGTGTGGCTCACAATTCAGAACAAAGTCAGAGAGATACAGAGAGATACGGAGAGAGAAACAGAGATACAGAGAGACATTCAGAGAGTTATTTAAAAGTATTCCTTCTGAAAGTATTAGTTTTTGTCATATTGGCAAAATGAAACTTCAATTTGCCTTTAGCCCCAAATCAAAGTGTCGTGTTTCTGAGAAGTGGCTGAGAGGTGTCAGAGGAAAGCAGGGCGACTCCTGGTTGGAACCGTGGATTCTCACGGCTTCTATTTGGGTTACTTCAGGTTTCTTGCACTATTAATGCTGCATTTTCCTTTTAAGCAGGCATTTAAGCCAAACATAGTCGATGGATCACCACATTTATTTTCTATTTTTTGCTTTTGGGTCACACCTGGTTATTCACAGGGGTTCCTCCTGGATCATGCTTTCAGGAATTACTCCTGGTGGTGCTTGGGACCCTATGGGATGCTGGGAATCAAACTTGGGTTGGCCTCATGCAAAGCAAATGCCCTACCTGCTGTACTATTGCTCCAGCCCAGTGGACCACCACTTTGTAATAAATAAACTGGAATTCACTATTGGCACAGACATCTGAACCCACTAAGTGGCATTTGAGCCTGTATTTCTACATCCTCATAGTATATGCCACAAAGTAGCTGAAATGAATTCTTTTATGAAATTAGTTATTAATGGTACTTATTGTAGATTTGAATAAAATAGCACTATTATTAGAAAACGGACTTTAAAACTGTTTACTAAAGAGTAAGTTTTTATAGAAAATGTTGACAATTTTCTTTAGTAGAGTAAATTTAAATGGCCTACAGGAGGACACTGAAATTGGCCATTGAGATTTGTCACTTAATGAAGCAAATACTATTTGTCTTGCTTAATATTCTTTAAAATTCTATCTGTGGGACTTTGAGAGACTGATTTTATATTTGAGAGGTTAATTTTGCCACATTACTTTTCTCCAAAATTGACATTGTGAAATAAAATGATGTTTCACAATCTGAGGAAACTATTTTAAAAAGCTTAAATGATAGTTTCCCTAATTATTACATAAGCTTTAATTTAGTGGGAATTAATTCAAATGGAGGCAGACTGCATTTCCTATTCTTGTTAGGCATTAAGTAGCATTAAACTCTGGATAAAATTGGTAGAGTTAACTATTTTTTTCATTTTCTATCCTGACTTGTGTCAATACAAAGGAATGTTTTTGTTTGAACCTAAAATCTGAACCCATGGACTGTGTTGTCCCAGATTTCCTTAAATTTTCCCATTTCCTGTGAAATTCAAACCCATAGAATGTGCTTAGGCTTATGTCAGAATTGCTTGCCAAAATTGACACCGGAACATTTTGCTGTCCTCACATCACAATCCTTTCTCTTTGCTTCTTTTTTCTTCATTTAAAAAAAAAATCAATTTGAGAGTTTGCAACATGAAAGCCTCCAACTTGCAGACACATTCTGCTTCTAGTGGTGAACAAAAACGTCCTCTTTGTTGAGTATCTTTTTAGTCTTTATTGTAGGCTTAAAAACATTTATCCCCATAATTTTCTAGAAATGCAATGTTCCTGCCGCACACTGGCCACCAGAGAGTCATCATCCCTTTGCCAGTGTCCTGGGTCCCATCCGGTTGGGTTCCAGCCACCTCAGCCAGGCTTAACTGATTCTGTTCCACAGGTCGACTCTCGGTCTGCTCTGCATAAACATGAGTGGCTAAAGGAGGGTGCTTAGTTTTAAGAAGCTATTTTTATATTCTGCCCTCTCAAAGTCACGTATTAGGTCAGAGAAATATTCAACAGTGACTAAATTTGCCTTCCAGCAACAAATAACACATTGTTTAAAGGAAATATTTTAAAATGTGGGTTTTTTTTAGAGACAGCATAATATTGCAATAGCATGAAGAAAAAAAATCTAGGCATTATCTGAGAAGTGCAATCAATGCTTTCAAATAAGCCACGGAATGTAATTCATTCCCATGTATATTGAAAATCAAACATGCTGGATTCATATAACATGTATCAGTAGTCTGAACTCAACTAATATATCCAATTTCATGTTTATTCTCTTTACCTGAGTGCTCAGTATGTCAATAGTATAGACAGTGTTACTGATACTTTAGTAAAAACTGACCTGTAAAACGAATAATTCAGATGTTCACTAAACCCTAGGTTGGACCCTTGTCCCTCTCACTGAGCGTGTCCAAACCAGGGAATACCTACAAACTTCCAGTTTCCTTCAGAGCAAAACTACAATGTGCGGGCTGTCCCCTGAGGTTTTACACTCTCCCAAACCATGCATCTCCAAACCCTGCTCACTGCCCTCTCGCTCTGTTTGAACAACTCCTTTCTACCTTGTTGCACCTGGAGTAGACTGTATCCATCCTGATATCAGTGCATTTAATAGAGCTCCCTGGCTTTCTATTCAACACTTAAGGACATGCTTTATATCAATGATTCATCCGTCACAAATAAGTGAAATGTCTCCTATGCAATGAGACTTTCTTAAACTTTGATTAAACCTTCAACCCCTAGCCGGGAACCTTCATTAAAAGTAAAGTATATCCCTTGCATGCATGAACTCTGGGTTTAATAGACACACACACAAATTTTAAAAAAATCTCAACCTCCATTTTACTCATATTACTTGATACCATTCACTTTAATTGCTTGGGGAGTTGGGGGGGCACACTTGCCCACATGCCAGTGTTGGAGAGTTGCTCCTGGCAGTGCTTAATTGGGATCAATCCTGGTTCTCCCGATGCATAGCATGTGCTCTGGCTATTGAGCTAGCTTTCCTCCCCCAATTGTACCTTAAAATATTTGTTAGATATTACTTTTAGATTAATAGTATAGATTTAGGGACAAGTGGTATTTTTTTCATTTTTATTGGAAGCTGTACTATATATTCTGTGCTTGAAAAGATTGAAAATATTGAAAAAAGTTGATTTAAAAAAGATGAAAAAATTCAACTTTTGCATTTTTAAAAAATAGATTTTGAATATTCATTTGAATCAATATGTCATTTGCAGACAGCAAAATAAAGACATGAAAATAGTAGTAACAATGTTATTTGGGGGTGCACACCCAGTATTGACTGGAAATCTCTACTGGGGCAGCCCAATTGCTGTGCTCTGATTCTGCAGGGGAGGACGGACCTGGGTCCTGAGGGCAAAGCAAATACACCTGAGCCTTGGCACCCCCTGCACGGAAGAGAGATGCACCCAGGCCTTTGAGCCCCCCTGCAGGCAAGGCAGATGCACCCAAACCTTTTTGCCCCAACCCATGTCAATAATTCTCTTTTTTAAGGACTGGAGCGATAGCACAGCAGGTAGGGTGTTTGCCTTGCACATGGCCAACCCGGGTTCGATTCTTCCATCCCTCTCAGAGAGCCCGGCAAGCTACAAGAGTATTCCGCCCACACAGCAGAGCCTGGCAAGCTCCCCGTGGCATATTTGGTGTGCCAAAAACAGTAACAACAAGTTTCACAATGGAGACATTACTGGTGCCCGCTTGAGCAAATCAATGAACAATGGGACGATGGTGCTACAGTGCTACACAAAAATACTTTCTATAGTTAAGTGCTCATGAAGGTCTCTCTCCCTCCTTCACCTACGCTCATCTCTGCCTACCTACGCGCTCTCTCTCTCTCATGGTCTTGATCCACAGCATTTAACATGTAAGTTCTTTAGCATTTTTCCTATTTTCCATATATGTGTACACATACATGAACTAGAGAAAGAGAGAGAGTGTGATTTATTTATGCCAATGGGAAAATTTCTTTATCACAAAATCTGTGGTGCTCATACACAATTCCCCATAAGTTTTGTAATATCACACTTGCATCATGTTTTTTATTTCGTCTTTTGAACACGTGGTTCAAGAACATTTAATTTTAGGATTTCGTGCATAATATATCCCCATGCCACATTGTCCACCAGAAGTGTCACTTCTCTTCACTACTGTCCCTTATATCTTCCCCACGCCAGGAGTCATTTTCCTACTGAACACTCTTCTCAGTTTCTCTAGCCTTTGGGCATTGGTTACTTGCCTAGTCTTTTGTTTTTGAAATCTGACATGAGAAGAGATCATTCTCTCCTTCCAACTTTTCTAGCATGATACTTTGCGGATCCATCCACCTAGCAGCAAATTTCAAGATTCGATTTTTACTTAAAGCTGAGTACTATTCTACTCTGTACATGTACCATAGTTTCATTATCCAGTTGTCTGTTCTTGGACACTTCAACCGCTTCTAGCTTTTCACTGTTCTGAATAGTGGTGCAATAGCATAGGGGTGCTAATGTCTTTTCCAAATGAGTTTTGGATCCTTTGGCGAGAAGCCAAGAAGGTGACCACCACACTTGTACAGGTTCTATAAACCTTGACAGACAGTGGCCTGAGCACTGATGTTTGCATGTGCCCATTCTATCTCCATAGGTCCTTGCTCTTAAATCATATAAATTGTTTTCTTCACCCTTTCTCCCCCTTCCACCCTATACTTCTCTCTTTCTTTTTTCTTTTTCTTCCTTTTATTTTTTATTACTTTATTTTCTCTTTTTAATTTCCTCTGGTCTAACGGCATTTCGAAAACTATCTGAGGGGCCTGAGCAATAGTACAGGGACTAGGACATTCGCCTTGCATGCGGCCATCCCGGGTTTTATCCCAAGCATCCCATATGGTCAAAACTATCAGGAGTGGTTATTGAGTACAGAGACAGGAGTAACTCCTGAGTGTGCCTGGTGTGGCCCAAAAGTTAAAAGAAAACTATTTGAGAGCAAAATAAAATGATAAAATAATGGTTATTATAGCCTTCATAAACTAACTTGATCAAGAAATAATATTATTTTTAAATGCTTGGTATTTTATGTAAAGCTTATATTGTTTGCTCATCATTCGATTGAATTCTACATTTAAAACTCATAAAACCCTGAATTAGACTTTTAAAATTAAAACAACATAAGCATCATGATTCAAGATGATTATTATTAGTGAAAAGTTCAGTTACAGGAGAAAAGATAGGTATCCTTTTTAATTTAAAGCGAGTATAAGAAAAGAAGGTTGGGTTTACCTTGAATTTTTTAAGGAAAGTTAACCCAAACCACACTACTGAGAGCAATCAGAAGTAATCAATACTTCATAGTTTTATTATTTTCACAATTTGAATATCTTGGTTGAAATAATAAATGTTTTAGTATCAACTGGTATAAAGGGAATATATAATAGCTGATAGACCAGTAGGCATGAATGACAGAAATGTTAGTTTTGAGGACTGGAGCTATAGAACAGCTGGTAGGGCTCTTGCCTTGCATACTCGAGACCCAGTTTCAATTCCTAGGATCCTGTAGAGGCCCTTGAGCCTATCAAGAGTAATCACTGAGCACAGAGTCAGGAGTAGTCTGTGAGCAGTGCTGGGTGTGCCCACAAAAAAAGACAAGAAAAAAAAGGAAAAGTCCATTTTTGTGTTCACATTTAATTATCTACCAGGCCTTTTCAAAATTCTGTCATAAAACTTCAATTAACTGCTATAAAGAAAACTGCTAGGATTAGCTCAACTCTATATAAATTGTTCCTGGTATGTTAATAAAGTAATAGCTCATCAGTCTAAGAAAACCATGTCCAAGGCCCAAGCAAGACGAAAATAATACAGAGAAAAGAGACACAGAATCATAAACAATGTGCTAGAAAAGTGAAAACATCATAATAAATTGCTTCATTTTCTCTGAGAATGACCATAGCTTCCCATAATCCACTTGCAAAGATTTCTGTGTATTTTAGTGCTATTTCACTTTTCATAGTCTCCACTGACTTATATAAGTAAAAGAGAACTTTGTTATCTTTGCTGAGTAGACAGAATACTGCTTTTCAGAAAAATGCATCATAAAACTAAAGTCATAAAATTATTAGAAATATTACTAATAAAGTAAAGCAATACAAGTTGTGAGTGACTGATTTACTTTATCAAAAGAAATCATAATGCTAAATATGGATGGACATAAACTTTGAAATGTTTCCTTGAAGAATAGAAATTTTGTATATGAAAATTTTTTCTTTTAGCAATAAAATTATAAAGCCAACTAGGAAAGCATTTTTCTGGTGCTTCACCTGCCATTCCACCATCTCTATCTGTGAGCCAAAAATAAACACCCTGAACCTTTTATAACAGCTGTCAGGAGAAAGCTAAACAAAGTCCCCATTCGTCTTGCTCACAGTCATTTTAGCCTTTAGCAGATGTGTTCTTTGAACAAATTTATTGGCCTTATGAATAAAGATCAGCATCACTCTGCTCGACTCTTGGGAAGAATATTATTCTACTGTAAATGGACATAAAATTTGATGAAATAAAAGCTTGGAAAAGGAAAACGTTTTTAAACTAACTTTTCTTTTTTCTCTTTTTCCTTCTTTTCTTCTTAGGCTGCAAATAGCCTTGCTCAGGGAACACTGCTGGTAATACTTGGAGGAGGATGTGAGGTGCAAGGGGTTAGAACTTATGCCAGATGTATGCATGGTGATGTATGCGTGGTGATGTATGCCTTACCCCTGGACTATCTCTCCTGACCTAAACCAAATTTTATTAATACAACATGTAAATGGTTTTCTTGAGTATTTTTAATGACTCTATTATACTGATTAGCAACTTCCTCTGTATACATGTGAATAAAACAAAGTGGAAATTACACTTACAATTTTAGGTATAAAATTAATAATTGAACTTAACTATAGTCTATGATTATATGCAGCCTGTAATTTTTTTAAGTTACATGGCTTATTTATTTATATTCATCAAGAAATATGGACTCCTCTTAAATATCTTCATGACATTCTATTATAATTATAAAATTACAATTATACTCATATTGATAATTAGGATTCTTTATGCTTAGTCAAAATTCTACAAAGAAGAATTATCACTGTATCACTGTCATCCTGTTGTTCATCAATTTGCTCAAGTGGGTGCCAGTAACATCTCCATTCGTTCCTGTTGTGTGCTAGTGTAGCCCGATGGCATACTGGGGGCTTCTTTAGGGTCAGGGGAATGAGGACTGCCATTGTCACTGTTTTTGGCATATTGAGTACACCACAGGTAGCTTGCCAGGCTCTACTGTTTGGGCGGGATACTGTGGATATCTTGCCTGGTTCTCCGAGAGGGATGGAGGCATTGGGGGCGGCCTCTAGTCGCCTTTACAGGTGTTCCCAGTCTACCGAATGTAAGCTTTTGGTCGACTGGCATGTTGTAAGGATCTGCACACTGACAAACGTGCACCTGCCTGCGTCTCTGGGCAGCACTGGGACATCTGAGGCCTCAGGTTGATCTCCTTGAGGTTGATGGAGTGCGCCTGGAGGGTGAGCAGGACCCTATTGGGGAGGGTCTGTGCCAGGCCAAACCCTGCACTGAGTCCCAGGTCACCCAGTGGTTGGCTGACAGCACCCCACAGTGATGAGGCACTGTGCACACTGCCGCCACGGCTCTATGTCTGACTGCGCTGCGACTAGGTCCGGTGATAATGAGGCCACCACCGCCATGGTTTATCCGTGCCCCGTCGATGCCATTTTGTCCGAATCTTGCAAAACAGCTGGCAGTGTCCTTCAGGAATCACACGTAGAGTTCCAGCATGTCCATCAGGAATCACAGAGAAGAAGAAAACTATCTAATTATTGAATGCTTTTTGAATATTGAGGATACATACAGTTTAAAATATGAAATTGTGCTAAATTTGCTTAACATATCAGCAAATTTCTTTTTCAACAGAATTATAGTGTGACAGATGTCAGCGCTATCAAAAGCATTCATGGAGTACCTTGATGAGAAGACTAATAAGCTAACAGGTTGCAGTTTTTCAGGGTCACAGCTATATTAGAAACAGAGATTTCCTAAGTACTGATCAGACTACATTTATTTGGAAAGTTATTTAACCTGCTTTGCCTTTAGTAGATTCCCTTTAAGTCAGGAATCCAGCAAGATATTATCTTTGCTGTTTGACCTTTTCCGTTGTAAGGGCATACATTATCAGGGCTAGGCAACGGGCTTGCTGAGGTCATGTGGCATTTAAATTACATTCCCAACAACATAAACTCCCTCATATCTGGTCACACAGTAAAGTTACCTGCATAGAATACCTATGGAAATAGTTGTAGTTTGATTTTGATATTAAAAAGATCAAACAAAAAACTATTGTATTGATATTATGATGACAGACCAAAGTTCTCTTAGACAACTCGAAGAAGGAAAATAACCAGGTTTCAGCAGCTGGGAGGAAGAGACAACTGGGCATCAATACATTCTTACGTTGGATGTTTTAATAGCAGCTTCATTCTTTCTGATGGGTCAGTGACTTTTGTCACTGATTGCTCCTGCAACAATCATATAACTGAAAAGGAACTCGCGAAGATTTTAATCTAGTGTTTATGCCTACCACAGTCTTGATGAGAAGACTAATAAGCTAACAGGGTTGGAAAGATACAGAGCTTCTGACCAGCTAGGACAGCAAAGATGCTCGAAACAGCTAACCTGAGACCTGGAGACTCTACAAATCAGCATTGTCAGTTTTAGGCCAGTTGCTTCTCACTATACAGAATTCAGTTAGAGTTTATGCCATAACATCTGAGAAACATTTTTTCATCTTCACTTCAATAATGGCACCCCAGATGTTAATAGAGAGTAAAAGGCTTTACTCTGTGTTCAACCATTTCTAAAAGTGGAACAGTGAGATAAAGTGACTTTCTCTAGAAAATGTATGACTTGTCAGAAAAGGACTGAAACATTTTATCCGTCCATAGCCTCATGATTCAATTAAACATAACTTTTTTATACTAGAGTTATTTTAGCTGTTATGAATGAGTTTTTTCAAAATTTATCATTAATATTTAAAAAATGTCATAAAATATGTAAACAATGAATGATGTTTTCCAATTTTATATATATTTCTTTGATTACTTCTAATATTTATCTGCTTCTTATTATAATACAAGTTGTTTTATATCCTCCACATTTATCAGAATTAAATTTAATTTGTCATGGGCCCCTCTGCTCCTAAAGCCGATGATCCGAGAGGTCTTCTAACCCATTTTGGCACCCAGAGAGGCTTCTTACAGAAAGGCATCTAGACTGTGAGCTGTGCTACAACCCCGTGCCACCCGGGGAGGGATTTCCCCTCTCCACCCTGTTTTTCTGCATGGAAAAAGGTGGCGGCAGCAACATCCACGTGGCGAGAACCACCTCCTAAGACTCCCAATCCAGAGGTATGAGTTTGCAGTGATCTGGCTTGTAGAAGGTCATGGGGGGGCGGGGTGTAGGATAACATAGCCTCAGTAATTTAGATTTATTGGGTTACTCCCATTACAGTGCTCCTATTCCTCTTTGTTTATTTGTAGCTTCTTTCTTAGTGTTCTGTTGACTTGTAAATAATGTTTTTCTCTTCTCCTTGAGCCCTTTGCAAAGTTTATTCAGAGCAAGTCCTTTTTGTATGAACACAGGAAGACTTAACAAATGTTATGCTTTTGTAACCTGGGAGTCATTTAATGACTCTACATGATATTTTCCTCCAGGGCATCTGTTCTCTTGACCTAAGCCTCAGCTGCCCTTACTTCCTAGCATTCCCAAAGCAGGGTCCCCGAGATGGGACAAGAAGGACCCAGGGCAAGCAGTGAGTTGTATGCTACCCTGGCATCGAGATGGGCCTGGCCAAAGTGCCTAATGCTTAACTATAAGTTAAGAGCTTGATCATGGACAAATGTTGTCATAATCTAAACAGTGATAACTAGATTCGGACCCTGCTAGGGTGAGGAATGATTAATCTGGCCTGAGTGCTGTGGTCTGAGTCTGTGGCAAGATGTTGCCAGGAGAGCTGCCTTGCAAGCCTCAATGTATCCCTTGCTATGTCCATACAAAAATAACTAGTATTAAGATGTTAATAAGTTCCTGGACTAAGGAAAAGAAAAAAACCTTAAGAGTGAGGAAGGGCTTTAAAACGCCCCTAGGTTATGTTCCCTTTAAACCTGACAGCCCTCAGGAAGGGCTTTATTATGTTGATTTTGCTACCTGGCTGGGTGTAACCTAGGGGCAAGGGCAAGAGAGAAAAAGGAGACAGAGAAGCCAGAAAGAGCGTGCAGTTGATCCAGAGAGAGGCTGCTGGGAGTGCTGGAGATGAGAAAGGTGGAAGATTGAATAAACAGTAACTAATCAGCAACCAGCTTGGTTCTCGTTCTTCCTTCGCCTGTCCCTGACCACCGGCCGTCCCGATCCAGTCCACACACTGCGGTTCCGGGCGGGCGGTGAGACAGAGCCGCCCAGAGAGCCCTCGAGTGCACTCGCCCCTCGGCAAGCTTTAGTTTTTTACACGGGGGAGGGCATTACCGGCATGCTCTCCGCCCAGATAAGATCAGGAGCTGCCGCTCTAGAAACAGACCCTCTGCTCCTAAAGACTATGATCCAAGAGGTCTTCTAACCCATTTTGGCACCCAAAGCGGCTTCTAACAGAAATGCATCTAGACTGTAAACTGAGCTAAAGTATCAGAAATCCAAAAAATAGAAACCTGAAAGCTTTGTATTTTTTTCACAGTGATTCAATAAAATAAAAACTTAAAAAAAAATTTCATTTGTCATATGTGAACCAATTAAGGAGCAAATTACAAGTGTATTGTGATGCACCAAATATAAACATGAACATCCATAAAAAAATCACTTTTTTTCTTCTAATTTCTTAACTGAAAATTCCCAACATTTTAATCCCTTGTATCACTTATATCACTTGTCATCCCGTTCTCATCGATTTGCTCGAGTGGGCACTAGTAATGTTTCCATTTGTCCCTGCCCCATGTGAGTGTACACCAACGGCGTCTGCTCACTCCAGGAACACAAAGAACATCAAACCATTCATTCAGGGTCTTGACAAAAATGTCTGACCATCTCGTAGGCGGGTGGCCAGGCATTCTTTTGACATCCCATGGAATCCAGTAGGTAACAGCTCTACTCCAACAGTCATCTCCAAATTGCATTATGTGTCTGGCCCATCTGATTTTCAACACCTTGGCAAACAAGAAAGTGTTCCTGAGTCTCAATCATCGACGGAGGTCAGAACTCCAGATTCCTTCACTCATTTGAGTGAAACGTGATACTCCAAGCATAGCTCTTTTGATTCCTCTATGGGAGACTCCAATAGTGTTCTTGTCCTGTTTTCCTGGGACCCAGGTCTCTGAGGTGTATGTTAGTGCAGGAAGAAGAGGGGAGTCAAAAAAGATGTGCCCGGAGCCGGAGGTTCTTCATCCTCTTAACAACTTCTTTGATGCTCTTGAAGGCCTTCCACACCATTCTATTCGAACTGCACAGCTCTGGTGCCAACTTGTTCATCAGGTTGAGTTCTCAACCTAGGTATACATAACTGCTGAATTCGGAGATGTTTGTTCTGTTGAGAGCAAATGGAACATGAGGAACTAGTCCATTTCACATGAACATTGTCTTCATGAAATTCAGCTGCAGTCCGACCTATCCACACTCACGGTTGAAGTCAGTCAGCATTTGTGCTGCTTTACTAATGTTTGGTGTTATTAGAATGATGTCGTCAGTGAAGCAGAGGTGGTATAGTTGTCAACTGTCTATCTTCACTTCCATGTTTTCCCTTTACAGTCTTTGCATGACATTTTTGAGGGTGGCATTGAAGAGTTCAGTTAAATGGTATCACCTTGCCGAACCCCTCTCTTTTATGTCGGTGATTACTTCCTTGTAGGGTGAGATCCCGGTGGTGAATCTGTAATAGAGCTCACAGAGGATCCTGATGTTCTGAGTTTGAACGCCCTGTTTGGCTAGGGCTTTGATGACCACATCAGTCTCAAAAGAATCAAAGACCTTCTTTAAATCTATGAACGTTAGACAGTGAGGCATCTTGATCTCTCATGAAACATCAATGATCTTGGTCACCATGTGCATATGGTCGATTGTGCTGAATTTTTTTGGACCCGGCTTGCTCACATGGTTGTCCTTAATCTAGTGTTCTGCCAATCCTGTTCAGGATGACTCGAATTAACAACTTGTAGATGACAGACAACAGGCAGATGGGTGTTGTAGATGTTGGGGATGTCTCCCTTCTTGTACAACAGAATAGTCCTGCTGGTGTTGCATTCAGACAGGGAGCATGTGAAGTTTAGAGCCAATGTATTGATGAGTACTGGCAGCAGATTCTTCAGATGTTTAGGTCTGACCTTGTCTGGACCTTGCTGTACATTTCTTTACTGATGAAATGTCATGTCTAATTTCAGAAGGGAGAATGCTTGGAACGACATATCCATCCTGTGGAATTTGGCATGTGGGCAGGTGGATGTGGCTATCGAGTAGAAGAGATCCAAGTAGAAGCCATTGATAACCTTTTCCATTGCACATCTGGAAGATGTGATAGATCCATCCATAGTTGGCAAGGACAAGCACGTGTTGCGAATCCTTTACCCAGCTTCTGCTGCATTGGCCAACACTGCTGCTATTCTCTTTTTGAGGTCTTCCTTTATTGCTTTTCTGCACAGCTTTGTGAGCTCAGATATTAGTTTGTGATTGCCTGAGGCTCAAGCCAAACCACATTGGCGAATGAGCTCCAGAGTTTCCTAAGACAGGTGTCTTTTTGTGGCTTTCTCACTCTGCATTCCTCACACAGTCATGGAGGTGCTGAACCAGTCCATCGCATTCCTTGTAGATGTTGTCAATGACGGCATCTTCCCATATTGCTGCAATAGTGCTAAAGAGTTTTTGGTTATTCTGGGAGTTTTCTTCTAAGCTTTGCAGCCCTTTCTCCCCACTCCATGAAGTAGAATTTCGCACAAAAGAGAAGGTGGTCCGATCCCATTTGGAATTTTGCAACAACAGCAACATTGGTCATGCAAAACCGTCTATTGAATATGACGTCGTCAATTTCTTTGTTGAACTGTCCACCGGGAGACTCCATGTCCAACATTTAGATTCAGCCTTCTGGAACTCTGAGTTACCATGAATGGTCTTGGTCAACATGATGAACTCAGACAGTCTCTGTTCATTCTATTCTAGGCCCTGGGTCACAATGTGAAGTTCTTCGGGTGACCTTCTCAGTCCTATCGTGGCATTAAAATCACCAACAATTACCTTGTAGAAGGTGTGGTCTTTATAGAATTTCTCCAACTCCATGTAGAGCTTCTCAATTTCTTCCTCATCGTAGTTGGATGTTGGTGCATAGGCATGAAGCTGGAAACTGCCAGCATGAGTCATATTTATTCAGGCTATTTAAACTAATCGATACTCATGACCAAGTGCATGTTGACAAGGACACAGACACCACCGACGCCTCTGTTGTTGCATGTTCCGAGGAACAGTTCTTCTCCAGTGTCGAAAATGGCATGATGTGATCTCTGTCTTCTCATCTCGGTCAGTCCAGTGATGTCATACTTGATCTTCTGTGCTTGCATCATCAGTTCCTGAATGGATGCTTCAATGCTGGTATACATGTGTTGAAAGTACAGACATTCATTTTAGTCCCTCTTCATTTTGGCAGCCTAGTTCAGCCCTGAGATTTTATTAGCCTCTCCTTACTCATCCTTCCCTATGCTGCCATATTGAGGGCTCTTTTAGAGCCAGGGGAATGAGGCCCATTATTGTTACTGTTTTTGGCATATCAAATACGCCATGGATAGCTTGCCAGGCTCTGCCATGCAGGCAGGATACCCTTGGTAGCTTATCATGCTCTCAGAGAGGAACAGAGGCTTTTAAGATGGCCTCCAATCATCCTTACAGGTGTTCCCAGTCTTCCTAATGCAAGCTTTTCGTCGACTGGCATGTTGTAACGATCTGCGTGCTGACAAACATGCATCTGCCTGAATCTGTTGGCAGCACCCGTTGGTTCACTCTTCACAGGTTGGCACCTTTGTCATCCCCCCGCCACAATTAGGTGGTGAACCATTGAGGGGGAAACATCGAGGGGGCCTCAACATCTACAGTGCTATAATAAAAGGAAAATCAAAACTAGAAAAAAATATATTAACTACAGAAGAATACCTTTGACTGAAAATATTTACATTTTTAGCTATTTTAGAATTCAAGTTAACCCAAAATTTTGAAAATATTTGGCCTGAGAAGAAATTATAAGATGTGATTATGTGTTAGTTATTAGAAAGTTTGGTAAGAGTAAACCTTATAATTAGCATTATTAACATTGTTAGTAAATTATTAAATTATGCTTTACATTTGTTCCTATCATAATTAAGAAAGAGAAAAATAAAATAATTTTTATTAAACAAAATATATAAGCTATTGAACAAATAAGTAACAGTGAAATTTTAATATAAAAATTAAAAGCTAGGGCCTGAGAGATAGTTCAATGGGTAGGGTGCTTGCCTTGCATGCACCTGACAAATGTTTGATTTCTGGCACACATATTTTAGATTATTTTTTTAACGTTTTACTTCTTGGGTCACACCTAGTGATGCTCAGGGATTACTCCTGGCTCTGCACTCAGGAATTACTCCTGGCGGTGCTTGGGGGACCATATGGGATACCGGAGATTGAACCCAGGTCAGTCGCTTGCAAGACAAATACGCAACCTGCTGTACCATTGCTCCAGTCCCTCTGGCACACATATGGTACCCTATTGCCCTGGCAAAAGTTATCCATGAGCTCAGAACCAGGAGTGAGCCCTGAGCATGAATGAGTGTGTCCCCATCCCTAAGTCCCCCCGAAAACCTTTGAGTATATGCAGCTTAAAATATAAAGGCATTAACGAATGCTTACAATACTACTTTTTATATAGTATAATTTGAAGAAAGAGAATGTTGAGTTTCCAAATTACTGAGAAATGCCCTATCACCTTGTATTATACTTATGTGAATATATCAATTACATTTAAAATGTTAAATGTAAAATATTGATAGATGCATGTTAGTTTATTACTATATGGGGGGATGTATTGATGGGATATTCTTGAAATGAGTCCAAGCTAATGCATTTATAAGATACACGAGATCCATAAAGATTGGTCATCCATTTGAAAGAATTGCCAAATAACCATACTCTGGAAGAAAGTGCCTGCACTCAGTCTATATTTTCTGGGCCCTAGCTACATTTCAATAATTATTAAATTTTCATCAAAGGTAAATAGAAAGGCATTACAGGATGTATACCTTCTTACAGGATTCAAAGCCAGGACTCGAATAGATACTTGTACACTCATAGCAATATTATTCATAATTGTCCAAAGGTGCAAGTAATCCAAGTGTTCATTGACAAATAAATGGATAAATAAAATGATATATTTAGATAATTTATTATTCATACTCAAAAGGAAAAGAATTCTTATACAAACTCCAATATGAATGAACCTTGAACACATTTTGCTAAGTGATATACGCTAGATAAATAGGGAAAATGTTTTAGGATGCCAGTTCTGTGAAGTAGCACGTCTTATTCAGTTTATGGTGATAGAAGGTAGAAAGATGAATGCCAGGGACTGAGGGCAGGGAATTTTGAATTATTTTAAATATTCAACATTTCAGTTTTTAGGGTGAAAGTATTCTATAGATAGAAAATGAAAATTTTTGTACAGCAATTAAATACAGTTTTTATCACAGAATAGTACCCTGAAAATGTTTAAAAAGGTAAATGTAATGCGGTCTGTATTAGAATGGGAACTACTTGGGTTGTGGCATGCAGTTGTTCTCATCTTGCTACCCCATAATTAAGGAATCAACAACAACCTCTGGGTCACCAGATGTCTGTTCAGTGTCTAGATCTACTAATTTTTTCTTCAGAACCTGCATATGAGTAGAACTGTGAGATATATATATATATATATATATATATATATATATATATGAGGAACTGTTGGGTTGAGATCTCAAAACAGAAATTTGAAAGATGAGAGAAAAGTTGGTCTTGGAAAATGTCACCTTGATTTACAGAAGTGGGCAGAGAAGAGAAGATTCCCCCGATGCAATCATTTTCATGGGAGGAACACAGCTTCAGGTCGTTGTGGTGTGTGGCGTGTCCCTTTGTACCAAGGGTCCTGGCAAAGTGGCGATGAGGAGTTTATTCATGGAACAAAAGTCCCAGTAGCCTGTGCTCTGTAGTAGCCAACAGCACAAAGGAGAGCGCTGAGGCCGAAAGTGGCACGTCCTCTATGGAAGCCGCCTGGCAAATTTGTCATGCCACACTTGCTTCCTGACGGAAGAAGTAGAGATGGTAGAAATCTACATGGGTTCTCTTCTGTATTTGTAGGAGCAGGTCCCCATATTGCCCCGTGTGCTCAGGGAGGTGACAGGGCCTGCCACACTGATATTTAAATGCTGCCAACGCATCCTCGACAAAGAGATATTTTAAGAGGAACAAATTTCAACAGACGGTACATGGACATGGGGGGTCTTGGGAGTACATCCAAGTCCTCAACACCATACATATAGAAATGGCCTACTGATGTCTTCTTCTTGACGGTGACACCAGGAATCCTTCAAGCCACTCTCCAGCATGGAGTGTGCATGCAGAACCAAGTCTAGGTCACAGCCGTAACCCAATTATTGAAACACACAAAACTGAAAGGCAGAGGGACGAAAGGATTGACTCCTATTGCGGAGTTGCCAATTTGACCTCAGTTCCATTTGTTTTGGTTTGGAGGCTACAAAGAGCAATAATTCAGGGTTCATTTCTAGCCCCGTCTTCAAAGGTTACTCCTGGCAATTCTCAGAGGACATTATGGGTGCCCTGTGCAAGGAAAGTTCCCTGAATCCCCAGGCCAGCCTGTGCAAGGTCAGGTCCTGCCCACTGTGGTCTTGAACCCTGCACCCTTAGCATGCTGCATTTTAGATTCTTGTTCAGACTTTCATGAAACCTTATGCTCTGGCTCATGTATAGTCAGTGGTCTTGAGTCTTCGTGCTGGCAAACAGGCAAACAGAGTTATGGTTATGTGAGAAAAGCACTATTGAACAGTACTGGGGACTAGGCTAGGAGCTGCTTCAAAACGACGCAAGGAAGAGCCTCTGGGACTCAGTGGGTAAGAGTACTTGCCCTGGTGTCTTGTGGAGAACTGCGGTATTTCCAACAATTAGAAAAACAACACAGCCTCATTACAGAATGACATTTGGGCCACGTCAACGGAAGCAGAAGTCCTGACTGATTAGGGTCAACTAAGGCATGGTGGAAAATGATGGATTTCAGACAATCTGTGGACGAGTTGCCGCAGCAAACACCAAAGTTCCTCCCATTATGGGAGATGTGTGCTGAGAGTAGACATAGAATCAAACATGATGGCTTCCTAGTATCTGTATCATAAACTGTAGCACCTCAAAGTAGGGAGAGAGTAAGAGAAATTGTCTGCCACAGAGGCAGGGGAGGGAATGGGTGGTGGAAGGGATACTGGGGACATTGGTGGTGGGAAATGTACACTGGTGAAGGGATGGGTGTTTGATCATTTTATGACTGAAACTAAATCATGAAATATTTGTAACTGTATTTCACAGTGATTCAATAAAAAATAGGTTCTCATTAACTCTTCCCTCCCTTCTTCCCTCCCTCCTTTCTCACTCCATCTCTCCCTTCCTCCCATCCTCCACCCATCCCTCCCTTCCTTGCTTCATTCCTTGCTTTCTCCCTCCCTCCCTTCTATCTCCTTCCACCCTCCCTCCACCCTCCCTCCCTCCCTCCTTTTTTTCTTTCTTCCTTCCCTCTCTCTCCCTCCCTCCCTCCCTCCCTCCCTCCCTCCCTCCCTTCCTTCCTTCCTTCCTTCCTTCCTTCCTTCCTTCCTTCCTTCCTTCCTTCCTTCCTTCCTTCCTTCCTTCCTTCCTCTCAAGAGTGAATCCACTATAAATTTTTTTGGTCTTATTTTGGAACACACTTTGCTGTACTCAGTGGCTGTTCCTGACTCTGTGGTCAGGGCTCATTCCTAGAGGGGCTCTGAGGACAGTATGTGGTGTCAGGGATAGAACAGGTCCAGTAACACGCAAGGCAAGCCAATTGCTCACGTACTATCCAGACCCCCAGGCCCTAGTATGAAACTCAATGCTAGGGCAGGGTAGGAGATCAAGAAGGAGACTTACGGACACCAATGCCAAGCATCTCTCTGGACAGGCTCCAGCTCCCCTTTGTTCTTCAGACTGTGCAGGGGCTCTCATTGGAGCTGACCTTGCTAAGCTAGAGTGGTGCTCAGATGCCCGGGGCTCACCTGGAGGTGAAGGAAAAGAGCAATAGCAGAGGATCCCTGTGCCAGGAGGGAGACCCTCCTTTCTCCACTAGACTCTTGTCCTCCAGATGTTCGGAGTAATTCCAATGGCATTT
This sequence comes from Sorex araneus, assembly GCF_027595985.1. NCBI lineage: Eukaryota > Metazoa > Chordata > Mammalia > Eulipotyphla > Soricidae > Sorex > Sorex araneus. The sequence goes on from NC_073303.1 coordinate 377,098,710, forward strand.
ACTGCAACTGCACAAGGCAGAGATTATAGTCCTAACATACTCTCTCATTTTCAACTTTTGCATGGTACAATTTTTGCCATGCACTTGTGTTGGTTTTTGTATGCTTGCCTCTCAATTTTTCTACAAACTTACTTCTGTTTGCTCTGAAGAAAATGTACCTCTAAGTCCTTTCCTTTCGCTTTATTTTCTGAGCAATTGATATCAGGATGATGTTGGTATTTTTTTCACACTCATTGCATTTCACCAGCTCTTTTTATTTTAACTTAAATGACAGTTTTTCAAGAATACTTACATGAAAATACATCTCAGAGTTCTTGGTCATGATTCTTTGAGTTTTGCTTCAACTGTTCATTAGAAAATTGTTTTTATCTATTTTCAATTTTGTGATTTTCTTATCAATGTTCAATTTCCTTCCATCATAGAAAATAATGCTAATAGAATATGATAAATGACTAAAAGTGAGTTAATGAATTATATAGTATTTGAAAATATGAGTATGTTATATTTGTAATTTGTTTATCTTAAGAAATAAGCATGGATTTTAATGACTGCCTTGAATACCAATTAAGCTATGTTTGATCCAGTCTTGTTGAGCATACATATGCAACTTTTTGTCATTAAGTGTCTATATATGCCATTTTTTCAAATGAAAACTAAAATTTCTTTATTTATTAAAATAATGTATCTTCAAATAAGTGTCTCAAAGTTTAATTAGTTTCTTCGGTTAGTGATTCAAGCAGGTTGTACAAATTGTATACCATTCTTAAATGTAATTCCCTTAGAATTCAACTTACTTTATCTTACAAAAAACATACATATAAGTATACATTTGATTTGTCAGATGAAGGTAAGTATTTTCTTCAGTATGAGTTCATATTATTTCGCCTATTACTTTATTAATATTTTACATATGCTCTATAATTTTATTATCTTCTTTTTAAGTATTTACATCAACCTATGTAGATTTGCAATGATTATTTTAGTAAAATATACCTTAGAATTTGTGTTGAGTAGCTTCTACTCCATTTATTATGAGGAGAATCATGTCTGACTTTTCCAATGTTTTGTGATGTTAAGATTGATTACTAAATTAATATGGTATCTCTGATTACTGAAGCATTAAATTCCTTTTTAAAATATGCCTAATTGCTTTAGAATTTTGATGATCATTATGTTGACATATACTTTATTAATAGTTGGAAATCAGCACCTCTCACATTCTGAATTAGATGAAAATTTTCTCTATAGAAAACTTTCTCTAAGTAACTACCTCAATATCTAAAAATAGTACGCAAAGGAAGGAGTGGCAAATACTCGGTTGCGTTATGAGAGTACTGAATTGTTATCTAAGTTCCTTGCACGGTGGACAATGTGCAATGGACAATAAGATTTATGCTTACTCTATCACAATTCATTATGATAGTTGGATAAATGATATTATTTTAAACCTCAAATTTGTCAGTGTGGCAAGAATAGAAATTTCTTTAAATTATCTCCCATTTATTTCCAAAATTATTTAAAAATTGATTGTTGTTGTTATTGGTTGGTGCTTGGATGTTGGGTCATAACTGCGGGTATATAAGCTTGCTTCTGTCTTTGTCCTCGGGGAACCATATGTGTTGTAAGGGGTTGAACTGGGATCAGCTACATGCGCAGCAAGACCCTTATCCCATATTCTATCTCATTGGCTCCAACATTCAATTATTTCTTTGCTATTTTGCTCTATTAGAGGTTCTATAATAACTTGATTAACATTCAAGTGGAGAGCAAAAATCTGTATCTCAGAGAAGCACAATGCCTTTCAGTTGTAGCAATACTTAGAGACCATATTCTAAGTAACTGAGTGACTAATGACTAGATCACACTTATTTTCAAGTATACATAGTGTATAGGCTTAGAAAATATACATTTATGAGTTTATTTCCAATTTAAACAAGCTGGGGCCTTGATATCCTTATTCATATACTAATGCCTTTATAGAAAAACTCAGTGCAGCCTTAAATGTGCTTTCTTAAGTGATTGTTTCATATTACTATGTATAATGTTAATTTCAACATAACAATAAGTGAGTGCATTTTAAGGTTTAAGACTTTCTGTTTTTCTTTTATACTTAGAATCCCACAGGGAATTGTAACCAAAATGCCATGTTGTGAAGATACTTGGATAAATTGAGTAGATTAGAATCTCTTTATGTGTTAGGAAGCAATTTTATACATGGTCCAATTAATTTATTCCAGTTGACATTTCTACTATAGGATATTAATTGATTTTGAAGCAATATATTGCAAAAACCCTCTATTCTAGAAGTAAAATTATAAAAAAAAAACCGAGGAACAATTGTTTTCCATTTTATTAAAGTGTACATGGGATAAAGTATTTCCAAAGCTGCCAGTCACACTAAATGGAAAATAAGCATTTTTCCTTTGGTTTTCTGACATTAACTTATCTAATACCTTACATTTACATATATCATTTATAAACATAGTATCTATATCTGTATACATATAAAGAAGGAGGATTTATATACATATAAAAAAGGCAATTTGGATATTTGGTGTATTAAATCTTTAATGTATCCAGATGATGTATGTTTTGTTTCAGTCAGATTCTTGTGTGGAGTTTCCTTTGGGGTGATGTTTGTTGACCAGTCCTTCAAATTGCAGAGTGATACTCAGTCATGATCACCACTAATCATGGGAATATGATACCCGGAGCGTGGGGAACCTTCCAGGCAAAGACTTCTTCAGTTTAGAACTTAAGTGGTGCAAAATGTCACCGACTTTTGGAGTGAAGCGATCTATGCACACATTGGTTCAATGGCAAAGGCACCCTGGGATTTGGCTGACAAGTGAGGCGATCCCAGACGTTTTCCCTGCTATTCCTCTACAACTCTATTCAAACTTTTCAATAGAAAATCTGGCAAATACAGCAAAAAAAGAAGAGAAAGAGGAAGAAAGAATAGAAGTCAAATGTTAAAAAATAAAGGTAACAATGAATGTGAACTCTCTGACCTTCAATAAAAGGGAAAATCAGTACAAAGTAGCAAGCTCCACAAAGCACAGTGGGAAGAAAGAGACTGTTTCTGTCCACTACCTGTGCAGATTCTTTAATAGACCTGATTGAACTCCCGGGTTTTTTGCAATATGTTCTTGAGTCCATTAGCATTGCTGGTGCACTACCAACGTCAACAAGTAATTTAAAGTTTTTAAATAAATTAGATATACACGAGAATACTCAGACCCAAGCATAGCTGGTCACCTGAATTTTCAATTAATCTTAACTATTTGGGGAATAAAATAAACTATAAATTCTGAAGACCTCACAAGGGAACGGAACTTTCAAGATAATTTGCGAAGAATGACAGTGTGAAAACGACTTGATCAGGAAGTTGATTTTTGCAGTCAAGGTGCTTCCACAACACTTGGGATATTAAGCCCCAGTAATTCCCATCTTTCAGGAAACTCAGCTGCAGAATGTTTTGCAGTGCTGGGCTACATGCATGTTCACTGATAAGGAACCCACACTGAAACACTGAATTCATCCTTACCTAGTTATCTCCATTTAGTATTATATTTATTTTGTTTTCTTGTGTGGTTTGGGGGAACACTTTCTGCAGTACTCAGGGGTTACTCTTGACTCTGCACTCAGGGATGACTCCTGGAACGGCTCGAGGGATCATATGTGGTAGAGGGATAGAACCTAGGTCCACTGCATCTATGTAAATGCCATATCCACGGCACTATCTCTCTGGTCCATGTTACACTCTATTTCAAAAGCATTAAATCTTGTAAAATTATTACACTTTGAAGGAATTCAAATCAACATTATATCGATGGATATACTATACTATAATTTCTTTATAATATCATATCAATTCATTTGATGTAAATAGCAAGGAGATCAAGATTTTTTCTTTAATTTCAATGTGTTACATAGAAAAAATGCCCAGATATTTAAGATTATTTACTTCTTTGATTTATACTTATGAATACAGCATTAAATCATAAATTTTGCCCTAGATTCCCAAAGATAGATTTATATACACCCCAGACAATACTCTCTCAGTTGTCCCACTGCTTATAAACATGGCTGAGATTCATTTCACCATAAGTTAGTCTTGCTTGCTTTTCAATAAATAAATGGATACTCAATAGTAAGCAAAATACAATTACACTGTAGTATAGGTAAACATTTTAGTATTGGCAAAATTGACAAGCTCCTTTTTTATTAAGAAGCCTTCTGTAAGTACATGTTTAAGTACAGAAATGGGATGCAAACAACAAATCTGATATTTACCTCTGTCACCTCCAAAATGTTGATTGACCAGGATTGCAGCAGATGGTCCTAAATTTCAGGAATATCTACTTGGAGTCTAGAAGTCAGGCTCTACTCAGCTTTGTGTGAGCCTGAGATCTCTCTAGGTGATATTTTGTCCAATTATCAGCCCTTCCTCACATGTGAATAGAATGACTGGGTAGTCCACAAGACTTTGCAAAGCTCTAGCATTTCCTCCCAGCTGCAGCTCCTCGTAGCAGGACAGACTGTCGGGGTTCCGTGAGGCACCGCTCAGAGCTTCGACATGAGCAGGATGCATGGGAGCCCACAGGGGTCACTGTATGGAGTGGACAATACCATCCAACCTCCACCCTCGGTTTGCTCTCCTTGGGGAAAAGATGGGTAGAAAGCAAAGATTGAAGTAAAGCAAATGTTTAGGAAGTATGTCTAGGAGCACCCGCATCCAGAGTGAATGCAGGTTTCACCAAAGTGAAGAAGCATCATGAAGTTATGGAGTCACACACCCCAGTTTTGGGCCTAGGCACCCTCAGGAATGGTTCAAGCCTCAGAAAGTTAGTGAAAAGAAGACACTGCAGTGTGGACAGGCGGTCGGGAGAGCAGCTCTGAGGAAAATGGGGAGATGCCATGGCATCTTCCCAAAGGTGGTCTTACAGTGCTCACTCATGTGACCCATTTCTAGGTCACCATTCAGGAAGCTGCTAAACTGTCCCTTGATGGGTGTAAAAAACTAAGCACGCCAAAGGGCGTGTGCACTCACGGGCTCTCCCGGCGGCTCTGTCTCACCGCCTGCCCACGTTGCGTGCTCTGGAACCGCTGTGTATGGGCTGGATCGGGACGGCCGTTGGCCAAGGACAGGCGAAGGAAGAACGAGGACCAAGCTGGTTGCTGATTAGTTACCGTTGATTCACTCTTCCATCTTTCTCATCTCCAGAACTCCTAGCTCGGTCCTCTCTCTGGATCTACCACAGCAAAATCAACATAAGAAAGCCTTTCCTGAGGGCCTTCAGGTTCAAAGAGAACACAACTTAGGGGCATTCCAAAGCCCTTCCAGACTGCCAGTAGGCAAAATACCTCTTAAGGGGTTTTTCTCCTTTCCTTAGTCCAAACACTCTTTAACATCTTAACACTAATTATTTTTTTATGGACATAGCAAGAGATACATTGAGGCTTGCAAGGCAGCTCTCCTGGCAACATCTTGCCACAGACTCAGACTACAGCACTCAGGCCAGATTAATCATTCCTAACCCTAGCAGGGTCCGAATCTAGTTACTACATTTTGGATCATGACAGCATTTGTCCAACACCAAGCTCTTAACTTATAGTTAAGCATTAGGCACTTTGGCCAGGCCCATCTCGATGCCAGGGTAGCACACAACTCACCGCTTGCCCTGGGTCTATCCTGTCCCTCGTCGGGACCCTGCTTTTGGGGGTGCTAGGAAGTAAGGGCAACTGAGGCTTAGGTCAAGAGAACAGATGCCCAGGAGGAAACTATCTTGTAGAGTCAAATGACTCCCAGGTTACAAAAGCATAGCATTTGCTGCAGTCTTCCTGTGTCCATACAAAAGGACATGGCTCTGAATAAAATATGCAAAGGACTCAAGGAGAAGAGAAAAACAATATTTACAAGTTAACAGAACACTAAGAAAGAAGCTACAAATAAACACAGAGGAATGGGAGCACTGTGACGGGAGTTACCCAATAAACCTAAACTATCAGAGGCTATGTTATCCTACAGATGGGGGCTTTCATGTTTCCTTGAAGGACACAAGCTGGCTCTGATGTTATTAAATCTTCAATTCATTGGTAATTGACCAGGTTTACCTGGACCAGGCTTACATGTCTCTGATGGAATCTTTGCTAGACATCAACTGCACCAATCCTGGCAACCGTCATGCATCTGCATCTTCTGGAGACTGAGTCTCAGTCCTGACTCATAATTTTGGACAAGACTGGAATGGGTTGTGACGTACTAAGTCTTGATTGCATCTTTCCTTTTCCATGTTTGCTTCCCTGGATTATAGCGTAGATTATGCATACGTGAACACAGCTGGGCAGTGCCAAGGCCATGAGGGTGTAACAGCTGGGTGTTATTCTCGATAGATGCAGGTATACACAGAGGGGGGTCCTTTAAAGCTCTGTGAAGAACCCCTGCATCTGAACAAATAAAATAAATGTTTATCCTGATACCCAGACTCATTCTGACCAAAGAGAAGCATCAATCAATTCCAGATCCCATCAAAGTGGAAGTCACTTAATATTTCTGCCATGATTTTCTTTTAAAACACAACACATTCTGGGCTTCTAAAATGTATAGTGTGTAGGATACCTTCTACACATTGGACCCAGGTCAGATTGCTGGCACTGAGTATGGTACCCTGAGCTGGAGCAGTCGAAATCCCTGAGTGCTGGGCCAGGGTTAAAACCCAAGGACCACTTGGCATGGTCCCCAGAAGTAAAATACATCATGGTCAAGTGTGTGGATATACCCAGTAGGATGCTAGAAACTTGAGGGGGCATCTTAAAAACCCCAGAGTTACACATACAACATATAGTTTGCCATATCATTTTCTTTGATTTTGTTGATATGGGTTGGTAGTACTTCTGAATAACACATTTTTCTGTAGGATTGAGCAAACTGATGCTGGAAATTTTACTTGTCACGTCCTTCATGTCCTTGTATACTTCAAGAAGTATATAATTTCTTTCCCGCTTAAAAACTGATCATTTTCAAATTCTCAGGTCCCATATCTATTTTACTCAGAGTATTATAAAAGCAAGTCTCTTCCCTTTCTCATTCCTATATTCAACCAAAGATCTACTCTGAAATTGGGGAATTTGCTTGTTTGGACCCTTATCACTTTTGCATTCCTTATTGAACATTGACTTTAACATAGAAAATATGGTAATGACATGTAAATACACATATCTCACTTTTAATAGCCATATGACTGTGATTCATGATTGCAGCCTTCAAAATAGAAGATAAAAAAGTGCTTGAATCACTAATATACCCTTCACATATCCTTCTCTTTATGGTTCCATTCTGTATTAGTAGCAACATCACTTACTCATAGTATCCTGATTCATCTTCATCTTCAGATCAATGAATTCACACTTCTGGAAATTATTGAAGGGTAACTTTGCACATATGCTTAATCATGCTTTGGGGATATATTTGATATGACCAGAGTCCTCATGTACTGCTAAACAGAGCACTATCTGCCACTGGACTACTTCCCTCTACAGGGTGAGTTAGAGAAAGATGGAATATGTGTGCTAGAGACACAAGGAGAAATGCCAGAAAATCATAATTGAAAATTATAATTTGAAATCATAATTATCAAAGATGGAGAAAGGCAAGGTGGTCAGTTATGTCAGAGCAACGTTATGTCTGAGTTGGACCAGGTCTACTCCAAGGAGCAATGGCTGTGGGCTTCAGAAGTCTGGGAATGGCATCACATTTCCCAAAATATTTTTAGTCCCCTTTGTTTTCATTAAAACCCTTGGCTGCATGAGATGTGAGCCCAATGGGAAACTTACTGGTGGGTCTGGGTTCTAGTCTGCTTGTCTGCCTCGAGTATCTTGTGATGAACATTAGCCTTAGAAGAATTCTTTGAGAGGGCTGGTAGCACATTTGCCTTGCCTGCGGCCGACCGGGTTCGATTCCCAGCACCCTGTAAGGTCCCCCCAAGCACTTCCAGGAGTAATTCCTGAGTGCAGGAGCCAGAAGTAACCCCTGTGCAATGCCGGATGTGACCCCCGTGCCCAAAGAAGAAGGATTCTTTGGATTGCTTTTCTTCCTCAAAATTTGATCTCACCAGTCAACACTAAATAGCAAATGCAGGCAAAAATATGATATACAAACTTAAAATCTACCAAACACAATTATGTTGAGCAATATTTTAGCCTGAGCAGTGCAAATTTGCTACTGAGATACCTTTGTGTGTGCTGTTTTCATTGGTGATATATTTTCCCCTCTTTAATTATGAGACCTTTCTTTGTCATTAAAAAGGGTGACATTATTGGTGGAGTCTATGAATTTATGTATTAAGGAGTATTCCATATCACGCTATACCTCTCAGCATAGCTGATGATAAAATATCATAATGAATAATACCAGGAAATAAATATTTCAAAAAACTATCTTAACTTTTAATAGTATACATAAACTCTCCCTCTACATCATTTTTAATTAGCTAGATGAATCTCATTTCATGAAAGAAACAAAATTTAGCCTTATTGTTCACTGCTTGATTTGATACTAATATATTTCTATAGTATACTTCCACACAACAGTCTTATTTTAATGGCTATATTGACATCATTAATTACTTTTGCAAAAATTCACTGCTTAAAGGATACACTAAATTCAAGGTATGTGAGATAGACTGGTGGATTTCCAAGAATTCATTAAAGGATACACTAAATTCAAGGTATGTGAGATAGACTGGTGGATTTCCAAGAATTCATTAATCCAAAATATTGTGTTTAATTGATTTTCCTTCCATATTGTTATTCAGTTACTTTCTATAACTGGGTGTTATTTTTTCCATATCTACTTATACAGGCAAAAAATGTCAACTTTTGCATTTTTTCTTTTTATAACTAATCACATTGAGGTCCTTTATGTTGTTATTTAAATTTTTTATTTCAATTTTTTTTCAAGGTAATAGAAAATATCAAATGCGGGCAAACCTTTGTCCCTAGATTACAGAAGTGTGAATGTCGAGGGAAGGGGGAAGGGGAGGTGGCTGAAAGAACAGGCAGATCGGCTGTAACAGTGTGAAGGAATTGGTTCCCTTGGACACTTTGGCAGTAAAGAGGTGAAGTAACGATATACATGAAGGCCATAAGAGGCAAAGGTGCTGTAAACTTGTGATTCAATGTATAATAATCAATTCAAGAAAATGAGTTTGCTAAGGAGGAGGGGTGAAAGTGGGAGGGAAACTTGATAGAGAAATATTGACATGAATGGTGGGAATGGAGTTAGAATATTGTATGTGTGAAACTATATTATTTTTGTTTTGTCTTTGGGCAATACCCAGAAATTCTCAGGGGTTACTCCTGGCTCTGCACTTAGGAATTACTCCTGGAAGTTCTTGGTGAACCATATGGGATGCTGAGGATCAAATCCAGGTCAGCACATGGCGGGCAGGTGCCCTACGCACTGTAATATCTCTCTAGCTCCTCAACCTATTAATATAGTATTAATAGGTTGAGGAGCTAGAGTTACAAAAAGCAACCTATTAATACCAAGGCTTTGGAAATCACAGTGCCTAAATAAATTTATGAATTAAGTCTTATGATTATATTCCTATGGTGCATTTTTTTAATCTCATTCAGTGGACATTTTAAGAGATTGTTTAAATATTTCAGAATATTAAATTTATTCTAGTCCTAATCTTTTTTTACATCAAATAGTTTTTAAACATTTCATTTACTTAAAATGTTTATAAGTGAAATTGATCATTCATTATATACTACATGGAACAATTAGTGATGCTTTTTATACTTATATTCTTTGAGATCTGATGCAAATAACAAATATGACTATTGTTTGTTTTCCAGCTGATGTCATGTTTCAAAGTTCAATGACTATTCTACTGGTTTGTATGTGTCATACAGCTAGGTTACGCATGTTTACAAAACATTCTGCAGTATTAATGATGGGTAGCACTAAGATTAACACTTAAGTTAGCTGACATTTCTGCACTATTTCAAGGGCCGAATACAAGCAGTGAAGGTGCTGTCTTTTCCTGGAAGTGAGTCAGTACTCATGATCCATTATAGCTGCCTTGAAGATTTGTTTTGGTGATTCAGCACTATGGGGCTTGTAGTGATTCTCGAACTAAGCAGAAGAGATTCCTGTACTGCCAAATCAACCTACATTATAGGGATTCAAAAAATGACAAGGTACAAAAAATAAAACAAAATGAAAACACAAAATTGCTATGAGTAAGAACACAATGTACTCACTAGGTCTAAGCATTTTCCCATATTGCCACCTATAAATGTTATTTCAGTCCTTATATCATTATGCTTGAATGGCTTTGGTGGTCACCTAATGACATCACTCACGAATGACAGCCTTTTCCTTCCAATTTATACAGGTGCATGGACATGTGAATGAAAGTAGGTGTGACTGGGGGAGCTCCTGTCTGAAGTACCCTGTAGGATAACATTAGTTGTCCTCTCAGCCTTGCCGCAGGGAGCTTAGGTTTATTGAGTTACTCCCATCACAGTGCTCCCACTACTCTGTGTTTACTTGTAACCTCTTTCTTTGTACTCTGTTGACTTGTAAATATTGTTTTTTTCTCTTCTTCTCCAGTCCTTTGCATAATTAATTCAGGGCAATGTCCTTTTTGTATGGGCACAAGAAGACAGTTAATGCTATGCTTTTGTAACTTGGGAGTTAATTGACTCAGAATGATATTTTCCTCCTGGACATCTGTTCTTTCAACTTAAGACTCAGCTGCCCTTACTTCCTAGCACCCCAAAAGCAGGGTCCCGACGAAGGACTGGATGGACCCAGGGTAAGCTGTGAGCTATGTGCTACCCTGGCATCGAGATGGGCCTGGCCAAAGTGCCATAATGCTTAACTCTAAGTTAAAAGCTTGGTCATGGAAAATGCTGTCATGATCCAAAACGCAAAAACTAGAATCTGATCCTGCTAGGGTTAGGAATGATTAATCCTGCTTGAGCACTGTAGTCTGAGTCTGTGGCGAAATGTCCCCAGGAGAGCCACCCTACGAGCTCAATGTGTCTCTTACTAATAACTAATATTATAATATTAATAATAAAATAACTGATATTAAGAAATGGTAGTAAGATGTTAATTAAGTTATTGGATTAAGGAGAGGAGGAACACCCATAGGTGGTATTTCCACCCTTGAGCCTGATGGACCATCAGGAAGGGCCTTTGATGTGTTGATTGTGCTATCCCCAATGTGGGGAGTTGGGGAGAGAGGGGAGGGAGAGAGAGAGAGAGAGATACAGAGACAGAGACAGAGACAGAAACAGAGAGGAGAGAGACAGACAGACAGAAGACAGACCAGGGCAGCAACATGGAGCATGGAGAGACTAGAAAGGGGGACAGAGACAAGAATGTGGTGGGAGAATGCAGGAGCAGGCACGTGGAGAGACGAGAGACGCGACTGTGAGAGGGAGCACTGAGAGATGAGCAGAGAGACAGCAGGAGATGGGAATGAGGTAGTGTGAGACTAGAATGAGGGGCTCAGTGAGACTGGAACGGGCACGTGGGGAGAATGGAATAACGGATCATCAGCTGGCTTGACCTTCATTCCCTCCTTCATCCTCCCCACGGCCTGCACTGTCAGGGAGGGAGAGTGGCACCGTCCACGGAACCTGGCGGCGTGAGACAGAGAGCAGCAGGGGCTTCCCCTGGCCGCCCGGGAGATTATACAGTACCCACGTTTTAACCCCACTTAGTTGTACTTTTTTGTGTTCAGTATCAATAGTTAGCAAAGTTTCTCTGATCAGTGAAATCTTACCAATCAAGCTAACAAAGCTTTTTTCTCAAGTCCCCATTGCAGGGAGTTGTATCATTGAGATGATGACTCGGAGTATAAACTCAAAGTATAAATTCTACTGCCTGTAGAGCAGTGATTAATCTATGGTGAAGGAGTATGTGAGAAGCCATCCCCCAGCTGGAGACACCGAATAACCAGGGTAAGAAGCACTTTGCCTTCAGGCTTGTCCAAGAAAGCAGATATTTTTCTATCAGTATGAATCAGATAGCAGCCACTTCAGTATGCTGCAAACTCAATAAGGGAAGGAAGGGATGGCTTTATTGGACTTTCGAGACAGAACTCTGATGTTTGTATTTCTTCTGGTTTGAATGCTATTTTATACATCTTCTGAAATGAAGTGTTCAGAGGTAATTATATCTTGGGTGGTATGATTTTTCTGGTGTGTTTTCAGTCAGTGATGAAAATAAATTAGGAGTTACTTGAAAATGAGAGTTAGAGAAGACAACGCCCCCATACGGTAAACTCTGAGGCTAATTTGGCTTATTACTCAGCTTTGCAAAGAGAAAAATCTAACAGTTTAGGAGAAAGTGATAAGTTAGTATAATGAACCAAGGATAAATTCAAATGCTTTGCTTAATTCTTTTCTTTGTAGAGACGCATTTTGCTCTATATCTTCTATTATGTATTTATCCTCTTGTTCATTATACAAAGTATATAACTCAGTGAAATTTTATTGAAAAAAGGTTTCTTAGTGAAATGTGAAAGTATAGAAGAAGGAAGAGAAATACGTTTTCAAGAAAAAAAAATGCTTGTTTCTCCAAATTGGAAAAAGTCATAAAAGTTTATTCCTGATGTACAACTATTAAAATACATAGCCACTTTCCCCCACCTCCCACTGCCGTCTGCGTCCCCCGAGTTTCTGAAGCCACTCCCTGCTCGCCCTTGATTTTTCTGTTTATCAAGGTCATTTTCTGTTTATCAAGGGATATGTACAACAGGAAGAAATCACACTCTTAAACGTATATGCTCCTAACAAACGACCGGCTACATATTTAAAACAACTCCTAACAGACTTCAAAGAGGACATCACTAACAGCACAATTGTAGTCGGAGACTTCAATACGGCCTTATCGCCTCTAGATAGATCCACAAGAACAAAACTCAACAAGGAAACACTGACTCTGAAAGAAGAAATTGAAGAGAGAGGCCTAATAGACCTATACAGGGCCTTACACCCCAAAAAGAAAGAATACACATTCTTTTCCAGTGCACATGGAACATTTTCAAAAATAGACCATGTACTGGGCCCCAGAACATACCTCAATAGAATCGGAAAAATAGAAATTGTATCAACCATCTTTTCAGACCACGATGCGCTGAAGATAGAAGCTAACAACCCACAAATACGGAAAATCAAATCAAACACCTGGAAATTAAACAATTCAATGTTGAACAATGAGTGGGTCAAGAAGGAAATCAAGGAAGAAATCAAAAGATACTTAGAAACAAATGAGAATGAAGACACGAGCTACCAAAACCTATGGGACGCAGCTAAAGCCGTGTTAAGGGGAAAATTTATAGCTCTCCAAACATTCCTCAGGAAGGAAGAAAGGACCCACATAGATAGCTTGACTTCACGACTCAAGACCCTAGAAAAGGACCAGAAAAAGGACTCCAAACCAGACCGAAGGAAAGAAATAATAAGAATTAGAGCAGAAATTAATGACATCGAAACCAAAAAAAAATCCGAAAGATCAATGAAACAAAGAGTTGGTTCTTTGAGAAAATAAATAAGATTGATAAACCGCTAGCAAGACTCACAAAGAAAGAAAGAGAGAAAACTCTAATAAATCGAATCAGAAATGAAAAGGGGGACATCATAACAGAAACCAGTGAGATTCAAAAGATCATTAGAGACTACTTTGAAGGTCTTTACGCCACAAAAAAGGAGAACCTAAAAGAAATGGATGGATTCCTTGATTCCTACAATCTCCCAACACTGAAGAAAGAAGACCTGGAATACCTGAATAGACCCATCAATGTTAAGGAAATTGAAACTGTAATCAAAAACCTCCCCAAAAACAAAAGCCCAGGCCCAGATGGTTTCACTGGCGAATTCTTCCAAACATTTAAAGAAGACCTATTGCCTGTTTTCCTCAAACTTTTCCAGGAAATTGAAAAAACAGGAACTCTCCCAAACAGTTTCTATGAAGCACATATCTCCCTAATACCAAAAGCAAACAAAGACACCACTAAGAAAGAAAATTACAGACCAATTTCCCTGATGAACACCGATGCGAAGATCCTCAACAAAATACTAGCAAATAGGATCCAACAACTCATCAAAAAGATCATACATCACGACCAAGTGGGATTCATCCCAGGGATGCAAGGATGGTTTAACATTCGGAAATCGATCAACATAATCCAGCATATCAACAAAAGTAAAGATAAAAACCATATGATCATATCAATAGATGCAGAGAAAGCATTTGACAAGATCCAACATCCTTTCATGATGAAAACCCTCGCCAAAATGGGGTTTGGAGGAACTTTCCTCAAGATAGTCGAAGCCATCTATCACAAGCCTACGGCAAGCATTATCCTCAACGGGGAAAAACTAAGGGCCTTTCCTCTGAGATCAGGCACAAGACAAGGATGCCCACTCTCACCACTCCTCTTTAATATAGTACTGGAAGTACTTGCGATAGCTATTAGACAAGAAAAAGAGATTAAGGGCATCCAGATAGGAAGGGAAGAAATCAAACTCTCACTATTTGCAGACGACATGATACTATATCTAGAGAAGCCTAAAACCTCTACTAAGAAACTCTTAGAAACAATAGACTTATACAGTAAAGTTGCAGGCTACAAAATCAATACCCAAAAATCCATGGCCTTCATATATGCAAACAATGAGGCAGAGGAAAGGGACATGAAAAAAGCAATCCCATTCACAATCGTGCCCCAGAAAATCAGGTACCTTGGAATCAGCTTAACCAAGGAAGTAAAAGACCTTTACAAAGAAAACTACATAACGCTACTCCATGAAATCAAAGAGGACATGAGGAAATGGAAACATATACCCTGCTCGTGGATAGGGAGAATCAATGTTGTCAAAATGGCAATACTCCCTAAAGCATTATACAGATTCAATGCGATCCCTATAAATATACCCATGACACTCTTCAAAGAAATGGATCAAGCAATCCTAAAATTCATATGGAATAACAAACGTCCAAGGATAGCTAAAACAATTCTTGGGAAAAAGATGATGGGAGGCATCACCATCCCCAACCTCAAACTTTACTACAAAGCAGTAACAATTAAAACAGCATGGTACTGGAACAAAGGCAGAGCCGTAGACCAATGGAACAGGGTGGAATATCCCTACACACAACCCCAAATGTATGACCATCTAATCTTTGATAAGGGAGCAAGAGATGTGAAGTGGAGCAAGGAAAGCCTCTTTAACAAATGGTGCTGGCACAACTGGACAACCATATGCAAAAAAATGGGTTTAGACCTTGACCTAACACCATGCACAAAAGTCAGATCAAAATGGATTAAAGACCTCAACATTAGACCACAAACCATAAGGTACATTGAAGACAAGGTCGGCGAAACCCTCCACGATATTGAAGATAAAGGTATCTTCAAAGGTGACACGGAACTAAGCAATCTAGTAAAAACAGAGATCAACAAATGGGACTACATTAAACTAAAAAGCTTCTGCACCGCAAGAGATACAGTGATCAGAATACAAAGACTATCCACAGAATGGGAAAGGATATTTACACAATACCCATCAGATAAGGGGTTGATATCAATGGTATATAAAGCACTGGTTGAACTCCACAAGAAGAAAACATCCAACCCCATCGAAAAATGGGGCAAAGAAATGAACAGAAACTTTACCAAGGAAGAAATACGAATGGCCAAAAGGCACATGAAAAAGTGCTCTGCATCACTAATCATCAGAGAATATTTAAATATGCAAATGTATAAATAGAAAAAAGTTTGGTCGGGTTGTAAACTATAAATTTGGCCAAATTTCTATTTGTATCGGACTCATATCTAATAAGATATACGAAGATACCATCAATCAAATGTGATAAATTGATGTATTATGTTTAACAGCCTCAGGGTCCTGATGGTATGAGTAAACAGACACATTTACTCCCTCATAGATTCACAGTTGGCGGTTTGGGTTGGTTTTGTCTGAACCTGGCTGGCTTGCCATAGGTGAGTGAGGTCCAATTCTGCTTCTGTGTGTCTCCTGCATAGACATGGAGTCCCCAGGTCTGCAACCTTTGTTTTCACAGCAGATGATAGAAATACTGAGGACAAACACAGAACAGAAATATTCAAATATGCTCTGTTGCTGTGGGCAAAGGTCTTAAAACATTTTCCAGAGCCATGACAGTGAGTAGAAGGGGTAAGACATACACCTAACGTACAGCAGACACTGGTGGTCCCTGGCCTCAGAGAGGCCCTTG
This sequence comes from Sorex araneus, assembly GCF_027595985.1. Taxonomy (NCBI): domain Eukaryota; kingdom Metazoa; phylum Chordata; class Mammalia; order Eulipotyphla; family Soricidae; genus Sorex; species Sorex araneus. The sequence goes on from NC_073303.1 coordinate 377,114,995, forward strand.
CTGGGTAGGTCACTGGGGGTTCTTGAGTACGTAGAGGGTTGCACAGGACTTGGCACTTGACACTTGGCACTTCAGGGTCCAGACATTGAACCACCTGGGCAGTGGACCAAGAATTTCCAGGACTTGGCCCTAGGCTCAGTGAATGTCACTTGGCATCTGCCCCATCACCTAGTATAAAATTAACTTCCTTGGAGAAAATCAGATAAGCAATTTCTAACTTGGTTGGAAAGTCTACTTTACGTGACAAGAAAAGGAAGTGTAACAAACGTTAATGTCAAGTACTTCATGTAGTACATCTAGAGTGGTAGGAATTAATTTTATTTTTGTATCATATTTTAAAAAATATAAACATTTATTATTTAATTTCATACATTTGAAAAAAATGGTAGATACTGATGCCAGAGATCAATTCTTGTCTCTTTGATCTCCAACTCTTGGCTTCCTTTCTTGTGTATATTATTTCTTTAAGCAAACCTCTATTCACATTTTAAAATGCATCTTCTTTTGAATTCTGTTATCCTTAGAACTAACCATATTGTATCCTGCCCCATTTCTCTTTTCTTTTGAAACATTTAGTTTATTACATTTAATCAAACATTGCCATTAAAATATTTGATTCTTCTAATAATAGTAACTCTGCTTTGTTTGGGGTCCATGCCCGGTGACTCTCAGGGTTTATGTCAGGCTCTATGTTCAAGAGTTCACTCCTGGCGATGTTCAAGGGACCATGTGTGTATCAAACTGAGGTCAGCTGCATGCAAGTTGAATGACACAACACTTCTGTCGTTCTCCCTAGTCCAAGGCAAGCTCCTCCTCTCCTGTGCCACTCTGGTAGATAAAGTACATATTTTGAGAGCATAGTCACCTTTGTATATAATCATTCTTAGTATTTCATTAAAATATATGTGCTTCATGTGTGTATATGTATGTACATATATATTTATGTACATATTTATGTACATATATACATGAATAGAATATCAGAAGAGGTTTAAAAAGCCATCTAAATCAGTGCTTCCTAATTAGGGATTCTGTGTTCAGAGATCATTCCTAGTGATCAGAAACACACGCTGTATTGAGGATCAACCCAACATGGGCTGGCTACATGCAAAGGGAGTACCTTACCCACTGGACTATCTTTTCAGCCCAATTTTATTTCTTAATGATGTGTTGAGAGAGCTCCTCTTCGTGGCATATTCAATATGCCAAAAACAGAAACAATAAGTCTCACAATGGAGACGTTACTGGTGCCCACTCAAGCAAATCGATGAACAATGGACAACAGTACTACAGTGCAATGTGTTGAGACAATTCTTCAGAATTATTGAAGTAGTCAACTATTTTTATTTGTACTGTTCTCATCTCTATACAATTACTATAAGAAGATTTGCACACTTCAAATATTTCTTCTTTTGAGCAAAAAACACATAAATCCATTTATGCAGTTATTTCAGTTTTTGTACATTTTCACATGAGTATAACTATAAAGTCTTTGTTGCAAAATTTGTTTTACTTTTTTCATTATGTTTGTTACTATGAATGAGAATTTCCCACATTGACCTAATTTTTACTACATATGACTAAGCTATTGATTTAGAATATTTTATAAATAGAATAATTAGTGAACAGTTTCATGGTTAAACAGTATATGGATTTTACATCATGGAAGCTCATAGATCTTTTCCATTATTATGTCCAATTGAATTGGGTAGACGTCTTAGAATACCATTACATTTTGTTTAAAAAAAGGGAAAGATTTATTTTCCTTTTGGTCCTTAATTAGCATGCTTTTCATATAATCTCCCTTAAACATTCTGCATTTTAGCCAATACTTTTGATAACATTGCAAAAGTATTCCTTTCTCATCTTTGAAGAGTATTCTTTGATGAATGCCTTTACAACATCTCAAAAAATTATTCATTTGAATTTTTGACCAGTGAATATTATAAAATGTATTTAGCTAATTCCCCAGTCCTGAATTATTCCTACCTTGCCAAAATAAATCAGGTTTGTTTGGGTATATTATTTATATGCTATTTTATTTCATTCCATGTGTTAATGTTTTATTTATGATTTTGAATCAATATTCATAAGGAAATAGTCTCTATCTTTGACAGCATAGCACTGTTTTGCAAAATATATTGAGACACTATCTTTTTCCTGTGTGCTACAGAAAGTATAAACATTATGAGTTACATATCCCACCAAACTTAGAAGAATTCACCAATAAAACCATCTGTGTCTGGAGAATCTACTGAGAGAAATTTGAGAGCTGTTTTTCTGCACACATTCTATCATATCTCCCAGAGAAAATATAGAAATATTTTCTATATTTAATGGATCACTCCCCTGAATTTTCATGTTATTTTTGTTGTGCATAGCTAATATCCCGTTATTTCATTTTGATTAAAAACAATTCCACTTGAGAGGCTGGAGGCTTAGGGCAGTGTATAGGGTACTTGGCTTGCACACCGCCTATGGGGTTTGATCTCCCACGCAACATATTTATGTTCCCTGAGCCCTGCCAGGAGCAGTCTCCGAGCACGGAGCTTGAAGTGAGTCTTGAACATTGCTGAGTATGGTCCCATCCCAAATATTCATTGCACTTAAAATTTTAAATTAATAAATTGATTTCTCATTGAATTCCTGCTGAATGTGGGGGATTAAGTATAGATTAAGAGAACAAGAGTCCCCGTTCATAAAACTCACATTACAAGTATCTTGGAAACCATCAGAGACAGAGTAAGCCGAGAGTGGAGGTGGAGAAATTCTGTGTGATATTATATTATAATTTTTTTTAAAAAAACTCCACTACTCAGTCAACATCACACTCCAGGCCACTTTTAAGACACTGGGGCTGAGACTCACGCATGAGTGAAGCCCCACAGAACCAGGTAAAGCAGAACTTTGTGACCTTGGTCCCCAGGTTCAACGGGACCCGGAAACAGAGATCCTCTGCCTGCTTCCCCCAATCTCCGGTGTCCCAGGGATCACACCCAGATGCTCCCACCCTACCAGATAAATATCTCATAAATCGACCTCCACTACCTCCATTACCCAGCCACCGCCACGCTTCAAGCCACTTTCTGGACACATCATAAGGACACTTAAATACCCTGTCACTGTCATCCCATTGTTCATCGATTTGCTCGAGCGGGCATGAGTAACTTGTCCATTTTGAGACTTGTTGTTACTTTTTTTGGCATATAGAATATGCCACGGGTAGCTTGCCAGTCAATGCCATGTGGGTGAGATACTTTCGGTAGCTTGCCGGGCTCTCCAAGAGGGGCAGAGGAATGGAACCTGGGTCAGCCATGTGCAAGACAAATGCGCTACCATAGTGCTATCACTCCAGCCCACTTAATACCCATTTTCCATAATTCTGGCACCATGTTTGATGAGGTTCAAATATGGTGTGAACCATGGGAACACCTGCAAAGGTGATTAGAGGCCACTCTAAAAGCCTCCATCCTTCTCGAAGAGCTCGGCAAGCTTCCGAGAGTATCCCGCCTGAATGGCAGAACCTGGCAAGCTACCTGTGGCATATAGGATATGCCAAAAAAATAACAACAATAGATCTCATTCCCCTGACAGTGAAAGAGCCCTCAATATGGCAGTGTTAAGAAGGATGAGCAAGGAGAGGCTGATAAAATCTTAGGGACGAACTAGACTGCCAAAACAAAGAAGAACTAAAATAACTGTTTGTACTATCAACGCACGTATGCTGGCATCGGAAGCAACCATCGAGGACCTGTTGGTGGAAGTGTAGAAGATCAAGTACGACATCATTGGTCTGATGGAGACGAGAATGCATCAATCACATCACGCCGTTTTTGACACCGGAGAAGAACTGTTCCTCAGAACATGAGACAACAGAGGTTTCGATGTTGTTGGTGTCCTTGTAAACACAAATTTGGCCATGAGAATTGATTATTCGAATGCCTAACAAACCAAATCAGATGATTACACTTGAATAAATGTGGCTCATTGCAAGCAGTTTCTATCTTCATTGTCTACACACCAACATCCAACTACGATGAAGAAGAAATTGAGAAGTTCTACATGGAGCTGGAGAAGTTCTATAAAGAAGACCACATCTTCTACAAGATCATTGTTGATGATTTTAATACCAAGATAGGACCTAGGAGGTCACACGAAGAACTCCACATCGGGACCCGTGGCCTAAAATGGAATGATCAGGGTGAGAGACTGTCTGAGTATATCATGTAGGCCAAGACCATCCATGGTAAGTCACAGTTCCAGAAGGCCGAATCTAAATTCTGGACATGGGAGTCTACCGATGGACAGTTCCACAATGAAATAGACCACATCATATTCAATGGAAGGTTTTGCCTGACCAATGTCACTGTTGTCCCAAAATTCCAAACGGGATCAGACCACTATCTCCTTAGTGCAAAATTCTACTTCATGGAGCAGGAAGAAAGCACTGCAGAGTTTAAGTTTGAGAAGAGAACTTCCAGAATGACCACCAACTGGGATCCCTTTGTCATTATTGCGGCAACGTGGGAAGATGCCATCATTGACTACGTGGATGATGAATACGATCAACTGGTTCAGCACCTTCAGAACTGGGTGAAAATGCCAAGAGTGGGAAAGCCACAAACAGATGCCTGTCTTCAAAAACTCTCTAGCTCATTCGCCAATGTGGTTTGGCATGAGCCACAGGCAATCATAAGCTAATGTCTGAGCTTGCAAAGCTGTGCAGAGAACTGATAAAGGAAGACCTCAAAGAGAGAAGAGCAGCAGTGTTGGCTGATGCAGAAGACGGGAAAAGTTTTTGCAACACCCGCATGTCCTTCACCAACTATAAGACCAAAATGACTGCCCTCTGACACCCTGATGGATCTATCACATCTTCCAGAAGGGCAACGGAGAGGATTATTCATGACTTCTACTCGTATCTCTTTGATGCCCATATACCAAATTCCACAGGATGGATACATCATTTCTAGCATTCTTCCTTCTGAAATCCAACATGCCATTTCATCGGTAAAGACGTGTACAGCACCCAGTACAGACAATGTCAGACCCAAACACCTAAAAAATCTGCTGCCAATACACTGGCTCAGCTCTTCACATGTTACCTGTCTGAATCCAAGGTTCCGTCCCAATGGAAAACCAGCAGGACTGTTCTGTTGTACAAGAAGGGAGACATCCACAACATCAGCAACTATTGCCTAATCTGCCTGTTGTCCATTGTCTACAAGTTGTTCACTTGAGTCATCCTCAATAGAATAGGCAGAACAGTAGATGAAGGACAACGATGGGAGCAAGCCGGGTTCCAAAAAGGATTCAGCACAATTGACCATATCCACCCAGTGACCAAGCTCATTCAAGTTTTGTGAGAGTTCAAGATGCCACTCTGTCTAACGTTCATAGATTTAAAGAAGGCCTTTGATTCTGTTGAGACTGAAGCAGTCATTGAAGCCCTAGCCAAACAGGGTGTTCAAACTCATTAAATCTGGATACTCAGTGAGCTGTATTGTGGATTCACCACCAAGATCTCACCATTCTACAAGGAAGTGGTCAGATGAGACAGTGTCCCTGATTCTTGATCTTCGATGGAGGTCGGAACTCCGGATTCCTTCTCTCACTTGAGTGAAATGTGATATTCCAAGCATAGCTCTTTTGATTCATCTTTGGGATACCCGGATAGCATTCTCGTCCTGTTTTTGTAGGGTCCAGTTCTCTGAGGCATATGTTAGTGCAGGAAGAATGGTGGAGTTGAAAAGATGTGCCCGGAGCCCAGAGTTTCTTCATACTCTTAACAACTTCTTTGAAGCAATAAAAGGCATTACACACTGCTCTCTTCCTCCTGTGCAGTTCTGGCTCCAAGTCATTCCTCATGTTGAGTTCTCGACCCAGGTACACATAGCTGCTGCATTTGGAGATGTTCTTTTCATTGAGAGCAAATGGCACTGCAGACCCCTCTTTACCAAAATACTGGAATATTTTGGGTGTCAAACTAAGTTTTTATCCTCCAATTCCCATTAACTAAGCACATCTTTTTAAGAAATCACCACCCATTTCTTCTCTTGCTCCAGAGTTTTATTGGTGTGGTCAAGGACTGGGTTCCATGCTACTCTTTCAGTTTCAAATAAGCCAACTCTACCGGTTCTGAGACACTTTGGTAGCAACCAACTAAGCATTATTTTTTCCTTCTCTTTGTTCACTACCCATTTAGGTTTCTTAGAAGCAAATAAGGACCATTCCCAGGCAGAATATTCAGAGGAGAGAACCTGAGGAGAGGGAAAGCCTTCATTGTTCTGCTGATAATTCTCCTCAGGGTGCCAATGACTGCAGTGTTATACTTTTTTGTATCTCTGTCGATGCTGATGGTGAGAATGAACTCTGGGGCGGAGCGCTGGAGTGGCAGTAATAGAACACTTCCGCTGTGCAGGGTATTAGAATGGTTCACATCCTGGCACTTCCTAAGGCCCCCCAAGTTCCAGAGGGTCTGGCCCCCTGAGCACCGCCACATGTGTTCACCCCACTTCCCAAAAGGAAATGGAAACCCGTATCTTTTTAGAGCAATAAATTTCTTATGCATTTACACAGACAATTACAGTGTCCCTTCTGAGTAAGAACCGTACCAGAAATTCATTTATTTATTTCTGTCATGGTAAAATAGGAATCTCTAAACACCATGGTTTGCTCCTTGCGGAATTCTCATTATTCTCATTATATCTCTTGGTGAATTTTTAGGGTAAGTTCTCTGCAGGCTTTTAACATTTTTTAGACTCTTTAAATCATTTTTGTAGTGAAATATCTGTGTGACCTTAACCAACTCTATTTCTTTTAAGTGTCGTAATCGTTTTTAATTTGTTTTCCACTCATATCTAAAGGTGCTCAGGAGTCACACCTGGCTCTGTTCTCATGGGCCACCAGCTGGTATTCAAGGGTCATATGTGGTACCAGGATTTGAACCAGGGTCCCTTGCAGGCACATTAGCCTTTGATATATCTCTCTGGCCCCTCTTTTTAGACTTGTACATGCTGAAAGTACAGGTTTATAGACAACAGTTTGAAGGGCAAAATGGACAGACGTTAACTTACATTAGAAGAACGTTTTTTTTTTTAAGCACAATTACCTGGAGAGGTATTACGGCAGGTAGAGAGTTTACCTTGCATTTCATCAACCCGGTTTTATTCCTGGCACTGCACGTTTGATCCCTTGAGCACCACCAGGAGTAAGTCCTAAGTATAGACCCAAGAGTAACCCATGAGCATCAATGGATGTGCCCCATCCCACCCCAAATAAATCAAAACAAATTTAGAATACATCCAACTTCATAGTGTTCCTAGAGTTTTCAGCAATCCTTTTCAGTGGGACTTTATATATATTATCATTCACAAAGTAAATAATAAATTCAACAGAAATTTCAATCCTAATTTACTCAGTGAATGAATTAGTCATTGAATGTGAGCCTATTTTTCTATTTCTAAAATCACAGAGAGAGCAATTGAAATAAGCCCAAAATAGCAATTTCCGGGTGAAGTCACTGCCTTTATAAGCCTTGGTTGTAAATTCCTGAATAATAAAAATTCAACTTGCAAGAATAATTTACTCGGCTATTCACAGGTACTAATGCAACACACACTTCCTATTCTGGGTGCAGTTGCTGGCAATCACTTTCTTACTGATTGGAAAGATCTCGGCAATCCCAGAGCACTGTCTTGGGAGCAGAGCTGGGGCACACGGCAGATGGAGGCAGCCAGCTCCTGACATACTGCATGTCCTCAGTGACACACATTTTCACAAAGAATTATTCTAGACTAATTTTTTTCAGGAGAGACTCCTCTCTTAATTACTGTTCCTCTGTCATGCCATGAAGTACAAGTGTTTAAAGATGGTCTTGAGAAGTATTCGCAGTTAATTAAAGTACACCTTGCTCCTGAGGGTCTTTATTCCTCCCTACTTACTCAAGGCCAGATGTCACTATGACAGACAGTTATTACAGGAAGTGAGTTACGGACTTCAACTCACCACCGTCTACTCTCCTTATTCATGGACAAAGAGATTTTCTCATCAAATATAAATATTTATTTTATCTGCTGGTGAATCTTTAAGTCTTTATACCCTAATGTGAAAATTATCAAAATAGAAGAATTCATAATTTTAAACTTATGATTCTGTTTATGGAATTTGCAAACCTAATTTTCTTTTCATCTAGCTGATTAACTTATGTCACTATCCCTGAAAAAGGCATGACATAAGAGTGACATAAAATTGTCTTTAATTTCATAGGGTGTTTTTAATGGACAAAGACTTTAGGGCAAAATATATTTTTCATAATACACTATGACAACATCCTGTATACTTCTCCAACATATTGCAATTTTTCTATCAAAATGAAATTGAACATAAGAAAGTCAATAACGTAGTCTTTGTTATTCATTGAAAATTTCTTTCACGTCTAGCCAAATATCTTTACTACTCTGTTGCAGTATTCTTGGGTAGAGGAATGTTGAACTTACCAGAGATGGGGAACATATTTTTTTTTAAATTTTTTATTAATGAATCACCGTAGGGGTACAGATACAGGTTTACATATTCTCATGTTTGTGTTTCAGTCATATACAGCTTGAGTACCTATCCCTCCGCCAGTACCCATTCTCCACTGAATGCATCTTTTCTAATGTGACTATCTGTATGGTTTTTGTATTGTGTCTCCTACATATTCTTTTTTTTTTTTTTGCTCTTTTGATCGCTTTGTTTTTTTTTTTTTTTTTTTTTATTGAGTCACCATGTGGAAAGTTACAAAGTTTTCAGGTTTAAATCTCAGTTATACAATGCTCGAATACCCATCCCTTCGCCAGTGCTCATATTCCACCACCAAGAATCCCAGTATAGCTCCACCCTGCCCCCTCACACCCCTAACCCCCACACTCCCCTAGCCCCCCCACCCCAAGCCCCCCCCACCTGTGTAACTAATAAATTTCACCTTACTTTCAGTTTGATTGCATACAATATTTCAACAAAACTCACTATTATTGTTTGGAGAGTCTCTCCCCTAAAGTCAGACCTGCTGAAAAGGAAGCATTAGATAATTTGTTTCCCATTGCTGAGGATGAAGAGGTATGAGGTCGAGTGACCACACTTAGCGGCCTCTCAGTTTTGGGTTTCTGGCCGTCCCGAGAGGAAATAGCAGAGCTCTGGGTGTCTCATGCAGTTAACAATGTCCACATATGTACTGGGTGTCTCATGCAGTTAACAATGCCCACATATGCTCTCAGCAGCCGGTGTCACTAGCACATATGGAAGCGTTTCATCTGAATGCACATTGGCAATGATTCACTGTCCATGAGAGACTGGAGGTCAGGCTTTAGGTGTAGGAGAGTAGGACAGAGACTGATGAGAAAGAGTTGGGGCGTGAGCCAGGGTGGGCTAGAAGAAAGGGTTCTGGGAAAATTATTTTCTCTCTGTTGAGTGACAAAGTGGACAGGAATGATATTAAATCATTTCAGTAAGTCTATTGTCAGTAATTATGGGAAAAGGATTGAAAATGAAACAAATACAAATAGAAGAGACCTTCACAGAATGTCATTTTGTTCAGCTTTCCCCAGGACTGGTCTTTGCTCATCAGCCTTCGGAGAATGTGAAATTAAGTCAAAGGACATAATCTGAAGAGCTTCTGTGCAAGGACTAGGGAGGATAAGGGTTGTCACATGGCTGGGGTGGAGAAAACTCGGAGAAGGAGACTCAGCTTGAGGCCGCAGAAACAAATTAACCCAAAATAAAGTCACCAAAGAGAAAGCAGCCCTGCCCCACCCCAGGAATTAGCATGCAGAATGAGTGGTTGGCTTGATTCATTTGATTGCCATTATTTCTTTTCTTCTGGTTATAACAGAACTTCAGGATCCACCTGCTGGTGACTGGCGGGGAATCACTGGGATTCAGTGATCTGTCCTCTTTGCAAAGCGGTTGTTTCTGTGGTCTGTTCTCTTAAAGATCTATCTAAATTTGGGGGATCACTTGCCAACATTCTTCAATCCACTGTCCTGATTATTATTCAGAACCTGTGCCTGAAAGCCCATTCAGCCTCCCCCTGGTGTCACATAGGCTGTGCTGGCAGGAATCTGACCAAGCCTTGGAGCCGCTGCCTCCCCCTCTCTGCCCTCACCCCTGCACCTCTGCCTCTTACCAGGCTGACTCCTCCACTGTTCAATTGTTCTTCAGGAAAGAGGAAAGTCTTTTTTCTTCTGGACATAGATTATAGTTTCAAATAATATCTTTATGGTCACCAGTGTTAGCTCTATGATGAGTTATGAAGTTTGGCTCTGAGCCTCTATGTTAATCCTTGTGTCTTTGTGGGTTCCCTTGGGTGCTCAGCCCCCTGCTTAGCAGATCTTGGGGCTTTCTGACACCAAGCAGCCAATTTAAGGAAAATAAAAGTGCATCAAACATCTCCACTCATCATCCAAATTACATTATCTTGCTCATTTGGAAAGTAAGTATAACAAGAAATATAACACATATTTTTCAGGGGTCAGAGATAGTAAAAATACTTGGGAAAAAACTTTTATTTATACCAACTCAGAGGGTTTATTGAGACTATGAATATCTTTTGTAGAAGTTTATATAATCATGAAATCACAATAATGCATTTGAAATGTATGCAACTTACAGTGAGGTTTCAGATAAACTCAGTTATCAAAACCTAGAGGTCCACCTTAATGAAATGCTGACTATATTTTAGTAGCTTAGAGATACTTGAGTGTGTACTGTAGGTGAATAGACAGAGCAGAGAGGGAAAATCTTTTTGAACCTGAAATAGAAAACTCTGGCTTAGAAACCAAAACACACAAAAAGATTCTGCTAATCAAAAGTTAAAATTTTAAACAGCACAAGAGATCGACGAACAAAGACTATAAAGAGGTTCATCCTATTTTAATAAAAATTATCATAAACAAGTATGCCAAACATTAAAATTTGATTTAGACGGGTTGTGGATATATCACTCTTTTCTCTAATATCTTTATTTGATAAATATTTCATGATAAAAGTAAAAATTATTAGTTGGCAAGAACAATAAGCATTTGCTTCAAATATTAATAACATCCATAAATCTGAACTTTTGATGAACCCCTCAGTGGTAGGCTGAATAATGATTCTCTCAATGCATTCGCCCCTCCCCCCACCCCTTACCCTGCATGTATCTGAGCCTGGAAATCCGGGAACATGCTAACTTACAGACAAGAGAGATCTCCCCAGGATCCGAGAGGTTTCAAAGCTCTGGGTGCATACCCGGGGTGGGGAGGTGTCCTGTACACGCACACGCTCTGACCACAAAGCCCCGACCACAAAGCCCCCAGTAGCCCAGAGCACTTTTAGGTGCCTAGATTATTTTGCAGAGCTGACGAAGTGAAGGGCTTTGAGACAAGCTTTGACTCTGGGTTTCCAGGACTAGTCCAGTTACCGCAGGGCCCCTTGCAAAGAGGGGGCGGAGCTCAGAGTCCCGGCGAGGGCTGAAGTCAGACAGGGGCCATGAGGTTGGGCAGAGCGACCCGAAGGGGCGAGCAGGCGCGACTAGCCAGGGAACATGGAAACACCCTTCCTCAGCTGCAATGGCAGAGACAGACCAGAGAGCGGGGCCAGGACAAAGGCGTTTGTGTGAGCCCCATGTGCCTGGGCTTAGCCTTCTGGCCACTAGAATTATGCAATTCATACATTTATTAACTTTCAAGTACCCACATTTGGAAGAACAAAGAACAGGAAGCTCAAACAGTCCCTTCTATTTATGCAGCTGTTTTCTTGTGTCTCCTCGAATCCATCATGCTCTATTAAAGAGCAAATCACTGCTAATCTTCCCTGATGTCTTATTGATCTAACTGCTTCTCTTGCTTGACTTTGGGGCCACACCTGGCAGTCCTCCGGAGCTTCTGGCTAGGCCTGGGACTGGGGTTTGCTCCCTGGTGGTACACGGTGGGCTCTGCGGTGCCAAGGATCAGATCCTGGCCTCCCGGGAGGGAGCCGTGTGATTTCCCTGGGTCCCCATCTAATTTCACCTGAAGCCCTAAGGAAATGGAGAACAGTTCTTTCTTCCTTTGTTTCTGGACCACACCTGTGCCCAGGGTTTATTCTTGGCTCTGTGCTCAGATTATTAGTCCCCCAAGTACTTGGGGGACCACTGGTGGTGCTGGAAATAAGTGAGGTCCACTGGGCGAAAGGGGGGCGCCTTAGCAAGTGATCAGAGGATTCTCCCCAAGTCACAGAGTTGGGGAGTCAATGTTAGGAGTTAACGCAGAGCTGGAAAAGTCACGTTTTCAGCTGGGTCTTTCTGGACTCACCTTTCCCTTTGTCAGAGTTCATGGCCAGAAGAACAAGCTGGTGTAAATTGCACACACGCTAGCCCGATTCTCACCCTGGGCTGGAGGCAGGGCTTAAGCTTGACCCCTCTGGCTTCCCCAACTCTTCACTGTGGGAGGAGACCCGGAAGTGAACTCCCCCAAGGCCCATTCTCTACACCCCACTCATCGTCTATATCCACTTACCTTGGGCTGTGTCTCTATCAGCTAGGGAGAGGAAGACTGTTTTGTGGCATTTTATCTGAGAGGGTACATTACTGTTCTCCATGATAAAAGGGAGCAACACAGAAGGAAGGGAAAGGATTGAAATTGATCCCTGGGTCCTCAAATGACAGAGACTCTTCCCCCCTCCATTCTGAAGTAGAAGAGGCAGGACACAACTATTGAACTTAGACTTTGGAAAGCATTGATGCTCAAAACTGACTGTGAATTGATTGAGCTTGTACTTTCCCACCTAGATTTAGGATTGAAATCATTCGCAAATTCCTCTTCTGAGTCCATTTATTTTTCCCAGTCATTTTATGTATTTGCTTCAAGGCACATCACTTCCTGTGATTTCTTAACAACAACCAAGGTCACAGAGAAAATGTAAGGTAAGTTTTACATATTAAAACTTCAAATCACTTCAGTCTCTTCAAATCACCTTCACCTCCAGACCACACTTTGTGTACAAGGTGGAAACAATAAAAATTGTCCCCACCTGCCTATGGAGCCTGTGACCAGGGCCCTGTAAGCAAATTCCTTTTGTTCTTTGTGAGCAAATATTAGATTACGTTGGGATAAATTTTCTCTCTCCCTGGGTTCTGCTTTAAAATTTAAATGCCATCAATCAGTGGATGAACTCCAAGTGTAGAGCTGATCGTCCAGTCCTCAAATACTGATGATTTGCACCAAGTGTTTCTTCTGGTTTTGATATGTACCTTTTCAAGTAAATACCTAAGCATACTTACTGGTTTCTCCCTATCCCTCAATAACCTGATTTAAGTTGTTATCAAGCTAAGTCAAACCCGCTATTTTTTTTTTTTGCTTTTTGGGTCACACCCAGCAATGCACAGGGGTTACTCCTGGCTCTGCACCCAGGAATCACCCCTGGCGGTGCTCAGGGGACCATATGGGATGCTGGGAATCGAACCCGGGTCGGCCGCGTGCAAGGCAAACGCCCTACCTGCTGTGCTATTGCTCCAGCCCCCAAACCCACTATTTTAACTATCCATCTATGTTCACCTATTACTTTTATCCTTGGGATACATTCTAGAAACAGGATGAATACTAAACAAGTTTTAATACTATGGAGGTAAACTGCCACTTTTTTTATGGAAACTGGTGCCGTTTTATGAGCACTGAAAATATTTGGAGACCATCTACTTTATTTATACTTAGTCTAGTACCTTAACATATCTTATATCCTTTCATTTACTAATTTATATGCATAATAGCAATTAAAATATATTATTTCATGCTCATTTAATTGTTCTTTCTTAAAAGAAATTATGTTACCAAATATATATTTTCTATATTTGAAATGATGATCTGGTTTCTCCTGTGCTTTAAGTTTTACCTTTATTTTTTCCCTAGAATTTTTTAGATTATCTATATGTGAAAATATGCCCATGCTTTAGAGTTATTACATTTAAATTGGGCTGGAGCAATAGCGCAGCAGGAAGAGCATTTGCCTTGCATGAGGCCAACCTGAGTTTGATTCCTCCACCCCTCTCGGAGAGCCCAGCAAGCTTCCAAGAGTATCTCGCCCGCATGGCAGAGCCTGGCAAGCTACCTGTGGCGTATTCGATATGCCAAAAACAATAACAAGTTTCACAATGGAGACTTTACCAGTGCCCGCTCAAGCAAATCGATGAGCAATGGGATAATAGTGATATAGTGATACATTTAAATTACTATGAGATAAAATAATATATAGTATGAATAATATAAATATTTTATTCTCTAAAGTAAATGTTTTATGGAACTATAAAAATACAGAAATTTGATCCATTAAAAGTGTTTGACATTACTTTATTCAAATTATGGACACAAATTAAAACAAAAAGAAAGAAAACAAAAATAAAAATTATGAACACTCAAACAATAGATCCTAGATCTATAAACATTAGTCACATCTCAAAAGTTCACCTTTGAAGTTATTTCCCAGTGACATAAAGTATTCTAAATTTTGTAATCATTATATTCTTTCCTTATGATTCTAAATGTAAATTAACATATAACTTGTTATTTTAGACTTCCTTTTGGGGACCACTATTACCTTTGCATAATTTACACATATGTTTTTTTTCTAGTTAATGTATGCAACTGCTATTTGATATTTTTGTTCAGCTGGGATGAAAATTCTAACATATTTTTTTAATTAGCATCTGCATGTGCTTCTGTGGGTATATACACTGGGAAACAACCACACTGTCATATAGTTTCAAAAGTCAATGAGAATGCACATTGATGAATCAGTTGTACCTACCTACAGATATCAATGCGCTCTCTGATTTGTTCCAGATTTTTATGATAATAAGTGCTATTAATGGTTTTAACTTTCTAGTATATGTCTTTCTTTCCTTTTATGGTTTTAATTTGAATTTTGTTGCTGACTAATAACATTAAGTACCTATTTACTGGAGTAAAACCATTTGTTTCATGGTTAACGTCAAATTGACTTGGTTCTATTGAACACTCTAACCTTTTCTTGACTTCCCTGGCTTTTGTATTGACTGATATTCTTAACAAAAATTCTTTAATGAATGAATTAATTAGCCATTGCAAACGTCTCCCCTCTTCTGTTTGGATTTTAATTCTGGTATATTTTTTCTAAGGATTTGGACTACACTTTTATTCTTTGAGTTTTGTTTTCATACAGTTATATTGAGACACCATGACTTACAGTACTATTAATGATAGAGTTCCATGCATACAGTGTTTTAATACCCACCACCAGGGGGTCAGCTTCCCTTCCGTCATTGTCCCATGGTCCACTCCATCTTCTCCCCACTGACTTCCCACCCACATATGCTCAGTTCCACAGGTCAACTCTGGCTTTGACCATTTGTTATCCACTTTTCAAGTCTATTTTCCCACAGTTGAGAGATATCATTCTGGATTTGTTCCCTTACCCTCTGACTGACTTTATTCAGCATGACACACTCAAGTTTTCACCCATACAACAAAAAATTGTATGATTTCATCGTTTCCTATAAGTGTTGCTTCATTACTCTTCAGAGGGTGCCTTGAATATCTTTTTTAGAAGTAATCTCATACAAGAAAGTGAAGAAAATTTTCCTTTGTTCTTCATATATATTGAGAAAATGCTTTTTTGTACTTTGCGAGGTAAACACAAAAGTACATCTTCTTTTTTGCCTATTTGACCTGCTGATCCTGAACAATTGATGGGACAATAACCCTTTTGTTCTATTGAATCATTTTGTCATAAGTTAGTGACTAAATAAGTGTCTCTCTTCTGGACTCACCTTTACCAACAAGGGGAGTAGGACCTTATGAGAATTCACACTTATGTAATTGTTTTTCTTTTTTGCCACAATAACAAATAGTTAAATTGCAGACAGTTTAATAAATGTATGATAGAGAGGGGTAAAGATGAATGCATGAAAGGTCTAAAATAAGTTAAATTTTAAAAAGTGTGGAAGTTAGATGAATTTGGGCACTTATTTTTTAAAAATGTTCATTTTTTCAAAAGAGGGAGGAAGATGAAGGGAACTGCTATTTGTAAAATAGAGATTCTTATATTATTTCCTATAATTCATGTTATTTTTATTTCATTTATATAAGTCTAAATATTACTGACTTATAATTTTCAAAAACAGTTTCTCTTTGTAAACTATAGTATCCAAAGTTTTATATATCGCCATATAAATAAATTTATATATTATATCCATTCCATCACTCACAACAATGTCATCTTTTAAAATCATCCTCAAATTCAAACTTATTAACTCACTAGTATAACTTCTATAAATGAAGTCAACATATCAAGAAATCACAACTCGTGATACAGTTAAAACAGAGAACTATTTTTTCTTCTGGTTTACTTTGAAAATTTTTTTCTTAACACCATTTAATTGCAGTGAAATATACACAATGTGCAAAGTATTTTAGAAGGTGCTTTTGACGTTTAAAATCTGTCTCTTAGGGCAATGCTATATCTCTGAATAAAGCATAGAATTTTTTTTCTTTTTGGGTCACATCGGCGATGCACAGGGATCACTCCTGGCTCTGCACTCAGGAATTACCCTGGCGGTGCTCAGGGGACCATATGAGATGCTGGGAATCGAACCCAGGTCGACCACATGCAAGGCAAATGCCCTACCCAATGTGCTATCGCTCTAGCTCCAAAGCATAGAAAATTTTATGTTTTTTACTATTATGAAATAATAAATTGTCTTATACTTGTTGTCACAGAAAAGTACATTTTAGAAATATAATGATCGGGTCAAAATAGATGTCAATTCTCTATTCTTTATTGAAAATTAAGCTTTTCCTTCTGTTTCTTTCAATGATTAAATCTAGAGTCAAACTATGGACTCTGTTGGGACAAGGGGATAGTGCAGGGGATAGGTGGCACTAGCCTTGCACGTGATTTGGGTCAGATCTACATTCACCCAGATCCCCACAGAAGTCCTCCTGAGTATCACCAGAAGTGATCTAGGAACACTAGGACACGAGTAAACCCTGAACCCAAATAGAAAACCTGAGGGATGTAGGCTTGCCTAAAGAACACAATAGAATACACTAAGTTGAAAAATGTCTAAAAATGAACAGAGGTGACCTCTCTCGTTCAGGAAGATAAATGTATAGATTTCTGTAGAGAGTGCGCATGAATAATAGATTTCTGACATTTGACTAACAGTGGAATACATCTAGACTAAGCATTCAAGAAAAAGATGCACCAAGAGAAAGGTGCCTTGTCACCTGCCATCTACCGGGTGGAACCAGTCCGACCTCAGGCCCCCACCAGCTAACAGTGACCAGAAGCTACTCGAACAACAGACATCATAACATTTTAAGGGAAGAGGTGTATGGGCCAAAATTTCTTGATTCCTCAGAAAACATGACATTTAAAATATTATTTGCAGTGTAGCACTGTCATCCCATTGTTCATTGATTTGCTCGAGCGGGCACCAGTAACGTCTTCATTGTGAGACTTGTTACTGTTTTTGGCATATCGATTACGCCACAGGTAGCTTGCCAGGCTCTGCCATGTGGGCAGGATACTCTCGGTAGCTTGCTGGGCTCTCTGAGAGGGACAGAGGAATCAAACCTATGTCAGCCACTTGCAAGGCAAACGTCCTACCCACTGTGCTATTGCTCCAGTGTTATGAAATCTCATTGCCACAACAAGTGAAATTTTGTTCAAACTGACTTAACTCTAAAATTCGAAAGCAAGTAGTCACCTAACTATAAACTCTATTCGAATATCCAGATTTCCGTCAGCTTATAAGAATTATATGATTACCTGGTTTGTATACAGACACACTTTACCATTCCAGCTGGAAAGTTTCAGCAATTTCTGATATTAACTTAATATTAGAATTTCAGGGGGGAGGGGAAGATAGACTCATCTGGATGCATTTGCCTCACATATGTGCCTTGTGTTTTCTGTTTACTGATCAGAACTAATGTCGCTATTTCCCAAAAAATAAATTTCAACACAAAAGGGATGCACAGCTCAAGGGAAACACACTGACACATTCCTGATGTGTGAGAGGTAGAACTCACTGGAGTCTGGCCCAGAGACTCTAGACCCCACTCTGGTCCCCAGCACAATAGCAGCAACGAATTAAAAAACAAGCACCAGCAGAAACAGGAGGCATGTCATTAGACTGGAAATTTTTTCATTTTATTTATTCTTCATTTTTTAAATTTTATTAAAGCACTGTGATTTGCAAAATCATTCACCATTAAGCGTTAGACATATAATGTCTCAGCTCCAACCCCATCACCAGTGTCAAATTCCCTCCCACTGCCTTCCCGCCTCCCTCCAACCCTCCAGCCTGCTACCTGAGCAGGTGCTTTTTAGGTTTGGTTAAAAGCACCTATATATATAAAATTGGAAGTCTTTGTAAGGAATAACCCCTGTGTTCTAAAGTAGGTAAAAGGGGAACTCTAGAAAATGTGTGCAAATTTAATTTTTACAGTGTTAATGACATTGTTCAGAACATCTCTAAGTCGAAAGTATGTTTGATGTACCTAAATACCTACCACACATCTCATTGTTGAGCCCATAAATCCTAATGAATTTGACGGGCATCTGAGGCTGCTATTTTTCACTTGCTTCTAGAACATTCTGTCCACCCCATCTCCAGCCCGCATGCCCAGTCCATCCTTATATTTCCATTACAACACATCAGTCTAAGACTCTATTTGATATTCTTGATGGAATATCAAAATTAGATCCCACTGATATTTCTGAATGCTCTGTTTTGGAACTATAAATCATGTACAATGACCATCAAAATAAATCCTAATACAAATATGATTATAATTAAACTATTACATCGCCAAGGGGAAATAAAAATTGTGCCATGAAGGCTTGCAACAGCTGGGTTTGACTTAATCCTACACTAACTTCCCTTCTTCCTCTGAGTTTACAATCCCTCTCCTTCAATCTATTCTTTGATCTTCCAATTGTTGACTCACTATCAAGTGGTTTGCAGCAAGATTTATATAAGCAATTCTACTCTTTAAATCCTAATAAGGCTTCCTTAATTTTGAGAAGGGCATATAATTCCACTGGAATTTCCTTTAAGTAGTGTATATTTCTAGTTGATCATATGAACCTGGTTGCTTTTATAACTAAAAATAATTTTTATTCATATTCTGAAAGAGCTAGTATAAAATCAGGTATCCCTGAGCATTCTTCCTACTTGCTTCTGTGCCTTGCCCATCATTGAAACTGAACACTTGCTTCTACTCTTTTATCCCTATGTGAATTATTCCTGGAGCAATCACAAACCACTCCATAGATTCAATTTTCGAGTGTACATAAACATTTCCCAATTTTCTTTATTTAATCTTCTGTATTGAATTTCACAGAAACTTCTCATTGGCACATTCTAAAACCCTAGAATCTACAGTTAATTAATACTTTATTATATTTGTGCTATTATGCTTATTGCTTTAATGTCCTAAATAATCATGAGTAAATAAATGCTCATAAATTGGTTGCAGGAGCTCATGCAAAAAAAAAAAACAAAGCAAAGGAAGGAGGGTGGAAAAGAGGAAGAAGGCAGGAAGACAAAGAGAAGTAACAATCTTACAGATAAAAGTAAGCACTTGCCTACTATTTTTCTTATGCAGTGCTTTATATAATTTAAAATTGTTAATTGAAAGTAAAAAATGACCTCTTTGTTATGACCACAGAAAATAGATTTTTGAATTATGTAAGTGAAACAGTGTCAAAATTAGTTGGACTAGCTATTTTGCTAAGTATTTTTAAGGAAAACCATTAAAAATGTTCTGTGTAAAAATGCAAAATATATTTGCTCAAATATGTAAAATACATATTTACAAGTAGTATATGTGCCCTTTTTTCTGGGAAAAAAAGGTCCAAACCAGGCCAGGACGATGATTCAGATTATGGAATGGATATTTTGCATGCAAGAACCCCAGGTTTCATTGATGCAGATTCTGATGTAGCATCCCTTGAACACCTAGGTTTGTCCCTAATCCAGAAACACAAAAGGACAAAATACTACCCATCCCTTATAAAGGCAAATTCTTCTTCTGATTTGGAACAATCTCACTGCCTGCAAAAAAGAAAAAAAAATGATAAACCACAACAACCAAAAGTTATATCTTGCTGGAGTTTTTAAAGATCTTGTTTATGTAGCCTTGTGAATCTTTGCAGTGAATAATAATTATCTTCCAAAGAGGGTTAAAAAAATGTACTGCATATAAATATACTGCGGCTTAAAATTACATCTCTTGGATGCTAGTAAAAGAAGGAAGTAAAACTAAGGAAACAAATAAGGCAATATTACATCCTGCCGTGGTCCCCTTAGTGGGCTGCCTGATATTTTCTTCATGAATAAAGATGGGGGAAACCACATTTGTAGCATAATAAGAAAAGGTAATTAGTGTCATCTATTCACCACTGTTAGAATTTGACTAGAGCAATTTGATTACGTTTATCACATTTTAAACTTTGAGTAAGTTTTTCAGCTTTGTAATTCAGTTAGTGGTGAAGTGTGGAGAATATAAGTCAGCTTTCCAGCGTGATTGATGAGCACGAGCTCAAAGGGATAGGAATGAAAAAAGTATATATATACACACATACCACAAATAAACAATACAGAAAGAAAACAACAGTGGAAATATAGATACTGGTTTCAAAGTGAAGCTCTTGAAAAACAGGTTGACTCTGACATGTGAAACAGGACTTTATCGGCAAACAAAACGAAACCAGATTACAGGGGATGACGAAGTCTGTGGGTCTATACAGAAGAAAGGAGAATAATAGTAAGGGGGGAAAAACTAGAGTACTTTGACAGAAAGAAAATTAATCTCTAAGCCAGGGATGAAGTTCAGTGGTAGAGCAGTTTCCCCGTGTGTGTGAGATGTACTAGAGGTCTTGGGTTCAATCCCCAGCACCACTGAATGAATAAATGCATAAATAACATTTCTTTTGAAATTTAAAACCAAGTAAGCGAGGTATTTTCATGTTTGACAGATTGGAGCTCAATGTTTATTTTTGAAGTTGTGCTTGAGGCTCCATTTTCCCATGTCCAGGGGGAGAAGCATCTTTCTGATGAGGATCCCGTTCAGCTCTAAAACTTGAGTGCACGCATGGAGGGCATTTCTCAATGTCATTGTGTTCCTCTGATCTATTTAATTTTATAGCCAAACTAACCTCTGTTGATTGCAACCACTCTGAAATTAAGATTTAAAATAAATTGACAGAGGTCGTTAGTTTTGTTCACATGCATATCACTGTATCACTGTCATCACTGCCATCCTGTTGTTCATCGATTTGCTCGAGTGGGCGCCAGTAATGTCTCCATTCATCCGTGTCGGGTGCTAGGGTAGCCTGATGGCGTATTGGGCGCTCTTTCAGGATCAGGGGAATGCGGACCGTCGTTGTTATTATTTTTGCCATATCAAGTACGCCACAGGTAGCTTGCCAGGCTCTGCCGTGCAGGTGGGATACTCTTGGTAGCTTGTGATTCCTGAGAGGGTTGGAGACTTTTGGGGCGGCCTCTAACCGTGTTTAGAGGTGTCTACTGAATGCCAGCTTTTGGTTGACTGGCATGTTGTAACGATCTGCACACGGACAAACACGCACCTGCCTGCGTCTCTGGGCAACACCTGGGACATCTGCGGCCTCAGGTGAGGTTGATGGAGTGTGCCTGGAGGTTGTTGAACAGCTGGCAGAGCAGGACCCTATCACGGAGGGTCTGTGCCAGGTCTAACACCTGCACCAAGTCCCAGGTCACCCAGTGGTTGGCTGACAGTGCCCCCGCTGTGCTGCCACCGCTCTGTGTCTGATGGCACTGCAACTCGGCCTGACTGGGGCAGGCGGCGATGCTGAGGCAGCCGCCATGGTTTCTCCGTGTCCCTGTTTGAGTCTTGCAAAACAGCCAGTGGTGTCCATCAGGAATCACGCATGGAGTTCCATACCTGGTGTGCTGAGCCGCACATTGTCCAAGGCGAGATGGTGAGCCGGGTTCGGGAGAGCTTGACGGGTTCTGGCGGCATCAGCACCGTCTGTCCTCCAACCAGATAGGGTGTGATAATTGTGGAAAATGAAGAGGAGTGTCACGTGACTGCTTTTGTGGCCACGCGGTTTAGGAATATATTCACTCATGCGGGAGGCTCGGCCCACGCATGTGGAAAGCGGCCTGGAGCATGGCAGCAGTTGGGTAGTGGAGGTCGGCTGCCAGGGCTGACTCCCTTGGGGCAGGGAGGGCTCTCACCTGCCCCCCTCTGGGGCGTCCCAAGTGAAAACAGCCTGGCTCAGAGTGTGATGGCATGGTTATGGGGGCCTCATTTTATGCTCCCTCCAGGGAGAAGCAGCCGTGAGTTCTGGCCGGTGGCCAATGAGGAGATTTATGATTATCTGGCGCAGGCAGGAGGTGGCTTATGGGCGTGACCCCTGGGCCACTGGAGACTGGGGGAAGCAGGCAGAGGATCTCTGCTCCCCGGTCCTGTTGAACCCAGAGTCCAAGGTCACAGAGCCCAAGTTTGCAAAGGTCACATGCAGATAAAATTATTTTAATTTTAAGCAATCATTTTCACTTAAAATAATTTCCAAAAATTATTTTGAAAAATTCTTTGAAATTATAAATGTTGATGTACAGGAGTGTTTTAGCATCATTTCATTATTTTGACAGTGAAAGTAGAACTCGTTTAATGAATTATTTATTCGTAGGCTGCACAGCTACAGCTTCAATGCCACTAGGACGACATTCCCTACCAAAGGGCCACATTGTTTTCCTTACAGTAAAAGAAAATCCTACTCTGTGTAGTATTATTTGTTTGAACCAAAATCTATAAAATCTGACCTGTTGCTAACAGACATTATTAGTTACTTAGAATATTATAGGTGCTAACTGCTGTGGAGAGGAGTTCACTGCATAATTTATATGAAATAAAAGAAAATGACAGAAGTCAACATACAGAGATCTAATAGCCTTTCTCCATGTTAGCAAAATGCTGATCATAAACAATCTTTATTTTTTTCAAGTTTTTTATTTCAAAGTACTTCTAGTTTGGGGGGAAGCTGAAGACAGTGCACAGCGCTGCAGAGAGCTCACAAAGAGCTTGCCAAGGTGATACCCCAAACCGCCTAGTGCCAAAGCTTCTATTTCTAAAATAATGACATTCTCTTATACAACCAGGGCTCAACTTGTAACTCTAGTAAATTAATATCGATCTGATATTACCATCCAATCCACTGAACTCAATTTCATTTTGCCAATTGCCCCAAAATATCATTATTATATTCAATCGGGATTCTGTGCTATTTATTGACATTTTATGCTTTCATTTCTGCCTTCTAGACCAATCTCTGAGGCTTCTTTTTTTTTTGAAGTGAATTTGCACTTTAAGAGGCTAGCCCTATTGTTTAGATGGGCATCTCCATTTGGGGCACCTATGACTCCTCACCATGATACACTTAAGCCCATAACCAACAGAACTATTTTTCCTTTGAGCATTGTATTAATATGTGGGATATAAAGTAGCAGAATGGGACACTAACACCCAGGAATAGTAGAGATAAGTACCGGGAGGTCTGCCCCACAGCTTGGAAACTGGCCTCACATGCTGGGGGAAAAGGCAGCTGAGATAGAGAAGGGAACACCTAGTAGAGAATTTTGGGAGGACACACTCAGGTTGAAAGCTGCATACCAAAAGGAGACTATAGACCAAACACGATGGCCACTCAATACCTCTGTTGCAAACTACAACACCCAACAGGAGAGAAAACAAAAGGGAATGCCCTGCCACAGAGGCAGGGTGGGGTGGTGGGAGTTAGGGTAGGGGTGGTGGGAGGGATACTAGGAACATTGATGGGGGAGAATGGGCACTGGTGGAGGGATGCAAACCAAATGCAAACATGAAAGTTCATAAGTTTGTAACTGTAAAAAAGTAAATGAATAAAAAAAAAAAAGAAGTACAATGATGTGGATTACCAGGGGTTTAAGACTTGTCACTTGGTTAACATGATCTCTGTCACATTTAGACATGATCCAATTTTTATTATAAAATAAGATTTGAGTTATTAAAAATAATTTTTCCACGCCCTAAGAGATAGTATAGAAATTAAGGGGTTTTCCTGGCAAGCATGGACACTGATTTGATCCCAGACACAGTGTCTATTGTGCACTGCCTCTTCTTAGGCCCCAAAGTAAGCCCTGAGCACAGCCAGGAATTTCCAAAAAACAAAAATGAAATTCAATGTATTTCCCGGGACATATTTAAATGTATGAAATTACTCTGATCTTATCCAAATGAGCTGTAGAATCATTGATGATTGGTGCCTACGTCCCTGAGTAAGACGATGGACACAAGATTATTATTTTTTTCTTTTTTGCTTTTTGGGTCACACCCGGCAATGCTCAGGGGTTACTCCTGGCTCTGCACTCAGGAATCAGTCCTGGCGATGCTCAGAGGACCACACGGGATGCTGGGAATCGAACTCCGGTCGGCCACATGCAAGGCAAATAGCCTACATGCTGTGCTATCACTCCAGTCCCTCTATTTTTTTTTTTTAATTTCATTGAATCACCATGAGATAGTTGCAAGCTTTCATGTTTGGGTTACAATCTCACAATGATCAAACACCCATCCCTCCACCAGTGCATATTCCCCACCACCAATATCCCGGTATACCTCCTCTTTCACACCCTCCCCCTGCCTCCATAGCAGACAATAATCCCCATACTCTCTCTCTCTACTTTTGGGCATTATGGCTTGCAACACAGACACTGAGAGGTCACCATGTTTGGTCCATTATCTACTTTCGGCATGCATCTCCCATCCTGACTGATTCCTCCAGCCATCATTTTCTTAGTGATCCCTTTTCTATTCCATCTGCCTTGTCCCCTCCACTCATGAAGCAGGCTTCCAGCTATGGGGCAATCCCCCTGGCCCTTGTTTCTACTGTCCTTCGGTGTCAGCCTCATGTGGTACTATTCTATACTCCACAAATGAGTGCAGTCCTTCTATGTCTTTCCCTCTCTTTCTGACTTATTTCATTTAGCATGATACTCTCCATGTCTATCCATTTATAAGCAAATTGCATGATATTCTAATGCCATACTTCTCAATTATTGGCATTCTAACAATATAAGAATTTCTCTTTTATCTCTTGTATTCGCAAAATCGTTTCATTTGACTATCATTTGGAGTATAAAAGATGCCTATAGAGAAGTTTTTTACACAAATGTGTATGTCATTATTATCATCATTTAATTTTTCTCAGCTTTTCCCAGAAATTGGTATGTGGCCCCCTTTCACCAAGCTTTTAGGTGCATATGTGAAAATTACTCTTTTTGTCTTTCTTTATTTTCAGGAACAAGGGATTCTATATTCACTTTATGCTTTTCTACCCCAAGTCTGGGAAGCCATTAATTCAGATACTAGACCTGAATGCTAGTTATGCTCATTATTGCTGGAGTATTACTGTTTCAAGTTGCTCTCAGAAGACTTTGTTAAGAAATATAAATGTACACACAGATGTATACTGAAGCACTCATGCATCTGTATAATTTTCTACTTCTATTGGTCTAGATATAAATCCAAATCTAAATTATGTTAATATGCTCAATTCAAACCCCATGCCAGAGAATGATTCTGTCCTTCCCCCTGCTCATATTTATAACTCTTTTCTCTAATTGTGAGAAAACAGGCATGCTATGTCTCAGCGAATGTACTTACAGTCATTTGCTTACATTCATTTACTCTGAATGCAATTAAACTTCCTGTATACTGATCAAAATTTTGGCTTAAATGAAGTAAAGGAAATGTGTTAAAGAAGAGAAGTGATAAGGAGTAAATAAAGGTCTATATAGAATGCATCAGATACAGTTCTGCAGAGGTTCTAAAGACGGGTCACAAATGCCATTCTCCTGTAAAACAGATAATTCTCAGTAAGATCACTGGTTTGGTCTCATTAGAAATGACAAATGCTTTATCTTTCCGTGTTTTATTTTCTCCTCTGCTTTGGGCAAGTTAGTCTGGAATGTCCTGGAAGTAAACATTTTGCTTTAAGAACTGAAATAGACAAACCCAAGGGGGTTAAGCAATAGTAATGCAGGTAGGATGTTTGCCTTGCATGTGGACAACCTAAATTCAATCTCTGACACCTAGCTATTCCTTCAAGTGCACCAGGAGTGATCCCTGGGTACAGGGCCAGAAATAAGCTCTGAGTACTGTCTTCTGTGGACCCATACCCTGTTTTTTTGTAAAATAGACAAATTGTTCTCAGCCAAATCAGTCCCATTTAGTAGAAATGTCGTAATTACTTATTGTTTAAATATTTGTGCAAACAAATATTGAACTATTTTCATTAATCCCTGCCCTGAGGTGTGGAACAGGAAATACTTTGATGGCAGTTAAGTTTTAAATTAAATTGAGCTCAAATGGATTTGTATTGCATGAAGCAGTACCCTTCCTCTCCCAAGATGTCATAGGAAAGAAACAACAAAGCACAGGCGGGACCATCCGGAGGCTTTTGATTCAATGGCACATTTTTTCCTACGGATATTTGCTCTTCTTCACCACACCTTGCGGACCCCAAGAAAGCACAATGCCTGATCTCCATGTCGCACACCCTTCATAACAACACAAAGTTTTCATCTATATCCATTCAGTGTGTTCCTTTGTCGTTGAACTTATATCTCATATTAATACCCCAGAGGCCATTTACAAGCCTTAAAACTTCAGCATTAAAGGATTGTTCAATTGCAGTATCAACAATATTTTGATATCCCTTCCCATAAGCTTGCAAGGTTTTCATCTCCCCAGCTTATATTTTAAGAAGCCACAGTCTTTAAGAAAAAGTCCTGCTCTAACAAGAAGACTATGTGTGTTGGTAACAGGAAAAAGTGAGGTGCTTTGAAAGCCGGGAAAGCAAACGTGCAAAGTACATCCTACTGAGGAGGTCTTGAAAAATGCAAGCTACAGATGAAAGCAAGTTCCTTTTTTTACTCTCCCACACCCATCTTCTGACAATCAGATGCTTTCTTCTTCCAACCACAAGGGTAAGAGAAACATTTTCTCTTCTTTTCAGTAATCCCCTCTATGCGTTCTCAGACAATTCAGAAAATAGCTCTGTGGGGAACTTACATAGTCATATTCTAGTGCAGGAAGAGAGACATTTGCCTGTGATGGCGTTTCTGGGCATGCTATCAAATTGCATTGTGTCGGTGGGTACCGAGAAGCTCTCTCTCCAGCAGACAGGGGCAGTAAATCATGAAGCCTTCCCAGAGAAGTAAATCACTAGAAACATTCTCAACGCTGGCAGGTGCTTCTCTGAAACCTTTGTAAAATTACAGCAATGCAGACACTTAAAGTCAGGCTCATGCCCGCATGTGCACACACAACACACACACACACACACACACACACACCACTATAAATTTTCAGGACATAAACTAAATGTTAAAAAGAAGACTCAGGTCTTATAGTTACACGACATGAAACAGAACAGACTTATTCCAAAGGTTCAAAATTTCCATCTACTAGGGTAAAATATTATGTTCTTTGCTTATTTCTGAAAACTAGCTTAGCTCTCTGCTTCTCTGCTGGTGTTGTGTATATTTTAAAATAATTGGCAATATGGGGAGCTATGATGGTACAGTGGGTAGAGTGCTTGCCTTGCATATGGCCGACCTGGTTTCTACCCCCAGCACCCATTTGCCACCCACAAAACCTGCCAGCCCCCCGCCAGGACTCATCCTGGAACGCAGAGTAAACCCTGATCCTTGAATGCAGAGTAAGCCTTGAGCACTGCTGTGTATGAGTCAAAAACCCTATCAATCAATCAATCATAGCATTAATGTATCAAAGATAAGTAGCATGGCCATATATTTAAAGATACTCATGATGATGTAGAGAGTAGATATAGATAATTGATCAATAGATAATGACAAATGCATACATACATAGTTGCCCTGCTTAACAGAGTAAATGCTATGATTCAAGCTTAGGTTGGTGTTCTACTCGATTAGGGATTCTTTGCATGTTTAGCACCAATATTGTAGATGGAATACCCGCTCTATGCTAATGGATATGCACAAATACCAAGACACCTGATAGATGATATTTTTGCAGTGAAAGACAATATGCAGAGTGAGGATTCTAACTCACTCTGTAGAATGTTCAGGAAAGTAACTCCATAGACACATCTTAAGTCTGCTAGGGTCTGGAGCAGAGGAACAAGGACAATAACTAGTAGTGGAGGGTTTCTTGGGAATTATAAGAAGTTCTGACATGGGACAGTGGTCAGGACTGTACATATTTATGAATGTACTAAAATCACAAACTTTTGTACTCCACACGGCTAATCACATGGCATGTTAATAGTATTACATAAAAGTTGTTTTTAAAAAGTTATGTCAGTTCACATGAGTACGTGCTATATCTTATCTTTTATCTTATTATCTACAAAATAAAATCTATATTTTAATATATACAAAAACTGGGAGTCAACATATTTTACTCAATTTTAAAGTAAAATCATACGACCGTGTTTAAATAATTTGGTTTCTGGATTTCTTCAGAATCTCCAGATGAGTTTCAATGCAATTGGACACTAAAACTTGACTTTAATTTTTGATACAGACATAATAAAAACAAAAAACAATAGGGGCTAGAGTACTAGCACAGCAGGTAGGGTATTTGCCTTGCACGCGGCCGACCCAGGTTCGATTCCCAGCATCCCATATAGTCCCCTGAGCACCACCAGGCGTGATTCCTGAGTGCAGAGTCAGGAGTAACCCCTAAGCATCGCTGTATCTAACCCAAAAAGCAACAAACAAACAAACAAACAAACAATATACCTTACCTTCATATTTTAGATATAAAACTTTTAAATATTTCAGGGTATAAATAAAAATATCTACTTATGAAACATCCATATTTTATTAATAAAAATCTAGAAAGATTTTCAAACTCAGCCATCAGTATAGTATTATTGACTAGTCTATTCCATAATTATTTCTAAAATATTTATGCTACATCAAAATGACTAAAAAGCCACAAGTTATTTTGATAGTTATGAAAGAAAATATTACCATAAAATATTTTTCTTTGTAAAATTTCAGGGTCAATATAACATAGTTAAGTTGTATTTAATTTTTTAAATCATTATATGTGCTACATATTCCCTTTAAAGTTATGTACATTAATTTCTGTAATGTCAAAAGTTGTACTTATTGAATTTTCTAAATTCTCTAAATTAGTTAGGATATTGTGAAAATTGTCATAACACTTATCTCAGATATAATCAATTTTGATACTTGATAAGGGAATGTGTCCTCTGCTTTGGTCATTCTTCTCTGTTTTCCTGAGGGTATCCTTGGGCCCTCTCTTAATTGAGGGCTCTCAAGTTTGCTGAATTGACACCCTTCCCACACCTTTAAAATCCCCAAGTCTACAGTGTCTCCTACTCAGTGTTCACTGACTCCAACTCCACGCTGTGGAAATCCTGCATGCTTGAAATAGCTTGTGACACACTTTAAAGTTATGGGTAAGTTTGGGAACAAGATGATCACATGATGAAATACACTCAAACTTCAGGTGATGGCTCACCTATTCAAACACAGAAGCACACAAATGCAACCTGACAACCTTCACAAACACAAATATCAAGTTTTCTCCTTATTATTCTAAGTAGATAGTCTTAGACTTTATAGAAGAATTGCCAAAATCAAAAAAAAATTATAGGGAGTAAAACATTATCTCATTTTACTTGTGCACTGGAATTATTAATTTCTCTCTGCCATCTCATTATTCTGTCCTTTTCTTTTATCCTGCCCCGGGTAAAGGGGAAAAGGAGTCCTAGGGAGGGAAAGTGGTTATGAAAGAGGTTTGAACAAAGGAAGAAGAGAATAGATATTGGTACAAAACTCATGGAAACGTAGCGAGAAAAAAAAATTGTCAGAGCCATTTTATATGAACATAATCATGTTGGAAGGTGTCACACATTTCAGAAGTATCTATTCAGGAGCTCTAAAAATCAATGCTCATTCTGCAAGAAAAGTACATCTCAGATCTGAAAGCAAGTTGGCGTAGACTTTCTTTGTTTCATCTGCAAATGCTTTTTTAACAGTTTGTGTGCTACTCAATTATCAAGTCCCAACAACTAAAATTAAATTTTTTTCATTAAATTTTGATTAAAATTGTAAGCTATTTTCAAAACTTATGTTTGACTTGATTTGACTTCAAGACTTAAAAAAGAACAACAATATCTGCATGGAACTGCCTCCGTAATAAGGAATTGTTGCCGTGATATAGGGAGCTCCGGACAGCACAGCACATTCTCTGCAGGCACGATCCCAAGATCCCACAAGGCTGAGAGAAACAGCAGGCTGAAAACCAACATTCCTTATCGTGCTCAACTAAGGACCTAAGCCAGAGTTAACATACCCTGCAACATATTTATGAATTCAAAATAAAAAGTTGATTTCCCTTTTTTGAAATTGTTTGGCGTGCAGATCCCTCTGAGAAGGCCTGGTGTAGACAATACCAGTCTCTACATTTGTTGTAGATTAGAATTCTGTCGTACGTTAGTCCTACAAGGTTTAATGTTAGCCTTGGTGTTGACGACCCGAGAGAGATCATCTGGATTGTTTATCAGCACTTAGCAAACATTGGTTTATTTAAGTGATTTTCAAATTGTTTAGGAAATAATCTTGGAACAACATTTTTGATCTATATCCTTACATGTACATAAATTTCTCTATGTGCATCAATTTAGATCTTTAAAAGACTATTGGAAGATTACCTAAACTTTTTAAATCAGTGGCAAGGCTGCTAATACATTTATCTTTATAGACATAATAAATAATTTAGGAATACAATACATTATTAATAATAAATTCTCATCTATCTAAAGGATTCCAAAGTCAATGATTTTACCTTCTTTCTCCAAAAACCTTTGCAACACTTGCTACTTCAGTTGGGATAATTCTTTTTCTTATCAACTAAGAGTTAAGACAGTGCCGGAGTGGTAATGCAGTGGTAGGGCATTTTCTTTGCACATGGCTGACCTGGGATCAGGAGAATTCCTAGCACTACCAGGAGTAATCCCCAAGTGCAGAGCCAGGAGTAACCGCTGAGCATTGCCAGGTGTGACCCAAAAAGAAACACACACACAGACATACACACACACACACACACACACCACATATAGTTAGACATGATTCAGTGCTCTTCAGAGACCAGACATGGGTGACTGAACTGCAAGATTTATCTTTGAATATTCCCAAATTCATCTAGGAAACCAATGGAATAGAAACAGTAGTAGATTGTTAAAGTAGTCAAAAGGTCTCCTGGATTTTCCTTTGTCACATCTATATTCTGATATCTGCACAAAACGGAAAACTCAACATACAGTTCAGACAAAACCCTTTGTAGGTGCCTGTTCTTGTCCCCACAAAGCCACATTCTTAGTAATGCTCTAGCAGCCAGACAGACTGCTTCAAAGTTCTCTCTAGGATTCTTCAGCTCCACTGTCCCAGCTGCCTGGAGCCAGCGGCTCTCTGTGTACACCAGCAACGATGAGATCAGACTGTTTTCATAAACTACCTCCTTCCTTCACGCCCCGTCCCTCCGCTTACTCTTTGTCTCCCTCTGGACCTGGGTCCAGCTAGCACTCCCTCAGGGGTACCTTCCTGGCTGTCTGATGCTTTTAGTCTCTGTGGTCCTAATTCTTTGCCTCATCTGTATTTTTCTCTTCAAAGATGCGTCTCCATTCTACCACATAGTGCAGCTTATTTGCATAGGACGGTTCGTGGCAATCAGCTATCCCTCTCTGCTTCAGAGCAACAGCCACGGGAGTGGAGTCTTCATTTCGCTAACACACATTTATGTGTTTTAGTAACACATAGAAGCTGCTCTCCCCATGCACAGTCACCTAATGACTCTCACAGGCATAGAAGATGCCTAGTGTGCATATTCATAAATCTCTAATGTATTATTGATGCTGAATCCCAGGTTTTAAAGCGTTTGGGTGTAGGAGAAATGCCTTTTATTGTTTCCCAATAATTTGGTAATCAATGAAGTCTTTTGGCCATACATTTTCAGTAGGCCAAAAGAGTTGTGAATTCCCAGTTTCTAAGGCAAAGATTATAAAATTTTAAAAAGCTAGAAGGCTCTGCAGAAACAAACCCGTAAGACAGAGGATAAGGAATCCAATGTATTTTTTTCCTTTTGTTTTGGGACCACACCAGGAGTGCCCAGGGCTGACTCCTGGCTCTTTGCTCAGAGATCCCTCCTGGTGGAGTTTAGGGACCATATAGGATGCCAGGAATGAACCAGGTCAGCCATGTGCAAGGCAAGCATCCTACCAGCTATACTATCACTTGAGTCCTCAAGTATATTTTTAATAAAAAAAATCTCATAAGTTTTTTTATTAAAAAAACTTATGAGATTATGAACCAACTCATAAGTTGGTTTTAATTTAGTTTGAAAAATGATTTAATTATTTTAAAGTGTATCTGCATAAATTTATCAAAGACAAAGTTTGTCTAGCACTTTGGTAGAAATGCTGTGATAAATATGATGTATTCTTTATAGATAAAAAAAAAAATCACCGAGGAGAGCTAGATGTTAGTATTTGCTAAGAGTCTCCTCAAATTGTGTCTTACAATTTGCATACATCCTTCACACAATGCCAGGAAAACTCTTAACTCTTATATTTTTCTCCTGGAAAAAATGCTAACTTCACATCTCATGTGCGCACACACTAATAATTCATTATAAAATATTGAAGACAGTAACTAATATCATGTTTGGAGCTAAAGGTGCCAGCAGCAAAAGCATACAAATTAAAATCATTTTTTTAATTCTTATTCTGTATCAACAGAAGGTGTTAAGCAAAGTTACTGCCATTGAGAGCCAAATGTTTTCCTGATTTTGTTTGTTTGGCTTTGATGTTCAGCTGTTCTTAACTGTCCATCATTTTCAGAATCACAATTTTAAATTTAAATGAGCACTTTCTTTAAAATTGTAGTAGCAGTTTTTTAAAAAGTTGGTCATTAGAGATTTTGGTTAGGAGTTGAATGCATTTTCTGCTAAGAACATAATTTCCTGGTACCCCATGTTGCTTGCAGATGTGAACGCTTGTCCTTTGAAAAATCAAATAAGCAAGTAGAGAAGATGATTTTAGGGAGTATAATTACTTTCTTGGCAAAATGGAAAGACTGTACATCTCCAAGTGGGTGGTCGAAGTGTTCAAGGGTTTAGCAGGATGAGGGTCTGCCCAGAAGCTCTTACAGCGTTAATGGCTCCTGAACAAAGGCTTCTCTGAGCCCCAGAGCTCCACACAGGCTGCAGGTAGAACACCTAGACCTGGAAGCAAATCAAAGCCCATGTCAGCAACTGTTCTCATCTAGATCAGCACAGTCAGACACCTGCAGGACTGTCCTAGCAAGGATGGGCCACAAAAGGAAGTGTCTCAAAAGCAAGGTGAGTGAAGACATTAACTATCAGGGGATAATTAGTAATTCATTATTAATCTGTTAGAATCAGCTCAACTTTGAACTCTATCTGTCAGAGCTGACAGCTATATTTTAAATTTTGATCTATTTGTGCTTGCAAAACATTGCAAACTAAATTTGTACAGACCTAGCTCCCAGAAGAAAGTGACACAGAGAGTTTCTTGCCCGCACACTTGGCTCTCTTCCCCGGTGCCCCTCGGAGGGGATGGGCTCTAGCTTCCCTCCCCTCCCCGAGCAGAGCTCCCTCAGCTGAAGACCTCTGGAGCCTAGCCACAGCCATGCTCAAAGCCCCTCTCCACATGTTCGATAGAGCCTCACGCATGAAGGAACCAGCAGAACCCAGGTGTGTGGGACCCGGGGCTGAGACCTCCAAGCCTGTTCGGATCAGGACTGGGCCTCTTCCGCCCAGATTTCCCATTTTCCAATAGCTAGGCCATCACACCCAGGGACTGCCCCCAGGGCTGTGTAATCCCACCAATGGCTAACATCCAGAGATTATAAAACCAAGCTCAAGGAAGCGCATGACTGCAAAGCAGCCCCGTGACATCTTATAATGTAGTTCTCCCTTTGGGAGAACCTGGCAAGCTACCGAGAGTTTCCTGCCCCCTAAGAGAGAGCCTCATAAACCCTCCCCCGTGGCATATTTATATGCCAAAACCAATACAATGATGGGGCCTTTCCAATGTGGCACCATTGGAAAGAACGAGTAAAGAAAGGCTTCTAAAATCTCAGGGCTAGGACGAATGGAGACGTTACTGAGACCGCTCGAGAAATTCGAGGATCAATGGGATGATGATGATGAAATTTGTACAGTTCTGAGTTTGTTCAATAAATTGATAACTTTATGTGAAGAATATTTATCATTAATCTTTTCTTGTTCAATTCATCTGAAATGTTATATATCTTTATAGGAAAATTTGAAACTATGTAAGATGCTTGCAATATATTTGTATCTCTTTATACCTCTACATAGGCAAGAGAACTCACTTGTTTTTATTGATTTTAATGGTAGTGAAATATTAATTCCCAAAATCTTTGTTGATTAAGAATCTAAGCTGTATTGATATGACTTGACCAGAGCCAGAATATTCCCCTAAACAAAGGATATTAAAAATCAATAAAATAAACAAATTTTGCTCATCTCAAATGTCTTCAAGCAACTGCGATAGTAAAATCATGATCAATATAGATCCACTCAAGATTATTTCTTGTAATGATAAACAGATGAATGGAATTTAATCTAAAACTTAATGGACAGCTGATGTCTCCTTTGGCCCTTATCCTACTTTACCTATTCACACACATCAGGAAAAATTTTCATAAATATCAGCAAAAGAAAGACTAAGTCATCTTAAAACATTTGGTCAACTGAACCTAGTTCCTAAGAGCAACCAACAAGTTTGCCAACTTCTCTCAAGGAACAAATGATAGAGCTTCTAAGAAATGCCTCTGAGGCCAGACTGATAGATCAGCAGCTAAGGCACTTGCCTTGCAGTCTACAGCTCTGAGTTTGAGCCCCAGCCTTGCCAGGAGTGATCCCTGAGTGCACATGCAATAATGGAAGCTGAGAAGCACTGGGTGTGACTCAAAACATGAAGACAAAGGAATGTCTTCGATTTCCCATCTCCTGACTGGACATCTTTGATGGCAGAAGTCTCTCTCCAAGCTGGCCATGTCCTCTTCCCGTCTTTCCCCCACCTTCCCTAGGCAGCCAGCTTTTCTTGGGGGGGAGGTCACATCCATGATGCTCAGGAATTACTCTTGGCGGTGCTTGGGGGACCATATGGGATGCCGGGGATTGAACCCGGGTCAGCTGCATGCAAGGCACATGTCCTTCCTGCTGTGCTGTAGTCCCAGCCCAGCAGTCCGCTTTTTGAGAGCATCTGTGTCTGCACTAACAGTGGCTTGTAGAATCAAAGGAGACTTGTGGATGGGTCCCTGTCGGTCAAACATCTGTATTTGGGCAAGTTGAGGCAGGGCATGCGAGTGTATCTCTGGAACAGCGTCAAAGCCTGAAAAGAGTGAAAAGAACACATAGGGTGTTACCCACTGGCTCCCAACTGGGGTAATTTGGCAAACGGGGTTATGGGTAGGGCACTTGCCTTGCAGGCAGCTGGCCCAGGTGTAATCCCTGGCTCCCATATGGTTCCCTGAGCACTCTGCACCCCCAGCCTCGCACTCGAGGAATTGGTCCCTGGGCTCAGAACCAGCAGGAGGCTGTGAGCAGCTCCAGGTGCGAACCGTTGCAAAACACAAAATACTCACCAGGATTAGCATTTGGCTGAAGCGTTGTGCCAAACTGCAGAGGCAACCCTCAGGAACTGGATCATGCCTGGGAAGCAGGGGTGGAAGCTGGCGGGACCGCACATACACAGGCACGTTGCTGAAGATGCGATTTCTGCACCCAGGAGACCATTAGGAAAATCCCAGGATGGGAGCGAGCAGGCTGAGGGGCTGACTGGCACCAATTAGACAGCTATTTCTGTCAAGCCCTGCCGC
Source organism: Sorex araneus (assembly GCF_027595985.1). Lineage (NCBI taxonomy): Eukaryota > Metazoa > Chordata > Mammalia > Eulipotyphla > Soricidae > Sorex > Sorex araneus. The sequence goes on from NC_073303.1 coordinate 377,151,008, forward strand.
ACAGCTGCTCTCCAGGGGCCGCATTGTATGACACAACAGACTGAGAGATTTTATTCACCTCCCAGTGTCCGGCCGTACGCCTCTGTCCTAAACTTTCTTGCACTGATTTTCCAATCTTTCTTTCTACTGCTGTCAAGTTGGTAAGGCCTCCATAAATGCAACTATATGTGTGTATGGGGGGGGGGGGTTAATACATATTTGGTTGTAGCTGGCTTTCTGCGGGATGCAACATTATGAATACTGGTTACTCATGCGCATAGCTCCAACACCGCACCCTTCACCAGTGTACCTTCCTCCCTCTCTACACCCTTCCTGTGTGGGACAGTTCTCCCGTTAGTTGCTTTTCGACCTATGTTACATTGATTTTCTTGGGTTATTTTTTTCAATTTATTTTTTTTGTCTTGGGCCACACTGGGGGGGTGCTGGGGGCTTACTCCTGCTTGGAGAACTCAGAGCACCATATGTGGTGCCAGGGATCGAACCCGGGTCTGCAAGGCAAGAGTCTTACCCACTGCACTATCGCCCCAGCCCCCGCATATATTTTCTTAATTGAGAAAATCGCTATTTCCACTCCAAGTAGATTCCCAGGTATCTGATCTGAAGACCTTCATGTTACTAAGGTGACCCTCGGTGATTTGTAAGAGTTACTTGAGAACAGGGTGAGGGTTTAGCAGTAACCTCTCTTCATCTTACAAAGTCAAGCTTGAATACATTTTGGCATGTCAATGCAATGCCTGAAAATCACTGAAAAGTTTAAGAAAATGAATTAAACTGATTCAACATTACAGTAGGGTAGAAAGAACTTAGTTAATATTGCACTATCAATTTCAACTTTTAGGTTGTAAAGATAAGAGAAAATTCTACTAGTTGGACACCACAAATAGGTTCTTTGCTTGTCTGTTTGCTTGGAGGCTATATCCGACTGTGCTCAGGGATTTCTCCTGGCTCTGAGACCAGGGATCGTTCCTTATTTCTGTCAGCACTCAGGGACCACACGGGGTGTCGGGGATTGAACCCAGCCTGCTAGCTCCCAGCCTACTATATTATTTGTCTGAGCCTGCCACTACAAATGTTTTAAAAATAATTTTAATTGTGTTATGATTTAAATAATATAAGTTCACAAACATTTTGTTCGCAGCTATTTTAATCTCTGTTCCTTACTAACTTTTTCCCTCTTCTTTCAGGATTCTTTATATCTTTGATTTTATTTTGAAAATGATATCCCAAGGATGAGCTTAGTTTGTTATTTGCTTTGTTTTCCATTAATGGGCTCTCGATACTTCCTGATCTTTCTGTGAGTTTACAGAACCTCTGCGCCTTGGTGTCTGACAACAATTTGGGGGAACTCTGCCATTATTATTTCCTTATTACCTGGTTTCCCTGGTTTCACTTCTCAACCGCCGGTGCTTTCATTACATATTTATTACACTTTGTCTGTGTTCCACCGCTCTTGTACAGTCTGCCTTGGTTTCATGTCAGTCCTTGTTCTCCTTCTTTTCAGTTTGGGTGGATTCTATTGACATATCCATTAGTACAGAGATTCTTTCCTCAGACATGTCTAATCTAGCTCTCAAACATACTCTTTCTGTGGAAATGCATTTGATCTCAGCATTCCCTTTTTGCTTTATTAAACGAGCAGTTTCTCTGCTTATATCACCCATCTGGTCTCCTAAACAGTCTGCTTCATCCATTAGAGTCATTTGCATATTAATCTCTAGCTGTTTTAAATTCCCAGCAGGCCATCCCTCCATCCCTGGTATGTCTGGCTCTGGCATTTTCTGTCTCTTCAAATTGTGTCATCTTGCCTTGAGGTGCAGTTTCTCATTTCACTTGTTAGCTAGACATGATGCAGCGTGGAGAAGGAACTTCCGTGAACAGACCTTTAGCGATGTGGGGTCACTGTGTGGAGAGGGACATTTCTGTGGTTTCCTATTAGGTTTTAGTCCTTAGTGACTGTGTCTCTGCAATGGGAACCTTGTGCCTCCCCTCCCCCACCCCAGCACCCACAGGTGGAGCCGGAGACCAGGGTCCCTGCAGCCCTGCATCTTCTTCCCTGGGGTCTGTGAGACTCTGCTAATACCCCGGCCGCTTCATCTCTGCACTGCCGACTTTCCTCTCTGTGGAGGCCCTACTCAGAAGAGATGCTCTGATGTATTTCAAAAAGATTCCTCTGCAGAGCTGCCCTGTCAAACCCGAGGGGGCTTTATCTCTGATACTTACTGTAGAGATTTGTTCAAGGTCACGGAGTCACACTCAGAGCATGGTGGGTCTCCCTTTGGCTGAGCTTCTTGCAGTTTTGAACTCTCCGAGTGGTTCACACTGAGACTCAGACACTCGCCAATGAAGGGGGTTTTTCTGAATGCCCACTAGATTTGGGGGTAATTTCCAGCTGCTACAGCCTCTGTTCTCCAATCCTTTTACCTCAATCTTATGTTTGGTATCTATTGGAAAACTGTCTTTTGAAAACAGTCACATTTTTATTGTTGTTCTGAATTTGAGCCATACTTAGATGTATCAGGACTCAGGGATCTCTCCTGAGTGCAAAGCATACACTTTACCCACTGTTCTCTCTGTCTGTCTGTCTGTCTTTCTCTCTCTCTCTCTTTCACTCTCACTCTCTCTCCTGTCTCTCACTCACTCTCTCTTGCTCTTTCTCTCTCTCACTCTCTGTATCCCTCTCCTTTCTTCTCTCTCTCTCTTTCCCCACCCCCCTCTCCCCACATGAACTTATTTTTCTAATAGGCATCACAAAATTTCCATGGATACAATGATCTCTTTGACTTTGTTATACAAAGTCAAAATGAAAATGAAAATGAAAACAAAATGAAAATTAAGTTCAAAAACAATGACAAAGTTGGCTGACAATAAACTTGGAACAAACAAGTTAGGAAGAATAGCAAGATTGGTTTCAGCAGTAGATTCTTAGATGCCTTTCTATCGTAAAACCTATCTTGCTTGGGCCTCAGTGAACACAGTTTGCAACTAACTGGTATTCATGTTAGCAAGGAATCTAAGTGAAAAATCATTAGACATGGCCTTACTATTAATATGATTCACAATATTATTAAGTATAGGCTTAACCCTAGCATTAAAGTGTTAACCTCATTTTTATGGTTTTTTTTTTTAAACCAAAACACCAATTTATCACACTGATCTGGTGGTCAGAAAAACACAGACTCTCCTTAAGACAGATGCAGTTCACAGCTAAATTTTAATATAATTGCACTGCATTTAAAATCAAGTGTATGATAACACTTAGAGGTAGCCAACAAGAACAAAGACCATATACTATCTCACTGTTTTTACCACAACTTCTCAAGTTTTACTGAGTAAAATGATCGTTTTATGGTATGGAAGCACAACTATTTCCTCTATATCTTCAATCCCTGAAAAACTGCTCAACCTTGAAAAAATTACTAATGGATTAATGATTAATCCCTTTATGTGTTAATATTTTTGAAAAGGAAAATGCAAAAAAAAATTAAAGAAATTCACCAATACTATTTAAAAAAGTATGCTTTTTCAGTATTTTTCTGTCATTTCTAGTTTTTCAATAAAATGTTGCCAGGTGAACTTCGTGCTAAACAAGATTTGCTGTCAAATGTCATCATGAGAGTGAGCTAGCTGTGTCTCTGGGGATTTCTGGCAGGGAGGCTCTAGTCATTATTTTCAAATCCTGTGACAATGTCATTTCCATGCTCTCTTTAGAGTACCTACATAAAAAAAAAAACAATCACAATTTGTAAGAATGTAGAGAAAAATACTCACTCCTCCCCCCCCACACCACACACACACACACACACACACACACACACACACACACACAAAGTGCTGTTTTCAAAAGAAGAAACGAGGAGATGGGCAGGAAAGATGACAGACTGTATCTCCCATCAACCCCTCTGCAAGAGGAAAATATTAGCAGCTGCTTTCAAAAGGAAAGAAAATATTTTGAAACTAAGGTAGAATAACCTCTTCTATAGCTATGGGTAAGGGTTACCTGCAGGTGCAAAGGAAAGAAAATGACCCAAGGAATGAGCTGTGTTTTGTTCTCGTTTTATTATTTGCTCCTCTGGCTTGAGTTATTTTTTTTTTCTGTGAGAAATGCTGAGTCCTCTAGAAAGATCGAATTGCCAGGCTCTTAAGGACTCAGCCCGGAAGCTCCCAACCTGCCCTAAAGAAAAGCTGGGGATAAAGGAAGCGAAAATGCCCCATCAGAACAAGGCATGGGCTGCCTTTGATCAATTGGACTCTAACTTTCAAGCTGAACTTCTAAACGAGAGAGGCAGAAAAGCTGGTGGCAGCATTTCTAGGCCACTGAAGGACACAGACCTGATGTTCAATTTCATTCTTTCTATATCACTCTTTGAGATCATTCTGTTGCTCTTACTCCTGTTAAGAAAACAAAATTTTGCCATACAGACAATAGATGTGATGGCCATTTGCAAATGAGATAGTGACTAGACTGAAATACTTATAGAAACTAGGAAATGCTTAATAACTGATAGATGTCACTGATAGTGACATCATTACTAGAGTCTGTATGAGGAAGGAGAGGCTATTTAAAATATTCACTTTGGGGCTGCAGCGATAGCACTGTGGCTAGGGCGTTTGCCTTGCACTGCCAGGGGTAATTCCTGAGTGCAGAGCCAGGAGTGGCCCCTGTGTATCGCCAGGTGTGACCCAAAAAGCAAAAATAAATAAATAAATAAATAAAATAATAAAATAAAATATTCACTTTGTACTTTAATTCACCAGGGGAAATGTAAAAATCATTGAAGTGCTGAAGCGATATATCACACCAGCTTAGGCATCTCAGCTACTCTGCAGCCGAGTCACTGGAAGGTCACCAACGCTTAGCAAGAACGGGTGTCTTCTGAGTACCTGATGTCAAAGCAGTCCATTTACAGAGATTTTGGTTGTCTCTTATCTTATTCTATAAGAAAATTTTTAGCTCAGAAGATCTTCAAATCAAAGAAAATTACCTTCATTTTTCTCTGCCATCAAATGATTTCTTGCACCCCTTCATTGGTCACCCCTTCATGTAGGTCACTGTACGACCTATATGTAAAATACTGAAGAACAGCAATTCTCACCCAGGGAGATTCCCAGTTTTCCTTCACGAACCTTAAAGGAATGGGAAATGTGTTCAACTATTCTGGTTAGGATAGGATCATTTTGAAATGAAAAGACTGCAAAACAGAGGAAGGAGAGACCTGGAATGCGAGACTCCTTCATCAGAAAGCAATCATAGCTAAAATGAAATCAAAGGGAGCACCTATCTACCGGGAGGAGAATCAGCAGAAACAGTAATAAGAAGTTAGGTGGAGCTCAGCACTGCTGCAGGTCTAGCGTCAGATAACACTAGGATAAAATGAGAATCAATTATTTTCTCTGAGCGGTTTGAGAATAGATATAGATAAAAGGGAAACACGTGGTTCGTAGTGCTCTATATTTCTAGACTAACTGTCCAGTGTAAATAAAATTTCACCTGGTAATAGAGGGAAAGTTTTGTTAAATAATCAGTCCTGACTATTTACTTTTAAATAACCAGGTCTGATATAATTAAAGAATCTGAAAATAAGTCAAAGAAAATGATTGATCTGTAAGTGTACATTGTTCAAGCTTTGACTTAACTGTATCAGTGTCACTGTCATTCCGTTGCTCATCGATTTGCTCGAGCGGGCACTTGTAACGTCTCCATTGTGAGACTTGTTACTGTTTTTGGCATATCAAATATGCCACGGGGAGCTTGCCAGGCTCTGCCATGTGGACGGGATACTCTCAGTAGCTTCCTGGGCCCTCCAAGAGGGATGGAGGAATCGAACCCAGGTCGGCTGCATGCAAGGCAAACGCTCTACCCGAAGTGCTATCGCTATGAGAAATATTTCAATGATGCATTTTTAAGACTAAAATCACCCATACAGGGATCTTATGGACCATGATTAAGATTTGTTTGTTTTCATTGGTCTCTCCCCTGTGTGAGAACTGACAGGATAAGTCACATTTTTCCTGGGGGAGGGGCTCTGTGTTGTTGCTGATCCTTTGTATTCATATTGGAACTGTGCTTTAATCTGTGCAGTCAATTCTAAAGCTTTCAGCATGATCCAGCATAATCTTATGCATTTTCTTAGAGTTTAAAACTTAAAATTATCTGCCTATCATATGTCCCCAGTTAAATATATATATCACAGGATCAAAATCAAAGCTGTTTTAATACTCTATATAATTTTTCTCCATAAAGTAGAACTTCCCACAGAGAATTTTATTTCTATATCCGATCATTTTTTTCTATTTGGGGGCCACACCTGGTGGTGCCCAGAGCTTACTCATGGCTGTATGCTCAGGACTCACTCTTGCCAGGCCAGTACTATCTCTTCAGTCCCAAGAAACTTTATTTTAAAATACCATATTTTAGAATATGTGCATCCAAGCTTATTTATAGTCTTAATAAAACAAATATAAAGTTGATGGGAACAGAACAATAGTACAGTGGGGAGGGCATTTGCCTTACACGCAACCAAACCTGAATTTGAACCCTAGCATCCCCTATGGTCCCCCAGCACTGCCAGGAGTAATTTCTGAGTGCAGAGCCAGGAGTAATCCCTGGCAGTGCTGGATGTGACCCAAAAAATAAAGCCAAAAATTAAATAAATAAACAAAATATAAAGCTTATGCCATGTGCTAAATTCACAAATATGAACATTTAATATGCATATATTATCTATGCACATATATTTATGCAGGGGTCAATAAAATGCACATAGATTTATAAACATGTATGCTTATATATGTATACATTTACAGATTGGCGTGTCAGTTCATGCTGTGATGTTTGCCTCTTGCTCCACTTTGATTACATCTGAAAATTCTGAACAGTTTTCACTTCTGTTTGCATCTTATCATTCTCTGATGAAACCCTATCAGCAGAATGATCGCCTCTTTCGGGGATTAGTCTAGTTGGCACTTAGACAAAATTTCTTTTCGCTTCAACAACAGCTAGTCAGGTTTCATTTGACTTTGTGGATAATATTCTTCTAGAATTTTTCTTCCTGGTGCTTTGTGTGGGCTAAAAGACCATAGCATCTTCCCCTTCCCTCTCCTGCCACAAGTCACATCATGAGACAACAGACCCAGGCAGGAGGATGAGGGCATCTGGGTGCGTGAGAATGGGTGTTCCGTCTGAACACAGAGAATGGAGGAATCAGTTTCATAATGAGAAGACTGGAGAACAAAGTGATTTGTCAAACTGGCTGGTGAAATCCATGAAAGATATTCCCGAAGAACTACTTCTCTGCTAATGGTACCATCCGGGAAAAACACACGTGGCAGAGCCAAAGAGAGTACCATGAGACACAGAACACTGCCACAAGTCCTCAGTCGGCTCAGCCAACACGTGGCCTTACCTCAATGACAATAAGAACACTTACTCTGTTTTGAAAACCCATAACAATGTGGCTCAAAGAGCTGATAATGTTGGAACACTCAAATGACACCTGATAGCTATGAAATCAAGAAAGAGGGACCAAGTAGAGTCTGAAGAGAACAATCCTGCTGGGGCCAGAACCAGAGTCCACTGGGGAAGACATTTGTCTTGCACATGGCTGACCCAGGTTCCATCCTCGGAATCCTATATGGTCCCTAGAGTACTGCCTGGAGTAGTCCCTGAGTGAAGGGCCAGGAGTAACCCCTGGAGTTCACCAGATGTGACGAAAACAGCCAAAAGGAAAAAACAATTCTGCTTTCTTAACCCAATTCTCCAGTGGACCTTTATCTTTAAATTATAGCTCTTTGGAGGAGTGGCAAACTAATATGTTGAGAAATATATGTATATGTATATATGTGTACACATACATATATATTTAATAAAGCATATATTTTGTTATTTGGTAGCAAAACAGCCTTAGGTCTTTTCGGATACTTGAAAGCACAGTGTCAGCTAGTATTTATTCTCAGGCCCTTGAGACTGAGGTCTGAGCACCACATGAAAAAATGACCCCAGTATGAAAAATAATACTGCAGACCACTCAATGTTCTCACCGAAGGGCACAGAGAGGAGCAATGGCAGAAGCTCCTGTCTTTCAAGTATGTGTCTGGAGGTTCTCTCTCTGCTCCAGCAGCCTCACCTCAGGCTTGGAGCATGATCCTAGGGGCACTTCATTTTGCACTCCCTGGTGTGCAGCCAAGTGTTCACACTCCGCAGCACCGAGGTGAACATTGGGTGAACACCACCCTCCCGTTGGACAGGGTGCAGCCAAGACTCTAACCCAAAGGCCCGTATCATCACCCAGTGCAAGGTGTTTGGGTTAGGAGGAACCATTAATACAATGGTCTTTAGACACTAAACAAACTGTTTTTCTCCAATAGCACTTGAACGTTTTGTAATACTGATAAGAAGGAAGTAAACAGCAGATGCATTCCGTTCTACCGTACTAACATTCTAGCTCCATACTTCCTCCAAAAGCTAAATCTAACTTCCTAATTCCACTCAATAATATAGTTTGACTCTTTTGCTTGTTTGCTTGGTTTAGGAGCCACACAAAGCAATATTCAGGGCTTATTACTGGCTCTGTGCTCAGGACTCACTCTTGGAGGGGCTTAGGGAACTATAACCAGCACCAGGGATCAAAGCTGGGTCAGCTCATGCAAGGCAAGCACCCTGCCTGCTATACTAGCTCTTTGTCCCACAGTAAAATATTTTCAATAAAACGATGGCACTAATGCATGTACCTCTTGCTTCTGATTATAATAATTTGAAATAAAATGAGAAGAAATGGAATGAAATCTTCATTTTAATAGCAAAAGATGTTTTTTTAAAAATCAGTATTTTTTAACAATTTCTATACTGTATATTATTGATACCTTACTTGTTCCACAAATAAATTTGCTTATGAAAAATAAACAATTTCTAATCATGTTTTTGAAGTTTAATAAATTGATCATCAGGTTTGGTATCTTGATAGTAATATAAAACAATTTCACATATTACTAGGTGAATTTTTTTCATTGTTCATACATCCGTAGTCTGTTTCAGCTTGTAAGATAGTGAATAAAAATAACAAAAAATTTTTCCCTTAACTAGTACATTTATGATGCTGAGCCTATCTAAGGCTTAATATAAATTCCAGACACATACAGCTTAACCATAAGAAATATAGTTAACACATTTATTCTTTATTGTATTTATTTCAGAGGGTTCTCATGAATTTTTCCAAATGTTTAGACTTGTCTAAAGGAAACATACTCTTTGAAAGAGGTTTATTTTTCAGCTATTGTTATTTTAAGTGAGTTAAATGCCAATTTTGGGGGAGAAAATAAGGCCATAAATATGGAAAGGCATATGAAATAGTACTCAAAAGCAAGATGAACTATATTATGTCCAGAGTATTATCAATTTTATTCTTTTGAATATATTTCCAAATATGATTTGTTCAAAGATTATTTTCTTGTTGAAACCCAATTTCTATTTAGACAGAGAAAAGGCTCTTAAGGGGAAAACAATACAGCACAATTGCTTCAAATTATACTGACTCATATATTGGTATTTTGCTAGGAAAAATCAATAGCAGAAACCAGTTCTGTACAATAGTTTCATTAAAAATCACCTCTGTCTTCTGATATTTTTTGGTTTACAATCTAAGAAAGAGCTCTAATTTTGTTTGCATTGCTTGACCCACTACCGGCATCCATTAAAATTCTTTGCTAGATGCATTGATTTTAAAGGTAAGAAATCTAATTATTACTTATCCGGTCTTACTCCTAGTACCTGGGATTGTGGTAATACTTTGGACATGTAAAACATGTCATATGTAGGGACCAGAAACACAATCGAGGGCTTTAGACACATGTATGGGCATGTTTTGCATGCACCTGACCCTGGCATGGTCCCTATGCATACCAGGTATAAGCCAGGAGACCCCTGAACAGATGAGAGGGTCCTGATCATTCCCAGAGTGGCAACAATGCAGAACCCCGAACACTGCTTTGAACACATTCCTAAAGCATCACACTTATATCTGATAACCCTAACTTTGATGTCATATAAAACTATGATAGAAACACATGAAACAATTTATTCACTGTTTGATGGAAAAATTATGAAGAAAACAGTTGCTTTTATCTATTTTTCAACTACAGTCCAATTTTTAATCTCTGAAACAAGAAACTTTGTTACATTTCAAAAGTATGTTGCACAACAATAGTGAGTTTTGTGTTGAAATATGGAACGTAATCAAGATAAGGCGAAAATGAAGTGAAATTCATCAGTGATACAGTTGAGGGTGGGAGGGGCGGGGGCGGGGGTATACTGGGGGTTTTGGTGGTGGAATATGGGCACTGGTGAAGGGATGGGTGTTTGAATATTGTATAACTGAGACATAAACCTGAGAACCTTGTAACTTTCCACATGGTGATTGAATGAATTTTTTTTTTAAAAAAGTATGTTTCAAACCTGCTGAGCCATGCGTGATGATTCAACTTCCCACAAAACCCAGGAGTACAACAGGTAGACATTTTTCTCGCAGATGTGTCTCTCATTCATGGAACGGATTAGGCTTCTGCTCCATAATTAGAAAAGTAACAGGTCAAATACTATAGAAACATAAAATATAAACTCTGAAGATATTATCCCAGATATATCAAAAGACCCTAAAATCATATCATTGGTATTCCTTGGTTTTTTTTTTGGGGGGGGGAGTGTACACCCAACAATGCTCAGGATTTATTTCTGACTCTACATTCTGGAATTACTCCTGGCATTACTCCTGGGGAGAGTCTATGGGTTCTGAGTGATCTAACCAGGGTCCTACCCACTGTACTATATAGCTCTTGCCCTCATTCCTATTTTTTTTTAAGCAGCAACAGCACCAAGAGAGAATAAGCGTGTGGCAAACATCGGGGTCTACTGTCCTACTGCTGGTTTAGAAAAAGACTGAAAATGTGACTGCGATGGATCATGGCATCTAGTGGAATAGGCAATGGGAGGACCAAAGGGTTGGTGAATCACTGTGTCTGAGATGAGGTTCCCACACGAGATTACGTTTGAAAACGGTAGACACAGTCGAGCAGATCATCCTTCCTCTGAAGGCTGAGCAGCGACCCGTCCACCCAGTGCCCCCAGAAGCCATAAAGGACAGATGAAGGAAGACTGTGTGCCATTTTGCTTCCCGCTGAGATATAACTCTTCTCGACTGGGGGTGAGATTTATTTCATCATCCTTCTTAGCTCTCAGTCCTTGACTCAACTGGAATCCCCTCCTCCCCACTCCCAGCAGCAAGTTGAAGGACTTCTTGGGTTCTGAATTTTTATGAGCCAATTCCACAAAATTATTCTCCCTCTAAAAAGAATATATGTAGATATAATGCATATAATGCACATAAATGTGCATTGTGCTTCTTTAGAGAGTAAGGTCAAATATGATGACTATCACAGTATCACTGTCATCCTGTTGTTAGTCAATTTATTCGAGCAGGCACCAGTAACGTCTCTATTACTCTCAGCCCTGAGATTTTACCAGCCTTTCCTTACTCATCTTTCCCAACAATTAGAGGCTCTTTCAGGGTCAGGGGAATGAGACCTATTGTTAGTGTTTTTGGCATATCAAATATGCCATGGGTAGCTTGCCAGGCTCTGCCGTGTGGGCGGATTACTCTCAGTAACTTGCCAGGCTCTCCGAGAGGTATGTATATATCTTTTACTGTATTTGGGATATGAATACGCCATGGGGAACTTGCAAAGCTCTCTCATGGGGTAATAGACTCTTGGTAGCTTGTCAGGTTCTCTAAGAGGGAGAACGAGGCTATTAGATGTCTTACTAGAGGCTATTAGAACAAGGCTTCCGGGAGCTTGGTCTTATAGTCTCTGGATGTTGGCCATTGGTGGGATTACACGGCACCAGGGACAGTTTGTAGGTGTGGCTGCCAAGCTACTGGGAAATGGGGGGTCTGGGTGGAGAAGGCCGCGTCCCAATCCGAGCAGACTTGCCGATTTCAGCCCCAGGTGCCGCACACCTGGGTTCCTCTGCCGGTGGTCCCTTCATGTGTGAGGCTCGTCCGAACATGTGGAGAGGGGCCTTGAGCATGGCTGTGGCTGGGTTCCGGAGGTCTTCAACTGTCAAGACTTTTGGTGATGATGACTTAATGATGACTATACGCTCATTATTTGTTGCCAAATATCTTGGTGGGAATAGTTTTGTTAAATAAATAGTAGTCAATTTGAGTGCCTGAAAGCATATGTGAAAAAATAAGGAGAATCAGAATGAATGTTTTTTTTCAAATCAAAATAATTATTGTAGTATCCTGATTTATAATTTTATGAATACATCTATTTTAGGCTTGCAATGCCATTCACCACACCCACCATGCGTATCCCGCCTGCACGGCAGAGCCTGGCAAGCTACCTGTGGTGTATTTGATATGCCAAAAGCAGTAAAAACAAGTCTCACAATGAAGACATTACTGGTGCCCGCTCCAGAAAATCGATGAACAACAGGAGGACAGAGCTACAGGACAGCCCCTCCATCCCCCTCCTTCCCCTTGGCTTCCTCAGTTCTGTTTCTGTGCCTAAAAGTTTGTTTTCGCCAGCCATTGCCTATTCCCTGGTCTTGATTCTTTGTACTGAATACATAAGAGAGATCATATGCTACGTGTATTTTTCCTGACTCACTTCTTTCAGACAGATTATTCTTTAGAAAAGTTTGGTCATAGTGCTTATAAAAACAAAAACAAAAAGAACAAATAAACACACACACAAAAACACATTAGAAAAAAACTGAGTTAAATAACCTAAACATTTCATTGGAATATAATCATAGCACTTCTTAAAAGGGACATATGAAATTGCAGTTTTGTAACCTGATATGTACACATTTGAAGCTGTGAAATATTGTTTTCATGGTAGACAAGCAATGGGAACTATTCTGTGCAAAAGAAGATGAAGAATCCTGTCCATCACATTTTAGCCTATGATACAGCTCTGATATTAAATAGGAAACAACATAATTACAATTTAGATTACCCTAAGACTCATGGATTTCCTATAATAATGAAGTAAACAATCTTGCTTTACTTAGAGCATTGGCCATTTTACAGACAGATCTATCCAAATAAAGACACCAGTGCCAATTAGCGTGTGACCCAGGTCAAGCTTCATATCTGGGTACTGTTAATGATCAGTCACAAAGTGTCCTAAGATATTTTGGAGCAACAGTTACAAGCAAATTAAATGGCCATTCAGTAAATTTATCAAGACAAATACTTTGCGTTAAATTCTAGTTTGAATGTCTGTAATTTAATAATTTTATCTTTATAGTTAAACTCAGTTTTGCCCAAATCATTGAATTCAGTTACCTTGGACAATGGAATACCTTGCATTTGCTAGTGTCAACTGTGACAACATTTTTATTGAAGACTGTCCAGAAATTTTTAGCAGTGAGTGAGTAATACTAGTAAAATGGAAATGAAGTCTGCTGTGAATCAAACACAACACACATATATTTAACTAAAACATACAAATGTATGTTTTACATACATCCCTTGACCAGTGCACATGTTCCACCACCAAGAACCCCAGGATACCTCCCATCCTACCCCACCCCCGTCTGTGTGGCGATGATTTTCACTTTACTTTCTCTTTTTTTTGATTATATTCAATATTTCAACAGAAAACTCACTATTACTATTTAGAATTTTCCCCAACAGTCAGACCTGCCAAAAAGGCAGCATTTGATAATTTGTTTTCCTTTGCTGAGAATGAAGAGCATATGAGGTTTTGGATTTCTGGTATTTTAGTAATTAAGTCCAGAAAAATTTCTGCCAGAAAGCGCATCATTGCAAGCCTGTACCTCTGTTTCGTGAGCTTATAAGATGGTGGTCGCCACGCCGCTGCTGGGGAAAGGGAAGCCGAGAGAGAAAAACCCTTCCCTCTGGGGCAGCACGGGGCCATAACTTAGTTCATAATTTAGAGGCATTTCTGCAAGGTGCCTAACGTAGTTAGTGGGCCTTTGGGAGCAGGGGCGTTCAGGAACAAAGGGCGCGCTCATGTGCGGCCACTCAGGATGCCATAAGATGTTATTTTTAACTTTGTTTTTTTTATTGAATTAATACTCCTAAAATTTCAAATTCATGAAAAGTACAATACGGATCCCACGGACATTAGATCTATATGGAGACTAAAAACTAAAATGCATTTTCAAATTTTAATAAGCATAGGGCCAGAGAGATAATACAGTGAGTAAGACACTTGCCTTGTATGCGACCGACTGTGGCGTGACCCCTGGGACCATATTGGGACCCTGAGCACTGCACCAAGAGTGAGCCCTGTGTTCAGAGCCAGGAGGAAGACCTGAGAACCTCTGAGTATCGCCCAAAGGACAAAAAAAAGAATAGTAATAACTTTTCAGTCATTTCTAGGAAATATCTGTATATTCTCTTCTTATATTGTCAGTTCTAATTGCCTAGTTCTTTCTCTTGGAGAACCTGACAAGCTACCTAGAGTCTATTACCAGCCAGGGTATATGAATATATGGATATGAATACCCAAATACAATAACAGGTATATACATACATCTTGGAGAGCCTGGTAAGCTACCAAGAGTATCCCGCCCACACGGCAGAGCCTGGCAAGCTACCCGTGGTGTATTCAGTATGCCAAAAACAGTAACGATACGTCTCATCCCCCTGACCCTGAAAGAGCCTCCAATCACTGGGAAAAGGAGTGTAATAGAGACGTTACTGGTGCCTGGTCTAGTAAATCGATGAACAAGGGGATGACAGTGATACAGTGATACAGTGATACATATGTCTAACTAAAATTTGTGAGAGGAGAACATGCCTCCTAAGTTTTTTTATTCTTTTCCCACAAAATTTGCTGAGTGTGGGTCAGAAAGGTTTGAAATTGTACATATTTGTACTTATCTTTGTAGCTATATTTAGCACCTAAATGAGATATAATGTAGAGAAAAGCAAGGTAGTATTTAATATCATCTAAACTGACCTATTTCATGAAGTGACTAAAGACTAATTTACAATGAATATGAAGTAGTATCTACACTGAATTTTTTCAGATTCTTTATACATTCATCCACATAGGCAGACTAGAGTTTTGCTTTAAAAAAAAATCTGAATAAACTACTCAAAACAGTGTGGCAACAGTAAAAGTGTGCCCTGATATTTCCTGTGATAAAAAGTATAATTTAGAGCACAGTTCCTTTGAACACAGCACTGCCTCCACAGCAACGGTCCTGCCAAGTTCAGATCCCCCAGGGATGTTAGAGTCGCCTTCATTTCACACAGGCGAAATAAAACCCAAAGAGCATGGAGACAGTGAATGGATGTTCCAAGAATACAGAGTTGCTAAGAAAATCCAGGAATAACCGAGTCGGGTTTGAGTTCAGACCTGACTCTAGCGCTATCCAACTGTAAGCAGAAAAGAAGGTGTCTCCTAGAGCTGTGGGGGTCTGCATCAGCTCTGAGAAGAACCAAGCCATTGAACTAGCACTTTGAGAGTTG
Organism: Sorex araneus; assembly: GCF_027595985.1. Lineage (NCBI taxonomy): Eukaryota > Metazoa > Chordata > Mammalia > Eulipotyphla > Soricidae > Sorex > Sorex araneus. The sequence continues at coordinate 377,166,511 of NC_073303.1, forward strand.
GTGCTGGTATCCCCCTAACCAAGTTATCCAAGTGATGTCACCCACCAGACTGCAGTGGAAACTCATGAAGACTCAGTGTAAGGTCTCGTTCTGGTGAAGCCCTGAGTGATTAGAGATTTCTTTCCCAATGGCAATAGATTGATTATTAAATGTTCTTGTCTTTATGAACAACCATGAAATAGAACTTTTTCATCAATAAAGTGATCATATGCATATTTTCATAATTTCTAGCAAATCACTACTATTATGGAAACAAGGGTTAGATCTCAAGGAACAATAACCCCCAGCTACAACACAGCTGACAAAGGAAGCGACTCAGTCCCACCTCTGTCTGCCTCGCCAACAGATGAGAAGCTAATTCCATTGAACTCTCTTCCCTCTGGTGTGTAAAACCATTTCAGAATGTAATCCTACTTTCAAAGCCAAAACTCTTGGAACAAATGACAAAAATAAGTCAGTTTTCTAAAATACAGCTCCTATTTTCTATAAAATACCATCTCCTACTTTCATGATCACCCACAGAAACAGACACATGCAAACACACACACACACACACACACACAAGGAAATATGTGTTTTTTAAAGTACTTTATCTAGTATCAATTATGACAGCTTTTACAACGCCCATTTTTTTGAACACATATGTCTCAGATCAAAATACATGATTAAAATAAAATTTTTTAAGTATTTTTAAAGATGCATTTGACATCTAAGAATTTAACTGATGTCCACACCCCAAAAAGGAAGAGGTAAATTATAGACTTTGACAATTAAATCCACTTAAAAGCATGATTGCCTAGGGGCCAGAGCAAGAGCACAAAGGTAGAGTATTTGCCCATGATCAAATGAGGTTTGATCCCCAGCATCCCCTATGGTGCCTGGAGCACTTCTGGGAGTGATCCCTGAGCACAGAGCCAGGAGTAAGCCCTGAGCATTGTTGGATGTTACTATGAAAAAAAAAGAAGAAAAAACAAATTGTAATTGTAATTGCTTACTGTGAAATTGCAACTTATCTGACCTGCAACATAGCCCAGGGGTTAAGCTGCTCACCCCCAGTGCAGCCACCACCTTTGCAGAGCCCCTCAGACAGCCAGGGAGGAGACTGCAGTGACGTGACACTCGGGGCGGAGATGGGTGGTGGAACCGGCCCCTCTCCCCGCCCCTACGAGACCTCGAGTCACCGCCCACAAATAGCTCCTCCTGCTGCTGAACGGCCATGATCCCAGAGGCACACAAACCAATCGTGGAACCCAGAGGCTTTTGGCAGAAATCCCTCCAGACTTATTACTAAAATATCAGAAATCCAATATCTGATATCATATACTCTTCACAACCAGCAATATAAGACAGATTATCTAATGATGCCTTATCGGCAGGTCTGATTGTTAGGGAAAATTCCAAATAATAATGGTGGATTTTTCTATAAAATATACAATGTGATCAAAATGGAGAGAGGGTAAAGTGGAAATCATCTGCCACACAGGCGGGGCGGAGGGTATACTGGGGTTCTTGGTGGTGGAAAATGTGCACTGGTGAAGGGATGGGTGTTTGAGCTTTGTATGACGGAGACTTAACTGGGAAGCTCTGTAACTGTTCTCACAGTGATTCAATAACAAAAAATTTTAAAAATTTGAAGTCAAATCTAAAGGTACTTATTGCCTCACAAGTACCATTAGGAGCACCATTGATTTTATAAAGCTATGATTCTCTCTGCTTCTAATCTTATTTTTCTATAGACAACAATCATTCCATTTTGTTATTCTCTCTACTTAAAATGTTTTCAAAATGTCAATCAAAAATTTCCAGTGTTCCAGATGCATGCCTAATAAGCCATTTTTGTTTCCATACATTGTACTTAAAACATTATTTCAATTCTGAACAATCCTTTTAAAACTCAAAAAAGAAGATACAAAAAGGAAAAACAATCAAAATTATAATATAGTATCAACAAGTGCAGATAAAACTTTTCACAAGTTTCAACATATATTTACATTAAAATAGAACAATGGGAACGTAAGGAATATACCTCAACATCATAGAACTCATACATAAAAATTCATAGCTAAAATCATGCAGGATGCTGCAGCATATACACGATGGTAAAACACTAAAAACTTCCCCTCAGATAGGGCACAGGGCAGAGATGTGATACCTGCATCCTACTGTTCAGCATAGTGCGGGGATTCTCAGCACCACAAATTAATCAAGTAATTGACGGGAGTTGGGGGAAGGATCTGGGTATCTTAATGGTGATTCTAATGTGGGAACACAACAACACGCTAATATAAACATGCCATCTTTTGCGAAAGACTAGAACATCAACTGCCCCTCTCTCATCCGACGTTAGAGCATCAACCAAACTTTCTCTGCAAACCACTTTTCTGAATGGACCTGGAAACCAGGAAACACAAAGATACCAGCTCCTTCCCCCACTTCCTACCAGTTACTTGATTACTTTGTGGCTCTGGGAACCCGTGTGCTGCATTGAATAATAGGGAATGGCTCTTGGACACTTCTTTTTTGTGCGACACGCATGGGGTAGGCACCACAGAGCAAAGGACCCACTAAAAGCCTCATACTGCAAACTTCAATTTCAACTTGAAGAAAAGTCATCTGAATCCAATGTCATGTTTGCAAACATAGGGTTGGGGGCCTTGGACGATGCCCAGCAGTGCTGGGGAGCTTCCCCAAAGCTGGGTTTGTTCCTGGTGGTATGAGAAACAAGGTTTGGACTCTCGAGGGTTATGATTTCTGGCATTCCAGACATTCCCTCACACCACCAGTAGTGCTCCCTGAACAGAGCCGGGAATAAGGCCTGAGCACCGCTGGGTGTGACACCCCTCCAGAGAAAAATCTGTATATGTAGGCTGGAGAGATACACAGGAGGTAGGGGGTTTGCCTTGAACATGGCTGACCCGGGTTTGATTCTCAGCATCCCATATGGTCCCCCAAGCACCACCAGGAGTAATTCCTGAGTGCATGAGCCAGGAGTAACCCCTGTGCATCGCCAGGTGTGACCCAAAAAGCAAAAACAAACAAACAAAATATGTATGTGCTGCATCAATTCAAGAAGCATTTCAAAGTACTATAGCTACTACAGGGGTCCTCAATAACCTTAATATTAAATTATTAAGCAAGACTTTTGTAATAAAGGAATTTATTGTCTGGGAATTTCAAACCACAATAGAGAATTGTGCACCAAAAAGTGACATAGCATGGTTTGCTTTGCTAAAAAAAGATTTTCTCTGCTGAAAGTGCTATGGGGGGGGAGAGGGGCGCTAAGGTCATCAGGACATTGGCTGTATGTGAAGAGTCCTGTGTCAAACAGCCAAGGAGAAGTCTGGAAATTCAGCATCCCTGCCTGTCCTGCCATGTCTGTGAGCAGCTGGAAGAAGTCTGAGATAAGCCTGCGTTGTACCTGAATATCTAACAACTAGCAAAGTAGGAAAAGCAAACTGCCTTCTCTCTTAATGCAAGCTCCTGTATAGAGCTCTTTGTAAAATTAGGAACTCACTTTAATGATTCCGCTTATGCTCCTCATTTATCATTAAGAATGCTCGAAACCAGCCTCTTTTAGTTAATTGGGCCTGTTAGGTATTAAGCAGATGTCTTCCTCTCTAAAGAACAATTAGATATTCTTCCTGTGCATGGAACTTACCTTTATAAACTGAGACAGCCTGGAAAGACTGTCACCATACAGAGAAATCACCAAGGCTTGTTCTTCTATTTGATCTAAATAACCTATCCAATAAGCTTTTCCCTTAAACTTTGAGTTCATATCACAACAGTGGTTATTTTAGATAGCAATGCCCATTATCATAGATATCTACAACTTTGATCATAGGTCTTTACTACATCTTTTGCCTAAATTTTTTAAAGTATTTAAAAGCCACTACAGGAGTTTGGAGTCCCAAATAAGGCCATTAAGAATAAACAATGAAGAACAACCATGAAACAATTGGTGAGCATTTACAAACGAAGCTGACTATAAATCCTGACTAAAGGTGGTCGGTCACACCGAGTTTATAAGATTTTACTTAAGTGCTTTAATGAGTATGTCTTAATATAACAATAATTATTTTTAGCTATTGTGTAAGATGATTAGTGCTCAAAATGCTATCCAATCCAAAGCTATAGTTTTTTAATCTTAACATGAATTTGTTCTAGAAATGATCATTCATGAATGTTGAGTATATCCTCCTTATGTAACTTCTGTTTAAAACAGATTTCATGTGTTTGCTCTTTTATTTAACAATTATGTTTTTTATCCTGACTTACTAATACCCCAGAGCAGAGAGAGATATTTTTCACTTGCAAATGACTTACAAAGTAATTTGGAATTGGGATTAGGATTTAGAAGAAGCAGAATGTTTTTATCTTGGGGGCTCTCTTGCCTCAAATTTCTCCAGCTTTCAATTCACTGAGAGTTTTGAGTTTTCAGCGGGTCCTCCATCCTCTTTGTTCTTTTATCCCCGAGTCTCAGGGTGGTGCTGAGCTGCATAGCAGGTGGTTTATGTAAGCTCAAGATCTTTCAAAAGAGCAGTTAGCACATTTCCCAACAGCTCAGGTAGTAGGAATTTGCTTTTCTCACTGTGCCTTTTCTCCCTTTCTTTCATTTTTTTTGAAAGGTACATTTTTGCCACTGTAAATGGAACTCAAACTCCTGGGAGTTGAAACTCATTTCTGGGCCTGGAACCTGCATCACTTACATGTGTTTGTACCATGCAGGAAGCAATCCCTGCACAGCCAAGGGGTGGCAAGAGACCCCAAACCTATGCCCAAGCATGATGGCCGCCACTAGGAATGAGAAACATTGTCCTCTTTCACTGTTACTCTTTCTGCTGTGAATCAGATGTGCTTCCCCTGCCGTGCACAATTTTCAATGCCTCTGAATATATGCCATGTTTTGTAAAGATTTCCTTCATAAAAGACATCTCAAAGCCCTATCTATGATGATAGAAACTGCGGTTACTCATCTCAATTTTACACGAAATTCTCAGACTATGTCAAACATTCACGCCATCTATTCCTTCCAGGCTGTTTCAAGGTATTATTAGTATCAAAATTTACATATTCAGATATCCTCCTTTAATTCATCCTGACAAAATAAGGATAGCAAATTTTTATCTACTTACTCCTTCTTTGGAAACTAGAAATTCTGGCAAAAAATATTCTACAAGTTCAGGGCTGAAGAGAGAGTAGAGTGGGGAAGGCGCTTGCCTGACAGTGGGGAAGGTACTGCCTCACACGGCTAACCTGGGCTCTATCCCCAGTACCACACGTGTTACCCTGAGCACTGCCAGAAGTGAGCCCGTAGCACAGAGCCAGGAATAACTCCTGAGCACAGCTTGGTGTGACTCTAGAACAATAGCAATAAAATTCTAAAGAGTGAGTGGGTATGGGGCTAGAGAGATAGTTCAGTGGGTGGAGCACGTGTTTGGCATGAAGAAAGCCTCAGTTTGGTCATCAGTGTCATGAAGTCCCTTAAAGACCACCGGGAGTGACTCCTGAGCACTGAGACAAAAGTTTCTCTTGAACACCGCTGGATGTGCCCCGTAAACACACAAAACAAAATCAGTCTTTTCAAAATTAACCAAGTGCTTTCGAAAACAAACCCAAAATATAGAATGTCTGTGGCTCTTTGGGAAAACAGCGGTGTCCTGCTGTGTCCCCACCCTGTCCAGGTCAGGGGGAGGAAGCCTGCAAACCTTGGCCCGCAATCACAGTGGACATCAGCGGTCCAGCCTCACGGGAGGAGGCGGGGCCCTGGTGATCTCGAAGCTGCTCTGAGACACGTGTCCTGAGTCTGCGGAAGGGAAAATGGCCCTCCCGGGTTCTCTACACCTGACCTGACAAAGACTGACTCACTCTCTCTCTCCCTCCCTCCCTCTCTCCCTCCCTCTCTCCTCCCTCCCTCTCTCCCTCCCTCACTTCCTCCTTAAGGGAAAATGGCCCTCCCGGGTTCTCTACACCTGACCTGACAAAGACTAACTCACTCTCTCTCTCCCCTCCCTCTCTCCCTCCCTCACTTCCTCCTTAAGGGAAAATGGCCCTCCCGGGTTCTCTACACCTGACCTGACAAAGACTAACTCACTCTCTCTCTCCCCTCCCTCTCTCCCTCCCTCTCTTCCTCCTTAGGGGAAAATGGCCCTCCCGGGTTCTCTACACCTGACCTGACAAAGACTAACTCACTCTCTCTCTCCCCTCCCTCTCTCCCTCCCTCACTTCCTCCTTAAGGGAAAATGGCCCTCCCGGGTTCTCTACACCTGACCTGACAAAGACTAACTCACTCTCTCTCTCCCCCCTCCCTCTCTCCCTCCCTCTCTTCCTCCTTAAGGGAAAATGGCCCTCCCGGGTTCTCTACACCTGACCTGACAAAGACTAACTCACTCTCTCCCCCCTCCCTCCCTCCCTCCCTCACTTCCTCCTTAAGGGAAAATGGCCCTCCCTGGTTCTCTACACCTGACCTGACAAAGACTGACTCACTCTCTCTCTCCCTCCCTCCATCCTTCCCTCCCTCCCTCCTTCCCTCCCTCTCTCCTCCCTCCCTCTCTCCTCCCTCCCTCTCTCCTCCCTCCCTCTCTCCTCCCTCCCTCCCTCCTTCCCTCCTTCTCTCCTCCCTCCCTCCCTCACTTCCTCCTTTCCTTCCTTCCTCCTTCCATCCCTCCTTCCCTCCCTCCCTCCCTCTTCCCTCCCTTCCTCCCTCCCTTCTTCCCTTCCTTCCTTCCTTCCTTCCTTCCTTCCTTCCTTCCTTCCTTCCTTCCTTCCTTCCTTCCTTCCTTCCTTCCTTCCTCCCTCCCCTCCTTCCTCCCCTCCTTCCTTCCTTCCTTCCTTCCTTCCTTCCTTCCTTCCTTCCTTCCTTCCTTCCTTCCTTCCTTCCTTCCTTCCCACTCTTCCTTGCTTTCTCTCCTCCCTCCCTCCTCCCTTACTCCCTCCCTCCCTCCCTCCCTTGCTCCCCCCTTCTTCCCTTCCTCCCTTCCTTCTCCCACTGTACTATTGAATCAGCCCTGAGGTCCTTAGCCATTATCAAGGCAGTAGTGATATTTCAAGCATACATAGTGAGAGTTTTACCTTTAATTCTTCTTTTCAGTTTATAGGCAAGTTTCCCAAATTGCCACACAATGGGGAAATCCACCTGCAGTGAAGTGCATTTACAATTTTGCTCCTCCCATTCACCTTGGCATTGTATTCTGGTCTGTCCTTCCCACTCTGTTCTATTGCTTGACCTTATGCTATCTGGCATGTTTGCAGGGAAATTGTGCATGTGGACTGAACTTCAGGGAGGGAGTGCAAGATAGAACAATTGAAAATGCTCATTCATTGATTCCACATGTTATATCATCCCATGTTCAGTCAGGGCTTGGGAATTTAAGCATGGTAATGAAAGGAGATGGGATTTCAATGTCAAAAAAAAATGTGCCTCTATGACTTCTGTTCAGCCTTGAGCTTGCTGTGATTTATCAGAAAATAGCAATTACAGTGTCTGGACAGTTGCATTTCATGTATCTTTCAAGAACGATGTATAGCTGATATTACTAAAGAGTCAAAATACTAAGGGTGAAAACTGTGGGTGTCATACTTTTCTTTGTATTTAAGTTGGTGGTATGTTAATTGTGCAGTGAACAAAAAAAAAAGGAAAAAAACAGAATAGAGACCAGATATTTGACAATGAGATGTGGTTCAAGAGAACAAAGCTACAGAATAGTACCCATGGCAATAGGTGTAAGGTTTGCTCAGGACAGAACGGCGTCCAGCAGATGAAATAGTGACACTCACAGACTCAAAGGTCACCCTGTCCCCAGTGCAGAAGATAGGATTATACATCTTCTGGCTTGTCGGGCAACAGGAAGCCACCAGGCTCCACACTTCCTCACATCGACGCCCTGAAGATAGCCGAAGGCCGAAGCAGGAGCACAGGTTTCACTGGCTACTGTCCCCTCTCCCACCCCAACAAAAAAAAGAATCTCATTTAGTCTCCCAGGAAGCGGATCTACCCCACTCTGTAGGATTCCACTGGGGGGCGCACCCCATCAACTTAAATTTTCTTTACATTTTCTTGTCTGTCTCTGTCTGCATCAGCTGAGGTCAGTGACATACTATACAGAAACTTAATTCTTAATGTCTAATAAAGTTCTTGGAATAAATTTGCTCAAGTGGGCAGACAGTGCTACAGAATAATTTTTAAATTAAACCCACAGAAATTAATTTTTAAATTAAACCCACAGATATTCTGGGACCAAGTCTAGGAAAATGTGTCCACGACTTTGGGTAGATAAAAAATCATGATCCTTATATAATCAATGATGCCCTTGAATTAATTGTTTGTTTGTTTGTTTGTTTGTTTTGCCCACACCGGGTGGTGCTCAGGACTTACTCCTGGCTCTGTACTCAAGAATTACTCTTGGTGGTACTCAGAGGATCATACTGGGTACCTAAGATCCAACCTGAGTCAGCAGGTGCAAGGCAAGTGCCTTACCCACTGTACTATCTAGAAAGCGAGTCTTGTTTACCCTTCCCAGATGTATTAAGTAGTCTATAGGATAACATTGGTTTGTCCTTTCTGCCTTGCCGGAGGAAGATTGGGTTTACTGGGTTACTCCCATCACAGTGTTCCCATTCCTCTGTTTATTTGTAACTTCTTTCTTTGTGCTCTGTTGACTTGTAAATATTATTTTTCTCTTCTCCTTAAGTCCTTTGCATAGGTACTTCAGTGCAATGTCCTTTTGGATGGACACAAGAAGACAGTTAAAGCTATGCTTTTGTAACTTGGGAGTTAATGGACTCTCCAAGATACTTACCTCCTGGACATCTGCTCTCGACTTAAGCCTCAGTTGCCCTAACTTCCTAGCATCCCCAAAAACAGGGTTTTGACAAGGGACTCGATGGACCCAGGGTAGGCAGTGAGCTATATGCTACCCTGTCATCGAGATGGGCCTGGCCAAAGTGCCATTATGCTTAACTGTAAGTTAAGATCCTGGTCATGGACAAATTCTGTCATGATCCAAAAAAGAAATAACTAGATTTGGATCCTGGTAGGGTTGAATTGGCACTGTGGCACTGTCGTCCCTTTGTTCATCAATTTGCTTGAGCGGGCACCAGTAATGTCTCCATTGTGAGACTTGTTATTACTGCTTTTGGCATATCAAATACACCATGGGTAGCTTGCCAAGCTCTGCCATGAGGGCAGGATACTCTCGGTAGCTTGCCAGGCTCTCCAAGAGGGACAGAGGAATCGAACCCAGGTCAGCCACATACAAGGAAAATGCCCTATCTGCTGTGCTATTACTCCAGTCCCTTGCTAGGGTTAGGAATGATTCATCTGGCCTGAGCACTGTAGACTGAGTCTGTAGCAAGATGTTCCCAGGAGAGCTGCCCAACAAGCCTCAATGCATCTCTTACTGTGTCTATACAAAAATATTATTAAGATGTTGAATTAGATGTTAATTAAATTATTGGACTAAGGAGAGGAGGAACACCCCTGGTGGTGTTTCAGCCCTTAAGCCTAATGGGCAGTCAGTAAGGGCTTTCTTATGTTTTTGATTTTGCTACTGGACGGGGTGTAGCTGATATGCCAAAAACAGTAACAACAAGTCTCACAATGGAGACGTTACTGGTGCCTGCTCAAGCAAATCGATGAGCAAAGGGGTGACAGTGACAATGACATACCTATAGATTAATGCCATTTTGTTTTGAATCAGTAAATTTTTGTATTCTGAAACGATTTTATTGTTACAGAACAATTTATTAATTTATTGTTCTATTTTCAAGTTTAATTAACTCTAAATTAGATAATATTTTACATGTAACTGCAAACTCACTATGATAAGTTAAAGGAAGGAATGTGGTTTGGATCAGTTTAATGGTGTTTTCTAGTGAGTAGAGATTTGAAATTTTAATTGGTGCTAAGTTTCACATTCATAATCACGTAAATACACTGAGGCACTATTGAAGTACAATTAATGGGGCATAATTTTACTTAGATTTTGTTAGTAGATGAACATAGGCAGCTGAGAATATTTAAATATATTAAGGACATTGGGAGTAATACTATTTCCAAATCTTCTATACAGAATTTACAGAGCACTTTCTTCTATAACTCAAAAACAGAGAGAGGAAAACCCTATTTTAAAATTGTTAAACTACTTACTCTGGTTTATTCTTTGTAGTTCATGGAAAGTATATTTCAGGTAATGCTGACTCTTTCTTTGTACATAAGTAGCATTTTTCATCAATGCCCTTGAGCAAGAACAAACAATTGAAGCACTGCTCCTCATACTCTTCTGAAAGGATAGTAGAAGGATAACAGACCCAGAAATCTTAGAAAGACTTTGCCTTTATGACATATATTAGATTTGAGGCAGAGTGATAGCACAATGGGTAGGGTGCTTCCCTTACAAGTTGCCAACCTGGGTTCGAATCTCAGCATCCCTCATGGTCCCCTGAGCACAGAGCTAGAACTAACCCTGTGTCACCAGGTGTGACTCAAAAATACCATCACAAATTAATTTAAAAAATTATTTAAAAATACACTATTTTTTTAAAATCCAAAATGTATTTTGAATCCTGTTGTATAAGCAAAAGAATGTATCAAAAAGTTAATTTTCTTTAGAAACTATTCCTAAATTCAGAATACAGCCCACATGATAATCGGAGATTTAGCGCCATTTCTTACTAGCGAACTCATTGAAGAAAGACCTCTTCAATGGCCCCTGTTTGATTCTCAGCAGCGCAGTGTGGATTTTAGTTTATTGTACTTCTGAATTATGTGTTTAGCACACACATACACACACCACACACACACACACACACACACACACACACACACAAACACACACACAAACTACTCAAGCCAGAACGAGCAACTTGATAAAATGAACATACAACCTGTTCTTATCATCAGATTAGCAGACCGCTTCCCACCAAAAGAGAGGAAATCTTCCAAGTCATGCTGGCTTAGATCCTTTCTTTGGGTTCCATGAGCCACACCATTCCTGAAGTTGCGCTCACTTGAATTTGTTTATAAATGGATAGACATGGTAAGTGAAATGAGTCAGAAAGAGAGGGACAGACATAGAAGGACTCCACTCATTTGTGGAGTATAGAATAACATCACATGAGGCTGACACCCAAGGACAGTAGATACAAGGGCCAGAAAGACTGCTCAATAGCTGGAAGCCTGCCTCATGAGAAGAGGGGAGAAGGCAGCTGGAATTGAGAGGGGATCACTAAAAAAATAATGGCTGGAGGAATTGGTCAGGATGGAAGATGTGTGACAAAAGTAGATAGTGAACCAAACATGAAAAACTCTCAGTATCTGTACTGCAAACCATAATGCCCCAAAGTAGAGAGAGAGTATGGGGAATAATGTCTGCCATGGAGGTAGGGGGAGGGTGAGAAGGGGGGGTATACCAGAGATATTGGTGGTGGGGAATGTGCATTGGTGGAGGTATGGGTGTTTGATCATTTTGAGATTGTAACCCAAACATAAAAGTTTGCAACAATCTCACAGTTATTCAATAAAATAAAATAAAAATTTTTAAAAAGAAAGAAAACTGGCTCAGATTCACAGTCAAGCAAGTGCCCATCACCTTACATTGAGGTGACCAAGCTCCGTTCCCTGCATTCTTGTTCTAATCTGATCATAGACGTTAAACAGCCTCTCGGTGCACTGCCGGTCTATTTTCTCTGTAGTGATACATGTTCTGCTCAGTGACCATACCCCTTACATGTCCTTCTTTTAAAAACCAGTTGGTGTCACATGTTTGCAACAATATTAATGCTTGTGCTTTGAGTATGCCTAGCTCTTGTACCTCACTAATCACCTTGAATGTATTACAAGCCAACCGGATTGGCACCTTCCACCCCACTGTTCTATTTTGCCAGATCCATTGTTTGTTTCCCAGGGTTCTGCAGGGGTCCTACTGCAGGAACTTGAACCAGAGACAGAGAGGTGCAAGGTAAATGCACTGGACACAAGCACCGTCCACTGTCCCTCCAGCCTGCATCCTTCCTATTCACAGACCAATGCTGGCACATGCCCTCCTGTTTGGGCAGGAAATTCAGGACTACTAAATTGCTTGTTGGAATTTTGAGTCATGCCTTGCACATTCCAGGGGAAAAGAATTTCTCCTTTTGTTCACGCATAGCACATTTATTTCGGAAGAGACGAGATGGTAATGGAACCAGTAAGAAGAACTTCAAACTGCAGTGCAGACTGAGAAAATACCAACTAGCTCAGTGATTAGAGAGCTCACAAGCAGAGACTAGCCATTAAGTTCTTTGGGGTCAGAAATGGCTCATGTTCATCCTCACTGTCCCCTTTGTGATCACCCATGAACTTGGGCCAGCAGAAGTCGTGAAAATAGGACTGAAGTCCAGAAAGATGCAACTGCTGGGGACTCAATCCACTGCTCATTCATCTCTCTCTCTCTCTCTCTTTCTCTCTCTCTCTCTGTGTCTGTGTCTCTGACTCTTTGTCTGTGTCTCTGACTCTTTGTCTCTGTCTCTCTCTCTCTCCCCATCAAATATCTAAATATCAACAGCACATATCTGTAATGTATTTAGGACTTTAGGCCTTATCTATCCTTTCTACCTCCATTTCTATTATAACATTAATAAACATTGGTATATTTATTAAAAATATACTTCTACAAAAACAAACCCCTCTAAAGACCATCTCTAAACCTCTCTGAGGACAATACTTCTTAAACAATAAACATACCCAGCATATTGAGAAACATGTGAGCCATTTACTGTTGCTCCTGAGCACCAAGGTGACAGAGAGGCTATTTACTGAGGTCTCCCGAGCGCTTAGAAGATTGTTGGAATCAGGTAACTGGTAACAACTGAATAAATTATATCTATACATACATATTCACTCTTACCTCCTATTCTTACACCTATTTCTGCAATCTTGTGAAATACTTTTTGCTGAATAATACTTTTGGCTGAATAATAAATAATATAAAAATAATAAAAAAGTTGATACATATAGAAATAAAATGCAGTTTATTCTCTTATCTTTGTGTACACAATTGATAGGCAAATTCCGAGTGAGGTTAAGGACTCTGATTGTACTCCTGGATTCTCTCTTCAGTATTTCCCCAAACTATTTCACATATTCTAGGCTATAATATTTTCTTTTTTGATTTGCTCTGTTTGGCTGTGGCATTTTTATCTCAGCAAATTCTCTCCTTATCTCCTTTGAAAGTATGTTCTCTCAACTTTCTTCCTCAGTTGTGCTCTCTTACTAACTTACTCGTTTGTTGAATTTCAGAGTGAACTTCAAATCTAAGAATGTGCCTCTTTTCTCCCCATAAAGTAATTCTATTCACACACGTGCTTTATGTCACCACACAGATGCTGGAATCACCTATGTTTATATCTTTGATTTTGACTTTTTGTCATCATAGCAGAGTCATATTCCCAGATGTTAATTTGAGTTCTCTATATTACTTTGTAGACAATTCAAAGTCAATATACGTCAGACTGAATTGGTGATTGTTGCTAAAGAGGACTCTCTTCTCGAGAATGCTCGTGAGGACAGAAGAAATAGGTTCCTCCTTGATCTCTTACTCTTTTTCTGTCTTATGTTACTGCCATAATGCCTTTCAAATTTTACCCCAAAGCTATTCCAAAATAATCCTCTCTCTGTATGTAGTTAGCCCTTGCTTCTTTTTTTCAACTCCTCTACTCAATCACTACAGTAGTCTCCATGGTAGCATCATGTGCGATGCTTTGGCACTTTGAGATCATGTTTCCATTCCCTAACTGGAGCAGGATGCTTTTCAGCTAAAATCAGATGGTGGTCTTCACTGGTTAACACTCCACTACCTTTCCCAGCTGAGTTTGAATCAGGAGATCTTGTTGGCTCCTTCTCTTCTCGAATCTTAGGCCATTCTTAAGGACATTCTGAAATGAACAAAGACTGGAACAAATTTGGGTGTGTCAAATTCACTACACAATGAGAAGTCCTGATTCTTAATTTGTTTTAAATCCAGATAAACAGCAAACAGATATTTTACTTACGACAACTTTGAAGTATAGCATGTAGCTAAAACGTAGTACACTAGTCAATGGATAATTATAAATATCAAAGAATAAAATTAGGTAAAATTATATAATCAACATATAAGAATGCATGATCTGCATGAATGCATGTATCAGTCTACTTTGTATATTATTTAGGTTACAGATAGCTGAAGACACTGAAGATGAGTCCAGAAAAAGATCATGAACACTTCAAGTAACCATGTTGTTAAAATGTTATACCTTATGAGATGGTCATTTGAATTTAGTTGCTATGTATTTATAAATAAAATCTATTAAATAATATTTGTTAATTTATGATAGTCTATATATATGCAATGTACTTTGATTATTGATATAGTTTTCAAAAATTTACATCAGTAATAATGTTTTTTCAGAATCTCTTTCAAAAATTTAATTTGATCATAAAGCTTGAGATTAGTAATATGTACTCTAAAGAGTAACTCAAAATCTCATACTTGACTACAAATCATGAACAGAGAACATCCAATAAACTCTGAGTCTGCAGATCCATTGAGTTTGATCTTTCAGCCATCTACTTTCTACTCACTGATTCATATGATGGTATCATGTTTTCTGAAATAAACTGAGTTGTCTTGTGTAAAAAATTACAAAGGCAGTGCTCAGGATAGGGAGACGATATGTGTCATGTGGTGTGTTCTTTTGTCCTCGAGCACTCGGGCACGCGCAGCTCACATGTTCTCACGTTCTTGAGCCGCTGTATATGGACTGGATCGGGACGGCTCCTCCTTGTGCTCTGCTTCTGTGTGTGTCTGCTGTGCTCTCTTCTGTCTGTCTCTCTAACTCTCTCTCTGTAGTCTCTCCTCTGGTCTCTTCTGACCTCTCTCTGTCTCTGCTTCTGTGTCTTCTCTGTTCTTCTGTCGTGTCCTCTCGTGTGTCTCCTTCTCTGTCTCTTCTGTCTCCTTCTTCTGTCTCCCTTGTCTTCTTCTGTCTCTCCTGTCTTCTGTCTCTCTCCTTGTCTGATACAGTCTTAGTTTATACAGCAATTACATAGGGTGGTAACACAATGGTGGGTTGAACATTAACAAATCAAAAAAGAAGAGTAAAACCATTTATTAAAGAGATTAACAAAGTCTCATCTAAGGAGATTACTAGGAGACCCATTCAAGGGTGGGGTCCAAACAAAGGTGTGTCAGGGTGTGTCCCTTTCTTCCTTCCTCAGCTAGTAATCTGCTTAAATAGTTATAGTAAATTTACTTCTAATATTTATAGCAATGTCATCCTGTATGAGCACAGTACGAGATATATCAGACTTAAAGTTTGGTTCTTCCTGAGGACATTCACTTTATATTCCAGACCACAGCCCTCAGGCCAGGTTAGTCTTCCTAACCCTAGCAGGGTCCTAGTCTCACCGTTACTTTTGTATCATGACAGCATTTGTCTATGACCATGCTCTCAACTTAGAGTTGAGTATTGTGGCACTTTGGCCTGGCTCATTTTGATGCCAGGGTAGCTCACAGCTTGCCTTGGGTCCATTCAGTCCCTCGTTGGGACCCTGCTTTTGTGGTACTAGGAACTAAGGGCAACTGAGTTGAGAAAGCAGATGCCCAGGAGTAAATATTATTGAAGTCAATTGTCTCCCAAGTTACAAAGCATAACATTAACTATCTTCCTGTGTCCATACAGAAAGGACATTGCTCTAAGGTAAACTAAGTTCCCTTTGGCAAGGCTAAAAGGACAAACCCCATGTTATCCTACAATCTTGGGTCCAAGTACCTGACCTCTAATTTACCTGCATATGTTAAATGGAAGCAAAATATTTTTCTTAAGAAATCAGAGGAAAATATGGATGCATATAGAAGTATTGCATTTTTTCAAAGTTTTAAATGTTACAAAATTGAATTCAGGGCTACTACTGTTTCTGCACTCAGGAGTCACTCCTGGCAGTGCTCAGGGGATCATATGGAAAACCAGAGATTTACCCAGGGTCAGTCTCATGCAAAGCAAATGCCCTACATTTTACTATTGCCCGTGATTTTTTAAATGGAAAAATATATGGGCAATAACATATCATATTAATAACATTATTCCACACATTGGCTGTATTGGACAAATACTTTTAATAATGGTATGACTGAGATAAAACTAATCCCAACAAATATCACCTTAAAAGTAAAACACCCATGTTGGATAATATATGCTCTACACCATCAGTACAGTCTGCTGCACCCACTTTATGCCCCCTCATCACTGTTTTTTAAAAATCAAGTATTTGGGCTTTGGTCCATTGTTCCTGAGGCTGCTAAAATGCAATGATTTTTCATTTGGTTATTCAACAGAGATGGAATTGGTAATACAGATCATGACATTTTTCTGCTTGCATACCAATGACCAGTACATATCTGATGTTTTCCACATCTAAAGGCTGTCTAGATGTCTTTGGCCTGCTTGTTTGAGGCCATCTCTGACCTTGTGGAGGGTTTATTTCCTTTTCTGAGTTTGGCGTCACTCCTCCAAGCACGCTAAGAACCGTGCAGAGCAGAGGCTCGAACCCAGGGCTTGAGTAGCAAAATACATACTCCAGGCTTGAGTTCTCTCACCTGTCCCAGAAAATACATTGAAAACATTTTCGCTCAGGGAAAATTTAATTGTAAGGTGATGTTAACAAGTTTCCCTGTTTTAACTGAAACCTGCTTTACTATTTTTTGTGTTCCAAGAGATAGCAGACAAAGAGGCCTAGCAGGAGAGAAAACAGAATTAAATCCATCAGGATCTTGAATTCAAGCACTATTTGCCTACTTAAACAAAACCACTTAGACTTTCCACAACTTTGAAAAACCTTTCTTTGTCTTTATTACTGCTAAAGATTAGCTGGTGTTGGTTCACATTACAATGTTTAGTTCAGGAATATTAAAAGTAAAATAAAACACAATAATTTACAGGAAAGTGCTAGCACAGCTGGATAATGTCATTATAATTCTACTTACAAAAACAGTATTTTTTATGATTCTTATAGGATATGTGATTATTGTTGCACCTGAACTGTTGATTAACCATTTAATGGCACATAATAGGAGAGTGTAAACTAAGTACGTGGAGCTAAATATAGGGTACTAGGCACTACTATAAGAGGATCTTTAACAATAGATTCCAAACTTTGAGAGAAGCAAATACCAGGACAAAAAAAATGGAAGGGATAACAAAATGCTAACTCTCCCTTTCTCATTTGCAAAAAGGATTTCTTGATTAAAAAAAAAAAATGAGGCTGTGCTATTGGTGACTCTTATCATACAATCATTTACATTTAAAATTATAATCCTGTACTTCTAAGATCAAATTATTCTTATAGATCTATGTATTTCTATATAATATTATCATATATGTGTATATGTATAGAAACCTACCTATACATAACCTACATTCCTGCTATTTTTTTTTACAAAGGACTGTGTCTGATGAACTGACATAGAATTACATATCTTATCCAGCATCCACATTTATTAATGATATATGATAATTAGGCATTACAACTTATATGTTCACCACATCATTTAAAAAATCCTTTATTCTGAGTGACAAGATGAAAGTGGCAGAATTTTCTAGAAAGAGAAAACCTCATTTGACTTTTTTTGTGTTTTGCTAACTTGGCTGTCTCAAGTTTCTCCTGGTGAATGTCTGTCCTTCTTAGAGTTGAGCCCCACAAATCCAGAACTTCCTAATGTATCTCTAGTAAGTGTTATAGGATGTAGAGGAATATATTCTTACAAGTGCTGAAGACTGAATGCTCATAGGGAATCTTAGTTAACCGTCATGGATACTTTTCGGTAAATTCTGATCATGCGTTTACAGGACATCGGATTAGGAGCAAAAGGTCACGGGTTGCATTTCACAGGTCAACCTCCAACTCTTACCTGTTTTACATTCAATGGGAATTTAATGGTTCCAGGATTGTTTACCTAAAAATAGAGTGAAGTGATTAAAAAAGTAAGTGAAAGTGAGAGATAACACTGATACCATTTAACTACACTCATAAATTATAGATATAAGTAGGTGGTGGTTTTAAAACCATCAGAATTCTAAGTATACAAATGTAACTCTTAAACACTTTTACATTTAAAGAACAGTTTGACTCATTTGAATATTTTTACAAATCAAGAAAATAAACTTATGAAAGCATG
This sequence comes from Sorex araneus, assembly GCF_027595985.1. NCBI lineage: Eukaryota > Metazoa > Chordata > Mammalia > Eulipotyphla > Soricidae > Sorex > Sorex araneus. Next base: position 377,184,699 of record NC_073303.1, read on the forward strand.
TAGTCAACCAACCACCACCAAACTAAATGTAGCACTGCCGTCCTGTTGTTCATCCATCTACTCAAGCGGGCACCAGTAATATCTCCATTGTGAGACTTGCTACTGTTTTTGGCATATCGAATATGCCACAGGTAGCTTGCCAGGCTCTGCTGTGTGGGCAGAACACTCAGTAATTTGCCCAGTTTGCCGGCCTCTACGAGAGGGATGATGGAATCGAACTTGGGTTGGCCACATGCAAGGCAAACGCCCTAGAGGAATAAAGTTTCATGAAATGTGACTATCAATCAAAAGAGCTGAGATAGCTAAGATCACTTTGGAGGAGGTACATTTGAGAATGTTGTTTCTAAGTAAAAATCAAAGAAAGAAAGCACGAATAAATTTAGAGGACCCTTCTAAAATAAAAGGTCATCCAGGGGTTCAGCCATGCAGAAGATTATGAACTAAATCAAACAGGAATACAAAATATTTTGAATAGTTACAAAAATGGAAGTAATAGGATTAATTAGGATATTTTAAAAGAGGCATAAATGGATTTGGATGCAGACATATGAAGGATAAAACAAAGTCAGGGCTCATCTTAAACAACTACTTTAATAGTGCAAGTATTTTGATACTCGGTGGTTATAATAGAGATGAAACAAAGTGAATGGATTTGGTTAGTGTTTTCTTACTTCTGATTTGGTTGTTGTTTTTTTCATTTTAGACCCGCATGTGGCTGTTCTCAGGGCTTATTCCTGGCAATGCTCAAGGAACCCCAGGTGGTGTCAGGGATCCAATCCAAGTTGACTGCACAAAAGGCGAGTGCCCTACCTGCTGTGCTATCCTTCGGACTCCAACATGGAATATTTTTACATAAATATCAAGTAAACTTGGCAAGATCTAGCATGAATTTGGATATACCTCTAGAGATGAAATCAAGATCAGTTTCCAGATTTTTTTTGCTGTTTTACTTAAACTAAAACAGAGAATTGACAATCAGTGTTTATTAGTGACAACATAAGTAATGGAAAAACATAAACTGATTTATTTGAAGACTAGGTATGGGCGAGGCTCTTGTGTTGCATGGGGCCACCCTGAATGCCACCCTTGGAGCCCCTTGCGTTTCCTCAAACCCTGCCCTGAGTGATCTCTGAGCACAGAGTCAGGAGTAAGAACTGAGGGTATGCCACTCCACACACAGAGAGATCAGTGGATACCCACTTCCTGTTTCCTAAGCGGGACTATCCAATTTGTCTCCCCGATGCCAGCAGGAACTCAAGCTCTCCTTGTAAGCATTCTTCTGTGCCTTCTCCACAACCCCTGATAACACTTGCTCTTGACCTCTCGATAATTGCTTCATGTTGAATATCACACTAGCTTTAGCCACTATGGAAGGCATTTGTATATTTTTATTTATGTGTTTTTCAGTTTGGACACAAACTTTCAACTTCTTGAATAAATCACCAAGGAGCACAATGCAGATCAAATGGTGAGAATATACTTAGTTTTATAGGAAACAATCAGACACATATACCTGGAAACTTGTCTCAAGCAAGTTTCAGATACAAGAAGTTAATAACCAAAATAGTTTGGGGGTCAGAGCCATGTAGTACAGCAGGGAGAGCATTTGCTTTGCATGTGGCTGACCTGAGTTCCATCCCAGGCACCATATATGCATCCTTTGAGCATGTCCAGGCACAATTCCTGGGCTCAAAGTTAGGAGTAAGCCTGGGTACAACTGATATGGTCAAATATACAAAAATAAAATGCAAAAATTATAGTAGATTGAAATTACAATAGATTGAACACAAAACTTCTCAATTTTACTATGTGCACTAAATGTCAATTTTTTTTTTGCCTTGGAGTTATTTAAAAGTACATCACAGAAGCCTCCCAATAACTAAATATTAAGTAGTGTGAGGCCCCAAAGCAGGCTCCTCAGAAGCCGTGGCAAGCTGCAGCTAGCATTAAGTCCCCACTAGCCTGAGTTTCTGTTTCCCCAGAGCAGGACTTGCAGTTTCTGGTAAACTCCCAGTTGAGTAACATGCCGAGATAAGGAATTGGGCAGTTGGGTCTGGGCGGTCATGTGTGGTCACTGTCCCGTCCTTAGAAACTGTTGATAATCATAGCCTAATTGCTGACCACCATTCTAATAGAGCTGATGCTGAAAATAGACCAGTATATAAATTGCTTCTAACTCTGAACCCTATATACACTGCTTGTGATTGGGAGTTGGGGTCCTTGTCAAGACTCCACCATGTTGGATGAGAATTGGACCCTAGCTCAAGCTAGCACTGGCTCGGGCTAATAATAAAGTTTGTTTGCTTTTGCATTATTGTGTGTGGACTTGGTCTCACTGCAACTGGGCATCTGAAACTTGGGCACAACAATAGTATATACATTATACACACACACACACAATATAAGATAATAATGCTGTTGACAATTTTAGACTTTGCAACTATTTGGCAATAACATTAAAATTTTTGAGTCAATAAGTACTATACTATTTGCTTCCTTTGGACCGCTAATCAATTAAAATCAGAATTTAACTTGCAACAGCAGTTTGAGGAAGTTCATGTCTTTGAAAAATTTTGACATGAAATTAATTCTGATGTGCACCTTTTCCCTGATTTTCCATTTCAATAGTTTTTAAGCTTTTCATGTTTTATCCCCATTTCAGGCAGGCTCAGATGTGCTTCAGTTTAAAATACTTAGACTTTTTGAAGAATCCTATTATTTGAAGTAAAATATGATGAATTGGGCAGTTAGTAATCAATATGAAGAAAAAAGAGCATTTCAAGGAAAATCTATGATGATTAAAAAAAAACTTATTGAGAAAAGCTCTGTTGTCATAATCTCTACAATGTATAATGTCAAATGGGTGACTTTGAGCCTTGATCGTGGTGAGTTCTCAGGGAGAGCAGGCTGAGCTGGTTTGAGTTCCGTGAGTGACAGTAACATCTCCTTTTCCTTCTTGTTCATCAAACACATGTTTATGACAGATGGAGTAACCAAATATCTAGACAAATTAAATTATCAGTAATATGATTAGATGTCCATAATCAAATTTAAGAGCCCAACACTTTATAATGAAACTATATTTTTGCAATTTGCAGGAGATATATATTTGAAGAAATATTACCATATATCAAAACAACATAAAGAGGACTGGGAATATTATAGGATGGTCAGGGCACTTGCCTGGCAGTGGCAGAGTTTGACCCCAGCACTGCACACGGTCTCCAGTCCCGTCACAAGTGGTCCCTAAGTGCTGAACTCGAAGAAGTCCTGAGCACAGCACAGTGTGGCTACAAAACAAAATCAGAACAAACAGAAAAACGCGATGGAAAGTCTGACTTCACAAGTGTTCAACAGCAGCAACAACAACAGCAAAAGGCTACAGAAAGTGTGAATTCCCCCATCTGGCTCTGCCTTTTATACACTACACCTTTGGGGGTTTTGTTTGTTTATTTTTTATTCTGATTTTTTTATTATTGAATCACTGTGAGATACAGTTACAAGCTTTCATGTTTGAGTTTCAATCTTGTGATGATCAAACACCCACCCCTCCACCAGTGCACATTCTCCACCACCAATGTCCCCCGTGTGCCCCCCTTTCCAACCTTCCCCCTGCCTCCATCGCAGACACTTTCCCCCATATGCTCTCTCTACTTTTGGGCATTATGGTTTGCAATACAGATACTGAGAGGTCATAATGTTTGGCCCTTTATCTACTTTTGGCACACATCTCCCATCCCGGAGGAATCCTCCCACCATCATTGACTCAGTGCTCCCTTCTCTATTCCAGCTGCCCTCTCCCCCAACTCATGAGGTGGGCTTCCAACCATGGGGCAATACTCCTGACACTTGTGTCTACTGTCTTTGAGTGTCCGCCTCAAATGATGTTATTTTATTTCCTACAAATGAGTGTACGCTCCACCTTTGAATGCCTGTAAAATCCAGGCCAGGACAAGCTGGCCTAGGAGACAGTTGGGACACTCTGGAGGGGAAGGCACATCTCCAGGCCTCACTGGAGCAGCATCACATGGATGCACCTGAACCTTGCCCTGGACCAGCCAGCGTGGCAGAGTAGCCCCTGGAATGGTCTCAGTCCCCGGGGCCCTGTTTGGATGGCCACTGCGAAAAGTCCTAGTTCTGCAGCTACTGCAGCCTCCAGCCTGCTTCCACAGTGCGATCAGGGTCTACTGCAGCCTCCAGCCTGCTTCCACAGTGCGCTCAGGGTCTACTGATGGTCGGCTCACAAGGCAGCTGTGAAGAGGCTCAGCTCTGTAGCGCATGTTCACATGAAGAACACACAAAACAAGAGGTGAAGAGGTCCTCTCCCACCTCTGTCAAATACGAGGTTGATCAAGTTGAGAGCACTGTGCTGCTGAGTTGCCGAGGATGGTGATGCTACCGTTGGTACCGAGTCTCCAGCACACAATGGCTGCACAAAGCAGCCCCACACAAACCCCATCAGAACCCACAGCAAACACAGAGCATATTTCTTTATCAGGATTTTTCTCTCTAAGACCTGATTCTTCCCCTGCAGACGAACTTGCCTTTCTTCCGGAGGCAAACAGACAATACTTTGGTTCTGGGAAGGCTGTCTAGCCTAGCAAGGTTACACTGAGACGTTACTCCAACTTTCCCCCCTGGCCAACATTAGCTAAAATGCATGTAATACTTCAGTTGATCCTTCCTGATAAAAACCATAAATTCTCAAGAGAAAGACTTGTTTGGACGTCTTCCTACCATAAACATAGGTTCAGGATCTGAACTGACAGCAGCAAACATGGTGTCCATGAGACAATAGTGATAAGAAGCAGAATGGGATCAGAACTCACCATTGTGACACAGATACTAGCGGCTGTTTACCCACTGTCTTTCCACGGGAGAAAACAGGCTGAGCCCTGTTCCTTTCAGCAACACCTTCCAACATTTTGCTGATTCAGAAAAAGTGACTATTTTATTGATATAAATTTTGTAGGGGCTGGAGCGACAGCACAGCGGTTGGGCTTTCACCTTTCACGTGGCCGACCCGAGTTCGATTCCTCTGCCCCTCTCGGAGAGCCCGGCAAGCTACCGAGAGTATTGCGCCCTCATGGCAGAGCCTGGCAAGCTACCCGTGCGTATTGGATATGCCAGAAACAGTAACAATAAGTCTCTCAATGAGAACGTTACTGGTGCCCGCTCGAAGAAATCGATGAGCAACGGGATGACAGTGACAGTGAAATTTTGTAGAGTGCTGATAGGATCTTTAAGGCTTAAGATGTCAGCAAGCATCGTTCAGTGGGAACTGCAGTGGTGAAGCATGCCACGCCAACAGCCTGCGGGTGAGAGTAGAGAGTCCAGATGAGGTGAGGTTGGCAGAGGCCGTGTGCAAAGGACGTGTGGAAGAAAGGTTTCTTGTCTGTGCTGTGAGCTGAGCAGTCGTGGCGGCTGGGTCTCCAATCAGTGTGATGTGCAGACTCCATTGTTTGGTCTCTCTAGCAAGAGAGCACCAGGAAGTAGTCGTCTGTTAGAAATGACCTCTCAGGAGCTGGATTTTGTAACTTCACATGTCAGGTTCTTTCACTCTCTTTAGGATCTCTGGGGCTGGAGCGAAAGCACAGTGAGTAGGGCGTTTGCCTTGCATGCGGCCGACCCAGGTTCGATTCCGCCGTCCCTCTTGGAGAGCCCAGCAGGCTACCGAGAGTATCCCTCCTGCACAGCAGAGCCTGGCAAGCTCCCCGTGGTGTATTCGATATGCCAAAAAACAGTAACAACAAGTCTCACAATGGAGATGTTACTGGTGCCCGCTCAAGCAAATCGATGAGCAATGGGATGACAGTGACTGTCTAGCTTGGTGGCAGGGTGGTGCCACGGTAATTGATCCTACCCTACCCAGACAAGTCTGGGTCTCTCCTGGACAGAGAAACATTCTCCCAAAATAACACATCCTCTAGAGACTATAAATGCCAAGCAGCCAACCTATATCTATAACATCAATGGCATTATTCTTGAGGATTAACAATACATTGGGGCCACACTCAGCAGTACTTAGTGCTCCTGGCTTTGTGCTCAGGAACCACTCTCGAAGTGCTCAGAGCTCCTTATGTGGTGCCAGAAAGGAGGTGGACTCTTGGCAAGTCAAGTGCCTTGAAACCCAAAGCATCTCTCTGCGCTCTTGAGTGTCCTTTTCTTAGAACTCTTACTCCGTAAGAGCAAACTATCTGTGCTTGAGTTCTCACGGAAGTCCCTGCACCATGTATAATTAATCTAACTAGATTTTGCCTGCAGTGCTCCATAAAGATTTCTTTCCGTTAAGATACTTAGAATTATTTTATTTATTTATTTATTTATTTTGTGCTTTTGGGGTCACACTCAGCGATGCTCAGGGGTTACTCCTGGCTTTGCACTCAGGAATTACTCCTGGCAGTGCTTGGGGGACCATATGGGATGCCAGGGATCGAACCCCGGTCGGCCACGTGCAAGGCAAACGCCCTACCTGCTGTGCTATCGCTCCGGCCCCCAATACTTAGAATTATTGAATTAGATTGATATTAAAGCTAAATTAAAATTAAGTTATTTTGGGTTTATTATCACTTTGTTCCTTCGGTTTCTTTTGGTTTTCTGCAGAAGCATATTTGGTAATTTTGATGAAGTGAGGCTGACCTCAGGTTGTAGCCGGCATTGGTTACTTAGTAGAGGTTTATTTCAAAGCTAACTACTTATATATGAGCTTTGTGTTCATCGCATGTAAAATGGGTGGAGAAGAATGTAGGAAACAAAGTACATAAAGCATTTGCATTGAATCTAGCAAACTAAAAATTAGCTATTTTTATATCTAATAAAAATTCCTCCTGCAGAAAATGTGCGTATAGTATTGCTTGTGTGCAGGGTCCAACACATTGCTATCATTTATTAATGTGATATTATAATAGCCTCTTGTATTATTGTGATATTTTTCAGTGTCAGCAACAGTATTATTATTATTATGTAAGGTAAAAGCAATAAGCTTACATAACTACAGCTTCAAATATCTTTGATAAAACACATTTCTTTTTATTGAAATTTAAATATCCAGAGATCCTTTGCCACCAGTGCTAAAATTAGAGACTTCCATTATTTTACAAATAAGATCTAACTACAACATGCTATCTTTTCTCATACATTCTTTTGTGAATAATCATTGAATTTCAATGAGAATTTTAATAAGTCCAAAGAATTGTATTAGATTTGCTTTTTACTGGTATTTAGCCTGCCCTATGAGAGGTCAGGAAAGAAAATATGTGGATAGAATTTTATTTACTGCACTTCTGAATTTGAGGCATATTGTAATTTTGATTTATTATCACTGTTTTTTCATGGGTAGTTATTTTAGTTTGATAAAATATTTAACTGTTTTGTAGACAATTTCTAATTTACTGTAACCTATTGAATATCTAATCTAATAGATATAATAACTCTTGAACTAGCAGTTTGGTAGGTAAAAATCAACTAAAATAGTAATGCAATAGCATCATAAAAATGTTTCCATAGATTTATAAATGCATGCTTTTTGAATTTTAGCATTGGCATTATTTTTCTATAGTTTAGAACCTTATAACAATGTCATTGTATAATTTTATATGTATTGACTGTATAAGAATTCCATCATATGATTTCATATATATTAACCTTATAGCAATTACATTTTATCATTTCATATACATTTACCTTATAGTAATTTCACTGTATCATTTCCTATATACTAAAAGGATACCAGCAATGTGCTCCCATAAATAAAAATATGCTGAAAATATTCATAAGGACTGTAATTGCCTTTGAGAAAGAAATACTGTCCTTTTAGTAAGAATAATGGAAATAAACAAAATATTGAATACTTACATATTAAAGAACACAGATGATAGGGCTTGAGAGAGAGTTGGGTGGTCAGGGTGCTTGCAACCTCATAACACATACGATTCTTTGCACACACTCAGGAATGGTCCCTGAGCACAGAATCAGAGCTAAGTTCTGAGAGTGACTGGGTGTGGCTTAAAAAACAAACAAAAAAGAAAATGGGAGGGAGTGGGAGGGAGGGAAGAAAGGAGGGAGGGAGGGAGAGAGAATGGGAGGTAAAGAAGGAAGGAGGAAAGGAAGGAAGGAAGGAAGGAAGGAAGGAAGGAAGGAAGGAAGGAAGGAAGGAAGGAAGGAAGGAAGGAAGGAAGGAAGGGAGGGAGGGAGGGAGGGAGGGAGGGAGGGAGGGAGGGAGGAAGGAAGGAAGGAAGGAAGGAAGGAAGGAAGGAAGGAAGGAAGGAAGGAAGGAAGGAAGGAAGGAAGGAAGAAGGGAGGGAGGGAAGAAGGAAGGAAGGAAGGAAGAAGGGAGGGAGGGAAGAAGGAAGGAAGGAAGGAAGGAAGGAAGGAAGGAAGGAAGGAAGGAAGGAAGGAAGGAAGGAAGGAAGGAAGGAAGGAAGGAAGGAAGGAAGAAGGGAGGGAGGGAAGAAGGAAGGAAGGAAGGAAGAAGGGAGGGAGGGAAGAAGGAAGGAAGGAAGGAAGAAGGGAGGGAGGGAAGAAGGAAGGAAGGAAGGAAGGAAGGAAGGAAGGAAGGAAGGAAGGAAGGAAGGAAGGAAGGAAGGAAGGAAGGGAGGGAGGAAGGAAGGAAGGAAGGGAGGGAGGGAGGGAGGGAGGGAGGGAGGGAGGGAGGGAGGGAGGACGGGAGGGAGGGAGGGAGGAGGGAGGGAGGGAGGGAGGGAGGAAGGAAGGAAGGAAGGAAGGAAGGAAGGAAGGAAGGAAGGAAGGAAGGAAGGAAGGAAGGAAGGAAGGAAGGAAGGAAGGAAGGAAGGAAGGAAGGAAGGAAGGAAGGAAGGAAGGAAGGAAGGACCACAAGTACCACCAGGAGAGGTTCCATTCATCCTGAGTACCACTGAGTTTGGCCCCTATAAAATATGTACTACTGGGTCAGAGGTAGTACCACAGTTCAACTGGGGTTTCCTCACACCACAACCTTCCCTAGATATCACCTGGTGAAGTTCTGCAGGACCCCGACACACTGTGGAGCTCCAGGTGTCCCTGGCACTGCAGGACCCTGTAGCATCAAATCCTTAAACCTCGGCAACCTGAAAACCATGCTGGGGCCCCCAGACCTCCTGAGAACCACTTAGGAGGCCCCCCATCAAATTAATTAATTAGAAGCCATCTTATTTAAATAGACCTAAGCAATAAATGGAATATATTAAGTTATTCATCAGCAAGTTTAGTTTTATACAATAACAGAAAAATATATACTATAGTAAAAGTCAACTAATCTGAAAAGATGTGTAAGATACATATTTGAAAGGATTGTGTGAAATAATAGGAAAACCACGAGAGAAAACTAAAAGCAGAAATTAGAGCAAAGACATCTACATTTAATTTTATTTTTCTTTTAGAGGCTCTGGGTATCAGAAATAAATTTGTGACATCACTGGGGACAGTGCTATTTCTGTGCCTAACGGACCTTAATAAAAATATAACATTAGGCAAGATGGCTCTCAAATTCTAAGTTGCCTAGCTATTTGTTTTTCTTGGCTTCCATTACAAAGTTGAAAATGGCTAGGGTGTCAGCTAAACTGTACAAGAACTCGTGTCAACATTACCGTGTCATGATTTGATTCAAGAACTCTGCAGTGTATTCTGTTCTGTTTCTTTGTGTAATAAAGATATTCATACTGAGCTTAGTGTCAAGACTTACAAAAAAAAGATTGCCATTCCTTTTATAAAGTTAGTGACTGGAGAAGGTAAGGGAACTTACCTTCTATAATGCAAATTATGATGGAGTTGATAAATGGTGCTTTTAGCCCAGTTGGCTGTTTACAATGCGGTTATCTGTCATTGGTATTAACCATATGCAAATGCAGGACATTGGCTCGGTACATTATTTTAGTACATGACAAAAAGCTTCTAACAGATCAGGAAGTAAGTGCTTCAGCAAAATCATGCACCTGTTATGATTTGGAACTTGTGTGTGTTACATTTAAGCACTTAAAACTATGACTTTGTGTTTCCTTCTACCAAAATAAATGAAAAAATAAAAAATATGAACAAATAATTGTCCTAGTTATTTCTCAAGAAGACTAGACTATTGACACAGGAAATTTCTTATACTAGAAATATAATTGGCATTTAATTCCCTTGCATAACTTAAAATATATATAAGATCTTCAGCCATGCTTATGAGTAGAAAATGCTATCTTATTGTCTAACGTATTTGTGCAGAATTGCATGATATTTATATCCTAGGCCATTCATTCTGTGTCCAGAATGCAAATGCCAACAGCAAGCAAACACATCCAAAATAGAATCATAAGTCATTCACTATTTTAGCCCTCAAGAGATGAGGAACTATGTTATAATTTGTAGATTTTAGTATCTTCTGTGTATTTATTAAATTCAATAGGTATTTATTGAATTCATTAAAGTGATATTTATACTCCATTTCAACTGTACATAACTGCCTTCTCAGCCTGACCTCTAAGTGATTCTTCTAGAGTGTCAGACGGTCATTCAGAAGCAGCTACTTCCCCAACAGTCATGCTCGGCGTGATTAGCTTTAGAGATATCCCTCTTTTTATCCACTATCCAATTGTTTCTCTCTCCTCTAGAGTGCCTAGCTCAACGTCAAAGGTTTTGTAGGTTTAGCCTAACCTTTACTCCTTAAAATAAATTGGTTTTTCCCTTTTCTATGTTTTTCTTTCCCTCATAAATTAAGGGATACAAAGGAAAAAACATTAAAACTCAAGTAATTACAAGAGGAAATGAATGGAAAAACAGTAGATGAACTTTAAAATTTTAAGAGAGGAGACTTGAGCAAGATAGACACCTTGTACTCTCCTATTTCCTCCCTAATCCTATTTCTTAGACCTATGTGGTTCTATAAATCTGTTTATCTATAAATCTTTCCATCTTTTTTATGATCCTTGTTCCTAGAGACGTTTTCTATAAGTCTTAGAGTAAAAGTCAAACACAGCCTTAATTGCCATCAAAACTTTGTAATTTACAGACACAGGGTAGGCACACCAAAGTCACTGAGCTCTAATAAAGAACCCACAAGAGCAAAAGCCCAGATAATTTTTCCTGGATTAGATGTCTGTGCTGGTCATAACAGTTTGGAACAAATGGTTCATCAGAAAATTTAGCTATATACTTTAAATTGAGCATCTGAAAATTTAGGGGAAAAATGAATGAAAATTTTCCTGATATATTTTCCAAAACTTTCTATCTCTGTCGTCTACACACCAACATTCAACTATGATGAGGAAATTGAGAAGTTCTACATGGAGATGGAGAAGTTCTATAAAGAAGACCACACCTTCTAAAAGATCATTGTCAGTGATCTTAATGCCAAGACAGGACCAAGAAAATCGCCAGAAGTACTAAACATCGGGACCATGGCCTAGAATGGAACGATCAAGGTGAGAGACTGAGTTCATCATGTTGACCAAGACCATCCATGGTAACTCACACTTCCAGAGGGCTGAATCTAAATGTTGGACATAGGTGTCTCCCGGTGGACAGTTCCACAATGAAATTGACCACATCATATTCAATTGACAGTTTTGCCTAACTGGTGTCATTGTTGTCCCAAAATTCCAAACAGGATCGGACCACTATCTTTTTCGTGAAAAATTCTACTCCATGGAGAATCACCTCAATGATTGCATGAGGAATGCTGAGAGGGGGAAACCCACAAAAAGTTGCCTGTCTTCGGAAACTCCTGAGCTCATTCGCCAACATGGTTTGGCACAAGTCTCAGGCAATCACAGCTCGCAAAGCTGTGCTGAAAAATGATAAAGGAAGACTTCAAAGAGGGAAGAGCAGCAGTGTTGGCTGATGCGGCAGAAGCCAGGAAAAGTATCCTCAATGCTCACCTGTCCTTTGCCAACTGCAAGACCAAGATGACTGCCCTCCAACGTCCTGAAGCAGTAGAGAGGGTTATTCATAACTACTCAGATCTCTTCAATAGTCACGTCCACCTCCCCACATACCAAATTCCACAGGATGAATACATACATTGTTCCCAGCATTCTCCCTTCTGAAATCTGACACACCATTTCATTGATAAAGAAGCGAACAGCACCCACTCCAGACAAGGTCAGACCCCAACACCTGAAGAATCTGCCTCCAGGACTCGTCAATACACTGGCTCAGTTCTTCACATGCTACCTGTCTGAATGCAAGATTCCATCCCAATGGAAAATCAGAAGATCTGTTCTGTTGTACAAGAATGGAGACATCCATGACATTGGCAACTATCGCCTAATATTCCTGTTGTCCGTCATCTACAAGTTGTTCACTCAAGTCATCCTGAATAGAATAGAGAGAACACTAGACAAAGGACAACCATGCAAGCAAGCCGAGTTCCTAAAAGGATTCAGCACGATCGACCATATCCACATGGTGATGAAGCTCATTGAGGTTTTGCCAGAGTTCAAGATGCCACTCTGTCTAATGTTCACCGATTTGAAGAAAGCCTTTTATTCTGTTAAGACTGAAGCGGTCATCGAAGCCCTAGCCAAACAGGGTGTTCAAACTCAGTAAATCAGGATTCTCTGTGAGCTGTATTATGGATTCACCACCAGGATTTCACCATTCTACAAGGAAGTAATCATCAACATAAAGAGAGGGGTGCGGCAGGGTGATACCATTTCACCAAAACTCTTCAGTGCCACCCTCTAGAACATCATGCGATGACTGGAATGGGAAGGAATGGGAGTGAAGATAGACAGTCAGCAACTACACCACCTCCACTTCGCTGGTGATATTGTTCTAATAACACCAAACATTAGCCAAGCGGCACAAATGCTGGCTGACTTCAACTGTAAGTGTGGAAAGGTCAGACTGCAGCTGAATCTCACCAAGACAATGTTTATGAAAAACCAACTAGTCCTTGAAGTTCCATTTGCTCTCAAGGGAAGTATCATCTCTGAATGCAGCAGCTACGTGTACCTGCGTCGAGAACTCAGTATGAAGAACGACTTGGCACCAGAACTGCGCAGGAGGAAGAGAGCAGCGTGGAAGGCCTTCAAGAACATCGAAGAAGTTGTTAAGAGGATGAAGACCCTCTGGCTCTGGGCACATCTTTTTGACTCTACCATTCTTCCTGCACTAACATATGCCTCAGAGACCTGGGTCCTACACAAACAGGACGAGAACTCTATTCATGTATCCCAAAGATGAATCTAAAGACCTATGCTTGGAATATCACATTTCACTCAAGTGAGAGAAGGGATCTGAGTTCTGACCTCTGTCAATGATCAAAAATTAGGGACACTGTCTTGTTTGCCAAGGCATCGAAAATCAGATGGGCTGGACAAATAATGCAATTTAGAGATGACCACCAGACTAGCACTGGATTACCGACTGGATTCCACGGGACATCAAAAGACCACGTTGCCGTCCACCTACGAGATGGTCAGACTTCTTTGTCAAAATCCTGAATAAATGATTTGAGACTTTTTGTGTTCCTGGAGTGAGCAGATAGCATTGGGCTACAGTAACAGGCAACAGGGATAAATGGAGATGTTACTGGCACCCGCTCGAACAAATCAAAGATCAATGGGATGAAATTGATACAAAGTGATACCATTGTCACTCTATCATGAGCTGATGGGCTGAGTAAGCCCAATCTTAGTTATTTCCTTAAGTAACACTTTAGAATCTTCACTGGCTTTCCGAGCACAGGTGAAGGCTTCGTCCCATTCGATGAAGGTACTGATAAGAACCAAGAATCTTTCGTACCGTGAGCATTGGGCATGTATGTGAAGTCGAGCGGCCAGCTGGAAGGTTCTTTAGTACTAAACAGTGGGTGATTGGAGGAGGCCCCAAGGGTGCCCGGTGGTTCACACACAGCATGCAGAGAATAGCTCCCAGGTACTTTTCTTACTGTTCTGTTTAGTGCATTTCATGGAAGTTAGCTTTATTTATCTATTTGTTTTTTTGGGGGGCGGCGGGGTTGTGTTTATACCATATGCCCACCACTCAGGGCTTAGAACAGGCTCTGCACTCAAGGATCTTACCTGGCTGGGGGACCGTATGAGGTGCTGGGGATTGAACCTGGGTCATCGGCAAGCCAGGCTCATGCCGTACCCCTTGTTCTGTTTCTCTCGCCCCTGAAAGATAGTTTTCACTAATGTTGTTATGGCATCTTCTCCAATGTGAAGCCTCTTGGAATTCTTTAACTATTTTCCAGCACCTTGGTCCAGGAATAAGTAGTTTCCCTTGTTTGATAAACTGTCCAGAAGTTTCCTTTGAAAACCTCCAGGCAATGCCCACTGTTCCTCTCTTCAGAGGACTCTGTACAATGGAAATATCCTTAGGATGGGGCGTGAAGCAAGAACAAATTTGTCAGCATGAAAAATTTGCAGAGAGGAACCTTCATCCATGTTCCCCTTAGAGATTCAAGAGGGTGAAATCTCTGGGTGGTGTTGGGGGGGTATGTTGCAGGCAGATAAGATAAGGGCATCTGATAATTTTTGAAAATAGTAAGACTTAAGGGAAAAGGCCCCTGTGCTGAAGTAGCTCCAAGGTGTGAGGAACACAGCGCTTTGAGATGCAAATCACACGCTCTTTGGAGATGGAGAAGCTGAGGCCCCAGATACTGAAACCTAAGTAGGGCCAGAGAACAGGCTATAGGAGGATCTAAAGACCCTAGTAAGAGCAGTAGAATCTCATCCCCAGTGCAAGCACCCTGGACAAGGAGAGCTCCAGGCCAAGACAATTTGGGCTAACTGTATCCATCCTTCACCCTAAAGTCAGGGCTTTTTCTACTCTGAAGAAACTGGTGTTCTCTCTTGAACACTCATTCCATTCTCTTTCTTCTAGTACTTCTATAACTAAATTTCTTTAAATAAGGGTTTTAATTCACTAAAACAAATAAGCGAGTGTGGGAAAAGATGATTATGAATAAGATGCTTTTAACTAATGCAGCTGTCAATCGGAATATTCTGAAGGACACACAGTGATCATCTTCTTACATGTCTTTAACTAAAAAGTTTCTGCCTTGTGAACTTACATGAAAAAAGTAACATAAGCAGCCAAAGTGAGAGAAAAACAATCTAATGATCATTCAAGTGCATCTTTTCAATAAAAGATCAAAAGATGTAAATAAATGGATATAAATGAAGTAAAATAAATGAAAGACTGGGGCAATATATAAAATGTCCTATTCATTTTAGTACAGATTTTCCTGCTTATATATGAGAAGGCAAATTACTTTTATTCTTATCAAAGGAAACATGCTGAAACATAAAGCTGAAATTATAAGCAAATCAGACAAATTTCATAGACTAATCATTAGGTACAATGTGCAAGTTCAACTTTCACGTGGCATTTTAAAGATATGAACTGTGTGTCTATGCTCTATTTGCATGTATACTATTGTTGCCAGGTATATCTCACCTGAAGAGTATGGCATTTTGCAACTACTTCCCTCCTCTAGTTGCTAAAAACGATTTTTCTACCAGGCAACACATTCTAGTGTTAAAATAGGGTAATTTATAAATCATACAAACTAGATTTGAATATTTCTCATTCCTAAAACAATCCTGAAAAAGAATGTTCTGGGCTATAATTGATGTTTTAATGTAGGAACAGCAGAAAATAACAAATAAAGTGCAACTTTTTTTTTCAATTGTCCATTATGCTACTCATTTGATTGCATAGCATTCCAAATCAAGATATAAATAACTGTACACAAAGCCACCATCATGGCTATGCCATTGCATTTCCTTTTTTGTTTGTTTGTTTTGCTTTTCTTTTTGGGTCACACCTGGGGATGCCCAGAGGTTACTCCTGGCTGTGCACCATTACTCTTGGTGGTGCTCAGGGGACCATATGACATGCTTAGGATTGAAAGAAGGTTGGCTGTGTGCAAGACAAACGTCCTACCTGCTGTACTAACACTCCAGGCCTGCCATTGCATTTCTTATGTTTAGAAATGTACAGAACAAATGTACACATGAAGGAATGGAAAACACAAAATATCCATGTTAAAATGCCTTTGATGAAAAACGCACTGGTTGTAGTTTGTAGATGATTAGATATGCTTGATGAGAAGAATTTGTAACTGAGAGAGAATGGAAGGGAGGGAAAGAAACAGAGGGCATAATGAGAAATCCAACATTAAAGAGACAAAACTCTTCCAAAGCATCAAACCAGCAGGCAGACTGTCAGATTGTGTAGCCTTATAATTGGGACCATTGAAAGACAGGCAACAGGGACGGCATGTGACAGGAAGAATATTTGATGATACATTGCTTGAGATAGTTCCAAATATGTCAAAAGAAAAATAGTTTCTAGAAGTTGAACAATCTCGATGGATAATAGAAAGAAACTAACAGACAATATCAGCAATATAAATACATAGCTAAATAGATAAATAGATGGATGAATGAACGGTACATAAAATCAGGCGGCAATGGAGACAATGATGAATAATAAAAAGTTTGTTGATAAGGTGCGGAAAGAAATAACAGTCAGGCTATATAGGAAAAAACAAAATGTTAGGTTCAAATACAAGTACATAAAATATCACATTACACATTCACATAAATATGAATATGATTAAATACTTCAGCTAAAATGGCAAAGCTTGTCTTGTTAAATCATAAAGTCATACTGCCACATACTATTAACAATAAATGCTCTTTTTTTTTTTTTGCTTTTTGGGTCACACCCGGTGATGCACAGGGATTACTCCTGGCTCAACACTCAGGAATTAACCCCTGGTGGTGCTCAGAGGACCATATAGGATTCTGGGAATCAAACCTGGGTCGGCCACGTGCAAGGCAAACGCCCTACCCGCTGTGCTATTGCTCCAGCCCCAAGAAATGTTCTTTAAATGGCATGATCAAATATGGCCAAATGAGGAATGAGGTAGACACTTTCCCAGCCCTGGTTAAGGAGAGAATGGCTGCTGTAAAGGTGGGCAAAATGTGTTTCAGACAAAGAACATTGCAAGGAATAAAGAAAGCAATTCCATTTCTGAATGATGAAATTGCCATTTTGTCAATAGGACACAGCTATCCTAAACATCTGGACACCTAATGAAAGAGCTTTAAGCTTTAATGTACAGGAGCAGATACTCATAGAAGCCAAGGGAAATAAATGCATTCTCATTTTCATTTATGGTCTCAGCACCAGAGTCTCCTCAATAGAAATAAAAGGCATAAACCAGTTCAGTATGTGGAAGGCTGATACAGCACTTGCAAACAACCGCGATTACTGGGTATTAGGGTTACTTGGCCCAAGCCAGAGAGCACTCATTACTTCTCTCTGCTTCAGACTAGACAAAGGGAGAGAAATGGCAAAGGAAAGAGAAACCTACATCCTCAAATATTTTCTGATACAACAGTGAGTTCAAATTGTGCTCACGCCTGGAATCCTGAATTTTTGGCGAGGACGCCTGGTGAAGCTCAGGGACATATGCAGGCTCTTTGTTCAGGGTCATTCCTTACAGTGCTCAGGGGATCATCTGCAGTGCCAGGCACAGAACCGTGCTTGGCATGAAGAAGGCACCTTGGACTGGAGAGATAGTACAGTGGGTAGGGCATTTGCCTTGCATGCGGCTGACCCTGGGTCAATCCCAGCATCCTCTATGGTCCCCCGAGCACTGTCAGGAGTAATTCCTGAGTAGAGAGCCAGGAGTAACCCCTGTGCATTGCCAGGTATGACCTAAAAAGCAAAAAAATAGAAAGAAAGAAAGAAAGAAAGAAAGAAAGAAAGAAAGAAAGAAAGAAGAAAGAAAGAAAGAAAGAAAGAAAGAAAGAAAGAAAGAAAGAAAGAAAAGAAAGAAAAGAAAGAGAAGAAGGAAGGAAGGAAGGAAGGAAGGAAGGAAGGAAGGAAGGAAGGAAGAAGGAAGGAAGGAAGGAAGGAAGGAAGGAAGGGAGGGAGGGAGGGAGGGAGGGAGGGAGGGAGGGAGGGAGGGGAAGGAAGGAAGGAAGGAAGAAAGAAAGAAAGAAAGAAAGAAAGAAAGAAAGAAAGAAGAAGAAAGAAAGAAAGAAAGAAAGAAAGAAAGAAAAGAAAGAAAGAAAGAAAGAAAGAAGAAAGAAAGAAAACAAAGAAGGAAGGAAGGAAGGAAAGAAAGAAAGAAAGAAAGAAAGAAAGAAAGAAAGAAAGAAAGAAGAAAGAAAAGAAAGAAAGAAAAGAAAGAAAGAAAGAAAGAAAGAGAAGGAAGGAAGGAAGGAAGGAAGGAAGAAGGAAGGAAGGAAGAAGGAAGGAAGGAAGGAAGGAAGGAAGGAAGGAAGGAAGGAAGGAAGGAAGGAAGGAAGGAAGCGAGGGAGGGAGGGAGGGAGGGAGGGAGGGGAGGGAGGGAGGGAGGGAAGGGAAGGAAGGAAGAAAGAAAGAAAGAAAGAAAGAAAGAAAGAAAGAAAGAAAGAAAGAAAGAAAAGAAAGAAAGAAAAGAAAGAAAGAAGAAAGAAAGAAAGAAAGAAAGAAAGAAAGAAAAGAAAGAAAGAAGAAAGAAAGAAAGAAAAAGAAAGCAGGCACCCTAACCTCTGTACTATCTCTTTGGCCTTCTGAAATCTTGAATTTTAAGAAGCTGGTGCTGCTGACTGACCACAAACCCCAAACTCTGCATGACAAAGCTGAACCTCTGGCCAGACTTGGAATGGCTTCCCTGACGTTGGAACGGTCTCCTACATTTAGGCTCCATTCTGCAGTCAGAGAAACATCTTCTTAGGGCAAATCGGATGAGTCTCGCCATCCCCTTTTCTGAATCTCACCAATGCGCATTTCTTCACCTGATCTTCCGGCTCTTCCCTCTCTCGGCGTTTTCCATCTCTGCTTCCTTATCCAGTTTTTCTTTTATTTCATGTTTTCTTTCCCTTCTTCCTGCCACAGTGTTTCCTCCTGTTTCTCTTACTGGTACAGACTTGCTTTCCAGCATGGATACTATTGTTCTCGGAGGCTCCCGGGAGCCCACATAGCCCCTAGGAGAGCATTTACAGGCCCACGTTGCCACTCTCTGAACACTCAGCTCAGGAGTGCTCTTCCTTTCCAAGAGCTTCAGGTCAAGGGTTGGTCTTCTCCTCTCCTAAGTTCTAATCAAGGTGGTAAGACGCTGTTAGGGTCCGGAGTCGACCACCCCTCAAGGACAGAGAACAGAGCTGATAATACAAATCACACAGGGAGGCTTATTGCTCCAGCTAGCTGGGGTCCAAGTGTCTGCCCCGTGCAGTGGGTTTCAACAAGGACCCCGAGCACTAGATTCAGCAAGTTCTTATACTTTCATCTTAGCAAGTAGGCATTGCCCAGCAATTCTCTATTACCTGTAGAGTACATGTTTTTAGCCCGCATCATTCAGTCCATATCCTGACAGTTAAGTTCTGGAGGCTAATCTCATTCCAGGCACCTGATCTTTGATGACCATCTGGTTTTTCTGCTTTTCTTGTTCCTGGAAGAGGCCTAAGTCCCTGACAGGCCACAAAGCCTGTCATGGCAGTTCTTCGGCTAAGCAGGTCCTAACAATGCAAAAACTATTGTCAGATAAGAAGGAAGGCATGCACTTTAACCATGATGGTCCAAACGCCGTAATCCTTTTACTCGCCTAGCTGGGAAGCAGATCTATAAGGTACACTGAATCACTGTCACTGTATCACTGTCATCCCATTGTTCATCAATTTGCTCGGGCAGGTGCCAGGGTGCCAGTAACATCTCCGTTAGTCCTAGCCCTGAGATTTTAGCAGCCTCTCTTTACTCGTCCTTCCCAACAGTGCAGCATCGGAGGCTCTTTCAGGGTCAGGGGAATGAGACCCATCATTGTTACTGATTTTGGCATATCAAATATGCCACGGGGAGCTTGCCAGGCTCCGCCCTGCGGGCAGGGTATTCTCAGAAGCATTCGCAGTTACGTGCTTCCAGGAACTTTGTTTTATAGAATCTGGACTGGAACATCAAATACATGAAACTTTATTATGAACAGCCTTTTTAATGTTGATAACTTACTAAAATGATAATAATAACATTTGAATGTATTAAAAATTAAAAATAGTGCTTAAGAGAGAGCACAGCTGGTAATACATTTGGCTTGCACACGGCCAACCCAGATTCGATTCCAGGCACCGCATTTTTCTTGTTTTGTTTTGTGGCTACACCCAGCAATGCTCAGTGGTTTCTACTGGCTCTGCACTCAGGAATCACTCCTGGTGGCTCTCGGGAGGTCACATGGGATGCTGGGGATTAAACCCATGTCTGCCACATGCAAGGCAAGTGTCCTACCCACTGTACCATCACTCCAATCTACACATTTTTCAGTTCTTTCAAATAATCGTATTTGGAGGTGAGCAGGGTTGGGACACACCCAGCAATGCTCTGGAGAGTCTCAAAGCTCTGTCAGGGGTTACTCACAATTACGCTCAGGGGACTCTGCAGTGCTGGGGGTTGGCCATATGCCAGTCAGCTGAGTGAACCTCCCCGAGTGTTTCCCAAGTGCGGGATCTGGGATGGTCCAGGACTCAAAGTCCAGCCCCTTCCCCCCATTGATCCACCTAGCTTAAACCTTTCCCTTCAATTTGCCTAAACTGCTTCCAGCCAGCAGGCTCTGGCTTCCTGCACACAAGTCCGTAAGACATCTGCGTGTCCTAACTACAAAAACCCACCTTTCCTTTCCTTGGACAGGGTGCTCCAGGAAACTTGTTAGGATGAATTATGTATCTGCTCCTTTGAAATGTAAATCGTCTGAAAAGCCTCTTGACAGTTGTAAACTCAGGCTGCCTTTTCCCCAGGACCCGGGAGATAGCCTTTAGAAAGCAATCATCCCGAAGATAATGTCTCAATCCCCCAGGTCTTTGGAAAGATGGGAACCTCATTTCAGAGTGCGTTGGCCATGCTGCAGAACTGCTCCCAGCAGGCGGCCCTGTGTGTGCTTCCATGCTAGCATCATGCACCATCATGCCACAGCAGCCCCCGTGCACACAAACCAGTTTTCCATGTGGAACTAAAACCCGGGGCTGGTCCCTGTCCCAGGCATCTTCTATATCATTTGTCACTTATCCTGGTAGAAATTCGATTAACTATGGAAAAGAAAAGATATTCTAGCAGAAATTCTATTAACTACTGAGGAGAGAAGTGTTATCTCCCGAGGGCTTTCTGTTTCCAAACCTAGTTAAATAATTCTCACATGAGGAAGCAGACGCAGGGAGAAGGGAACAGAATGTTAATAATAAACTAATGTATATGTCCCTGTGTGGGTCCCTGTGAGAAATCAGCCTGGTGGCTTGCCCAGTTCGCGTGAGGGATGACAGGGTATATAGACACAGTGGGCGCCTGGCACTGTCCCCCAGATCTGAGCTCATGCACCCATTTTTGCATCTTGTTGCAATTGTTCTTGTCTGTTCCTGAGTTTGTTTACACAAGCCTGCTAATGTTAAGATTAATGAACAACAGTGAAAAAAGTACAAAAAAATATATGATCCCTTCTGCATTTTATTTTCCTCACTGAATTTATCCGTACACAGGTTCCACATTATTCTGCCAACATTTCTGTGCCTGAAGTGATCCTTTTGCATGAGGCAGTTATAAGTCCAGCTCCTCAAGAGGATGCTTCAGACAACCATAGAACTCAGAAGTACCTTGGAGATCAAAATGATCCTGGTATTTCGGGATGACTCCAAAGAATTCATTCCAGATACACAAGCTACCAAAAAGAAACAAAACACACCACCCTGAGTGATCTTGGAGGACAGATTAGCAATGGACATTAGTCGTAAATAAAAATGTTTAATGTCACCAAAATTTGCAGAGTTATGTGTTTGGTGTTTTGTTCTTTTCACTTAGAAGTATGCAAACACAGAAGGTTTTGGACACTGACGCTTTATGGGCAGATTCCCTCATTGCTTCAGTTGTGCCTGTGTCTCTAGGTTGCCTGGTTGGCTGTTTCCACAGGTCAGTGGGCACCATCAGGGTATGTTAATTAGGATCAATGTGGTAACCCACACCTAGTTGGCAGGGTAGGGCAGCCGTGCTGCTGGGGGTTGGTCTTCCGGGCAATACTGCATGTCTCTTGGATATTTCATTTTGTCTAAATTCTCAGGGCCAACCCCATCAGCCTTTTTTCTCAGAATCTAGAGGGTCCAGCGACAGACCTGTAAGTGCTGATATTCAGTTTCTCTACATCAGGATCCTCAGCATTTAAGAGAGAATGATCGATTCTTTTCTGAGAAATAGAGCCCATGCTCTGTCTGTTCTTTGAGAAGACTTCGGCTAAACGTAAAAGGCCCTCCATTTCAAGAAATGGTACACGTGTGACAAATAGTAGGTTACCAACATATCATTTTCAAAACTTGACACCTTTGAAAAGGAAGGCAATTGTATCCTAAATGCACAAACATTTGTGCTTGCACTGTTAATCTCTAAAATTACCTTATCATCACAGCTTAGACTTGTAAAGTCTTTTTCCTCTGGAATCAAACAAGAGGTGTCAGAAGGTTATATTTAAAATTCCTAACTGTCTGTAAATCACCAGCAGTAAAAAAATGAGGACGGAAGCTGGAGAAAGCTTTATGTTGTCATACACTCTCTTGACATACCTGTAGTCACCATGCTAGGAACTAGGCAAATTCATAGAAACACAGACAGATGGATGGATATTGATCTTATATCTAAGGATAAAGCTTTGATATTTTTGATGAATAACTTCTCATCACCTATGGAGTCGAATACATATTTTTTATTATTTTATTTTTATTTTTTAATTTTTTTCTTCCATTTTATTGGTTTGTCTCTTCATGAGCATTTACCAACTAGTTAAACATGTAAACTGTTTAAAGTTTTCCTAGTTATTCTTTTTTTCAGTCACACCCAGCGATGCTCAGAGATTACTCCTGATGGTGCTGGGTGACCATACGGGATGCTGGGGATCAAACCTGGGTCTGTCGCATGTAAGGCAAATGCCCTACCCACTGTACTATCCCTCCAACTCCTTCCTAGTTATTCTTTTTTTATTATATTTTTTTTTATAAATGGAATCACCCTGAGAAAATTTACAAAGCTTTCAGGTTTAAGTCTCAGTCACACAATGATCAAACACCCATCCCTTCACCAGTGAACATGTTCCACCACCAAGAACCCCAGTATACCTCCCGTCCCACCCCACCCCCCACCTGTGTGAATGATGATTTTCACTTTACTTTGATTACATTCAGTATTTCAACAGAAAACTCACTTATTATTTGGAATTTCCCCCAAATAATCAGACCTGTAAAAAAGGCATCATTTGATAATTTGTTTTCCATTTCTGAGAATAAAGAGTATATGAGGTTGCACGGCCTCAATAGCGGTTTTTGATTTCTGGTATTTTAGTAATTAAGTCCAGGGAAATTTCTGCCAGAAGTCGCGTCACTGCAAGCTCGTACCCCTGCTTAGTGGGCTCTAAAAGATGGTGGTCACCACTCTGCTGCTGCACCGAAAGGAAAGGCCCAGAGAGAAAATCCTTTCCCCTCACGGGGCAGCCTGGGGCCATAGCTTAGTTCACAGCCTAGAGGCATTCTGCAAGAAGCCACTGGGTGCCGAAAGTAGTTAGTGGGCACCCGGGATTATGGGCATTCAGGAAGGGAGGAGCCGTTTGTGTGGGGCCACTCGGGGTCTCGTCTGGGCAGAAACCAGCCTATTTTTTAATTTTTTAAAGAAGTTTTGCTGGATCACCGTGGAATACAGTTACAAACTTGCATGATTGTGTTTCAGTCAAACAATTCTTGTGCACCCAAATCTCTACCAGTGCACAAGTAAATACAATTTTGGAGTCTTAAACACTTGTGATGATTTCAGGCTGGGATCTCACTCAAAGCCTGTTACAGGTGTTGGAAGTGACTTCCTGGTAGAACTAGGTCTCCGGGCATCTGTCCAGTCACCTGACCCAGGACTCTCCTTCCTAGTGCTGTCAGTGGCCTGAGAAAAGTGAGGAGTATGGAAGGTAGAAGCCTCCTGAGAGGGGAGAGTGAGAGAGAGTGAGTGAGAGTGAGAGAGGCAAGGGAGAGCGAGAGAAGGTGTGCAGGAGACTTTCTAATTCCCCCACATCTCCGGCTCCCTGGCCAGCGGCACGGTCACTGCTGTGTGAGACCTTTCGGGTCCACACAAAAGCCCAGTCAGGCATCTCACGGTCTCCTGGGCACCGCAGGGCATAGCCCTGGTTTGTGGTAACTCCCAGTACTGCTGAGGAGAATGGAAAATCATTAGCTTCCCAAACTGTCAGTTTGTTTCAAACAGAAAGGTTCATGATCTGATCCCAAATACCCAGTGTCCAGAGCACTCGGCTGTGCAGTAATGCCAGGCTCAAAATTATTAACAAATACGAAGGAAAAAACAACCGTAGAGAAACTATGGAGAAGGATGTCGTGAGGGTAGTGGAGCGCCTGAAACTTCCAGTCACCGCTTCCCAGCTGCGGTCGGAGTGAGGAAAACTTTCCAGCCACCAAGACGTGGAGAGAATGGAGTCCTGGCACCTGGCTTATCACCAGCAGCTGAACATGCTTCAGGCAAGATGCAGTTGTAATAGTCCCACAGTGTCTTTAGAGGAAGATTCCCCCACCTGCGTGGAGAAACACCCCCAGCCATAAAGATTCTGTTCATGGGACACGGCAACTCCTCCATTTGATTTCACATCACGCATAGTTAAAGAGTAAATGGCATAGGTGAGAAGACATTTTCAGCGGAAAGCATTCGCTTTCTGCCTTTTGAAAAACCATAAATCTTGGAATAGTCCCCCCCCCCGCTTTCTTGAAATGGAAAATTTTATGTATTTTGAACATTCATAAATTTGATGGAACAAGTTTTATATTAAGTGCCTGCCTGAAAAATCTCTCTCCGTCCCAGACCCATAGAAATCATAATTCCTGGAGACAGAGATAGGGTTCTAAGTACCCCAAAACCTTCCTTCTCATGATACATCTCAGAATAAGGAGATTATTTTGGGCTTTAATATCCTTCCTTTAACCCATGTTCCCTTGGGTCTCGGGCTGTCTATTTACACTGGCATCAGTGTTCATTTTTATTTGTCTGTTGTATTCATATAACTGATGCCCGTGGCGGGCCCCCCCGGGTGAGTTAGGTAAGTGGGCAGGAGAGAGGCAGCGTTATCTGAGATCTGCTTTCACTCTCTCCACCTCTCCCACCCAGAGAAGGGCTGGGGCCTTCTAGGATTAATGGGAGTCTGCTCTGAGCTCGGTCCTTGCAGGGAAGGAGGGTCAGTCTTAGACTTCACCTGAACCTTTTGGGGCTGCTGTTGTTGGACACGGCGCAGGGCAGGAACAACTCCGTCTTGCCTGTTCCTGCTCCACATCTTGTTTTTTTTTTTTAAAAAAACACCTTGTCTTTCTTAAAGCCCTGCTCCTTTTCCCCTCCCCCCAGCCCCTTGGCCACCTGGAGGGAAGAACATCTGGGCTGAAAACTCGGCCTTGGCCAATAGTTTCATGACCGCTGTCCGCTATCTGTAGAGGCCGCCCGGGCACGGGAAGGGCAGGTGGCCGCCGGAACGTCCTGGCGCATGTTGGAGTGACCCACCTGTGACTGTGTTTGTACTGTTTGAAGTGAGTAATGATACTTGCATTCTTCACTTATGTTTCTGTTTGACTTCATAAGCGCGGGCTCTGATGCAAGCATTGACTATAAAGCTTGCAGCTTCTCCCTTGCTCGAGGTCCTGCTTTGCCTGCCTGCCGAAAGGCTGGACCCCAGCTAGCCGGCTCGAATAAGCTCTGCTTGCGTGTTGCGTTACTGGTTGGACTCTGTGGGGTTCGGGAGGGGAAATCATCAACCCCAGACCCTAACATCGCCTTTGTCCCTCACAACAGAATTCCAGGGTGAGCTGAGCAGTGAAGTAAAAGCAGGTTTCATTTCTGAGGAAGGGGAGAGAGAGAAAGACCCAGAGACAGAGGAACAGAGAGATAGACAGAGACAGAGACAGAGAAGTGCTCAAGAGAGAATATGGACTTCTCCAGCTTGGAGAGAGCACCACGACATCCACATATCAAGAGGGGAGGTGTGGGCGCCACATGTTCAGGTGACACGTGTGCTCAGCAGCAACAAACGGGCACAGGCAGCACATGTGACAGCAGCACACGCATGGAGCTCCTTTATTCAAGTTGACTGTAGCGCATTTCTCCCAAGCTGCCCCACGTGGGGCTTTCTGCCCAGGCAATTGTTTGTTGCTAGGGTGGTTGCCAAGGAGTAGTCGAGAGCAGCTGATGGTCTTCTCTGATCTTCCTTACCTGGCCCTTGTTTCTGCTGTAGCATCCCTGGGAGAGATTGGGGGAATCCAGCCTTCTCTGGGCCTGCAGTGGTGCCCAGGAAAGACCTTATCAGGCTCATTCCTATACTCACAAGGTGGGTCCTGGCAGCCTGAGGACTAGATGGTTTTATTACTTCCCAAGAAGTCCTTGCCACGGAATGGGGGTGGGGAGTGGGTGGAGGGAGCTCACTGCTTCACAACTAATCGTATCATGCTGATATATTTACTGGAGACCGGGGGGAAATGCCTGTCATCACCTTGAGAGATTTTGCCACAGAAGTGGTCCACATATTTAAAGCAGAACTCCTCCCAGCTAACACGTTCCCTGTGTGAGAGTGGGTGTCTAATAAGCACACAATCAGTGTTGTTCAGCAATAAGCAATCCCGATTGTGCTCTTTTGTCAGAGTCAAAATCTTCTAGTCATCAGGAACTCCCCAATCATAAAAATCATAATATTTGTTTGTTTACTTCCTAGCACCATTTCCCACCAGGGTTACTATTCCGAGAGCTGATTCTTACAATGCTACATTTTAAAGTCTTCATGCACAGCTCCAATTTCAGTTTTCTGTGCTTTTGACATATCTAGATGTTCTTCCCTTACCTGATTTTCTCCACAATTCAGTTAATGAAAGAGGTTAATAACTGTCCCACTCACGCAGCAAAGCCAGAACTATATGCCATCTTGAAATCTGCATTCTAGGACGATCCCACAGTGATCACCACCCTTTCCGTCATTCAGCAGCACTGCCGTCATACAAACCTCCAAAAAGAAAACAAAAGTCTTGTTTATTATTGCATTTTTGCCAGGCTCTACTCTCAGCCATACCAAAGCTTTTCTTTTATTGGAAGATTTTACTTTTATTGAATCTGACTTGACCTTTTCTGTAGCTCCACACTCCCACCACTATGTTAGCTCCTTCTAGATGCGCTATTTAAAATCACTTTGCTGGGATCCACATTTTCATTCTGGTCTCACTCCTTCACCCCTATTTACTTGACAAAGAATGAGCCAGGTTTTAAACAAGAATTTGATGATGTGACTCTCTTACGTGAAGACGCACACATATATTCGAATACTCACCACCTTCAAGATAAAAGAGAAGGTAGTTACAGGGGCTCTATTCAGATTTTTTTGGGGGGGTCACACCCAATGATGCTCAGGGGTTGCTCCTGACTCTGCACTCAGGAATTACTCCTGGCAGTGTTCGGGGGACCATATGGGATGCTGGGAATCAAACTGGGTCGGCCACATGCAAGGCAAATGCCCTTCCTGCTGTGCTATCACTCCAGCCCCTCTATTCCTGATCCCTGATCCCCTCCCACCAGCATCTACTCAGTTTATCTGCCTGTAGCTGCAGATCTTCTAGCCAGATCTTAGAGGCCCCAAGACCCCTGCCACATATCCTGTACTTCTGTTGTCAGGCTCTGTGTATTGCAAACCCCCCACCCCGCCCCCACCACCACTGCCCAGCTCTTCTCCATGTTTTCTAGGAAAACTCCCTCAACCTTCTCCAACTGAGCTCTTGCACCTCCCTCCATCCTTCCCTTTACCCAGGGCTCCCTGCTTCGTCCTCATATGTTATTTCTGTAGCTTTTCAGAAAGTTTGCTAATGAGAATTTAATGAGAAACTTTACTCAGCTCTTGAGCCACGGAATTTTTATATGCTACTTGACACTTATCACCAGTCTG
The DNA here is from genome assembly GCF_027595985.1 of Sorex araneus. NCBI lineage: Eukaryota > Metazoa > Chordata > Mammalia > Eulipotyphla > Soricidae > Sorex > Sorex araneus. The sequence goes on from NC_073303.1 coordinate 377,212,594, forward strand.
TCTGCCTCGAGTGACTTGTGCATTTAGTGAAGCAAGGTGAGGCAGAGAGATGGGCTAATCTCACACATTTCAGTCATTCCCCAGCGTTCATTACATATTTCAGAGCATCTTAAAGCTTTATTTGTGGATTTACCCCCTGCAACTCCACAAATCCAGAATCTGGATAACTACAAATTCAATTCATTCTGATTTCAGTGATACAAACCATTAGCAAGCAAATTGAATCACACTATGCCAATTCCCTGAAGCGTTTGCTAACTCTCTAGTGTTTGCTGGGTTGAGAAGAAAATTCAGCCCTATCTTAAATATCCCTTTTTCCCCTGTTCTTTGAGAAAATCCCAGCGTCTGCGTTTTTGCCGAATGTGGTCTTCACTCAGTACTTGGGTCATGCTAAATGGAAAGTTCTCACTTACTCATTAACGGCCTGCCCACATGGCCATTCTTTCCTCTCACTGAAATATGCTTCTAAGCAGTCATGACCCCTCAGAAAAATAATCAGTTCCTAAGGCTCAAGGGGAAAAGAATTTGCCCTCAGGAAGTCATCTTCGAAACACACAGAACCTCCTTATTCTTTCTCAGATTGCCTTTAGACCTCCTTACATTCCTTTTGTTACATTAGCACATTGAAGAGCAAAGAATTATTTCCCAGGTAGGATGTGAGCACCTCAAAGAGAAGAAGCATATGCTTTCTAATTGAATAAATGTCTGGTAGAGATGGTCATAAAAAAAATGTGCAATTGTGCTGCAGTCATTTGCTCACATAGATATTATGGAATTTTACTGGACATTGTCTAGATAGCCTTCTTTTATGTGTTTTGTGAAAAATTCTATTCAGCTTTTTCATGTTACTTTAATTAATTATTCATCTCTCAAGATTAGAAATCATGATGGAGTCACATATATCAGAGCATGTTAAACACGTTCTGGATTTAATCACTGTGTATAGACTAACTGTCTCAATAGTTAAATAAATGAATGCAAAAACCCATGAATAAATTTAGTTAAAGGGAAAATAATCATGTGCTTATATTTACTGGTTCAGCTAATTCAAACATTGTATATTCATAATAACTTTCCTGAGCAACCAAGTCAGTTTAATTGATGCAAATTATTTAGTAATATATTTATTTTTATTTGAGGGTATCACCTAAGACTTGCTCAGCTAAGCCTTGGTCCTGGTCTGCATTCAGAGACCACATCTTGAAGGGACATACTCATTGCACTGTCTCTCCCTGCCAAGTATTTTAATATACTTTAAACATATTATTATAAGCACGACAATAAAATTTTCACTACGTTTTTTTTCTGTGCCTATAAATAAAATCTTCTTGTGATACAGGCAAATAAATATATATTATTTTTCTTTAAAAAAGAAATTTTAAAAAAAAAAATTCTTAAAAAAGAATTTTTCTTTTTTAAAGAAAAATAATGTATATTAGTTTGTACTACTATATATGCATTGTAGTATATTATATAGTATAGTAAATTTGTCTGATATATACATATAACCTAGGAGTATATGCATACATACATATATATGAAAGATTTATTGGAAAGTAGAAAAGAAATGCTTCATATGGGAGGGGTAAGTTAGCATAGGAAAAGTTCTCCAAAGATAAGTATTTTAGATTAATTTTAGATTTTTGGAAAAATTCCTCAGGAGCTACAGAAATTTACCTTTTGCTCTTCCCTCACACATGCATAGGCTTCTCCCTTCTCACCACGTCTCCCTTAAAAGTACACTTATTGCAACTGCGGAACTTCCATTTCCACATTAGTATTTGATATCTCAGAGCTTTAGAAAAATATGTGACATGTGTTCAGCCCTATAGTGTCAAAAAGCAAAATTCAGTTATTATCCTGGAAATCCTCTAAGTTCCATCCAGTTATCCCTTCAAGATTTCATCTATATCCCATCCCAATATTTTTCTTAATTTAAGATTTGCTATGAATGATTTTATTATTTTAATTTAATTCCCAATGTCATATCACTTGTATCAGTTGTATCACTTGTCATCCATTCATTGCTCAACAATTTGCTCGAGTGGGTACCAGTAATGTCTTTATTCAACCCTATCATGTGCTAGTGTAGCTCAATGGCATCTGCTAGCACTAGGAACACGAAGAGCCTCAAACCATTCGTTCAGGGTCATGACAAAGAAGTCTGACCATCTCGTAGGTGGGTGACCATGTGTTCTTTTGACATCCCGTGGAATCCATTCGGTAACAGCTCTAGTCCAGTGGTCATCTCCAATTTCATTATGTGTCCAGCCCATCTGATTTTCGATGTCTTGGCAAACAAGACAGCGTCTCTGATTCTCGGTCGTTGACAGAGGACAGAACTTCACATCCCTTCTTGCACTTGAGTAAGGCATGATATTCCAAGCATAGCTCTTTTGATTCCTCTTTGGGAGACCAGGATAGCGTTCTTATCCTGTTTTCATAGGGCCCGGGTCTGACCATGTCTGCACCAGGTGCTCTACACTTCTTTACAAACAAAAAGTTGTGTCAGATTTCAGAAGGGAGAATGCTGGGAACAACATATCCATCCTGCGGAATTTGGTATGTGGGCAGGTGCACGTGGCTATTAAAGAGATCCGAGTAGAGGTCGTGGATAACCTTTTCCATTGTCCCTCTGGAAGATGTGATAGATCCATCAGGACGTCCGAGGGCAGTCATCTTGGTCTTATAGTTCGCAAAGGACAGGAGGGCGTTAAGAATACATTCCCCAGCTTCTGCCACATCACCAACACTGCTGCTCTTCTCTCTGTGAGGTCTTCCTTTATGACTTCTCTGCACAGCTTTTTGAGCTCAGATGTTAGCTTGTGATTTCCTGAGGCTCACACCAAACCACGTTGGCAAATGAGCTTGAGAGTTTCTGAAGACAGGCAACTCTTTGTGGCTCTCTCTCTCTCTCTCTCTCTCTCTCTCTCTCTCTCTCTCTCTCTCTCTCTCTCTCTCTCTCTCTCTCTCTCTCTCTCTCCGTTCTCCACACAATACTGGAGTTGCTGAGCCAGTCGATTGTATTCCCCGTTGATGATGTCAACGATGGCATTTTCCCATATTGCTGCAATAGTGCCAAAGAGCTCTAAAAGCTAAAAGCTCTAAAAGCTTAGATCGCCTATGAGCCACGTCACTGCAAACTCATACCTCTGGGTTGGGAGCCTTAGGAGGTGGCTCTAACCACGTGGGTGTTGTGGGTGCTGCTTCTGACTGCCAAAGATTCCATAAGTGAAGGAAGGGGGGGTTATAGCCCATCCAGACCCCAAGAAAGCCTGGAGATTTCAGTCACAAAACCCACATACCCAAATTTTCAGCAGATTATGTTTTGATGAGGTCCATCCAGAGACGGTGGAGTCACGCTGGGGGGATGGCAGTGATTTTGGACTGTGAAAACAAGTGGCTGCTGAGGGTTCTGCTTGGGTGGGCCCATTCCAACCCACCCCCTCCAATTTACCCAGGTCTGTTCAGCCATGTGCGGGTCCCAGATTAACCGTGGCTTTTGACTTCTTTCAAGATTTATCTATGGGTCTCTGAAGCAAGGCCAACAGTAGAGTTTATGTGGTGGTGCTGCAGTTGGTTTGTGGGGGTGAATGCCAGTGCTTCCAGGAGTATTGGGAAGCTGTGGGGAGGTAGCCCATCTGAACTCCAAGAAAGCCTTGAGATTTCAGCCACAAAACCCGCATACCCGAGTTTTCAGCAGATTATGTCTTGGTGAGGCCCATCCTGAGACAGTGGAGTCAGACTGTGTATGGTGGTGATTTTGGATTATGGAAGCAAGTGGTTGCCAGGGGCGGGCACCAGTCCAACACACCCCACTCTGATTTACCCCTTTCTGTTCAGTCATGTGCAGGTCCAAGACCAACTGCAGCTTTTGGTCTCTATTGAGACTTTTTTGTGGGTCTCTGAGATAAGGCCAATAAATGAGCCTGTAGAGGTGAGCTGGAGGTGGTTTGTGACATGGCTCCCACATTCCTAACTTCTGGCCTTTTAATTTCTTGGTAAACTTGCCTCAAGTTGTTGGGGTTTGACCAAAGGCACAACAGCAATTTGGGGGTATTAAGAAGCCTAAAGGCACCATCAGGCTGCTGATACACTCTCCCTGTGGATACAGGCTGACCTGCTGGTGCACCACATCCCCCACAGTTAACATTTAAAGGATAGTTATTGTTGTAGGGATGACAAAGACCAGCTAAACACATTTCTCCTTTTATGAACTCAAACAGCTCATTTCAATGAAAAACAACTTATCTTCGCACACAAACAAAAGCTAAAACATAATCCATAATATTATAAGAATCTTAATTCAGAATAAATTTAAAGGAGATAATTAAAACTGTACTTAATTAGAAAATTTGGTAAAGGTCTAGTAGCAGTGCTCTTTGTATAAATACAAATACAGAGAATACATTCGAGAAAAAAGGGTTTTTTTTTCCCATAAGGTGAATATACCCTGGGGATCCAAAAACTCGCAGCAGAAACACCACCTGCACTCCTATGTTCACTGCAGCTCTATTCACAATCGCCAGAATCTGGAAGCAACCTGAGTGCCCAAGAACAGACGAATAGATAAAGGAACTATGGCACATCTTCACAATGGAATACTATGTGGCTGTTAGGGAAAATAAAGTCATGAGATTTGCCTATCCGTGTATTGACATGAAGGGTACCATGCTGAGTCCAGTGAGAGTCAGAAGGAGAGGGACGGATATAGAATGACAGCATTCATTTGTGGTATATAAAAATATATAGTAGAAGACTGATATCCATGGCCAGGGAAAACAGGGGTTAGGAGGACTGTCCAGTGGTTAGAATCAGCCACAAGTGTGTGGGGGGCAGGGGGCAGGCAATATAGAAGAGGCCAGTACGACAATAATAGCTGGGAATGCTCACACTGGACAAGATCTGAGTGCTAACAGCAGTAAGGGGACATTATTGACGCCCTTTCAATATCAATATTGCAAACCACACTGCCCAAAAAGAAAGAGACAGACGACAGACAGACAGACAGACAGACAGACAGACAGACAGAGACAAAGACAGAGACACAGAGAGAAGAAAAGCCCCTGCCATGGAGGCAGGCGGGTTGAGGGGGGTTAAGTAGAAGGTGATGGAAGGGCCCTGGGAACACTGGTGTTGGGTAAAGTACATGGTAGAGGGATGGATGTTGGAACACCGACTGCAATCTAACCATGAACAGCCTTGTAAGGATCTCTCTTACCAGTGATTTTATATATACATATATATAATATTATTCTTTAAAAAAAGAAAATATAAAAATAGAGGATTGGGTATGGTTTGGAGCATAAAGACTCAGGAGTAGATACTGAAGTTTAAAGAGTAAAAATGGTAAGAGAGAGGGCAAGTTAATTGAACACAGAGCATTAAGGATCGGATGCAGATAAAGTGGCTATCATTATCTAGGCTCCTTAATTACCCCACACAGATGACACGTGTTCTGTTATCTGAGGCATGCACCAAACATGCATACATGCTAGACGAAATGAATATTTGTTGCTATAAATTAATATCATTTTTAAGGCTTGAGGTCAAAAGGACAATAGGACTCAGTTTTGGCTGAAATAACCTGCAAAAGGGTTGAAAATAAGTAGAAAAATTCAAAATGCAGAGCTTTAAACATTGTAGATTGCTAATTAAGGTACATATAGTATATATGTGTGTGTGTGTTTGTGTGTGTACTTGTGTGTGTATTCAAACTTGTTAAAATATTGATGTGGATTTATATAACGGACAATTGTTATTTGTTCATCATACATTCTTATTCATCTAGTTAATGTCTCTTAATATACTTAGAACTTTTAAAAATTAATGAAAATAATGTGAAAGATGTTGTTAAATAGCTTCTGAAATTTTTTTAGCTATTGACTCTGCTTTAAGCATACAATTTTTGTTGCTTAATAAAAGAAGCCTGCAATTATATTTTTGCATGCATAATTTTGAAATATCTATTAATATGATTTATAATTTTGAAAAAAATTCTCAAAAAATAAGTGATCAAAATAAGGTTCATGTTTAGTACTCAGATATTTCAGGATCAACCTAAGTAATCCACTACTTATATTAGGAAGTTTGTCATCAGATTTTTAATTTTGTGCCTGTTTATTTATTTTTTTAATATTAAAGGTATTTAACACTGGGAAAGGAAATAAAAAATAAAAAAATTTCTTAGTATCCATTTAAACTCATAATTTTGGAGTGGTAAAGAATATTTATTTTTATTTATAGCTGGGCCCCCAGGGAATCTGTAAAACAGATGGTTATAGGCACTATCATCATTAATTTCTGTACTATAATTAGGCAGGGGGTAAATTATTTTTGGAAAATTTGAGAAAATTCTTTCCAAAAACTATGTATATGAAACATGTTTGTCAAAAGGAACATATTGACAAAATTAATGGAGTCATATCTAAGTCTGAGTACCTTGCATTGTATAATACTTCTGTATAATTATTTTAGTGTTATACAGTTGTACATGAACTTATTTTATTTAAAAAGGGAGTATATGTAATTATGTATTGTCTTACCTGAACTGACCCTTGTGTTTGAAGATTAAAAAGTTACATAATAACGGGAAACTATCCCACATTATTGCCAATGTCTCATTCCCCTGACCTTGAAAGAGCCTCCAATGCTGCACCTTTGGGAAGGATGAGTAAAGAGAGGCTTCTAAAATCTCAGGGTTAGGACGAGTGGAGACGTTACTGAGACCGCTTGAGAAAATCGATCAACCGGATGATGATGATGATGATGATTACCAATGTGAAATTAAAGCCAAGTAATTTATTTCTTACAAATTTGTCCATTATTCACAATGCGATTCAGTGATCTAATAAAATTGTTCTTTCTTTTGTTATTCATAACCATCAACTTAAAAAAAAAGAACATTTAAAAAGGAGAGTCAAATGATTGAAAAATAAATAAATTTTTAAAAGGCTTCAGAGATGCAGGATGACCCATTCTGGAAATATATTAAGTTTTAAATGATAAAACCTGACACTGTAATAGTCCTGTCTATTCTGTGTTCCAACCTAATAATTATAGGAGCGTCTTCAAGTATCTGACTTCAAATCATACAAATATGTGTAAAGAATATTGCACTAAGAACTAGGTTTTTTACTTATAAATCAAAATTCTAATTATCTTCTTTAAAATCTTTTACTAAACATTAGTATTTTAGATTAGGAGATCAGTATCTCACACTTATTTAATTCAAGCATTATTTTTCAGAATATTTTATGAGGTAAAGCAATACATGATGTATTTTAGAAGAGAGGGGACATATATTTGACATATACTGGTTCTAGAGAATGACACAAATCATCAATCAGAAACTATGAGAAATCTAAAGCACTAGTTTTTAAATTTTAACACTAAATCAATTTTTTTTATGTTTAAAAAGAGAGTAGTACTGTAAGTCAGAGGTAGTCCTTTTCCTAGATATAGTGATTACGGACTGGTAAACACATAGCCTTACCTGGGTTTATAAAACCTATGGGGGGAGGGGTGACCGGGACTCCCCTGCAGTGCTCCGGGTTTGTGCCAGACTCTGTGCTCAGGACTCACTCCTGGCGGGACTTGGGGGTCCATATGCGAAGCTGGAGATTGAACCAGGATAATCTTCGTGCAGGGAAAGCACCGTTAGCCCTGCACTCTTGCTGGCCTCAGACCTAATTTCTTAGAAGGCTTTTCTCTACTAAAGGGGCGGGGCATGGTGCGGACTGAGTTAGCCTTTTTGGAGTGGATGATGTGCAGTAAATTTGTACAACAAAGGCATTACCTTTTTGATTTTTATGACTGTGTTACCTCAATAAATAAAAAATGTTTTGAAATGAATTTAACAGCCTCTATGGTAAATGTATAGACATGTGAGGAATGTGAAAATTGGGCAGAGATGTAGCAGAGGTAACTTTTTGTTTTGCATGTGGATGCAGCCATGATCTTGGCTTGAATATGTGCTACCACATAAGGCCCACTGAGTACTGCCACACGCGGCACCTGAGTGCAGGGCTATGAGCATCCCCTGAGCACTTTTGTGCATCGTGAGAAAAAAAGTAAAAATAGAACTTCCATATGACCCAGAGAGTTCAGTGTTGGGGGCATCTAACCCCAAAACACAAAAACATTCATTTGAAACTAACATGCACAGTTTTACCTACTGCAATGCTTAGCACAACAGCAGGATATGGAAACACCCCAACAACCAGTGGGTAAGGGGCTCTGGGATTAAACACCCCGCGGAATTCTATAGAACGATAAGAAAAGTGGATACTGTTTGGTGCAATTTGGGTGGAGTTGAACAGCAGAAATCATGTTAAGGGAAGAAATCAGATGGGGAAAGGCAAATATCAATGATCTCCCACAACTCTGGTATAGAGAGATGAAAAAACGAATAGTATTAAGCAAGAAATAATCCTTGACCTTAGATTACAAAACTGAGATTATTGATAGCAAAAAGGTTGGATTGAAGTCTTATTAAGATGTTTGTGAAAGGTATTGGGCAAAAACTTTTGTGGTGTTGAGGGGTTTTATCTGTGTACGTTAAGATTATAAACGATAGCACAGAAGGTAGGGCATTTGCCTTGCATTCGGCAGACCTGGGCTTAATTCCTCTGCCCCTCTCAGAAAGCCCAGCCAGCTACTGAGGGTATCTCTCCTGCACGCAGAGCCTGGCAAGCTACCCATGGCATATTCGACTTGCCAAAAGCAGTAACAACAAGTCTTACAATGGAGACGTTACTGGTGCCCACTCAAGCAAATCCATAAATAACAGGAAGACAGTGATAAAATGTTACAGTGCTACTATTGTAAACATGCTAATAATAAAGCTAAACAAATTACTAATGACCATAAAGAAAAGGTATAATAATGCCAAGACTAATGATCTCAAAGAATTATTTTTGTACTGCTGATACATTTCCCATGCACATAACTGCACAGATAACAGGAGTTTATATTTCACTAAATAATTGGGAAAGCATTGCTATAGGTTATATGATTTTAACTTTCTCAGGAGAAGATAGCTTTCTGCTGTAAATTTAATTTTATTCCAAAACATGGTTGAACATTATTGTTAATGTATTTATCAATTCACTTTTTAACCTTCTACTCATATTTCTGTTTAAATATTTTTGTCTGTCTTCATTACCCTACTTAACACTGTGTTGGCCAGATGTATTGCAAATGTTCCTTATTTATCTTTCAGGTGTATACAAATTTATGTGTTTGTATGCTGACATAAGTAAAGGAAAACACATTTGGATGGGTTAGCAGTGTCTTTAAGTAACTTCTAGGAGTTTGAAACTTACTTATTTAAAAATCTTTGTTTAAAGGAATAAAAATGCCAAGTAAAGGCTATGACAAATATCCATCCTTCACTCCATCCCCCCTCCAAAAAAAAAAAAAATACAAATAGAGGAGGCAGAAGGATTCTGAGAAGCTGGCAGTAGCAGCCGCATGAATTTTAAGTCTTTGTGAATCTTGCGTAAAAGCAGTACAATTAAAGAGATAAATGGAAATCTATTTTCTGTCTTTAGACAAAGCTAATGGTTCAGGTCTCCACGGGGGCCAGTGAAGAGCAGACAGCAGGCGCTGACGCTCTGGAGAGGTGGTGGGAGCTCAGAGGGGGGCCATCCCTGGAAGGTCTCTCGGAGAGAAGGAGCTGGGGCGCCGGGAGCCAAGATGAGGGTCTCACGGCCTGGGAGAGAAAAGAAACACGCACAATATTGAAAGGCGGGCAGTTTATTGCAACACCCAACAAAAACAACGCAAAAGGAAGCTCTCAGACGTCAGGAAGAGCTGCCCTGAGACAACCCCAAACGCAAGCGACAAAGCACAACAAAACACAGACTAGGAAACCATCAGGGATGCCACCTTGACCGTAGAGGGACACATGGCACATTCCAGGAGGTGAGAAGAACTGGGGAGGGGTGGGTGAGGATGGGGGCACCTGCAGCCAGTGGGCCCAGGAGTCTGCAGCCATGTGGGTCTTCCAGAGCCCCAGAGCACAAGGCTGCTGTCTCCCCTCCACTTCTTATTCCCTGTGCATGTTTCTCTTCATTCCAACTCTAACGAGCAACCACAGAGGGAGTTTAGACACAGTTTTCCAGTTTTCCAGGACGGTTCAGTTGAGACAATAGAAAAATCTCTGAGCCACGTGCTCTTGATCCAAATCAAGAATTCTTGACTTTACAAGTGGTGGTTATACAAAACTGTCCACAGATCCCAAACTTGGAAACCCAGATTGGACACATGAGTATTGCAATGTAGGTCAATATCTGCCAAAGATAATCCACAAATCTTGTGTTGATAAGCACTGATATCTTGAATAAAGTTCGCATTCATGAGACCCAGAATAACTTAGCTAATGTCATTTCACTGAGTAGAGGACGATTCCCCAAAATGATCCATCAAGCAAATTATGGATTGATTTTAGATATGACACACCAGGGACTATTCGACCAACAAGCTAGAAGAGTCTGCTCTTCATGAAATACAAAAGCATCATAGAAAACAAGTTCATAAGAAGAAGCACTGAGAGCCAAAGCAGTTTCCTGTGCCAAGATAAAAAGTATTTTTAGGTCATTGTCAGACAAACTGTGCTTAATAGGAGCTCACCAACTCACAATGAAAATTACTCCTTGAGAATATGTCCAAAGAAAAAAATTGGCAATTTTTTAATTTTATTTGTGGTTTGGGGTGACACCTGGCAATCCTTAGGGCTTATTCCTGGCTCTGTCTCAGCGTTAGTCTTGTTAGGACTTGGACAACCATACAGGTGCCAAGTACGCAGACAAGGTCTGCCTTACGCAGTCAAATACCTAACTTGTGCCCTAGATCTCTGATCTCCTCAGTTTGAACTTAGCATCATAGTGTAGAATTTCTTAGGAGGTTGTCCTTTGCTGTGAATGAACAAGATTTAGGCCTCCTTGAGCTGACAACTGCTTTCTTAAGCTTTAGATGCTCCATTGTCTGAAGACAAATGGCAAGACTGCTCTTAGAAAAACACTCTTTGACTGCTCCCCATTGCGTGTCCTCACTTATAGCAGGGACTGCACCCAGTGGTTTTCATCCATTTGTAGGACAACAAATGGTCTGTGCCCACTAGAACGCTGACAGCGTACTTCAGAATCTGTCTCTGATACTATTTCTCCTAGACACAAAACTCCACTATTCAACACCTCTATTATAATAAAAAGCAAATAAAACCAAGTCACCTCAAAAAGGAAATCTTGAGTGGAAACTGGGCAACAGTAATAAGGATTCTTGCATAGAGATAATGACTAATATGTCTATATTATGCCTAAAACTAGAGTCCAGCTTTATCTTTGACACAGTTCTGGAACCAAAATACCAAGCGAGATGTGACCCGAATAGTTACAGCTGAGGGGTACCTGCACATAGCCCTTACTTATGCTTTTATCTATTTCTTAAAAGAAAATGTCAGTGACAATAGAATTGATAATGCTGCTGAATAAACTACTGGTTGAAATTGTACTCAAATCATTTTTCAAACTGTATCTTCAACTCTTGTCCTTACTGGGCTAATGTCATGATTGTAAACATTCACACAAGTATGAGTTATATCTCTGCTTCTTTGAATGGTTACTGTGAATGTCCTTTGGACTCCATGTGTTACGTGACCATCTTTTGGCTAACTATTTTTTTATTTGGGGGTTATGCCCAGCATAATTTGGGGGGGTATGCTCAGAGTTTACTACTCCTGACTCTGTACTCATGAACCACTCCCGACAGGACGTAGAGGACCACATGGCATACAGGGTATCAAACCTGGGTCAACTGACTTCAAGGCAAGAACCCTTCAAGCTCTACTGCCTCTCTGGCCCATGGTTTTAGATATAATTATCAATTATGCATTATGCACTTAGAGTTGTGAACTGTCACACAATGCTGACGAATCTAGTCATTGCTGCTATAATTTGTCATGTTTTTTTTAGTGTGGATTATTTAATCCTATACTTAAACTATTACCATTCTACAAATGAATGAGATGATATAGTAATAATAATACTTCTATTAATAAGTCATGTGATGATAACCTGTATCCTATGCTTATATATATATATATGTGTATATATTGCTTTAAAAAAACACAACAATTTGGTGGTTTCTGGAATATGATTGTGCCAGAGCTGATAGTTTAGGAAAGTATCAGCTATTCTACTATTCTACTTTTTATATTGGGTACAATATGCCACTGTTAGCTATTCCTCACTGGGCACAGAATAGGTACGCCTTTGTAGCCAAAGTTTAATATTCATACACACCACGGCATGAAGGCACTTCTGAAAGCTAGAGGATACAGAACAATCTTGGAACGTTACTGGGCCCGCTCGAGAAAATCGATGGTCAACAGGATGATAGTGATAGATAGTGATAGTGATGAGGTATGCAGTGGATTTTGAAATTCCACTATTTTTAAGTGGTTGTGAAGTCACAGATGTTTTTATTTAATAGATTTTGGTCCCTGGGGCATACCTAGCAGTACTCAGAGCTGGCACATGGCTCTGAACATAGGAATCACTCCTGGTGGGACTTGAAGTTCCATTCAGGGTGCCAGGGATTGAATCCAGATCAAGCACCCTGCCTGCTGTACTATCTCTCAGGTCCCATGTTTTTAATAAAAAATAAAAAATGTTTTATGTATTCAGGAATCTGGTAGCAAATGATTGTTGATAATAGAGTATCTATGGTTATTTATTATAAAGGGGTCATTATTGGAATATATATAGTTATACAATAAAATTCCTATTGATCACTATTGCATTATAATTTGTACACCAATATTGATATACATACATAAGTGCTATATATGCCCATATGTTATAGAATAATACATGTAGATGACATTTAGATGTCTTTGGAATAGAAATATATGTACAAGTACAAACAATGTTAAGGATTAAACATGTTGATAAGATAGAAAAATGACATTGTTTCAGATACATCTAAGAAAAAATATAGTCTTAGCATCAATATTTCATTTGTAATATACTTACAAATATTCTAATGCTTTATGACACTATGAAAAACTGCTTGTATCACTTGTCCCAGTGCTCATTAATTTGCTTGAGCAGGTGTCATTAAAGTCTCCATTCATTCCTGTGGCATGCAAGAGTAGCCTAATGGCGTCTGTTCATTCCAGGAACACTAAGAGCATCAAACAGTTCATTCAGGGTCTTGACAAAGAAGTCCCACCATCTTGTAAGGGGTGGTCAGGTGTTCTTTTGACATCCCATGGAATCCAGTCAGTAATAGCTCTAGTCCAGCGGTGTTCTCCAAATCGCATTATGTGTCCAGTCCATCTGATTTTTGATGCCTTGGGAAACGAGATAGCGTCTCTGATTCTCAATCGTTGTTGGAGGTTGGAACTCTGGATTCGTTTTTTCACTTGAGTTGTTCTCCAAGCATAGCTCTTTTGATTCCTCTCTGGGTGACCTGAATAGCGTTCTCATCCTGTTTCACAGGGTCCAGGTCTCTGAGGAGTATGTTAGTGCAGGAAGAATGCTTGAGTCAAAAAGATGTGCCCAGAGCCAGAGGTTCTTCAGGCTCTTAACTACTTCTAAGATGTTCTTGAAGGCATTCCAAACCACTCTCTTCCTCCTGCGCAGCTCTGGTGCCAAGTCATTCATCATGTTGAGTTCTCGACCCAGGAACACATAGCTGCTGCATTCAAGATGTTTGTTCTGTTGAGAGCAAATGGAACATTGGGAACTAGTTTGTTTCTCGTGAACGTTGTTTTGGTGAGATTCAGCTGCAGTCCGACCTTTCCACATTCAGAGTCGAACTTGGCCGGCATTTGTGCTGCTTGGCTAATGTTTGGTGTTATTAGGACGATGTCATCAGCAATGCAAGGTGATGTACTTGCTGACCGTCTATCTTCACCCCCATTCCTTCCCATTCTAGTCATAGCTTGATGTTGTCAAAATGATATTGTCCTGCCAAACCCCTCTCTTTATGTTGATGATCACTTCCTTGTAGAATGGTGAGGTCCTGGTGGTGAATCCGTAACACAGCTCATAAAGGATTCTGAGTTTGAACGCCTTGTTTGGCTAGGGCTTCGATGACCACTTCAATCCCAACAGAATCAAAAGCCTTCCTTAAATCAATGAAAGCTAGGCAGAGAGGCATCTTGAACTCTCGTGAAACCTCAGTGAGCTTGGCCACCGTATAGATATGGTCAATCGTTCTGAATCCTTTCCAGAACCTGGTTTGCTCACATGGTGGTCCTTTGTCTAGAGTTCTGCCAATCCTACTCAGGATGACTTGAGTGAACAACTTGTAGACAACAGACAACAGGAAGATTGGCAATAGTTGCCGATGTCTCCCTTCTTGTACAAGAGAATGGATCTGCTGATTTTCCATTCAGGTGGAATCTTGCATTCAGACAGGTGGCGTGTAGAGAGTCAAGTCAGTGTATTGACAAGTGCTGGCGGCAGATTCTTTAGGTGTTCAGATTTGACCTTGTCTGGATCGGGTGCTGTATGCTTCTTTACCAATGAAATGGCATGTCGGATTTTGGAAGGGACAGTGCTGGGAAAGACATATCCATCTTGCGGAATTTGGTATGTGGGCATGTGGACATGGGTATCAAAGAGATCTGAGTAGAAGTCAAGGATAACCTTCTCCATTGCACTTCTGAAAGACGTGATAGATCCATCGGGATGTTGGAGGGCAGTCATCTAGGTCTTATAGTTGGCAAAGGACAAGCGGGCATTGTGAACACTTTGCCCGGTTTCTGCTGCTTTGACCAACACTGCTGCTCTTCTCTCTTTGAGGTCTTCCTTTATCACTTCTCTGCACAGCTTTTCAAACTCAGACATTAGCTTGTGATTGCCTGAGGCTTGCGCCAAACCATGTTGACAAATGGGCTTTAGAGTTTCCGAAGACAGGCGTCTTTTGGTGGCTTTCTCTCTCTTGGCATTTCTTGCGCAGTCATGGAGGTGCTGAACCAGTCTATCGTATTCTTCACCGATGTTGTCAATGACGGCATCTTCCCATATTGCTGCAATAGTGCCAAAGAGCTCCCAGTTAGTGGTCCTTCCAGGAGTTCTCTTCTTAAATTTCCAGCCCTTTCTCCCCACTCCGTGAAGTAGAATTTTGCACAAGGGAGATGGTGCTCTGATCCTGTTTGGAATTTTGGGACAACAGCGACATCTGTCAGGCAAAAACTGTATCACTGTATCACTGTCATCCCATTGCTCATCGATTTGCTGGAGTGGGCACCAGTAACGTCTCCATTATCAGACTTATTGCTACTGTTTTTGGCACATTGAATATGCCATGGGGAGCTTGCCAAGTTCTGCTGTGCAGGCAGGATACTCTCGGTAGCTTGTCAGACTCTCCGAGAGGGACGGAGGAATCAAACCTGGATCGGCTGCATGCAAGGCAAATGCCCTACCCGTGATGATATTGCTCCAGTCCCCTGGAGTTGAAAAAACATCGATTGAATATAATGTGGTCAACTTCGTTATGGAACTGTCCACAGGGAGACTCCTATGCCCAATGTCTAGATTTGGCTTTCTGGAACTGCGATTTACCATAAATGGTCTTGGTCAACATGATGAACTCAGACAGTCTCTCACCCTGTTTGTTCCATTCTAGGCCCTGCGTCCTATGTGAAGTTCTTCAGGTAATCTTCTCAGTCCTATCTTGGTGGTAAAATCACCAACAATTACCTTGTTTGTAGATGATGTGGTCTTTATAGAATTCTCTAGCCCTATGTAGAACTTCTCAATTTCTTCTTTGTAGTAGCTGGATGTTGGTGCCAAAGATAGAAACAAAGATAGATGTTGACAAAGATAGAAACTTCCTGCAATGAGCCGCATCTATTCAAATGTAAGCATCCTATTTGGGTTGTTAGGCATTCAAAAGAATCAATGCTCATGGCCAAGTTCATGTTGACGAGGACCCCAACACTACCGATGCCTCTACTGTCGCATGTTTCGAGGAACCGTTCTTCTCCAGTGTCAAAAACGGCGTTCTGTGATTGATGCCTTTTCGTCTCCATCAACCCAATGACGTCATACTTGATTTTCTGTGCTTGCACCATCAGATTCTTGATTGATGCTTCTGATGCCAGCGTAATTGCATTAAAAGTACAGTCATTTTAGTCTTTCTTAGTTTTGGCAGCCTAGTTAGAGCCTGAGATTTTACTAGCCTCTCTTAGCTCGTCTTTCTTAATGCTGCTGTACTGGGGGCTCTTCCAGGGCTAGGGGAATAGGCTTATTATTGTTATTGTTTTTGGCATGTGGAATATGCCACGGGCAGCTTGCCAGGCTCTGGCGCGCAGGTGGGATACTCTCGGTAGCTCGCCATGCTCTACAAGAGGACAAAGGCTTTTGGGGTGGTCTCTAATCGCCCTTACAGGTGCTCACAGTCTACTGAATGCAATCTCTCGGTCCACTGGCATGTTGTAGCAAGTTGCACGCTGACAAACATGCCACACAGTGTGTGCACGGACGTGCTGTTCACGTGCAGAAAGTACTGGCCAGACAGACATAGTCGATGCAAGGAGTCCAGCCCTGCACCTGCCTGAGTCTCTGGGCAGCACTTGTTGGTTTGCTCTTCGTCGGTTGGCACCATTGCCACCCTCTCTCCACGATAAGGCGGTGAACCATCCAGAGGGATGACAAACTACATGCGTTAAAATTCTTCTACACGTTTTATAAATGTGGCACTTATATTCTTATTGAGAGAAATATGTTTTGCTGATACTCAGTTATTTTACTGTAAATGTATACTTACATGTAAATATATAATGATTGTATAAGGCAGGGATCATGTATGAAAAGTTCTTATGTCTATTACATAAATTTGTCTTGAAAAATAAACTTCTGGCCAAAGATTATACTTCCTTATCTTTATTAATACAAATGAAAATAGTTCTAGGTTATTAACTGTAAATTCCATTAGTAGAATTTTGAGTTCTAATTTCTAGAATTTTAGAGGAATTCTATTGGCAAATAGCTTTTCAATGGGCAGAAATACAGGTAAGTTAATTTTCATTACATAATAAATATATGTAACTTGTTCAGTTTTCTCTATTTGTATGTCTGTTTAAAACACAGAAGTATTTAATGCTTTGTTCCTGTTGCCATTCTGTCTGGAAACTGGTAAAGAGGTTGAAGATGGGAGATATGGAGTATCTATCTCACTTCACCACGTAAATTTATATGAATAATACCAGACAGCTATTGTCGAAACAACTTGGTTTTGTAGTTAAAAATGGGCTCCCAGCACAACACATCACAAAAAGTAAATGACACTGTACACTGTATATGGAAAAACTACAGATAGGTAGTAAGTTCCTACGCATTTGTAATATGCACATATTTAATTTTTGCATAAAAGTGCAATTTCAATAAATATGGTCTTGGAACATTTTAACACTAAATTCTTTGTGAAACATGCAGAATGAACAATGGACAGAGTCATAAGGATATTTTCATCTTATTTTATGTAATGGTAATGGTATTGTTTTCCACTGTTGATTTGCTCTCAGAATTCTCTATCACTCTACTTGGTCTCACTACCTATGTTCAGAAAGCAAAACCTTCCTTCATTTTCCTACAAACTGTATGAGTGAATTTTGACAAGTTCTATTCTAGAGTTATCCTGATTCTTCAGAATTGAAAATCATTCTTGGCTTCACCATTAATCCTTGACAATATTCATTTGACACATTTATAAAATTGCCAGTTCTACCTGCAGAAAACTTGGAGGAGAACGAAAACCAGGGAATGTACTTGATTATTTGCCTGAAGTCTATGATTTTGGAACTTTTTTGGAATATATTTATGATTTTGGAACTTAGTCTGTGCCAAAGTAATCTTCAATTTAGGTAAACATGCCAAAGTTAAATGCTGAAGCAAAAAAACGCAAAAATTGGAACATACACGCATTATTGAAAGTTCCATCACACCATTGCTTAAGGAAAGATCATGTTGTCATTTACAAAAGGGGGATTATTTTTTCTCACCAGAAATTTCCTATTACCTTTCCTGGGATCATCTTTACCTAAGGTGGAACTTGCAAGCCTCTTGAATGTAATTTGATCAATGGATATATTTGTATCAAAACATTTTCTTTCTAATCAAAGAAGAATCCTGGGTCAGAGAAAATTCTGTACCATCTGCTAAGAAGACTGTTCTCTGCCTTGTCCTCCTCATCCTCGTCTTCATCTTCCTCCTCGTCCTCCTCCTTCTCTTCTTCTACCTCCTCATCCTATTTGTCCTCCTCCCCATCCTTCTCCTCCTCCTCCCATTCTCTCTCTCACTTGGTTTTGGGATGGCCACATCTTTGCTCTCTTCCCATAGTCATTGTGTAGGTTATGCATGAGATGATGTTCTTGCTTTTTAGCGAGTAAAGTGCATATTATAGGGCTGGGAGAAATGCGTTCTTGGGTTCCTAATTCTTGTTCAGGGGCAGAAAGATATTTCTTTGCTTGTTTGTTTTTACCCAAACTCCAGAATCTGTGGAGATTTTCTGGATCCCATAGGAAGACTTGTATTCAGCTTATTCACTGGGCACTTGAGATTCTGTCATGAATAGGATGATATCGCAAGTCTACTCACCACCGGTGTGGATTATTTCAAGTATTTTATACTGTTCTACATTGTTCCATAAGCAACCATGTAAAAGACCATGATAATTGCAAATTTCCTCTGTCTTAGTAACTTCCAGGGAATAGGTGGACACTGTTAAACTCATTTTATGAGGCAACAATTGTCTTGTTGGTCCCCAAATAAAGCATGTAATAATAATAAAAGAAAATCCTTATGCAATAATGAATAGCCCAGAAATGAACTACCATATATTACCATGTATATGGCCAACAAATAGTTGTCAGCCTTTTACTGATATCACGTCTGATGATATGGCAGAGCTGGCAGTTGCAATTCAGGTTCTAGAATTTTCACAGTAGACTTTTTATTTGCTTCCTTACTAGCAACTTTGTACCAAATGATACCTGCTAGACTTGCTTCTCTCTCTTCTCAATGTAATAAGTCCTTAGATAACTGCACTAAGCTTAGAAGTGTTGGTTCGTTCTTATCAATCATGGTGGAATTTGGAAATACTTGATCACTTGCCTTGAGTAAAAGCTTATATATGTAATCTTAAAAAAACATTTTATGCCACTGAGTTTGTGATTCTGCAAAAGGAAATGTAATATTGGTTTAGAAATTTAGTTTGATAATATCATGAATCTTCTATCTAAGCATTAGTAAATTATTATTACTTTAAAAATAGTTACTTCATAGAGAAATTAATAGTTCTCTTAGTCCTCACTATCTCTTAAATATGTGATTCTTAACTATGCAAATAAAAATAAATTGTCATAAAAATTAAAATTGGTATCATTACTGCAAAATAGGAGTAATACAGCTGCCAACTGCAAAATTCTCCAAGTCAAAGCATCATAATAATGAAGTCTTTTTTATGATGAATAGCTTAATTTTAAAACACTTCAGAATAAATCCTAGAGACTCAGAATTCTTAAAACAAATTAAAGATAAAAATATAAGAAATGAATTATGTTTTATATTATTATGCTAATCACATTATGGCAATGTGAGAAATAAAATATAGTTAAAAAGTCATGATCTCCTTTGAAATTCCTAAACTACAATGATTTCTGCTAAGATATGATATTATGCATTATGAAGAACTATAGAAAAAATTTTAAAGCTAGAAAAATCATACTAATGTCAGAGTCTTTTTATTATGTAAAATATACATAATGTAAACAGGGAAAATAATACACAATCATAATTTTTAAAACAAACATTAAAATTTTGTTTGGAGGTAATGTGAAGAAAATTACATGTCTCATTTATATAACTATCATTAGATGCAAAATTATATTAATTTACAGTGTGAATTTAGTAATTTTCTTGTCATACAACAAATTATAGCTACCATTTAAGTAAAAAAATTAATTACAATAAACTGCAGTTCCCTGATGTTTTGTAACTTAAAATCACTAGCAAATAGTATGTTTGCAGAAATCTAAACTGTTTAATTGTCAAGTTAGCTAAAACTACTATCAATATTCTGCCTTTTTAAACAACAAGTTTGTTTTTTCTGAGGACTGAATTATTCCTATCTTCAAAGGGCAGGTGTGAAGCCTGCTGTGGGGACAGCGGGGGGGGGGGGGTGTGGCTCTGCAGAGCCAGGGCTGTGTGTCACCTGGTCTGCTGTACGAAAGGGGAACCCTTAAACCTTGGACTCTCATTCCAGTGCGAGCAAGAAAATGACTTACTTTAGCCATTGACTCCCAACTTTCAAATATTGACTCCTTGGGTATTTTTAGACACAAATGTAATAACCTTGGTTTATTTTTTACTGCTGGAATGGAATGCCAGAAATAAATATTTTTATCACTTGCACTTTTTTTCTTTATGGAACTCTATGCTCCCAGAATGATTACCCTAAACCTAGGTCTTGGAGGCACTTCCCATGGAGTGCAAGCCTTATAACTACACACATTTCAGGTGTTTTATATAAATCTTGGCTATAATGTCACTCCTGGCAACCAGCTGTGCTGCGATAGGTCACAATGCTGAATCATCGAATATGGTAAACATCTAAATGACAGTTACGTAAGAACCTGTATTAATAAACATTTTTCACAAGTGAAAGCGTGCATATTGAGATATCGAAGACTCCTAGAGCATACATTCTCAGCTTGCTAGTATGTGAGCACATAACAGTTTGGAATCATCCAGATTTGCATGTAATATTTCACAGAGAAATAAATCCACTGTAAAAAAATGTGCTTAAGACCAATCCTTAATTCTACACTGTGTAATTACGTGACAGGAACATCACACAAAATTTCCAATCCCTACCAGAAAGTATGAATTTCTCTTTCCTTTGATACTGCCTACAAAGAACAAATCTGAGATCAGAAAACGCTCAAACATCAATCTAAGCACATTATGGAAAGCACACTGATTAGTAATCTATGACTAGGTGCACTTCAGAGGGATGGAGCATCTTAAAACTACCTTCAAGCAAGAGAAGAGGACAAGGACCACAATGCCATTGTCACATCCAAGAAAGCCAGGGATAAAGGCCAGCTCTTCCCTCCAATATGGGGACTAACTGCATCAGCAGTCCTGGCAAGGACTCCCCAGTACTTCCCTGACACGAAGAGTCAAAGAGAAACTCATTCCATGCTGGCCCACAGGTTTTTAGATTTTCTCACCCAGAGTGGACCCATCCCGCCCCCTGACCTGGGCTGGCAGGGCGGAGGGAGCTTAATACATCAGCACTTTCCAGAGAGAAGGATCTTTGACAATGGCAGCCTGGCCTGCAGACACCTCTGGTACTCGACAGTCCATCACTAGGAAAGCCTGAGACTAGAACCACCCCGACAGTTTTAGTCATTAGCTTGTCACTGGGCCCAGCCTGCAAGCACGGGCTTAGATCTGTGCCCTCAGCCTGATTGGAGTATTGGACCATACTCCTTTGAACCAAAGGCCTATGAAGGGGTATTATACACCTTTTGTAAAGCTTCTTAAAAACGTGGATAAAGAGCAGAGAGACGTCTGTAGGAGCTTCATAAGTGCATGTGCTAATTCCACCATAAAAGAATAAATAGTCTAGCTTAGAAAGAAGACTTATGCACAATAGCCTCTCAGTATCTGCACTGTAAATCATAATACCCAAAAGAAGAGACAGAGAGAGAGACAGAGACATAGAGACAGAGAGGAGAAAAACTCCTGACATAGAGATAGGTGGGAGTGGGAATAGTGGAGGCAGGAGGGAAAAGGGGGACATTGGTGGTGGGAAATGTACACTGGTGGAGGGACGGGTGTTGGAACATTGCATGACTGAAACCCATCATGAACAGCCTTGTCACTGTGTTTATCAAGGTGAGTCTAAATACATAAACAAACCTGAAGTCAATGGCATTTGACACATTGGTTGCCCAGTTTCTGACCTTTTCCTAGCTGCGGTATCATTTTCACCTCTTTGAGGAGAGAATCTCGTTTGCCCCATTGCCTTGGATTGCAACAATATTCTAAGTGGCTTCCCCAGTGCTGAACATAAATGCAAATGTGTGTTGAAGTAGCACAGGGTGGTTTAAAACGTGGTGACAAGGAGGTACTGTGCTTAGCCCAAAAGATCCTGCTCATCTTGTGTGGACCATCTGGAGAAAGTGGATGGGAATGGTAGCACCTTGTCTTTGATTTTACTCATCAAATTTCTGCATATGTTGTCTTTGGTAGAAGTCAGTCCCGGGCGAAGGGGCTCAGTTCCAGTAATAGCCAGGTTCCAGCACAACCATCAATATTGCTTCTTCTGAGGAAGCATTGCCAGAACATTCCTAAGATCTGAGAGGCTGGGCTGGAGGTAATGCAGTGGCAAGGCATCAGTCTTTCATGCAGCAAACCACAATTGATCTCCTACACCATGTAAAGTGCTCCATATGCTGTCTGGAGTGGTCACTGAGCACAGAGCCAGGAGTCAACCCTGAGTGCAGCCAGTAATAAGCACATGCAGTTATGAAACTCCTATGGACTTCTATCTGCTCTTTAGCTAAATTTTAAGAAGCTTAAAGACAAGTGTACAGTGCTCCTTTATACTTTTGCTCCAAAGGAGTATGGTCCAATACTCCAACCAAGCTCAGGGCACAAGTAAGTTCATATTTGCAGACTGGGCCCAGTGCAGCCAGGTATGACACCAACAAAGAAAGAAAGAAAGAGAGAAAGAAAGAAAGAAAGAAAGAAAGAAAGAAAGAAAGAAAGAAAGAAAGAAAGAAAGAAAGAAAGAAAGAAAGAAAGAAAGAAAGAAAGAAAGAAAGAAAGAAAGAAAGAAAGAAAGAAAGAAAGAAAGAAAGAAAGAAAGAAAGAAAGAAGGGAGGGAGGGAGGGAGGGAGGGAGGGAGGGAGGGAGGGAGGGAGGGAGGGAGAGTGAGCAGTTAATTAAAGCATAGACAGAGCTCTTTTCTGGTCCTGTAGGGAAAAATTGGATGCCCTTTTATTACCAATTTTTGAGAAAGATATTTACAATTTCTATACCTACATGTTATATAGTATATCCTGTACATTCCTCAAAAAATGCTAAAATGTGTAGAAAAAATATTGCATATGCATTTTTTCTGTTAATAATGTTAGTTTTCAACGGGAAACATGACTTAAAGAATTTTAAGTCTCTTTTGCCTGACTTTGGCATGACTTGATTCCCCACAGGGTTGAGTCTCATTCTCAGAACCCCAGAATCAGTGAATGCTGATGTCATAGGTAGATTAATCTGCAGAATAAGTCCAGCCTCACATTGAATATTTTGGTCTACTTAAAAGTTATTTCCACAGAGAAGTGAATCATTAACTTGCACATGTAAACAGTGTGTTTTAGCACTGGATTTCCCACACACAACTCAGCCCACATTGAGCCTGAAGAGATCCCTGCTTCTCACACAATCCATCACTCCTCTGAGAGTAGGGTCCCAGGGCAGGAGACTCGTTCTGAAGTTGAGTCAGCTTCCCAGGTTTGCCCTTCCTCAGCCCTACCCCAGCTGTTGTTCCTGTGAGAAAATGAACTTCGTCATTTAATCCTCTCATTGAGTCCATGAGATACCCGTGCATACTCACACACTTAATCATAAAATTACAACTTAAAAACCTGTTTCCTCACCAAAAATCAATGAAAGCAGATTTACAAGTTGCTTTCTTAAAACTTTAAGCCCAACAAAATCCAACATTTCTCTGACTCTATACATTAAATTTTATAATATTTTATCTCAAAACTAGCACATTGTAGCATTCATTTTAGTGGTATTACAAAGGGCTCTTGCCTGTAGTCATGCTTACTGAATATTATAACTGGATCAGAAGATTACTAATCTATTGGACACTTTCATATAGTACGTTGTAGAAAGTGTGGTCACAATAACAGGAGATGCCCTGGTTGCATTGGCATTCATTTGAACATGATTTTTGTTTGATTGAGTCCTTCTTTGCTTCGTGAATGGAATGTGAGTGAACCAGGATAACCATTGATTTCTGTGTTTATTTCCCATTTCGGCGCGATGGTTATCTCAAGTCTTGTGGATTAAGATGAGGCAGAGTCTCTATTCCTGAGGAATCCAGTGCATTTCAGATGGCCTCACTCCCTGGTCTTATCTGGCTGATGAAATCAATGCAGCTCACTCTCTAAGAGAAGCCTAGCCTTGTCTGTCTGCATGTACAAGGATCTCCAGGTTTCATGATGCTTAGAGACTGCTAATCCGTTTTCTGATGGATCCTCAAGAGTCATTGATTTTTTTAGACCTTAGTTTTATCTTGCTCTGAGTATAAGAACAAGACATCTAAACTAGCTTACACATGATGGCAGGAATTGGAGTTCTGACTTCTATAAAATTTTATATTTAAATCTTTTCCCTATTAAGCTCTATTCCTAGCACACCATTCAGTCTTAATATTAAACTAACTTTCATCCATCTTATTTTTAGGCTTAAATATCTCTGATTATTGTCTCTGATTATATATCTGTCTCTGATTAAATATCTCTGATTATTGTCCATGCTGTGAAGAATTTTCTTCATTTTTAGTTAAAAACACATGGATTGCATGCGTATATTATTTAAAAAGATGATATCAAAATTTTCATTCCAAAAGAAAAATATGATAAAGTCAAAAACAGGGAAACTAACTCCAATGGGTTATACTGAATATTGTAATTTCCAAAATATACATGGAAATTATTATCTGGAATATTTACCATGATGAATGAGTACGAATGCTAGAAACAAATAAAATTTATCAAAACAATTACTGAAAATAAAATATTAGAGAACTTAATTTTACAATGTTTCTATTTTCCATCTATTTAAAATATAATAAAAGAAAGAAGTAACAGTGTCTGATTGTCTGAGTAGCTCATCAGACAATTATCCATTAGCTGTTTTATTTCCAGTTGGGAACAAAGTATAAAACTATGAAAAACAAGCAAATTGCTATCAGTGTTGAGAGAAAAAGCACAGATCACATTAATGGAAGGAAATGACAGCATCGAAAAATAACACATGCAATATCTGAGTTCTATCAAGATTAAACCAATTGCATCTAGAAGTGCTCTTCTTGATGATTTTGGAAAGACCTTTCAAAATATTATATAACTAGTTGATGTAAACACTGCTACGTAAAAACATTAACATGCTAGCCGTAATACTTTTTAAGCAAAATCTATTTTCCCTTGAAGATGTTTGCTGTCACTGCTTTTTTTCCTAATTCATTTCTCTTCTATTGTAAAGTAACCGTGCTATGTTATTCAGTATGGAGTGAAACAGTTCATTTTATTTCTGAAAATTATACTCTGGGCTACAAACCAGCATAGAAGAAAATAATGCACGGTGGTATAAAACTTGAATGAATCCTACACCAATCTTAAATCAATCTTTATAGACGTGTAAAAACTGTTCTAAGACCACATCTTAGGATTGTAAACAGAGGTGAGGCCTCTCCACCGGCCGAAAGGACCAGCTTTACTGCCTGTGTCATCAGAGCTGCCTGCCAGTGGACAATAACATGTCAGACCAACTTCCATTAGCTCCGCATGATTTTTCTATTATTTGTGACCAGTGAATCCCATGTGCACGCTTGCTGGGCCTTCGGTAGCATGTTCCCCCCTCCCCCAGACACAAGCCCTGTGTGGCTGAAACAACAGAAACATGGTTTCTCACAGTCCTGGGAGCTGAAAGATCCAGTTATAGGGCATGGCCGGGAGTTCTGGAGTCTCTTACCACCTGCTGCCTTCACTCGGGCTCTCTGTGGCATCCCTCACCCAGATCCCTCCTAAGGCCACCAACCATGTTAGACTCAGGCCCATTGTCTTCTCCCCATACCTTCTAAGTAAGATCATGTGTGAAATGAAGGCCTCTGCACACAGTTTGGAAAGAGAAATTTTAGTCCCGAGCATCATTATTGACTGAAACTAGGGAGGACCAACCCTTCCTCCATCCTTCAGCTGTGGGGAGGTGTTTCTTATCCTGAAGCAAAGTCCCTGTGTTGCCTGCATTCCTTCACAAAAGCTCCCTGTCAGAGAAAAGGAACCCAGTGCTTGTCCAAAGTAGAGTCCGCTATTGACTTTAACTCATCCCTTACTTCCCTGACTTGGTCTTTGCTCTCTGTCCAACTCTGCTCATCTTGGACATGGTCAACTTTTTCGCTCAATGAATTTGGATGCTATTGCAATAGTATAGTGTAAGTGAGAACATTAAGAGTCACATGTTTATACTTTGCTCTCTACATTCCTAGCATTTCCCACGGCCAGAACTTTTCCAGACATCTGATGATCTTCCACCCTGAATCCTGTAAGTAACAATAATCTTAAGCTTAATGCGAGTATAGCAAACCTGAAACAGACCTAGAGATCTCCAGTTTAGCTCACAGAACCAGGAGCCAGCACATGCAATTCTTGTAGGACTCTGACTTGCGTCCGTTATTTAGCATAAGTGCTGAACGAGCAAAAGTCTTCTGAAACTACACACCTGGGTATGCTACTGCGGCCTCCCTGTTTACTGTCAGAAGTAGATTAGAGAGTTTAGAATGATTCTTCTACAAGGTAGATTCTGTAACAAGTTGCCACATAGTTACTGGCTTAAAATAGTGATTCACTAGTTACCTTGTACGTCTTGAAGAAGCGCAACACTAACCTCGCCGAATAAAAATCTAGCTTTCAAAAGGAAAGGATTGATCCTATTCCATTATGAACAATTTTCCTTTGTGTGATCGTGTTTTTTTCTTAGTTGGGGGCGCACACACTGTAGTCACAGGGTTTACTCCTAGGTCTGTGCTCAGGATGCTTCAGGGTGGCCACATGGGGCACCAGGGTGTGGAGATTTATCTATTCTGCTGCACGTGAGGCAGGTGCCTTCACCCCTACCAACTTGCCTTTTATCTGCGGTCTTCTTTCCATCTTCTAGAAGTTGCCCACATTTCTCTGCACCGTCACCAATGGCAGAAACACCAGTTTCTCACTTTGCATCTCTCTGACTAGTCTTCTACTTGGTGGTATTAGAAACAGTCCTTGTGATTGGTACGCTCGTCTAAGTAGCTCCGGATAAACTCCTTAGATAAGGTCGGTTCATTAAGAGACTCACTATCTGCGCCAGCATCTGCAATTCATTCCCTCCACCAGGTAACAGAGGTTCTATCTATTAGCTTATTAGGATGGATAGGACAGAACGCGACACACTCGGGAGTTAACAACAAACATTGATTATCTCCATGCGCTGGACGGGAAAAAAAATCCTAATAAGATTTTACAAAGTGGAGTTCTCCCAGAGCTATGAGAGCAAAGCGACCACGTGTCCCTTTACATCTTCCCCAGGGGACTCAGAATCTGTTCATCACCTTCCTCACACACGTGTGTCTTTGTCTTTCTTAGAAAACCATCAGTCATGTGAATTAGGGTCTAAGCCAATGTCCTCATCTTTTCCCTTTATTCACACCTGACTGTGCTCAGGATGTACTCCTGGCTCGGTGCTCATGAATGTCCCCTGGTGGTGTTCAGGAGACCATGTGTGATTTCTGGGAGAGAGTCAGAGAGAGACATGGTAAGACCAGTACCTGAAACCTTGTGCCATCTCTCTGGTCCCAAAGATCCTCGTTTTAGCTTGATCCTTTTCGGGAAGCGGGGGGGGAGGGGGTAAAAACAAAACAAAACAAAAATAAAAATCTTCCAAATCAGGCCAAATTTCTCAACGCAGAGAGTTCTTAACTGTAGTTGGGGCTTCAAGTCTGGGGAAACAGTGAGATCAGAAAAGTTGGTGACAGATGTGGCTGCAAGCCTTAGAATGCTGTGATCTTTGCAGATGATTTTTATCTCCACCAAAGGTAACGCTGCATACGCCAAACAACTGAGGGAGAAGAAGGTGGAGTATAAATACACTGAGCTAATCACAGCGAATTCCTTTACTTTTGTTTGCTGTCGCTGTCATCCTGTTGCTCATCGATTTGTTCGAGCGGGCACCAGTAACGTCTCTCATTGTGAGACTTATTGTTACTGTTTTTGGCATATTCAATACACCCGGGAAGCTTGCCAGGGTCTGCCAGGTGGGCTCGATACTCTGGGTAGCTTTCCGGGCTCTCCAGAGGGGCAGAGGAATCGAACACGGGTCGCCCACGTGAAAGGCTAACACCCTACCTCTGTGCTATCGCTCCAGCCCTTGTGTTATAGAAAAAAAAAAAATTGCGTGTTTTGTCTTAGTGTCTTTTTATACTGAGGAGACAGTTTTAAAGTTGTGCCCAATTACTTTGCAGCTCCTTCCCTGACAGTATTATAGAAGTGCTGTGGGGAAAAAAATGGAGATTTCAGAGAAATAAATGTCAGTGAATTCTAGCAAAACTTGATCCTGATAGCATTCCCTTAAGACTTGACCCATAAATATGCTGCTTTCTTTTGTGAAGGCTATAACAGATTATATTTTTTCAAGTTGCTTCTAATTTTTTGCCTACTATAAACATCAGACTTTTTCAGCTGTATTACTTGCTAATGATATAATGAGATTCTCAATGTTCGTGACCTTACAGAATGCTCTATTTAAGAGCATTAAAAGAAATATGAGTTGCTGCACCCTCATTTCAGCCTTGAAAATCATTTATTTGAAATACAGTAAAAGCCATTTGATCTAAGTAAGTCCTAGTCAGTAAATATATATTTTATGTTTCTGATAGGGTAAAAATAGATCTGTAATTAATCTACTTCTTCTATAAAGACCAATACAATTGAGCAATAAAATATAATCTGATGTGCCATTAGCAAAAATGAATTCCTTTATCATCTGTTAGCAAGTAAATAATAAATTATTTTTCAATAGCTTTTTAATGAGTTGAAATATAATCAAGGGTTGCAATAAAGTGCTGCATCCAATTTGAATGATTGCTCTTTTTCCTCTGAAAAATTAAGTCTTCATATCTTTCTCTGGAATTCTAAAATAATTTAATATTTGTGAAAAAATCATGACAAAATTACAGAGCAAGGAATAAATTTGACATTATTGTGTCCTCACTACTACCCCAAACAAAACTGGTAGTTTAAATATTTAAATGAGCATCACTCAAATTTTTACTAAGGCAGAGGCAAATTTAGTTCTGTGGATTAATGCATTTGATGTGTTAATGATGTTTTATTTGATTTTCAGTTCATAGCAGTCTCTTTCTCTGTATTTTATGCATATGCACCACTATAATTTTGTATACACAGAGATGCTTGCAGAAAGTATGTGCAGAAAGTATATTTATTAAGACAAAAGCATTTGAAATGATGACTTATATGTTTATAAAGGTAGTTAAGTAATTTATTACATATTTTTTCTTCTAAATGATTTCATTACCATTCTGTGGGAATTTTGTCCTAAAATTATCACTAAAGATTATTATTTTATTCATGCTTTTAAATATATGCTTCAATTAATGATATTACATGCTAAAATCAATTTCTTCTAAGTTTTGTTTTGTTATCTTTTTATTTTGTTAAGATATTACATCTGTAATAGCATCAATACCCAGTATTAAATTATAGCATTATTTTTTGGGAAATGTTATTCAGAATAATTTTCCTTAGTTATAACATAATCAGTGTAATGGTGAACTGGCTTTTCATTACTTAAAATATGCATCTTTGAGGGTTTAATCATAAAAAGTAAAATTATTCACCATTATGATCTTATTTTTAATGTTTCCACACACTTGCATTTTGTTTTATTATATACTTATTTTTCTTCTTGATTTTGTGATTACACATGTTAAAACCATTTCCACTGTAATTTAATTTTTTTTTTTTTTTTTTTTTGCTTTTTGGGTCACACCCGGCGATGCACAGGGATTATTCCTGGCTCGGCACTCAGGAATTACCCCTGGCGGTGCTCAGGGGACCATATGGGATGCTGGGAATCAAACCGGGGCCGGCTGCGTGCAAGGCAAACGCCCTACCCGCTATGCTATTGCTCCAGCCCCCTGCAATTTAAATTTTTAAACGATGTAACCCTAACAATTACTTAGGCAAGGAATAGGGCCATGCAGCCATCCATTTATTTATCTATTCACTGACCCCCAGACTAGATTCTATGCTGTACTGGTTTTGAGAGGACAAAAATATATTAACATACGATATTTCTTTTGTAGAAGAGGGAATGGCCCCACCAGGGTTGGGGAATGTTTTTCTGTCAAAGACCATCTGGATATTTATAACATCATTTGCAAGCTGCAGGCCACCACGGAGAAGCATCTGCAAGTGTCTGTCCCCTCACAAACTGGGGCCAGACCTCATGATTAAACTTTTAACACAGACTTTGAGCTGACCACCCTCACCCTCGCAAGAAGAGTTTGTGTGCTACCATGTCTAAAAGAATGAAATAGCAGCACAGGCAAGAGCGGAAAACAGAAGAGTGCGCCAGGACCAAAGGGCATATAAAAGCATGCACAGTCAAGAGGGGTGTGGGTAGTCTCGACCATCCCTGTTACAGAGGGCAGAGAACTACAGAAAGTTCCAGCAGCGGTGTGGAGCACAGAGAGCACTGCCCCGGTATATGCGGGCCGTGTGGGTGACAAGTGTGAATTTGCTGAATTGCCCCAATGCACTATCACTTTATTTTTTTTCTATATATTTATTTTTTCTTTTTATTTATTTATTTATTTATTTATTTATTTATTTTATGATTGATTGATCTTTTAATTAGTGAGTCACAGTGAGGGTACAGTTACAGATTCACACATTTTCGTGCTTGTTTTACCCTCATGCAATGTTCGAGAGCCCATCCCTCCACCAGTGTCCGTTCTCCACCACTTATGAACCCAGTATCCCTCCCACCCCCCTATCCCATCCCCCCCACCCCACTCCATCTCTGTGGCAGAGCATTCCAATTTGTTCTCTCTCTCCTTTTGGGTGTCGTGGTTTGCAATAGGGGTATTGAGTGGCCATCATGTACCGTCTCTAGTCCACTTTCAGTGGCACTATCACTTTAGAAATGTGTCTGCAGGGTGATAAGGACATCGCCCCCCTCTGCCCAGTACATGGCCAGCGCATTCAAGGATAGAAGTTCGGATCCTGCTGGGCATGGCTCTGGTGGCTAGTGGGGACCACACCAAGAGGATTATCTCCATTAACAAAATAAAAGAAAACACCCAGCAGGGAGGGGCACATGCCTAGAAGCATGTCCAGCTGAGTCTTGCTAAGTTTTGCTCCAGCACTCCTGGGACAGAGTGTTATGATTTGCAGTCTGCAAAGGGGCAAAGAGTGAAAACAAGCAAGAAAATAAGCATTCATTTTCAAACTGAGTGAAGCATGGTGAAAAAAAAATCTGAATTTCTGAATTATACCTTTTTTTTTCTTGTATTAAATAATAATAAGATTGCTCCTTGGGTCTACTCCACAATGACACAGAAAATTCCCAGTCAACACAGCCGAGAGCTCCCAGATGGTAATGTTACCACCACACATAGTGTCCGTTTGGGGGGAGGCCTCCAGGGGGTGCTACTGGACTATTCGGCCAGCCGATGGGTGGCTCAGCACAGAGAGAGGCAGGAGCGTAGCGCTGCATGTAATCTTCCCGACTGTGGACCGTCAGGGTGGTGCTAGGGCACCTCCGGGATAGGCAGGGGTGAGAGGTAATGATGTGATACTGGGGATCAAACCAGATTCAGAACAGACTGGCACTGCTCTCTCTGGTCCGTGTTTCTATGTTCATTATTTGAAAAGCAGAAATGTCTCTTCTAGAGATTTTTACTACTATTATTCTTTGGCCATCGAGTTGTCTTAGCCATAATTATGCTTTTGGTATATATATATATTTTTTTCCCACAGAATGACTAATAGGATCCTTTTAGCATCCTTAAGAATGATCTACTAAACAACCTGCCTCTTTGATTCCATTGTCTACTTCTTTCAAATCTTTCTGATTCTCATCACCTATTCCAGCAAAATCGAGAAATCGCCAGTAACTATACACCTCACATGTTAGTTTGAGGCAGACCATATATAAATATATATATATATATATATATATATATATATATATATATTTGGGTCACAACCAGCGATGCTCAGGGGTTATTCCTGGCTTTGCACTCAGGAATTACTCCTGGCAGTGCTTGGGGGACCATATGGGATGCCGGGGATCGAACCCGGGTCGGCCGCGTGCAAGGCAAACGCCCTACCCGCTGTCCTACCCGCTGTGCTATTGCTCCAGCCCCGAGCAGACCGTATTTTTAATCAGCACTTTTATTCCAGGGTATATCGTCTACATTCCAGCTACTGATGGCTTCCCACAGGATTCAAGATTTCCTTTTGGAGACTTACTGAGAGTGTCAGGGAAAAAGCTGTTAAATAATCCATCTGAATCAAAATCCTGAATTGTTTTATTTTTGCTTCCACATATATCGAGTATCATTTGCATTTCCTTTAAAATTCAGACCATTAAAAACACAATATTCAAATATCTGTCATTTAAATGCAATGAACAAATGTCCTTAAGTACCTTGGATTTTAAGCACCTTTATATATATATATATTTGTTTTCTTTTGGATTTCGGGCCCTTCCTGGCAGTGCTCAGGGCTTATTCCTGGCAATGAGCTCAGGGGTCACCCCAGGCAGGATCGCGGTACCATACCAGGCATGAGGTACTGAATCCAGTTCTGCCACAGTGAGGCAGTCTCCCACCCACTGTATTCTCACCGCCCCCTTCTCTGCTATTATTACATAAAATAAACTCAAGACTCTCCCTAGTCACTGCATCCTAACCATTTCCCGTGATTCTCATTTTATTTGAATTCATCTTTTGTTCCTGTGTCACTGGTTCTTTTCTTATCAAAGTCGGCACCCTTTGTTGGCTCCTCTTAGAAAGCACTACTGTCTCAGCTTCAAATTGCAAGATAATTATCCATTATCTTCCAGAAATGCTAAAATCTGGAGTGCACTAGGTTAACTTGTTTGGTCCTTTTCTCATTTGAAATCATTTTTCACCTAGATGATTTCATTCTTATTTTGAGGTATCATTTAAATGCCAGTGGGCATCTTCATTCCACTTTTTTCCTCTAAGTTTCAGACGTCTCTATCTGGTTCCTTGTTGAGCACTTTACTTTGACCTTCTATAAAATAGCTTAATACTAGCATGCATAGTAGTGGCCTGTTACCCACGTAACCCAATGGCCTCATCTGCTTCTGTTTGATGTTGTGTCACTGCCTGGTTGAGTTTAAGTCCTTAACTCCTTCAGTCCTTTTGATAAACACTCAATCCTCAGGCTGGGACACTGACAACTGTAGAATATTGTTCAAAAAAATTAAGGAATTGCTAGGTTCTATGCTATCTCTGACTGGAGTGGTAGCACAGCGGGTAGGGAGTTTGCCTTGCATGCGGCCGACCCGGGTTCGATCCCTCTGTCCTTCTCAGAGAGTGTGGCAAGCTACAGAGAGTATCCTGCCCACACAGTAGAGTCTGGCAAGCTACCCGTGGCATATTCAATATGCCAAAAACAGTATCAACAAGTCTCACAATGGAGACGTTACTAGTGCCTGCTAGAGCAAATCGATGAACAATGGGACGACAGTGCTACAGTGCTACGCTATTTCTATTTTTATTTTATTTTATTTTATTGAAGATGTCTCATTCCACGGAAGCTGAAACAGTCTCTGTACCCAGGCAAGTGGGAATGAGGGTTCTTTTCGTCATCTCCCCATTAGTGAAGAAACCCTTCACTCTGGTTTCTTTGATGTGGCAATCTCACTCTTTCCATTGTCATTGTTGTTTTCTTATAGCTAGTTTCTTATGTGTTTGGCTATCTGTAGTCTTATTTAGAGATATATCTCTTCAGCTCTTTTCCCTAATTATGATGGGGCTTTTGGTTCTTTTTTCTTTGTGTGTGGGGCGGGTGTAAGTTTATATATTTGGATATTATTCTTTTGCTAGCTGTATGATATGTATCCACAAAACATGCATACGAAAGGATATATGTGCACCTATGTTCATTGCAATGTTATATATAGTAGCCAAGATCAAGTGCCCCATGACAAATGAGAGGATAAAAAAGCGTGTTATAAGTGCACAATGCACTGCTGCTCATCTAGAAGCAAAGATGAAATCTTCCTTTTTTGGTGCAATATGGATAAAACTGGAACATGGCATGTAAATCAAAATAAATCAGAACAAGTAAGATAAAATATTAAAATGCTTTACTCATAGGTGGTATTGAAGGAGGCAAAGCAAAAATCTAGACAATATCCAGTGAAAACAAACTCATAGACTGGCGTGACCCAGGGGTTGATGATGCTCAAAATGAGTGTGGGGGCGTAGAAGTGAAGGATCCTTTGTACAGTAATGGAGGGATGTTGCCCTTTGGTGGTCAGCTGGAATAGTAGCATTGCATCCTTAAAGAGACATGCAAAATAATTTGAGCCAAAATGATAGTACAGGAGATAAGACATTCATCCTGTACACAGCTGTGACAGCTTCAAACTCTGTTTGAATTCCTGCCCCCTCCTATGGTCCTCTGAGCACTATGTTCTATAGATTAATGCCTTCTCCACCCCCTGCTGGGAAAAAATAAAGGAATAAGGGAGGAGAGAAAGGCAGAAAATATGGTGACTGTGATGCATGTGGCCACCCCTGGTTCAGTTCTGGCACCACATACATATATGCATCTTAACCACTGTCAAGTGAGCCCCTGAGCACATTTCAGAGTGGCCCCTGAACACTTACAGGTGTGCCTTTCCCTAAAAAGAAATGCTTGCACTCTTGTGAATTCATGCTAACCTAATAAATTTAAATGAATACAGACTTAAAGAAGAAGACACCAATGTAAAGATACTATGTTCATGGATTGAATGATTTTATATTGTTAAAATGTCCATACAATTCAAAGCAATCTAAAGAAACACAGTCCTTATTTTATTATCATTTTTGAACAAATTTGTCTAATCTAAAATTTATAAGGTACCAAAAAATTCCTAAGGCTAAAAAAATCTTGAGCAAGAAGATAAACATCTAGTGGCATCACTCTTCTCTTCCAGGTTGTAAATCACAAAACTGTGATAATAAAGGTAATATGTTGCTGAGATGAAAACAGGCATATGGGCCAACAGAATAAAGAAATAGCACAGAAATAAATTCACGCATTTTTAGTTAAATGATCTTGGACAAGAGTGTCAAGTAATTAAGTGGTACTGAGAAAATTGGAGCTTCACAAGTATAATTGAATTGACCCCTTTTCTTACATCATATACAAAAATCAACAGAAACTTGAAGACTTAAATGTGAGACCTTAGCTTTAATATCATTATAACTAAGAAAAACTTTATCTCATTGTTCTAGGCAGTAAGATGTTTTGGATATGATGAAAAAAGTACAGGATGCTAAAGCAAACTAGGTAAATAGGACTATGTTAAACTAGAATTGTATTAAACAGCAAAGTAAGAAATCAAGAGAGAAAAGGAATAACCAATGGAGTAGTACAAAATATTGGCAAACTATGTGTATTATGAGGTGTTATATTCAAAGTGCACAAGACTCAAGTAATTGGATAACAAAAAAACACATAAACATGATTAAAATCAAAAGACAAACCTAGAGATTTCTCCTCTGAAGGATAGAAATTACTACTGCATGTATGAAATAGTGTCCAGCATCACTGAACACAAGGGGAATGCAAATCATATCATAATAAAATATCATCGTATGCCTTATCATTAAAAAATACCAAGAGAGAATAAATATTGCCAAGATTGTAGAGAAAAGGAGCTTTGTATATTGTAAATGTAAATGTAAATTGCCCTCATCATTACAGAAGATGGGTTAAAAAAATAGTTAAGAAGTTATAGTAGAAGTTCTGCGGGATGGGGAAAACAGCTAGTTGTACAGAGATAGAATTATTTCAAACCTCTTTCTAACATTGGACGTAAAAATCTCAACAGAATAGGTTAAAGATCTAGCTATCAGACCCAAATCCATAGTTATACTGAGGAAAACATGAATTAAAAAATTGTGACATTTGAATCTAGAGGTATCTTCAGTGATTCCATGCTAATGCCAAACAAATAGAAGCCAGGTTAAACAAATGGGACTCCATCAAGATCAGAAGCTACTGCGCAGCCAAGGAAACAATGAACAGAATGAAAAGACATCCTGTAGACTGGGAGAGAATATTTTGCCACCACTCAACTGACAAAGGGCTAATATCCAAATAAGGCACTGGCAGAACAAACGAGAAACAAAAACAACCCATGCCATCAAACTGGAGAAGAGAGGTGAATAGAAGTTTCTCAATGAATGCATACAGATGGCCAAAGGGTATATACTAAAATATTCTGCATTGCGTATCGTCAGAAAGCAAATAAAAGCAACAATGAGAAATTATCCCAAGTCAATAAGTATACCCATCACAAAGAATGAAAACAACCAGTGTGGATGTGGATGTGAGGGAAGAGGCCCTTGTTCACTGCCTGTGGGAATGCCAACTAGTCATATCTTTTTTTAAAACAATATGAAATCTTCTCAAAAGACTAAAAATTGAACTTCCATATGACCCAGAAATTCCCCTTCTTGGCATTTACCCTAAGGATCCAAAAACCCTATTCAGAAAATGCATCTGTGCTCCTATGTTTATTGCAGCACTAGTTACAATAGCCAGAATCTGAGAACAACCTTAAGTGTCCAAGACAGGTGATTGGGTAAAGAAACATCTACACAATAGAATATTACTCGGTTATAATAAAAGATAAAACATTGCAATTTGCCACTACTGAGATGATATGGGAGGATCACTAGAGTAAAATTAGTCAGAGGGAGCTGGACAGACACAGAATGGTCTCCCACGTGTGTGGCGTATAAATAGGGTTCATAAATTAAAAATTCCCAGGGGCAACATAAGGTGAGAACAGCCCTTCAGGGGGAAGTTTACCAGGGGTAGCTGAGGGAATGGGGTTGGGATTGTGGACACTAGGACAACAATGGAGGGGAGAGACACTGATGGAGGATGTGGTAGTGGATTATTTCATGCAAGAAACTTTACTATTGTTGCCTTTTAAGACATAATTTTATAATGAAAACTGAGCATCACTGTATCACTGTCATCCCATTGTTCATCGATTTGCTCAAGTGGGTGCCACCAATGTCTCCATTATTCCCTGTTGTGTATTAGTGTAGCCCGATGGCATATCGGGGCTCTTTCAAGATCAGGGAAATGAGGACCGTCGATGTTACTGTATTTGGCATATTGGGTTAGGGTTAGAGTACGCCACAGGTAGCTTGTCAGGCTCTGCCATGTTAAGTGTTTAGTTTTGTTCATTCATTATGGATAGTGTTTTCAGCAAGATGGATAAAGATCTCCCTTCCTAAAATGATAAAGATTATTATAGTGAAGATAGTGGGTGTGAGCTTGAGATAATTCTGAAAAAATCAAAGATCATTTCTCTATAGTCTAGATAGATATTATAAAAGAATATCTTTTATATTATTTTATATAAACTCAACAACTGTTATGAGACAGAGAAAAAGATATCATTAAAGAACAATTTTTGAGATATTAATATAGCTTGAAAAATATTTCCAAGACTAGACGAGAAGAAGCAGTGAAAGATACAGATGGCCGTGCCTGGATATTTTATTGTTCAATTAAAATTTGAATATTAGAAAAATATTAAAGTATCCAAAAGAACGAAGACAATCCAATCAGCCCAATGCAATTTTGTTTTTATGACACTTGACCATATGTATTCAAAGTAAGTGGAGATTGAGTATTTTTTGTCAAGTCTTCAGTATTTTCATCCTTGCACATTCTTTTTTGGACTTTGTTCTTGATACTCAGAAATTTTGAAAAGTTATTATCCTATTCTTCAAGTTTTGTCTTTGTATATTTTTGAATAATTAGAAAATGAGTCAACATTTATCTTTTTGATAGTATTGTAATAATTTTTATCCTCGAATACATTCCACAATTATGCTTTTCCTAGAAATGCAATGATTTATCATTTCCCCAGTCATACATCTCTTTGTTGTGATACTTGCTTTTCATTATATTATGTATCCAGACAGCTGGGAACTATTCCTTCTTCTCCTCCAATTTATTGTCTGTTTTGACAGAAATATATTACCTCTAGACTAATTAATGTATAGTTATATATCATCCTGTATAACCATATGTAAATAGTGATGTACAATTAGATATGACTATACCTATGAATATATTAAGCATTAATTATTCTATATAACTACAGAATATTTAGAATATCTATTTAGCTATGTGGAATTATTCTATGTAGTTAATTTAGTTAAGTAATATAAGTTGACAGGAACTATAGCACAGCGGGTATGGTGTTTGCCTTACACGTGGCCGATCTGGGTTTGGTACCTCTGTCCCTCTCAGAGCAAGCTACCTAGAGTATTCCACCCACATGGCAGAGCCTGGCAAGCTACCTGTGGCATATCCTATATGCCCAAAACAGTAACAACAAGTCTCACAATGGAGATGTTACTGGAACCCACTCGAGCAAATTTGGTTATCTATTTCTGTCACACTGTCACTGTCATCCCGTTGCTCATCTATTCGCTTGAGTGGGCACCAATAACATCTCCATTGTGAGACTTATTATTACTGTTTTGGTCATATTGAATATGCCACAGGTAGCTTGCCAGGCTCTGCCATGTAGGTGGGATACTCTCAGTAGCTTGCCAGGCTCTCTGAGAGGGACGGAAGAATCGAACCTGAGTCGGCCACATGCAAGACAAACGCTCTAACGACTGTACTATAGCTCTGGTCCATTTTTACACTATTTTTTTCTTTATTTTGCTTTTTGGGTCACACCGGGTGATGCACAAGGGTTACTCCTTCCTGGCTCATACACTCAGGAACTAACTACTGGTGGTGCTCATGGGACCATATAGGATTCTGGGGATTGAACCTGGGTCAGCTGCATGCAAGGCTAACGCCCTACCTGCTGTGCTATCTCTCCGTGCCAATAAATGTTAGTTTTAAGACTCTTTTCAGCCTTAGCAAATTTTCTACAAGAAGAAATTAGAAGTAATAGCATGGTCATGAGGCTCTCAGTAATGTAGCGATTCCT
The DNA here is from genome assembly GCF_027595985.1 of Sorex araneus. Lineage (NCBI taxonomy): Eukaryota > Metazoa > Chordata > Mammalia > Eulipotyphla > Soricidae > Sorex > Sorex araneus. The sequence goes on from NC_073303.1 coordinate 377,251,695, forward strand.
TGGGAGAAATCACATGATTCAAGAAGTTAAATTCACGACTAAGATTCGTAGATGAAAGGAGTCAATGTGGGAGGAGGAAGATAAATGAATCAGTAGGAAAGAGTAGAGCAGTTGTTCAGACTTGCTAAGTTCTGCTGATCCCTGTAAGGACTTCCTTTCTCTTTAGGCTCAGAGGAAGCTGCACGCACAGGAAGCCTACTCGAGGCTGGGGGTCCATGCATCCTAAATGAGTTCTACGGTTCCCTGGCCCACTGCACCACAGATCACTGCAAAGGCATCAGGTCTGAAGCATTGATGTGGAGTCATTGGTGTGGTTGTAGATGGGAGCAAATATTGAGCGACACAGATATACTGCATGGCCTCATGCCACAAAGGGGCTGAGTAAGTAAAGGAATTAATGCCTTGGAAACTAGATAAATATGCACAAAGGAAGGTGCTCGATAGATAAACAATTTTTGAAATTATTATCCAAATAAGTACATTCTGACGTATCTCTAATTTGAATGGTACATATAGCTACCCTTTGCCAAGCCTTTCTCTAAAGAACAGTCTAATGAAGTGTATATACATACCACCTTGTTTGCACTGTGTAAATGTCAGCACTGTTTATTTCACTGTGTCAGAATGTGCTCTTTGCAGGGCATACATTATTTAGAAATAGAAACTTATTTCCAGGAAGCAGCCTGTAATATACAGAGTTAACATTTGTGATTTTTGATAGAATAGGTATTTTGTCGCATATGTCTACAAAAATAAATTACTCCATAAGAGTTATGACAACAAACTTGTGTTCACTCATAGCTTTCTGGAGTCAGCCACGGGAGGCAGCGTAGCGGGTGTCTCTGCAGAAAGGCACCTGGGGAGACCCAGGCACATCCTTGGCTGGGCTGCAACTCACAGAAGGTGTCACCCAATGGGAGGATGCTTGAGCGCAGAGCTCAGTTACCGGGAGGTGAGAAGTCCTGCATCCTCAGAACATAAGTCTCCCAGCGACAGGGCTCAGCAGAGACAAAGGGGTCCAGGCCAGAGAGGAGGGTCAGCAGCTCAATACAGAACCAATATGGAAGTCACTGATTTCACATCCACTAGGAGAGCTTCAGTCCCCACCAAATTATTCTCACAAGCCCTCACTTCTGCATACTCTCTCGGTCGGAAGCAAATCATTAGATCCAACTCATATTTAATAGGACGCCATTAGTCATCGCTCAAGAAGCCTTGGACCATGGCCCTCAAGGATTCATGGGGTCATCTGAGAGTCTGTCTTCTGCTGCTATGGATTCTCCCCCCAATTTTTTTTTTGCTATAAAATTCCATATGTTGCTTGACTTCCGAGTTTAGTAAGTTTTCAGTATTTTTAAACATTAATTTATATATTTAAAAAGGAACTTGACCAGATGCAGAATATTTGCAGAGAAACTACTTATTCTAAGTCATCACTGCCAGTTAACTCAATGGCATTTGGCAAAGAAGATTAGTAGCTGATTTTTTTTATCACTTCTGTATTTTTTATTCTCAACTTAATAGAAACTTTAAGTGAAAAAAAAAGTTTAAGTGACCTTAAATATTGGAATTTGACTTTACATCTTTAAAGAAGAAAAATTTGAAATGATAAAAATATCAGATTGCTTATTTTCTACTAATTATCATTATATTATAAAGAAGGTTTAAGACATCCACTATAACATACAGTAGTGACGCAATGTAGATAGAAATCTTAGGAAATCATATGTATTATAATTAAAAAGAATACTATATAGCTTAGTAATAGCACAGCAGGTAGGACATTTGCCTTGCACTAGGCCGACCCGGGTTCTGTTCCTCCTTCTCTCTTGGAGAGCCTGGCAAGCTACCAAGAGTATCCCGCCTGCACAGCAGAGCCTGGCAAGCCACCCGTGGCATATTCGATATGCGAGAACAGTAACAACAAGTCTCACAATGGAGACGTTACTGGTGCCCGCACGAGCAAATCAATGAGCAAAGAGACGACAGTGCTACAGTGCTAATGTGCAACACTAGGAATAAGTATAAGGACTGTTAAGAACAACTTTTATAAATCTCAATACCTAACTGCATATAAATGAGGTAATCCTGGGATGAGTGGATATTTTTACCAGTTATTTCAGTGTTCAGTGCGTGTTGAAAGCTACTGAGTTCAAAGACAAGATTATACATCTCTTTTGAAAGCCTTATGATCCCCATCATGGTTGAATGGAGGGACCATTAGGGGAATTTGATGGTCCCTCACTTCCTCAGGAAGCATGCACACTCAGGCGCACAGTTCTCTCTCTGACCCGACTCACACTTTCTGGATGAGCTTTGAACCCAATTCAGAAAACACTCCACTATCTTGGCTACTGGTTGCAAAGTTATGCACTGTTGCAGCAACTTGTTAAACTCCTTTATTTAAAAAACAAATAATAATAATATATATATGTCTGTGTCTGCATGCATGCATGCAAAAGACAAAAGTTTGAGTGATAAAGTTTATGTGTCTACTTGTTTTTTTTGTTGCTGTTTTATTTTTCAGGCAAGGGTGTCAGCATCCCAGTCAGTCATACTAAGCCATAGTCTTCTGCTCTGTGCTCAGGATTTTCCTCCCGGGATGCTCAGAAGACCATATGGTCCCTGGGATCCTGCATGTTGAACTATTTCTATTGCTCAATGATGTAATAAGGCTGATTTGCGAGGGCTTCTGTAGAGAACAAAGGTGAGATGCCCTGGTCGTAAGCAGAGACTCCGGTTCTATGGTCAGTAATTGTTATGGTCAGTAATTAGAGCAGGAGAACTCACGTGGGATAAGGGAGTGGGGGTATTGATTAGCAAGGATTGATTTAGGATAAAGCATTATTATAAGAAAAAGCAAAAAGTTATCAATTTGAAATATATATATTTAGTTGTAGACTTAAAGTGACTTGCTGATATGTGAATGTTAAAGAAAAAGAAATAATGAACACATTTATAGTATTGTAATGAACTTTTTGGATAGGGGACTATTGGTAACAATAAATAATATTAAAATTCATGTGTCAAAGGTTTTAAATAGCTATTAAAATTTTTCTGTTGTTAATTTAACACTTGAGTGTCAGAATATAGAATTGTAGTTAGAATTCTGAAATACTGACATATAATCAAGAGATATATATGAATGTCTCAGTCTGGGATCAACTGATTGATATATCAATATACAAAGATTGATATACACATACTATATATAAATAGACACAATTCTAGTATTATAGATATATTAGAAGTAGTTTCCTTCCTATAAATATATTATAAATGCATGTGTAAGTACATGTTCTACTAGTTACTTGATTACAAAATTAGCATACATTTCTCAAAATTTATCTCTCATTGTCAAGTACATATTACTGCATAAATATAAATTGATATAGACTCAAAATATGCATAAATATAAAATTGAGAAAAGTATTGGAGAAACAGAGATGAAGAAGATGAGGTTGGTAGAGATGGAGACCTAGAGGAGGAGGTGACAGAGATAAACACGATGGAGTGCGAAGATAAAGATAAAAAATGGATATAGACAGGAGCTAGATGGCAAATAAAGAAACGATGGATGTGGAGGTGATAGAGATGTCCCAGGTAGAAAGTACCTAGTTAGAAAGTCAGAGCTTAGTGGCCTTTTCCCCCATGAAGGGATAAAGGCATTAAGTTTGCAGACTCAGAATTAATCCTTGGCACCCTGTTTGGTCAGTCCCCGAGCCCACTAGGGGTGATCCCTGAGCAAGGAGCCAGAAGTAATTTCTAACCACCCATGGGTGTGGCACGAAAGGTCAGCAAAAAAGATTCCAGTATCCCTTATTTGTTCCATCCTCCCCAGGGTCTGTGTGTTTCCATCCTTGGACATTCTTCTCTCTCTTTATCAGAGCAAATTCATCCTAATCTTAAGATCTTTGCATTAGTTCTTCCGTCTCCCTGGTGTTCTCCAATTATCTGCACTGGGTTTCCTTTCCTCTCTATCGACAGCAGGAAACTCATTGTCACTTCCGTGGCAATCCTGTGGGCAGTTCCTTTGCCCCCAGCCAGGCCCTGCTATTCCCAAGCACCGATGTACTTTCCAACCCCTCTATCAATACTACCTAAAAACCCAGTCAATAAGGTCCTGTAGACCTTATATTATACAACCTGGGTAGAAGCCAATCACAGTTATGAATGAGAACCTACTTTCAGTGGAACCTCCCAGAAACCCTCTGGCAAGGAGAGACTTGGAGAAAACGTCCTGTAAACACCAAAGACAGTTTACCAGCTGAGGCTGTCTCAGCTGAGGGAGGACAGAGTTGAAGGACTGACCATGCCTCTAGGCAAATTCACCTGTTGCGTTTTGGACAGAGCACACTTGGAGTGCTCGGGGGTGCCCTTGGTTCAGTACTCAGGTGTTCCCCTTGGCGGTGCTCTGGAGAAGCTGTGACTGTACTAAATGAATCACACAGAAGAGACAAGGGTCTGCCACTGAGTCACATCCAGGCACCTTAGGGAAGCTTCGCTTGTTTGTTTCGGGGCCACGCTCTGGGCAACTCTGTACCAAGTTTTGATCCCAGAATTTACTTTTTAAGATCCGGCTTTTGTCTATTTCTTTCGACAACACATGCTGCTTTCAGAAAGCAATAACAAATTCTCTTGAGACTGCATATGAGATTTCAGATATAAGTTAATGGCAATAACAGAATGTCTGGTGTGACTTAAGAAAGCGTGCGGTAAATGCTTGTTTTCTAATCCCAGATGAAAAATATCTAAAAATAACTCCTGTTGTCTCTCGAACTCGTGCGTCGTGATGCAGAACTTTCTACCCTGTGCCAAGAGTCACCGACAGCTGCTAGTTAGTGCTTGAATGTGGTGGGCAGAGCACAGAAACCTGTTCTGATGGGCAGGGAGTGGCCCCTCACCCAGAAATGGCCCATTCTCAGTTCTCAGCCAACCTGACCTGACGGAAGGCTCAGTACAAAGACCCCAGGATGCCGAGCAGGGCTGGGGCTTGCCAACACAACAACTACAGGGACTCAGAATCCTTGAGAGACACACACTGTGATGCTCCGAGGACCTCAGAGTGCCCAGGATCAAAGCAACCGCATGGAAGCTTCCAGCCCGCGCTGTCTCTCTGGTCTCAGGCAGAAAGGAAATTTTTTAATAACTAAGAATTTGCACTTACGTAGCAACATGTAGTTATCAGCTATAGTTTTCAAAAGCCTACTAGCTGACTTTTTAATGACACAGATTTTCAGAAACCTACATTTGAATTTAATTATTATGATTTCTGTTTAATTTTAAAGATTTGGAACTATATTTTGTAGTCTCTATCTTAAGACTGGACCGATAGCACAGTGGTAGGGTGTTTGCCATGCACACGGCTGACCCGGGTTTGATTCTTCCTCCCTCTCAGAGAGCCTGGCAAGCTGCCGAGAGTATCCAGCCTGCATGGCAGAGCCTGGCAAACTACCCGTGGCATGTTCAATATGCCAAAAACAATAACAATAAGTCTCACAATGGAGACGTTACTGGTGCCGGCTCAAACAGATCTATGAACAATGGAATAGGACGACAGTGCTACAGTGCTGTGCTACAATCTCTATCTTATGCATGCAAGACATTTCAGGGAAGTTTTCTTGATTTTGATTTCCAAGAATACTGGAAATTATATATGTATTTCCATATATACATATTTAATTTTATGCTTTTTTAAAACTTGAATTAGATTTTAATTGATATGTGATCAATTAAACTTAGAAGGGATAGGTTAAGGTGTCATGAAGTTTATAATGGAAATATTAAGGAGAACACAGTCTTTGAAAATAAAACAACCACATGATAAAATCATTATTGTAATAATGGGGAGAGGAATTATTCTCCAATTTTCCAAGGGTCATATAAACCTAAACTTAAAGAAAACAAGCTTTCTCCAGAGAATTACAAGAGTTTCTTCTTTGGAGCCACTTCAAGCCTGAGCTACACCCAGCAATGCCTGGAGCCCAGTGATGTCAGGGATTGAGTCTCGTCTTCTCAATTACAAAGCACGCACCCTTCTGTATGCACGCTTGAATTCCTGGGGCCCTCAGGATACAGCCATGGACAGACGGACAGATGAAGGAGTTGTGGTACTTATGCCTAGTATATACCACGCAGCCAGTAGAGAAACTAAAGTCATGGGCTTTGCACAGTTTGGACAGAACTGGAGGGTTGTCCATGATGGGCAAATGAAACCAGTGAAGTCTGAGGAAGAAGGATAAGCAGATTGATCTCACTCATTTGCGGTACAGAGAAAAAAGTCAAGGCTGTGAATGGTCTCAATTGATAATTAACCTTGAAGACTAGAATACAGACCTTAGATTTATGGGTAGGTTTTGAGGGAAACAAGGAGGTGGCTGGGGTGGAGTATGGGGGCCTAAGTGGAGGGTCTTGAGCATACAGGCTATGCTAAGGGAGGCGGAGGTCTGTACGAAAACTGTAACTGCCAAAAAATAAGAGAAGGGGTGGGAGGGAAGAAACAATGGGCTAAAGGTGACAGGATTTGGGTGTGTACCATGGATTCTTTAATACAGTACCTTCAGACAAGACCAGAGACATGAACACTATTATAAGTTTATCACTCAAATTATAGTAAGAGAACATGAAAACAGGGGTCAAAGGGATAGGACAGTGGGTCGGGTGCTTGCCCTGCACACAGCCAGCCTGGGTTTGATCCCCAACACTTCAAATATTCCCCTGAACATTTTCTATTATTAATTTTGTAATGGATCAGTTTTACAAAGACTAATGTCATATGCTCTACATACTATAAAATATATACTCTCTATATACCCTCTAAATACTATAAATTAAAATGATGTCATCAGTGAAGTGGAGATGTTTTGGTTTTTTTTTTTTTTTGCTTTTTTGGGTCACACCCGGCGATGCACAGGGGTTACTCCTGGTTTACACTCAGGAATTACTCCTGGCGGTGCTCAGGGGACCATATGGGATGCTGGGATTCGAACCCGGGTCGGCCGCGTGCAAGGCAAAGGCCCTACCCGCTGTGCTATCGCTCCAGCCCCCGAAGAAGCGGAGATGTTGTAGTTGCCGACCGTCTACCTTCACTCCCATTCCTTCCCATTCCAGTTGTCGCATGACATTCTCGAGGGTGGCACTGAAGAGTTTTGGTGAAATGGTATCACCCTGCTGAACCCCTCTCTTTACATCGATGATCACTTCCTTGGTGAGATCCTGGTGGTGAATCCATAATACAGCTCACGAAGGATCCTGATGAATTGAGTTTGAACACCCTGTTTGGCTAGGGCTTTGATGACCGCTTCAGTCTCAACAGAATCAAAGGCCTTCTTTAAATCGATGAATGTTAGACAGAGCAGCATCAGGGACGCTGCCTTGTTTGCCAAGGCATCGAAAATCACATGGATCGGACATGTGATGCTATTCAGACACGACTGCTGGACTAGAGCTGTTATCGACTGAATTCCACTGGATGTCAAAAGAATGCCTGGCCGCCCACCTATGGCATGGTCAGACTTCTACATCAAGACCCTAAACAAACAGTTTGATGCTCTTCATGTTCCTGGAGCGAGCAGACACCACTGGGCTACACTAGTATGGGACAGGAATGAATGGAAACGTTACTGGCGCCCACTCAAGCAAATAGATGAGCAATGGGATGACAAGTGATACTATAAATTATAGCTATATTAGTCATAAATAAAAATGTTTCTAAGCTAAATGACATATAAGATTAAGAATAGGGCCATAGGAATTGCATATTAGGTTTAAAATAGTAGAATTTAAAAAATCACTTGGTAAAATTGAAAAATTGGGTGCATTTTGCTAAAAAAAATCACAATGATTTCCAGATGGTTAGCTTGGCAAAAATCCTTGAATCATCACTGACAGAAGAAGTATCCACTATATGCAGATCCCACTGAAACAATGCTAGATTGTTCTACACCATTCACAATTAGGCAAAAAATAAAATGGAAATTAACAGCTTAGCATTTAAATTCTTACATTTGAATGTTCGATGAATGGATAAGGGTTTTAAAATATATTCTTTATAATCTAAAGCAGCGGTGGTTTGCAGTACTGTTAGCGATGGGGTTTCAGGCGTGTAATGTTCCCACACTCTCCCCCGCTGGGGAGTTCTGTTCCCTCCATCACTGTCACTCACTCCTGTCCTCCGCCCTCACTCTGTGAGCTGAGTTCTGTTGATCACGTCTCAGCTTGAGTCTCTTGCTACTCTTTGTTTCTTTAGATTCCACATATGAGGCAGGAAAGAAGGACAAATACAGAATGGCTGGACAAGATGTTAAGGACAATAATTTTTAAATTGGCTACCCGACACATTTACATGTACAGCAGAGAAGTGATTTACCTAAGCTAATCTGAATAAATGCAAATTAGAACACAAATGGTCCTGTATGTCAACTACAAGGATTTCTGGTGGTGAAGAAATGAGCCACACCATAAGCAATGGCAACGTCATGACAGGCAGCAGAAATGAGAAAAATCAGTTGGGCCTCAGGTTCAGATCCTGGAACAAAACATTTTTGGTTTCCCAGAGATGAAACAATGCAAAAGTAGCCAACCAAGACCCCACTGGAACATTCCCTGGGCCCAGAAAGTGGGCCAAATAAATCACCATGTGCAGTGTCAGCAATGACTAGTGCCAGAAATTGTCTTTTGTTAACACCAAGAATGAGTAGGTTATGCAACTGTATGCTGTATAACTCCCTCTGAAACTAGAGTCGGGGGCCTAGGCTTGGAGCCGCTATGTTGGTGTGGACGTGGACCCTCGCTCGAGCTAGCAATGAAATCCCTTGCATTTGCATCCGAGAGTGGCCTCTTTCCTTATCCTGATTCCCGGCACACCAATGTGCTCCCTGAGGAATGAGTCAGTGAGTTAGATGTCGGACTTGCTGGCTCTCACGTCTGAGAGTTCTGAGCTGGTCTTGCTGGTGTTTAGAGTTTGTGAGGTGCAGAAGCTCTGTACTACCCCCCACATCTTCCAGGTGAGACTGAGTGAGCTGGAACCACAACCCCAAAAATATTTTTAATAAAAAAAATATCTTTAGCAATCTGTCCAAAAGACTCACATGCATGCTATTGGCTGGACTGATCACCAGGCCACGGGAAATACAAAGGGAATCAATGCTGTGTCAAATCCTCGGCCAGGCACAGTGTCAGCCACTGGAGTCTCTGGGCACAGAACAATTCTTCACACAAAACCAGTTCTTACCCGCATGCACTTATGACATTCAGGAAACGAGGCAGAGGCTTGATTGGGTATAATAAATCAATCCCAGTCCTGATGTTCCAGAGGGTTGCAGTTATTTTCCTTATCACGGAACTTAGGGCGGCATGGATATCAGAACTTTCTCACCAATGTAGTCTAGTTCAAGGAACCCGGAGTTTCTAAGTATAATTCTACTAATCAACCTATATTTTTCCAAAATTCCCGCCTCCTCTTAAATGACATCTATAAAATGCCTCTTTTGCATGTTATTGTTCTGAGCACCCATTTATTTATATTCTTTCATCTTCTTCTGATTCATAATTTTTAATCTTCTACTTCTTATTTTTCACCATGAGTGCACTGTTTTAATTAGAGAATCATTATAAGGCTTTAAACTATACTACCAAGCATCTCAGTCACCTTCAAAATCAGTATTTATATTTGGATTTTAAATATCTTTTCCACAGTGATAAGAGAGGTAAAAACAAATCTCAATTGTCATAGGGAAACCCTTCCCTGGGTTTTCACTTGCTACATGAGCCAAAGATTTAAGATTTCTGTCATTTTGCTCTTTTTCTCAGCTTCTCAGTTTTACCAGAATGGGGCATCCCCCCACCCTTAGCTTTCAAATCTCCACCTCAAGTCCTTCAGGCACTTAGCATAGGGTCTTCATTCATGCCCTGTACAAAGAGTTGGAAACAATAAAGGGTTAACATTCAATTAAAGATCATGGAGTTAAGGGAGCATCTTTTTTTAAAAAAAATTTTTAAATTTTATTGAATCACTGCGAGACAGTTACAAGCTTCCATGTTTGGGTTACAATCTCACAATGATCAAACACCCATCCCTCTACCAGTGCACATTCCCCACCAAGAGTATCCGGGGTATACCCCCCCTTTCCCACCCTCCACCTGCCTCCATGGCAGACAATATTCCCCATACTCTCTCTCTACTTTTGGGCATTATGGCTTGCAACACAGAACCTGAGAGGTCATCATGTTTGGTCCATTATCTACTTTTGGCACATATCTCCCATCCCAACTGGTTCCTCCAGCCACCATTTTCTTAGTGATCCCTTCTCTATTCCATCTGCCTTATCCCCTCTGCTTATGAAGCAGTCTTCCAACTATGGGGCAATCCCCCTGGCTAAGGGAGCATCTTAAGACCATCAGGGAATTATCCTCAGGATAGAACAAGGGAGCTGTTGTTCCCAGGACCGAGTAGGCCATGCCCCTTCAGAAGGGAATTCTGAATGCCAGGCTCCCACTGATGAAATGAAGAATCAAGGAAAGTGTCCACACTGCAGAGGTAATTTCCTTAGCCTTAGCAAACATGCCTCTTGCCATTACTGGGAGAGTTACAGAGCCATCAGAACACATCCACTGTTGATGGCAGAGGCAGAATGGGAATGACAGAAATATAAACCAAGAAATGCCAGATTTCTTCCCCTCTCTCTTCTTTCTCTCCCCCTCCTCTTTTTCTCTTCATCTCTCCATCTCTTCCTCCTCCCTTTCTCTCTCTATTTTATTTCTTTCTTTCCCTGTCCCCTCTCTCTCCTCCCCTCCTCTTTTTCTCTTCATCTCTCTGTCTCCATTCCTCCTTCCTTTCTCTCTCTATTTTACTAGGGATATTGAGCCACATTCAGTGGTACTCAGGGCTTCTTCCTGGCTCTGTGCTCCAGAAACAATTCCTGGTGCGCTCAGAAGACCGTATGCAGTGATAGTGATCAGAAAAGGCTGACTGTAGGGCAGCATCCCACCCACTGCATGCCTCTCCTCCAACTCTCTTTTTACTTCCTGCTATCATATTCTCCAGTTTCATCCAAGAGTAAGATTTTTACTGATCAAATTTGAATCACATTATTTTATTCCAGTTGCATATACTGAAAAAGCAACTTTGGGCTTGTTTGTTTTCCGGTCACCACACTAAAGTGGAGGTTCTTGAGCCCCTTAATTATTCTTAAAATTTTGTTTAGTCACTGGACATATAACAATCCTTTAAGGACTTATTACACAAGCCCCCTCATGTGTTACCAAACAGTATAGAATTCCCAAACTAATTCCTGAACACTCTAGAATATTTCATCCAAAATAAATTAAATTAATTATTACAATAAACTTTAACCAGGAAATGTTTAAAAAAATTTTATTGTTAAATGTATGCCACTCACATAAGGTCCTGGTCACCCAGTGAATTGTGTTCAGTTCAATGTCCTGTGAAATTAATTAGTGTTTATTTTAACAACTTCCAAAAAATTTGGTTAGAAAAAATTGAAAATAGCAGTTAAAACCTATTAAAATATTTATTGAATTATCATTATGTCTGACCCTACAGAATTATAATTTTAAATTTAGAAAAATAATCTCAATTCTGTACAACTTTAGAAGGTTTTTTGCATTTTGATGTTTCATGTTCCCTAAGATTTGAAATTGGGCATCTTTTGTAGATTAGTTTCGAATGAACTCTACTTGAGAGAGAACCCCTGAAACAGGTGACCACTCATTTCAGATGAAGGCTTGGGTGGAAGATTGTCTCACATAGGTGGTATAATCCAACTTCCAAAAAGCTCTCCTTTTCCATCATGTCAATCCTAGAACCAGTTACTCAGGACAGTATTCTCGCCTCAGAAATGGCATGAGTGAGCACAACACTCATCAAGAAAGTCTTTTCTGTAGTGCCTTGCTTGTCTGAACCCTGTTCCAGTTTGCTTCCTCCCTGCACATCTTCCTGAAACTCCTCACCCACCACACTTGGCATTTCATCGCACACACCATGGATTCACCCACGAATACACTCATACGCCAGGCAGATGTTCATTGATTGACATGTTTCTCCTAGAGTATTCCAAGAACAGGAATCCTTGCACATCAGTTTCATTGGGGCATCCCAGGATGTGTCAAGAACCTCTTTCATTATAGTGCCCAATATTTTGAATTCCCATGTCACCCACTATAAAAATTGAGGCAAATTTTATCACTTGAATGAGAGGGAAGAGCAAAATGCTTCAGATAATGTGCTCCACCGTCAGCAGCCGTCAGCACTGGTGAAGCACCAGCAGGGGCGGGAGCTGGAGCGATAGCACAGCGGGTAGGGCGTTTGCCTTGCACGCGGCCGACCCGGGTTCAATTCTCAGCATCCCATATGGTCCTCTGAGCACCGCCAGGGGTGATTCCTGAGTCCAGAGCCAGGAGTAGCCCCTGTGCATTGCCAGGTGTGACCCAAAAAGCAAAAGAAAAAAAGAAGCACCAGCAAGGGGATATATTTCCATCACAGAATTATGCTATAGTAATTCAGATGAAATGGGCATTGCCCCAAATGCCCTGCCGCTTAGATATCTCTGCAAACCATTGCTTTAGAGAAAATAAGAATAATTTATTTTTTGATTTGGGGATTTCGGAGGGCCACAGCAGGGATTAGGGCTTGTTTCCTCCTGAGTTTGCTCAGGGATCACTCCTGGCAATGTGCCAGGGACCTTGGTGGTGCTTGGAATTGGATTAGGGTTGACCTATTCCAGTAAGAAACCACAGTGCCTGTATTACCTCTCTGCCCCATTGGGATTTATTTATGGTCACGAAACAAATGCAGAATCAATCATTTGGCACTGCATTATCACACACGTAACCCCAGCCTACCTATTTTTAACTTTGGATTTCCATTTCCCAGTCAATTTCTGAATTGCTTAAAATTTTCCTCAGCCAGAGAAAACTGTTGCATAATACTTCCTATGCGTTGCTGTGCCTTAGATCTTCAATCCGGTCCATTTCCGTGGTGTGGTAAGCTATGTAACAATGTTCCAGCATGTTTTATTTGTATTACCTCTGCTTTAAACAAACAAACAATCATATGATCAAACCAGAAAGTCTTCTTCCAAACTATTCCCTCCTGATGCAAAGAAAAAAAATCTCCAGAGAGCTTCCTGTAGAATTCAGAATCTTAGATCATGTGGAAATGCTCTTTATTATTTCAAGGAAATTATTTGCATTGCCCCGGATTGTAAATCTGTGGACACCCTATTCTGACAAATCCTCTCTTCCTCCCTGAGGGCCTCCGTGCAGTGAGCGGGCCTGCTGGGTGCAGGGAAACGCTGATGATCATAATGTCATGAAGTAAAATCACAGTCTTTGAGGCATGATCCGCAGTAACCATGCCTTCCATTCTTATTAGTGCACTAGATCTTGATAAAGGATTTGTCTCAATAAGCCTGCAGCACTAACTTACTTGAATTGATTATATATATCACAATTTAAATGGCTTTCATCTGACCCATTTTAAATTCATTGCTTTATAATTTCTTTATGAGACAGGATAAGTAGGGATAGGCCAGAGGATTCTCTTCTATTATATCTTGATTTTTTTTTAGATGTTAAAACAAATTGTCCATGTGACAAATCAGTTGGGATTATTTTTTCACATTGAAGAAAATTAGAAAGCAAAATAAAAGGAGTTTAAAGATAGCAAATGGATTTACTAAATTCTATTAGTATCAGGAGTTGCTTTTTTCCTGCATGAGGAGTAATTAGTACTGAACTGGATACAAAATAAAAGAAAGAAAGAGAGACCCAGTGATGCTGCTAACTGCATTGCCCGTTAGAATGTTAGAATTGCTTTTTATAGCACTTCACGGATATCTGTTTATTGGATGTGTGGGCCATCCTCCCCTATCTAAAGTAAACAGCATGAATCTTATGAATTTCATTGACAAATTAATCCTATACGTTTGCTTCTTTATTCATCAGTCCTCCGTTTGTCTTTAAGGCCATGAGCTAATCACAGCCCGCATTTATAACACACACATGCATTTTCCCTAAAGCACCCAGAACTCTCCCTGACTCCTCTCTTTGGCTCTTTCTGCAGGGATTGATAGACTAGTGAACAAACATGTTAAAATAACGAAACTTCCTGACCCAGCTTTCTTTTTATTTGTTTTCAGCTCTTAGAACAGCTTAGCTCCTTGGTGTATTGATCATGGAGGAGCATCTCAGCTCATGCCTTAAAGGAATCTCGTCTAAGTAAGAAATGATCTTCATGATTCAAGCTCTCATTCATTTATTTATTTATCTATCTAGCTATCTATTTATTCATTTATTTTTGCTTTTTGGGTTACACCCAGCGATGCTCAGGGGTTATTCCTGGCTTTGCACTCAGGAATTACTCCTGGCGGTGCTTGGAGGACCATATGGGATGCTGGGGATCAAACCCAGGTCGGCCTCGTGCAAGGCAAAGGCCCTACCCGCTGTGCTATCACTCTGGCCCCGATTCAAGCTCTCATTTAAGAATGATGTTTTATTTTCATTAAAAAGGCGAAAGTCTGCTTCCCTCCACCCCCCTCCCTGCCCTTTGCTGTACTTGGCACACACACGTAGCCATGGTGCTCACAGACTTTCCTTTATTTCTTTGGGTTTGAGGCCGTCCATGCTCAGCAGGGCTCAGGGCCTGCCACTTGGAGTCTCTTGTTCTGTGTTTGGAGTCACTTCTGGCAGTGCTTAGATTTGAAACCCCAACCAATGCCAGGGGTCAAGTGACGGTGCTGCCACAGACTTGTAGGGGTACAGACACTCATGCCCAGATACAGTGGATGCTCTCCCATCTTTGGGGCTATCACCCCAGCGCTGGGGCACAGCCTCTTTTGCGGTGCTTGCAAGCACTCTCTGCAGTCCCGCCCGAGCGTCCGAGCTGTGGTGCTGCCCACCCTCTGGGTGCAGAGCCGCCAGGTTCCGCAGGCTCCAGCTGTGGCTCTCGGAGTCGTGTCCCAGGGAGCTCACACATCCTACCTTTAGTTGCTGTGCCTGCTGGAACGCCGTGCGCTTTAGTCGCAGCGCGGACACACCCTGACTGTGTCCCAGAGACCGCAGCAGAGCCGTGGGGCCACGCGTGCGGGCAGCTCTGGGGACCCAACTCTTGGCCTCACGCATGCAAGGTCAGTATTTCTGGCACTGACACAACCTGACTGCTCTGTTTATTTCACGGAGTGTTTTTCTTTCATAAGGGCGTATGCTTTTAATTCCGCTTTCCCCTCTGGAATATGGGTGTTCGATGCCTGTGGGGGTGTATTGTTACCCTCCGAATCTCTGGCAACTGAAGGCTGAGAACTCAGATCATTCCACCCTCCTGAAGATTCACATGCAGGCAACCTGCTGGTTTATGAAATTGTTTTTATACTTTCTTCAATTTGGGGGGCTGGAGCAATAGCACAGCGGGTAGGGTGTTTGCCTTGCACGCGGCCAACCTGGGTTCGATTCTCAGCATCCCATATGGTCCCCTGAGCACCGCCAGGAGTTAATTCCTAAGTGTATGAGCCAGGAGTAACCCTTGTGCATACAAAAAAAATTATACTTTCTTCAATTTTTTTTGTTGTTTACTCTTTTATTTTTTTTTTAGGCCATAGCCAGCAATGTTCAGGGATTACCTCTAGCTTTGTACTCAAGAATCACTCCGAGCTGTGCTCAGAGGAACATATGGGATGCAAGAGATCAAACGTGGGTTGGCCTCATGCCAGGAAAACGCCTGATCTGCTGTCTCATGTTTCTGGCCCTGCTTATATATGCTCATATCATTTACAGAGTACGTCAAAACTGATCGCTTTTCAGTAAAGTTCTCTTTTTTAAATTTATCTTTCTATAGTATTATGTTCACAACACAATTATTTAAATATCTTCTTAAAATGAAGCTGGAACCTTAAAAATTAACTTAAAGTCAGAGAGATCCATACACTGAGCACAGGCTTGGTGGACGCAGCTGGGCTAGATTCCTGAGCACTTTTGGAAGAAGCAGGAGCACAGCAGCAGACGAAGCTGCTGGGCACTGCTGAGTGAGCCCCTTGCAGAAATAAGAACCTAGAGGGCAGGGAGCTAGCGCCAATGGAAGGGCATCTACTCTGCAGATGGAAGCCTCGGTGGTCTCAGGGAACCTTATGGAGCACTGGAAATTGAGCCTGAGATGGCTGTGTGCAAGTCTGGGTTGGATCAAGTGCTCTTCTTGCTCTCTCGCCAGTTCCAAGCTTCTGTGCATTTTTACTAATATTTTTACAAGTGATAAAATTTTTAATAACCAAAGTTCAATCCTATAATTTTTTTATTGATCCAGAAAAAAAATCACTGTATCACTGTATCACTGTCATCCCATTGTTCATTGATTTACTCGAACAGGCGCCAGTAACGTCTCCATTCATCCCAGCCCTGAGGTCTTAGCAGCCTCTCCTTACTCATTTTTCCCAATGATTGGAAGCTCTTTTCAGGGTCAGGGGAATGAGACTGTTATTGTTACTGTATTTGGCATCTCGAATACATCACGGTGAGCTTGCCAGCTTTCCAGAAAAAAATATTAGACAAAATTCAAAGAAGTGTTATTTACATTGACATCCGGTTGACGAGGTACAAGAAGCAGTTGGCAAATTCCCTAACCGAAAGACGGAGATCTAGATTATTCCATGCAACCAAAGAACTTACTATTGAATGGAGAATTGATGAGACCGGTGACATTAAAATTAAGTGAAAATATGAGAATGGTTACTTTCATGATTTCAACTTAATATTGCAATTGTAATAAAAATAACAGTCAACAATACAAAAGAATATGTTGTATGATGATCAGAGAAGCCAGAAATTTACTGCATTGAAAGCCCTGGGCTTGATCCCCAATGATAAAAACAGAAATTTAAAGGCATAAAGTCCTGAAAACCTTTAAAGATAGATATCATCATTTGATATCATTAATAATCATAGGATGAATCATAATTATATTATTGTCCAGACAGGACAAAAACCACAAATAAACTTTAGACAACTGGTGTTGTATTAGTGTGGGAACTATAATACCACTAAAAGATGAATTCCATTCCTCAAAATATGTGAGGAAAAAATTATACAGTGCTATAAAATAACTCTAAAAAATTTAGACATGAAATTATGGAGCTCATTATAAGCCTTTTAAAAAAAGAAAGAAAATGTTGCAATCGTGGATTTAAAAAATGGTGTAAAGATGTCAATTTACAGCAAATGAATGAACAGAAACAAAGGTGAGAGACTAGAAATCGTACTCATTCTTCCCAAGATGAAGCCAGTTTACTTGTGTTTTGAGAGCAGCAGGATTTCTTCACTGTATTTTAAAAGCCCATTATTTCTGTTTGTGTGGAGAGGGAGATTAAAGTAGAAGTACAGCCAACTGTCAATTTTTCAAATGTAGATGGTAGAATTCATAACATTGTTGTAATATTTCTTTACATTTGAGAAACTTTTAAGGATTTTATGTTATTTGTCAAAGTGCAAAACAATATTGATGTTGAAACAGTATTTCAAATCCAAGGTGATTGTGGGAGGGACGCTGGGACCATTGGTGGTGGAGAATGGGCACTGGTGGAAGGAAGGGCACTCTACCATTGTATGACTGAAACACAAGCATAAAAGTTTGTAAGTCTGTATCTGTACCTCATGGTGATTCACTAATATTTTTTTAAAGGCGATTAGAACTGAGAGATAATGTATGCAGAATATTAATATCTACCATGTTAATATATATTGGATATTGGTAAAGAGAATAAATAGGAAGATTTAATATAGAAAACAAGTGCATGGGTAGATTAGAGAGACTGATGATTTTAAATGTATATACACATCAAGGGAATTACAGAATGGGAGAGAGGCTGGTCCCTGGAACCTCGTAGAGTGATCAATGAGACTCGTAGAGTGATCAATGAGACCGAAGTGGAGGCAGCACTCAGCCCTGGGCAGTCCCAGGTGTGGGCAAAAAGAGAAGAAAAAAAAGGAACTTAAGAGGGATCAGGGATCTTTTCTAAATATTTATGTGCTTTGTATTTAATACCAAGCATTTTGATGTTAATAATTTGCCTTCAACATATTGACTACTAATGTTTAACAGTTCAATGCAGTAATAGATACTATGTACCCAGGATAGTATTTAATATTATATCAATTCATTTGTAAATGAATTTGACATATCAGATGAAAGAAAGAATTTAGAAGAGGCTATCTATCAACGTCTTCATGAGAGGCCGTGACTGGTGCCCGCGGGATGAGAGTGATGCAGTGATCTATCAACGGTCCATACCGACTTCAACCCCGGCCTCAACATTGCGGCAAGAACGTCTTTTCAAGACTTGCTGAGTTAATAAATGACTTGAGAGTTCCCCGCCCCCACCCCCAAGAAGTGTGTGAGTTTGCACCGCTTCCTTTCACAATTTCTTAGAAGTGTCGAAATCGCTGAATAACTTTGGGAACATTAATAAAACGTGGCGACGACAGCTTTTAATGGTGGAGTCACAGTCTCAGCAGGCCTGAGTCTGGTGCAGGGCAAGAGATGCTAAACCCGGCGGGAGGCACCGAGTCCTGCGCTGTCGCCGTCCGCGCTCCTGGGCGCCTGGAACTGAGCATTCGGCGCAGCGGAGCCCCGACGACACGACTTCGGGCGGAGCCTGCAAGGACCTGGTCAGTCACAGAGTGAGTCCACACTCATTGTAACCCCCCCCCAAAAAAAAAAAATTGTGATTGCTCCTTGGGTATTCCGTATGTATCTTCTTTATGGTTTTTTTTTCTGTTTTTCAGGGGGTTTTTTTGAGGGGTGGGGTTTGGGGGGGGAATGCCACACCAGCCAATGTTCAGGGACTCTTGACTCTGTGCTCAGGCATTACTTCTGGCAGAGGGACCTTATGGGATACCAGGGGTTGCACCTGGGCTGGGTGCGTGAGAGACACGCGCCTTACCCACTGTCCTATCTCCCAGACACCCCTGTTCTCTCTCTCTTTTTTTTTTATTTTGCTTTTTGGGTCACACCCAGCGATGCTCAGGGGTTACTCCTGGCTCTGCACTCAGGAATTACCCCTGGCGGTGCTCAGGGGACCATATGGGATGCCGGGGATCGAACCCGGGTCGGCCGCGTGCAAGGCAAACGCCCTACCCGCTGTGCTATCACTCAGGCCCCATCTCTTTATTAAGGAAGACAGTAGGTAACAGTGCCTTGGGAGTGGAGCAATATTCAGATCTCTGGAAGGCTCAAAATAGATCCTAAGCCTCTGCATGGTGATTAGAGAGGAAAGGGGGGTGGGAGGGGAATAATAGCCAGTGTTAAGGGTTTAAAGAAGCATCAGCAGAGATTAAAAAATAATAAACAGTGTAGTAAGGGTATATTATGACCCAAATCGTGCTGAAGTATTTAGTAATCCAGTGAAATCAACACTTTGCCAAAAGACACAAAGCATCAAAGTTCAAGAAGCAAATGATACCCTGAACAACTCTCTGGATCTAAACATGAACTCCTCATTCTCATTACCCTTTCTAGGATCAAACAAGCCAGTACCAACCCATTGCTAAACCTCCTGCGAATTAAAATGCAAGAAAATGCTGACTTATAAAAATTATTCTAGAACATTGTACAGGCTGAAGCAATAAGCAATTCATTTATGAGACTACTGCACCCAAGGAGAAACACAAAGTAGAAAAAAGACAAAGAAAATCTAAACACCAGTAACCCTGATCACCACAAGGATTATGGAAATCTTCTAAAATCATTTAAGCAACATAAAAACATTAACCCATCATGATTCAGTGGGGACATATCCCAAGACAGCAAGATTGTCCAACTCTGAATTCTAAAACTTTTATGTTTGAGGTATTTACCAAAACATTTATTCAGTATTTTATCATTTTTATCTAGTTGCAAGAGAATATTTCAGCAAGAGGAGGACTATATATCATATCATAAAATAATACAATTTTTAAACTGTAAATTAAACACATTTTGAGCTATATTTTAGCAATGACCTAACAGGAAGTATGATTGGTTTAGAAGTAAGGTTAATGTCATGATGTGCTAACACAGAGAGAAATGCTGTTCTGATAAATGAAATTTTATTTACTTTAGAAAGGACACTGGATGCAATTACAAAGTTCTCAAGTTGAACACATTAATATCATCCTATACTGAGGATAACATAAAGATGAATCAAAAGTTACTTTGCATCCTTGTGCCGCTTTGTTGAAGATTCAAAACCATGGGGGACTTAGAATTATTCTACGTTACGAGTGATGTGAATCAAAAGAAATTGATCCTCTCCTCCAAATGTTGACTGAGGAAAATGAGGGGAGCTAAATCTCTCTGCCCCAGAGGATATTTTGAACAAGAGCTTCTCTCCCTTTCTCCCACCATCTGGAGGCCTGTGGTGGTGATTAGAGTGACCTGTCTTCCAGCCGACTCACTTCTCAGTGGACGGGATTAGCTTGGTGTCCTCCCCTGCCTGTCATTCTCCCCATTAGCTACCCAGAGCTGTGGGCTCGTTCCCTGGAGATGAGCGTCCCAGGGGCCAAGGTCAGCGCTACTGTTCTCCTTTTCCCCGGCCCCCTGCGGAGGAGGAAGCCTGTGTGTGCAGTTACATTGTCGGGTGTAGACTCTGCGGCAGCACTCATCTATTTATAGCCTGTGTGAGAACTTCACTGGCCCTAGTCTGAGACACAGGGGGAGAGGAAGGCTACCCCCCTGCAAGCTTATTATTTTTTTTAACAATTACCCTGGATTAATTTGCTGAATCGTGGTTTTTTCTTCATTTTTTTTTTTAACGTGACAAGTTTCTTTGGACCTTAGCTCACTGACCAGAAATAACACAAGAGAGTTAGCCTCTCCTGAGCGTTTTATTCATTATGTCATTTTTTAAAAATGGAGTTGACGGTTGGAACTAACCACAAGTGTGTATGGGGCTGAGGGTAGGTATGATCGAGAAGAGACCAAGAGACCAGTATGACGATAAAAGTGGGAATGACACACTGGATAAGATCCGAGGGTTAAAAGTAGGTAAGGGATATTCTTGATAACCTTTCTGTATCAATACTGAAAACCCCAATGCCTAGGAGGAGAGAGACAGAGAGGGAGAGAGAGAAGAAGGGAGGGAGAGAGAGAGAGAGAGAGGGAGGAAGGGAGGGAAAGAGAGAGAAGGAGGGAGGGAGAGAGAGAGAAGGAGGGAGGGAGAGAGAGAAGGAGGGAGGGAGAGAGAGAGCAAGAGAGAGGGAGAGAGAGAGAGAAGAAGGGAGGGAGGGAGAGAGAGAGAGGAAGGGAGGAAGGGAGAGAGAGAGAGAAACTCCTGCCAAAGAGGCAAGCAAGGGGTGGGGGGTGGTTGGTGATGGGAGGGAACCTGGGGACACTGGTGCTAGGAAACACCACTAGTGTACACTGGTGCCGGGATGCGTGTTGGAATACTGTATGACTGAAATTAAATCATGAATGGCTTTGTAATGTCCTAAAAATAATAATTATAAATCACTGTATCACTGTCATCCCGTTGTTCGTCGGTTTACTCGACCGGGCACCAGTAACGTCTCTATTCCTCCCAGCCCTAAGATTTTAGCAGCCTCTCCTTACTTGTCTTTCCCGATTGGAGGCTCTTTCAGGGTAAGGGGAATGAGACCTATCATTACTGTTTTGGCCATATCGAATACACCACAGGTAGCTTGCCAGGCTCTGACCATGTGGGCGGGATACTCTCGGTCGCTTGCTGGGCTCTCTGAGAGGAAAATATATATATATATATATATATATATATATATATATATTACTCTCTATGATTCATTGCCTACTGTCTGAATTCCATCAAATATGGTGTGGTGATTATGAAAAATCGGTCGGAAGTGTCTTATAATGTGTCTTGCGGCCACAAAGCAGAAAGCAGCCTAGAGCTTGGTGGTGGTTGGGTAGTGGAGGTCGGCTGCTGGGGCTGGGTCCCTTGGGGCAGGGAGGGTTCTCACCTGCCCCTCTCTGGGGTGCCCCGAGTAAAAACAGCCTGGCGTGGAGTTCGGTGGCATGGCTATGGGGGCCTCATTTTATGCTCCTGTCTGGGCAGAGCAGCCATTGAGATCTGGAAGGTGGCAAATGAGATTATCTGGTGCCAGCAGGATGTGGCAGGGTGTGGCTTATGGGTGTGATCCTGAGATCTCTGCTTCTGGGTCCCTTTGAGTCCAGAGTCCAAGTCACAAAGTTCCACATTATCTGGGTTCCCTGGGACCTCATTCATGCGTGAGGTTCGGAGCATCCAAAAAGTGACCTGGAGTGTGGCGGCAGTTGGGTATGGAGGTCAGCTGCCAGGGCTGGGTCCCTTAGGGTGGGAAGGGTTCTCACCCACACCCCTCGGGGACACCCCAAGTGAAAACAGCCTGGCGCTGTTTTTTTTTTAATTATTATTGCAAAGTTTGCCAGAATAATTATAAACAAATAAATTAATTAATTAAAAAATAAAAACTGGTTTGATTTTATAGGTGCTAAAAGTAAAGATTTCAGAAGGTTCTTTACTCACCCAGGCCTAGGGAAGGAATGTGTGTGTCTCCTCAAAATTCATATGTGGAGATCCCATTCCCCAATGTGATATGAGAAGGGGTGTGTGTGTGTGTGTGTGTGTGTGTGTGTGTGTGTGTGTGTGTGTGTGTGTGTTGTGTGGCGTGGGAGGGTGGTAGCTTTGGAACTTCTGAATGAGATGAGTGTCCTTATGAGTGAGATTCCAAGGAGTTTTCTTAAGCACTCTGACCCCTGAAGTCCTAAGGAGGATTAGGTGATCTATGATCAAGGCGCTCGTATTAGGGTCTCCGGCACCCAATTTCCAGCTTCCAGCACAGAGCTTTGAGAATTAAATTTCCATGGTTGAGAAGGCATCTGGTTTAAGGGCTCCTGTGATAGCAGCCTCGCACTGCTGCTTGTACTTAAGCAGCTGAGTGGAAACACAGTCGTTGCCAGTGTCATGAACAGTGGCAGGAGCCAGGAGAAATTGCTGTAATTGTTCCCCTGAAGCACTGTTAGCTCCTGCCCCAGGTGTGGGGGATTCACTGACAGAAGGGGAGCATTATTATTCCAGTGGTAGAAGTTGCCAGATTATAATATGACACGCTCGTGATGAGGACAGGATAGTCCTAAGGGTCGCAACATGCATATTTCAAATCAGTTGCCAAGAGTGAAAATAGCTATTGGATATTATATCTGACACATAGACAACACACGCACATATATACACATACACACACATTACACACACACAACTTTAAATACATCAAAGAAATAGGGATGAGGCTTTCCATGGCATTTTCTTTCAGCTGAACTATAATACATTATAGTGAGTAGTAATGGTTTATGGCAAACAAATTTAAACAATTTAAACTATCACTTGTAAATAATATGCTATCTATTTACAAAGAAAAATAACCTTGCAAGAGCTCCTATCTGATTTTTCAGCAAATCTAGTGGAAAGAAGATTTGTACTAGATTATAGATTACTAGTGTAATTTTGTTTTGGGGACTGCGCCTGAAGTAGTTCATACACTACTTTAAGAACTGTGCTGGGAGTGTCTTCTGACAGTTCCCTAGTTGCCATAGTTT
Source organism: Sorex araneus (assembly GCF_027595985.1). Taxonomy (NCBI): domain Eukaryota; kingdom Metazoa; phylum Chordata; class Mammalia; order Eulipotyphla; family Soricidae; genus Sorex; species Sorex araneus. The sequence goes on from NC_073303.1 coordinate 377,275,282, forward strand.
AGAGATCGGCCCTGGGCCCCCTGCACAAGCAAGCTCTCTGCCCATTGAGCTATCTCTGTGGCCCACAGCCCACTTTGGAGTGTGTCTCTCTGAGCTCCTGCGTATCAGCTGCATTGGTGTGGGACCCAGAGTCAAGCAATCTGCAACAGGAGCTGAGTCAAGCTCATCATCTGCTTGACCATAGCCCTCAGGAGCCGAATTGATGTTGGAGACTCAGCCCCAGGCAGGGAAGCCACAGTTGCCTGACTTCATCCTTACTTATCCTCCTTTTGATGAAAGCTTTTTGACTTCCTCCTGTGTTCTGGGGTGATATGTGCCTAATTATGCAATGCCCAGAATTGTGACATGGGAATCTGATCATGGACACCGTGTTACCTGACACACAGTGACACGGCATAGGGGTGCACACACCCATCCATCATCTAGACTAGATTACTCAGGAGACTGGGCTCAGACAAGTCTTGAAGACACAGATCAGTTCTAGAACAAAGTGGATTGGACTGTGATGTCACAGCTCTTCGGCCATCATCTGATCCTTGTCAAAACCCCTCTCCCCACTCCCCCATACCCCTGCACATGCCTGCACGCAAGCACACACACACGCACACACACCTTTATGTTGATGTGGACATTCATAGGAAAAGTTGACTATAGGGAAATCAAAGACCCCCACAGAGTATTTTGTTCCCCTAGCTCCATGGAAGTCGCCCTGCAACATGATGGGGGAAGAAAGTTCATCAAGTTGGCAAAGGTCTAGGTTGTGCAGATGTTTACTAGTGGAGCATGGAAAGAGAGAGGACGCCCACTGCCTTTCAGACATCTGAGCTGGGAGGTTGGCGGGTACATCAGAGGGAAGCACTGGCTTTTGTGCTCTCCAAGTGTCTGTTTCAGTTGTGTCCCCATTGTGTCCCCCTGTCTGTTACTGCGCTGATGACGAGGGGTTGCAGTGCTGGTCCTGTGTGGGAGCCCTGAGGACTGACTCTGTGGCAGCAAGGAGGTGGGTACTCTACTTGTTGGGTCCGGAGCCGCAAGAAGCAGAGACGGGCCAGTCTTGCAAGACAAAAGTTTATTCAAACCAACATGCTGGGGCTGCACCTCTAGTAGATGCAGCGGTTTGTGCTAGCTAGGGCAGCCTTTTCATAGGGCTTGAGTCCTCTGGGCCAGTCATGTTTGTCACGTAGCCTCGTCTGGAGCCACTACCTTGGAATTCGTGTGTCCGGAGACATTCTTTCATTCTTCTTGCCCTTCATCAGGAGTTACTTTCTGTAGAGCCGTGGGACGGGAGTCGCTATCTGGGCTCTGTGTCAGGGGCCGGAGTCACTATCTACTGGGCCGGAGTCACTATCTGCTGGGCCGTGGGACCAGAGTCACTATCTGGGCTCCTTGTTCTCAGCAACTCCTTCTGTGAGCAGGTCCCTATCTCTTAGGCACGTACATGAATTCCAGCCCAACCGACAGGCAGATGTCAGGATGTATGTGACAGGGCCCAGGCATAATACATTATTATATACAGTTCAGGGCATAAGCTTGGTTACAGAAGCAGAACAAAGCGAGGTTACAAAAGTCGAGTGGGCTTTAACCCAATATAATTTCTTTTAACTTAACACTACCACTGAGCCCTGTCTTGGGACTCCCACTAAAACCATGGCAGTGCTTAGATAAAGTTACCACAATTGGGAGTGTCTTCGGTGGTTTCATATGTGTCTGCTCCTCCTCTAGTTGACTGTGCACAGGAAATCTGAGTGTCATCACTGTAGCAGAGAAGTACTTAGGGTTTAAAGTGCCCTTTTCTGGGGCGGGAGTGGTAGCACAGCGGGTAGGGCGTTTGCCTTGCACACGGCTGACCCAGGTTTGATCCCCGGCATCCCATACGGTCCCCCAAGCACCGCCAGGAGTAATTTCTGAGTGCAAAGCCAGGAGTAACCCCTGAGCATCTCTGGGTGTGACCCAAAAAGCAAAAAAAAAATGCCCTTTTCAGAACATCACATGCTATCAAAGCCTCAGTCATGAGTAAGTCATCCACAGAATCATGACTCCCTAAGTCACTGGGACTCCCTAAGCCACTGGCCGAGCCACCCATCGCAAGACAAAGCGCACTGAAGTTTGCGATGAACCAGAGCTGGAAGAGATCGAGACATGAGAATTTGCCATTTGGTCAACTACTGGTGCAGGTGAAGAGTACACGTTAAGCATCAATCATGAGAGGATGCTTGGTGTGTTCATCATCACCAAGATCTGATGACTCATCACCAAAAAAGGAGCCCGACAACTCCGACCTCTCCGTGCACGTGTGTATCCTTAAAAACTTGGTGAATGAAGAGTTTGCAAGGATCAACACTCGTCTAACCAAACTAGAAAACAAGGTCGAGCTAAGCCTGACAAAGAATGAAGATCATTCACGTCATCTGCGTAAACTGAATCTTTCTGCATTTGTTTCCAACATAGCACCACAAGAACGCGTAGACCTGCGTCTTGCTCTCAAGCCGTCGGCCCTCCAGCAGCTGTGTTGTCCAGTGCTCCGGAGTATATGCCACCCAAGGATGATTCATTTGATTTAGACGCCTTTCTAGGTGGCAAATATAACGACTAAAACCATGAAATAAATTAAGGAAAAAAATAAAATGCCCACGTCAGTCACCAAATCCAAATGTTATCCACTCATAGAATTTTCTCAATTAGACTAGCTTCTTTCTTAGATTTTACACATAAGATTCTGTTGAAGGAGACACCAACAAAGCATTAAACTCAGTCATTTTTGATGTGTCATAGTTGACAATAGCACTGAAGCTGTTTTATAATCATAGAGCTATTGCACCAATCCCTCTACCAGAGTGTCTATATTCCCCTGTTACTATCTTAAGGTCCCTCTACCTCCTGTACTCTAGAAATTCCTAGCTTTATTATGTCTTGATATTTGTTTCCACTGATGAGTATCTAATCTCTTTTCTTGTCCCTTCAAACTCACATATGACTGAGATCATCTTGTATTTGTACTTTTCTTTCTGACTCATTTTGTTATACATGACACCGTCCTCTGCTTCAAAGCAAGTTGAAGCACACCACAACATTCCATAGTTTCTCATAGCTAAATAATAACCCATTGTGTAAAGATACTGCCATCTCTTTATCCACTCATTGTTGATTACTGGGGATATTCCAGATCTTTGCTATTGGAAAGAAAACCACTATAAGAAAGCAAGAATATTGGGGCTGGAGCAATAGCTCAGTGGGTAGGGCATTTGCCTTGCATGTGGCCTACCCGGGTTCAATTCCCAACATCCCATATGGTCCCCTGAGCACCGCCAGGGGTAATTCCTGAGTGCAGAGCCAGGAGTAATCCCTGTGCATCGCTGGGTGTGACCCAAAAAGAAAAAAAAAAAGAGAAAGCCTGCCTCATGATCTGGGGGCAGAAGGCAGCTGGAATAGGGAAGAGATCACTAAGTCAATGATGATTGGAGGAATGATTCGGGATGGGAGATATGTTCTGAAAGTAGATAAAGGACCAAACGTGATAACCTCTCAGTATCTGTATTGGAAACCACAAAGCCCAGAAGTAGAGAATAGGGAGGAAATTGTCTGCCATGGAGTCAGGGAAGGGTTGGGACGGGAGGTATACTGGGGACATTGGTGGTGGAGAATGCACTGCTGGAGGGATGGGTTTTTAATCATTATATAAATGAAACTCAGACATGAAAGCTTTGTAACTCTATCTCATGGTGATTCAATTAAAAAATAATTTAAAAAACACAGATGCGCATATGTCCTTAATGTTGCAATCATCATAGGTGGGCATAGTTCCTTCTGAATTAGTATTGTTTTGCTTAAATTTGTATTTAGGTACTATTATTTACAATACTACTAATGATTCACGAATGAAATGTTCCATTGCTAGTGTGTCAGCATCCTGCTACCAGTGTGTCAGAGTTTGCTTCCACCCTCACCCTCCTTGCAAACTCAGTTCTATAGGTGGAGGTTTGAGCCCCATTACCACTTGATTTTCATTATCCCCTTGCTTTGTTCCCTTGCCTTACACATGTGACAGAGAAAGTTCCTGTCCCTGTCCCCTTCACCAGTTTACTCAGGACGATGCCCTTTACTTCCATTCACATAGTATGATTTCATCTTTCACTTTTAAAACATATTTTGTTAAGATTCTGTGGTTTGTAATTCTATTAATAGTGGTTTCTCACGCACATGACTCCAACACCAAACTCTTCATCAGTGCACTCCCTCTCTCCCCAAGGGTTCCCAACATTTCTTTCTCTCACCCCAACCCCTACTCAAGTGTTTGGATCAGTCCTATTATGTGGCCTTGGGTCCTTTGTTGCTAACTCACTGTGTCACAACAACAATAGATAGCATCTCGTGCCTGTGAGCACATATCAAAAATCCTAGAAAAAGCCAGTTTGGGCAGAGTTACGCTGAGAAAGGGCCCCTCGTTCACTGTCGGTAGGAATGTTTTCTGGTTCAGACTCCATGGAAAGCAACATGGCGATGTCTGAAAAATAGGAATAGAATTCTCCAGAGGACCCACCTATTTTATAATTTCTTATAGCTAAGTGGTATATTTTTGTATCTAAATACCACAGTTTACATTACCACTCTTCTGTTCTTGGAGATTTGGGTTATTTCTAAACATTTGTTACTGTGAATAGCACTGCTATGAGCATGAGTGTAAATATATTTCAAAATATCATACTTGGGCTTCTTGGGATAAATGTCAAGAAGTGGAATTTCTGAGTCACCTGGAAGCTTAATTCTTAATCTTGGGAGATGTCTGTGTTGTTCATAGAGGCTAACCCAGATACTGTTCCCAATAATAACAGATAAGAAAATAGGAGGCTATACTCGGTTCATTGGTGGTGGAGAATGGACACTGGGGGAGGGATGGGTTCTCGAACATTGTATGAGGGGAACACAAGCACGAAAATGGGTAAATTTGTAACTGTACCCTCACGGTGATTCACTAATTAAAAAAATTAATTAATTAAAAATAGAGAGAAGAAAATGGGAGTCATAGAATTCAGAAGCTTATGCACAGGACCCAGAAATAGTATGCCAAGCAGGGTACTTGTCTTGCACACATATAATATGGGTTGAATCCAAGCACCTTGTATGGCTTCCAAACACTTCCAGGAGTGACCCCTGAGTGCAGTGCCAGGAGTAAGGCCTGGGCACCACTAGTTGTGCCCCTCTCCAATTAAAAAGCTTCTGCACTAAAACTATATATATATTTTTATTAATTCACTGTGAGGTACAATAACAAAAATTTCATTTTTAACTTTGATCATACAGTAATCAAACACCCATCCCTTCACCGGTGCACATTTTCCACCACAAAAATCCCCAGTATCCCCACCCCCCATTCCACAACTCCCCCTGCCTGTGTGGTAGACAATTTGCAAAATATTCTTTCTCTCCTTTTGCTACCTTCAATATTTCAAGACCAGTCCTACTATCCCTCACTACTTGTCACTTGCATCACTTGTCATCCCGTTGATCTTCGATTTGCTCGAGTGGGCGCCAGTAATGTCTCCATTTGTCCCTGTCGCGTGCTAGTGTAGCCCAGTGATATTTGCTCGCTCCAGGAACAGGGAGAGCCTCAAATCGTTCATTCAGGGTTTTGACGAAGAAGTCTGACCATCTCATTGGTGGGCGGCCACGCAGTCTTTTGACATCCCGTGGAATCCAGTCGGTAACAGCTCTAGTCCTCCACTACCCAGCCACCGCCACGCTCCAGGCTGCTCTCCAGACACCCGGGCCGAACCTCTCCCACAAGTGAAGCCCCACAAAACTAGGTAAGCAGAAATTTGCGACCTTGGCCTGTAGGCTCAACGAGACTGGAAACAAGATCCACTGTCTGCCTCCTCCAATCTCCAGCACCCTAGGGAGGGGGTCAAACCCAGACGCCCCACCCTACCCAAGCCAGGTAAATACCTCACCAGCTGACCCCCACTACCTTCACTGCCCAACCACCGCCACCCTCCAGGCCGCCCTTCAGACACACCATAACACACTTAATACCCATTTTCCATAATTCCCACACTATATTTGATAGGGTTCAAATATGGTGTGAACCAAGGGAACACCTGTAAGGGCGATTGGAGGCCACCCTAAAAGCCTCCATTCCTCTCAAGAGCCCGTCAAGCTACCAAGAGCACCCTGCCCACACGGCAGAGTCTGGCAATCTACCCATTGTGTATTCAATATGCCCAAAACAGTAACAACAATGAGATCATTCACCTGACCCCGAAAGAGCCTCCAATACAGCATCTTTAAGAAAGATGAGCAAAAAAAGGCTGAAAAAATCTCAGGGATAAACTAGACTGCCAAAACGAAGAAAGACTAAAATGACTGTATGTACTTTCAATGCACGTACACTGGCATCGGAAGCATCCATTGAAGGCCTGATGGTGCAAGCGCAGAAGATCAAGCACAACATCACTGGTCTGTCCGAAACAAGAAGATATTGATCACATATGCCATTTTTGACATTGGAGAAGAATTGTTCCTCTGAACATGTGACAGCAGAGGTGTCAGTGGCATTGGTGTCCTTGTAAAACGAACTTGGCCATGAGCGTTGATTCATTGGAATGCCTAACAACCCGAATTGGATGATTGTGCTTGAATAGATGTGGCTCACTGCCTACAGTTTCTATCTTCATCGTCTACACACCAACTTCCAACTACGATGAAGAAGAAATTAAGAGGTTCTACATGGAACTGGAGAGGTTCTATAAAGAAGACCACACCTTCTACAAGATCATTGTTGGTGATTTTAATGACAAATAGGACCGAGAAGGTCGCCTGAAGAACTCCACATTAGGACCCATGGCCTAGAATGGAATGATCAGGGTTAGAGATTGTCTGAGTTCATCATGTCGACCAAGACCATCCATGGTAACTCACGGTTCCAGAAGGCCGAATTTAAATGCTGGACATGGGAGTCTCCGGGTGAACAGTTCCACAATGAAATTGACCACATCATACCACCCCTCATACCTGCCAAAAATGCAATTATTAGACAATGTGTTTTGTACTGCTTGTTATGGAAATAATATAATGCTGCTCTAGGAATTCTAAGATTTTAATAATTAGGGTCTGAATAAATCGGTGCCGCAAGTTGCTCACATCCAAGATTTGTTTGTGTCTCTCTGAATTGTGGCCATGTGGAAGCTTAAGTAGGTGTGGGCAGATGTGGCATCATCCCAGCATCCCATTGGGGCAGGGGAAAGGAGGGCGCACTCCTCCTGTCTCGAGAGACTCAGAATTTACTGTCACCACAACTCACACCTGGTGCTTTTTGCTGGCTTCTAGAAAATGGCAACTGCTAGAGCTCTTAAGAACTAATTTTTTTAAATGACTGAGATAAAAAGACTGGGAGAAAATATTCGCTTTTTGTGCATCTGACACAGGCTAATATTCAAGATATATAATGCATGTACAAAACTTAATCACAAAAATCAAACAATCCCAACAAAAAAATGGGGGGAAGAGCTAACCAAGACACACATTCTCAAAAAGGACATATTGATGACCAAAAGCTAGATGATCAAGTGTTCTTCATCTTTATCATCAGGAAAACGCAAATCAAAACAATGAGACATCACTTCACACCAGTGTGATTGACACATATCAAAAGAGCAGAAACAAATGGTGCTGAAAGAATGTGGGGGGAATGAATTATGTTTTTATTTATTGAGGTATATCTCAGGAATGAAATCACAAAATTACAAAGTACTTTTATTAATAGCTTTTGAGAAATCCCCAAGCCATTTTTCAAAGAGAATGAACCATACAACAATAACACTGATGGCAAATATGATATCCTTTTTGTCGTAATCTTATCAGAATTTATCATTCTTACCATTCTTACCAGAATTTCTTACCAGGAATGTTTCCAGACATTTAGGTATAGACTGTTCTTATTTCTGTGAAGTGATGTCTCCTTGTAATTTTGATTTTCATTCTCAGTAGCGATGACTACTCTTCCATATGCCTGCTGGGCCAACTTTATAACTTTCTTGAGGAAATATCTACTTATATCCTCTTTCCATTTTTTGATGTAGTCATTACATTTTGTTGTATAAGTGAGTTTGAGGGCTTTATATATATTGGCAATTATATATAAAGCCAATGTGTATATTGGCTTTATATATAATATATATAGAAGAGTTTCAATATATATATAGAAACTCTTTCTCTAATGTATTATGTGAAAAAAATTGGTCCCAATAGTCGCTGTCACTGTTACTGTCATCCCGTTGCTCTTCGATTCACTTGAGCGGGCACCAGTAATGTCTCCATTGTGACACTTGTTGTTACTGTTTTTGGCATATCGAATACGCCATGGGTAGCTTGCCAGGCTCTGCTATGCAGGCAATATACTCTCATTAGCTTAAGGGCTCTCTGAGGGAGCAGAGGAATTGAACCCAGTTTGGCTGTGTGCAAGGCAAACACCCTACCACTGTGCCATTGCTCCAGCCCAATAGGTCCCAATAGTTGTCTCATTTAATTTGGGGCCTCATTTCTTCCACATATAGCAGCTTATTTGTTTCATGTAGTCTCACTTATTTATTTCTCTTCGGATTTTCTTTGCCAATGAGCTCTGAGGACAACATCTTGGAGAGTCCAGCATATATTTTCCTAAACGTATTTTATTTTTACAGGTTTGATAGCAACATTTTTTGTCCACTTTGAATTAGCCTTGTGGTTAATTATGAAATAGGGTTCTAACTTATTATTATTTTGCACGAGGCTATTTTTTATAGCACCATTTGTCAAAGAGAATCTGTTCCAATCCTGTAGTTAGCCCATGTATTATGAATTACTATCCATACATTTAAGAGTTCACCCATAGGCTCTCATTCCTGTTTCATTGATTTGAGGATCTATCTTTGTTCTTATACCACATGGTTTTTACTAGTATTGATTTCTAGTATACAATTGTATTTCATTTAAGTTCAATTCCTCCATGATTTTATAGCACGGTGGGTAGGGCATTTGCCTTGCACATGGCTGACCTGGGTTCAATTTGTCTTTCCTTCTCAGAGAGCCCAGCAGGCTACCAAGTGTATCCTATCTGCATGGCAGAGCCTGGCACGCTACCTGTGGTGTATTCGATATGCCAAAACAGTAATGACAAGTCTCACAATGGAGACATCACTGGTGCCCACTCAAACAAATTGATGAACAATGGGACGACAGTGCAGACATTGCAGTACAGGATCATTTCAGCTATTATGAATGTTTCATAATTCCACACAAATTTCAGAAGTTTTTGTTCAAGTACCTGTCCTTGATGTCTAATGAAATTTTGGTAGACATTAATAAAGTACCTCATATAAGACAGCCATTTTATCAATGTCAGTACTTTCAGTCCATAAATAAGAAATATTTTTCTATTTCCTGTGTTTTATATCTCTCAAAAGAAATCTATAATTTTCATTGGATACATTTTTTTTACTTGTCCATTTTTATTTTGGAACAAGAGCACTGTAACAGCTACCAGAGAGTAGGGAGTCCAGACCCCTCCAAAGTTGAGCAGGGGTGGCAGTTACCCTACCACCCCAGCACCTCCCAGAAAGGCTAATTTTTCTTTAGTTCAGTTCCTTGAGTTCACTTGGCACTTTAGGATAAGAGACCAATGAAGGCAGCGTGAGGAAAGACGGGCCCAGATTTATCAGGATACCCACTCTGTCAACTGCTTTAGTTCTTCATCTTCATCTGCTTTGGAAGCTGGTTCAGCCGGAAGACTACAATTTGGAACATCGGGTAGCTTGACTGACAGTTCTTCTTCCTTGTTACCCACATTTAACAACTCCTGGTCCAATACTTCCTGATCCAGCAATTCTAGCTCCTCCAACAGTTCGTCCTCATCCACATCTCCAAAGCCCACAGGCCGAGAAATGGCATCTGAGATCTGCTGGGCCACTTCCTGTTGCTCTGTGATGTCAGCCGTTAGTTCATCCACCGTCTCAATGTCCATGTCCTAGTAGGCCTTCTTCATGCCTTTGGCAGCAAGTTCCATGGTACGAAGGACTTTGGTGTTGGTGGTGGCATTTTCAATGGCCTCACGCTGAAACTCCAGGGTAGATAATGTCCCATCAGTTTGTGCCAGCTGCTGTTCCAAACTTTTCTTCCTCCGAAGAGCCTGCAGGGCAGCTCTCTTATTCTTGGTCCCATGCTTCTTGGCTGTCTGTAGTTCCTGTTGAATCTTCTGCTCCAGGAACTCCTGTTTCTTGATCAGAATCTCCTCTGTCTCCTTCAGTTTCTGAATTGCCTCTTCTGGGGTTGGCCCTTTCTCTTTCTTTCCCCTCCTGAAGAGCCGGCAGAGACCAATCATCGCGACCTCACCTCTCCCGCCACTGCCCACGGCCTTGAATACATCTTTAACCTTCTTTGTTATATGATGTCCTAGATACTTCAGTTTGGGGACATAATTGTAAATTGGCTAACATTTTTACATTCTACATCATAGCAGATAAGCGGAGAATGCAATGGACTTCTTAGCATTGACTGTGGAACCTGCATGTTTACAGCACAGGTTTATTGTTTCCAGTTTTTCCATGGAGATGCTAGACAAAGTGAGAGACATTCACAGGGATGAACGGAAGATGGAGCGAAAAATTGGGATTTGTTGAACCTCATGGTAGTTGCTGACAGTTTTCAGTTTTATAGACATCCCTAGACCAACAAGAGGAAGGAGAGGAGAGGACTTTCCCCAGACACAAAAGGCTGATGTGTGCGGGAACTGGCAGTTTACACTAGAGTGACAAGGAAAGACGTTTCACCAATGCTCCGGGAGAGAAGCGATGCAGAACCTCAGCTAACCTAGGGCAAGAGCTGTCTTCGCCTGTGTTTGAATTGCCTTTTGTTGCTCTGGCGAAGACTTCCGGTACTCTGTTGAGTAAGAGCAGTAAAAGTGGGTATCCTCGTCACGTGCCAGATCATACAGGAAAGACACAGTTTCCCCTACATAACAGAATGATATTAACCGGGAATCTGTCATACATGACTGTCATAATATGAGAGCTCCTTAACCTCCACTTTATTGTGAGTTATCAAAGTGAATGGATGCAAATTCTTGTCAAATGCTTTCTCTGCATTTATAGCAATGATTACTTGTGTTTTATTAATGTGGTTTATCACATTAATTGGTTTATATTTGTTGAATGATCTGTACATCAATACTTACATGTACCTCAATGGTATAAATAATGTTGGACAAAGGTGTTTTAAACTTCCTACCTTCAAATCAGATATCTTAGCACTGAATTAATAATTATGGTAAAATAATTATAAGGAATTGAGCTACTCTGTAGCACCTTTTTTGTATCTAATACACCTGACCATAGAACATGCAATCATATATATGATACTTACATAAGTATATAATCAATATATATTGTTAAATACACAAGAATTCAAAGCACATAGATATAGTGAGAAGAAAAACATGAAATGTTGAAAATTTTTCTTTTTGAGTGTTTCTTTGGGAGCCACAGCAGGCAGTGCTCAAAGATTCCTCCCAGCTCTGGGCCCAGGAAACAACTCCCAGTGGGGCTCCAAGCCAGGGGCCACACGCAAGAGAAGCACAGGGCCTCCTGCAGGACTGTGGCCCGGCCTCTAAAGTGAAAACTTTTCATTGGAATCTGATTACAGGAAAAGGCATGGGGGAACTCGTTTAAAAATCGAAGTTACTTTGATATACTTAGGTGTCTGATTTTAAACTTCATAATTTGTTAGAATAAGGTTCTGGTTCTTTGGTGTAAATTTAGCCGCCATGTGACCTCTTCAGAAAGGAGCTTTTTCTCATCCTCAAGCCTCTGAGGGACAATTTTTTATTTATACTTGTTATTTGTAGTGTCCATATCGTATAGAAGAGCCGTGCTCAAGCTTCGAGAAGGAAACCTGCTCCGTTTCTACTTCTGCTGGTCAACAGGTAAGAAAGACTGAAGCCATTTAAGGAAATGCCTCTGGTTAGGCAGTGAGAAGAGAAGGCATGATTAGGGTTATTGTAGCTCCACGGGTATAAGGAACATTTTTCTAACCAGCCCTCTGTTCCCCAGAAGGGAGGAAAATTTTTCAAGGGGATATGAAGCACGCCACACAGCCGTGTCATACCAAATCACAAGGTCCCTTTGACCAAATCACTGTGTTACTCAGTTCCTGAGATCAGAGGAGTGGGTGATGTGTATTTCTCTTGGTTCCAAATGGCCTTCTTGTGATCTAAAAAGCTGTGGCGATAGCATCACTATTTCAAAAATACGGAGTATCATGTAATAGAGAAACAAGCTAACTTCCAAGGAAGAGGGCTGGGGGCAAAGGCATAGGGCGGAAATCGCACATTAGCTGCCGTCATTTGCTGGAGTCTGCAATCACCCACTTGCTTCTGGGACCAATCTGTCCTGATTCTGTGGCTTACCCATTTTCTCCCATGCACGCAACTGAGAGAGAAATTGGATCATTTTCGTCCTTCGTGGAACATACTCTGTAAGAAACGCTGCTCCCGTCTGGGCAGGTGTGGAGTCTTCAGGAATTTCTCTCTGAGGATGAAAGATCAGATTGTTTCACACAAATGACGTTTCGGGGCCCAAAGATCTCTTGACTGTGATTGCAACGGGGCTTGTCAGGTTCAGCCCTTGGCCCAAATCTACTCTAGCACCTGTGTTCAGCTGACATGTCATCTGTAGGTTATCTTTTAATTCTAGATCCTTTTATTACTAAAAGATAAGCCAAATAAATGTGTAAAGCACACTATATATGAGAAGCACGTGAAGCATGAGCTTCAGAGTTCATAAGGAAAGGTTGATTGATACAACACCTACACATGCATCATGGCAGAGCAGAGTTAGCTTGCTGGACCCGCGACCCACCACCAACAAACACCCAACGGCTCTCTGGTCTTGCCGAGGAAAACATTTCCCCACTCCTCACTTTGAAACCAGAGGGAATTCATCAGCCCTTTAGACAGATTTCTGTCTTCATTTTAGCTCCAAAGCCTCCTCCCATATACCTCACAGGACAGTGTGGGACTCACACGCCTTGCCGGACAGTGTGGAGCTACTTGCAAAGGGTGAACATGACCCTAACAAACACTTTCTTCTACACTCACACAGAGGAGGTTAAGGGATGGGATGGTGGGCTCACATAGGTCTCCAGATTCTTCATCATTCTAGAACTTCTTGAACCTATTTCCCAAGTTCTCTTGGCATTAATCGCTTTGAGTTGGCAGGGACTGCCAGGGGGGAGGGGGGACATAACTTTATCAATGATCATTATTATATAAATCTCAGCCATCCCAAATTTCATCTCAGACGGACAGGTTGGTTTGTTTGGGCGCACGTGTGGTTGTGCTCAGGGTCAGTCTGGCTCTGACTTACTCCGGGCAGTGCTTGCTGGACCATATGGGAGATCAGGGATCAAAACCAGGTACCTGCTATACTATTGCTCAGGCCCCAAGAGTTTTTTGTTTTGTTTTGTTTTTACAGTTATTGAACTATTTGTAAGATTAGTCATACCTCTTCTATAAAATGTTATTGAAAAGTGTTAGTGAAATGCATAGTCAACATTTCAAAGTACTGACATATTTTTACAAAATCTCCAAAAATCTGCAAATATATTCATCTCATGTTATTGCAGGTAACAGTTCAAACAGGTGGTTTTGCTGCTCCTTAACAATTTTTTACTTCATAGTTATGGGCAGAGAAGTAATATGATCCACAACTGATTTTACTCTTACTACTTTGAATATAATGTCCATTTTATTCTTCATTTTCATATGCCAACAAGCAGAGTACTTTTTATTCCTTGGGCAACAAAAACTGAGTCTTCACTCAAATTTTATAATTTAATTTCACTGTATCACTATCATTTCGTTGTTCATAAATTTGTTTGAGTGAGCTCCAGTAACATCTCCATTTTCGTCCTAGCCTGAGATTTTAGCAGCTTCTCTTTACTCATCCTTCCCAACAGTGCTGCTGCATTGGAGACTTTTTCAGGGTCAGGGGAATGAAACCCGTCATTGTTACTGTTGTTGGCATATCGAATATGCCACAGGGAGCTTGGCAGACTCTGCTTTATGGGCAGGATACTGTCGGTAACTTTCCAGGTTCTCTGTGAGGGAGAACTAGACAATAAAAGGTCACGTGGCCACAAATGTGGCTGCACACTTCTGGGAGCTTGTTCTGTAGTCTCTGGATCTTGGCCATTGGTGGGATTACACAGGTGGTGGGGGCATGTGACTGCCTACCTACTGGAAAATGGAAGATCTGGGTGGAGGAGGCCCAGTCCCAATCTGAGCAGGCTTGGAGGTCTCAGCCCCGGGCCCTGCATACCTGGGTTCCTCTGCCGGTTCCTTCACGCAAGAGGCTTGTCTAAGGGTGTGGAGAGGTGCCTTGATCATGGTTGTAGCTTGGTTCCAGAGGTCTTTGGCTGCCAGGGCTCTGCTCAGCTCGGGGAGGGAAACTCAACCTGCCCCCCTCTGAGGGGACCTGGTGAAGACAGCCAGGCACGGGGGCAGAGGACTAATCAATATGAGATACAAATGAAATAAATAAAACAAAGACTTCTAGGGTTGGTGGTGTGGTTTTGTGGTAGAGCACTTGCCTTACATGTGTGAAACTCTGGGTTTAATCCTGGGCACCACCACCAAAAACCCCGAAATACAAGATTTAAAGACTTCCACAGGGCTGGAGCGATGATAGCACAGCAGGTAGGGCATTTGCCTTGCATGCAGCCGACCCGGGTTCGATTCCCAGCATCCCATATGGTCCCCTGAGCACCGCCAGGGGTAATTCCTGAGTGCAGAGACAGGAGTAACCCCTGTGCATTGCCAGGTGTGACCCAAAAAGAAAAAAAAAAAAAAGATTTAAAGACTTCAAGAAATATGCTCAAATGCTTGAGTGAGGCATCCTGAAGCTTCTTGCCCAGGAGACTTAGCTGGGGCAGTTGTGGGTACAGGAATTAACAACCACTGCCTGCTTTGCCACTAGCTGGCTGGGTCACACTGGCTTGCCAATAAATCCTCTCCGGAACGATCTATCCTCTTCTGGAAAACAGTAGTTGGCCCTTCCCCATAAAGCGGCTTTAAAGATAATTTATGCGAAGACCGGGATTTTATCGGCACTATTTAAATGCCTATGAAATTAAACCAGACTTTCACCTGGGCTGGCCAAGTCAGAACGAAAGAGCCGCAGAGGGCAGGTTTCACAGAGGTGTCGGGGTGTGTGTGGCGGGGTGTGTGTGCTGGGAACGCAGGCTCTGGTGCCTGACTCTCATCTCCTGACTCTCAACTCCTGGGATCACCTTCCTGGTCAGAAAACATCTCCGGGTCTTAGGTTGCTCCTCTGCACAGTGGGGCTGGTATAGGACAGGGCAGCTCAAGGGTGAGACAGGGGTGACGCATGCCTGACATCTGGCACTCGGACGCAAGCAGCAGCCACTAGGGTGCAGGATATGGCAAACCTGAGGAAAACGAAGGTCATCTGAGTCTGCTGGAGCAAAGGCAGGGACAAAGAGACAGAAAACATGCTTCAAGGCCCCAGCCCTTGAATTTTAGCCACAGAGGCCGCTGTCCATATTTCCATTGTTTATGATCTTTAAATTAGTATGGTTAAAATTATGTGTTGTTTTTTTTCTTGAGCCGTAACTTTCTCCTCAGGAGTGCTTAGGACTTCCTCCTTTCTCTGTGCTCAGGGTTCACTCCCGATGGGACTCGGAATCATTTGGGGCTCCAGAATATTGAACCCAGTTGGTTATAGGAAACAGAGTCTCCTTGCCCCTGTAATATCACTCCAGTCTCTATTTACTAAAAATTTATCTTGTCAGATATAAAGATTAACATTTTGTTTTAATTTAAAAGAGGCCATTATTTACTTACAAGTAGGTTGATTGTCATTGGGGAAATATCCTCCTGGGAGCACATTGCGAACATAGTTTTTGAATTAGACATAGCTGGATCTGTTTTCTAGATATGTGACCGATGTCAGTATAAAACACATGAGAGTAAGTTTTTTATATGTAAATTGAAAATATTACACAACACCACAGAATAATTGTGAGGAATTGATTCTGTCAGTGTGCACAGCCCTCAGAATGGTGCCCAACATTTGTTTGTATTTAACAATTGGTTACTTTGTTATTAGTCATTGTATATTATACTTCATTTTGAACTCCACACTTAAGAACTGAAAAGACAGAATATATCTTATGATTATTATTGCTAAGTAGACTTAGTAACTCTTTTACAAGAGCAATAATTATAGTGTTGGCTGAAATATCTCTATTTTATTCATTTCTTGATTCTCTGGAGGTCATTCAAGGATCTCTACTAGAATATCAAAGAAAACGACTGGGAAATTCTAATACATCTACCTGTACTGTAGTAGCATGTTTTTATTTGCTTTCATGAATTAACTTTTGGAGTGGGATGGGGGTCGGGGGGAAGATATATTACTAGAAAATGAAAGAACTTAAGAAATTTATTAAAATGTCTCAATTAATTAGATCGGAGAAGCAAGATGATGAATAAATAAGCTTTTGATTCTTTTGAACTTAACCCATAGGCTCGTGTGGAAGTATTCTAGAAACAAATGTTTCACTTCATTAAATGTTGTATAATTCATGAGGAGGTAACTCTTTTAAGAATGGCTGTTGCCATGAGCTGAAGAGAGGTTTCCTGAGAGACGCTGTGAAGTCAGGCATTTCCAGGCAGGTGTGACTCCTGAGTACTGCCTCGTGGACAAAGTGCCCTGGGCTGTGGGTCATTTGTCCTCAACTTTGGTTTTGGCCGAACTGGTGCTACAGTCTGCCTTTGTGGCACTGTTATAGTCCCTGTGAAAGGTTTGAAGGGATTGATTTTTGTATGACTCTCATTTTGGAATCCATTTTCTGCGTCCCTAACTTTGTGCTCCCTCTTTCTTTCCCGCCTACTTCTATTCTAGGACATCATAATGCCTTTTAATGTATTTATCATTTTAGAAGATATGTATTGATCCTGTTCTAATGGGCCCAGGACTGGGATAGACACCCGCGGTGGAGATGATTGCAGAGTGTGCGACCTTGCCAATCGGAGACGGATATTCAATGCAAGTTGCCTTTAATAGGCAGCATTCGAATTAATTACTTAATAAAAATGATCGTGGTGGTAAGGAAAAGTAAATCCCTATCCAGAATAAATGTGCGTTCCGGGAA
Source organism: Sorex araneus (assembly GCF_027595985.1). Classification (NCBI taxonomy): domain Eukaryota; kingdom Metazoa; phylum Chordata; class Mammalia; order Eulipotyphla; family Soricidae; genus Sorex; species Sorex araneus. The sequence goes on from NC_073303.1 coordinate 377,292,478, forward strand.
AGAGAGGAACCACAGTGTGCTTATGATGAAAATAGTCTGTCACAATCCGCTTGCCAACTGCTGGTTGGCTTCAAGGGCTCTCTGCAGGCAGGTTTGCACTCGACGCCGGCAGAGATCGGAGCAACTCTGGACATGCCCTTCCCGGGGATGAGGCGAGCGCTTTACGCTCCCTTCGAGCTCACTGACCACTTAGCCCATGACCCCCCTGATAAGATGAAGATGTTGGCACAGACCTTGTCCTGTCCATCAGATCAGCATGGTCCTACTGGTCCTGACTTCCCCTGGCCTGCAAAGGCCCAGCTAAGAGATGCAGGTCCTGTTTAAGATCGAATTAAACATCTACTGATCTAAACATCTACTGACATCTTCCTCATGGAATTCTCATTCTAAACAACATTTGGCGATAGTTTCAAAAATAAAGGTCACGATCAAAGTTAAAGAATATGCTCAGAGGCCAGAGAGATAGTACAGCAGGGAGGGTGTCACCAGGATTTGAACCCCAGCATCCCATATGGACTCCAAGAACTGCCAAGAGTGATTACTGAGTACAGAGTCAGAAATAACTCCTGAGCATCACCAGGTGTGGCCAAAACCAAATTAATAAATTAATAAACAAGTAAACCTCTGCTGAGTAATGATTAGACCCCATCTGTAAGCTCCATATGATGGCCTCTCTTTCTTCCCATGAAATACACAAGCCTGTAATTTCATCAGTCTGTCGTTTCTTCTCCTAGCCCAAACCATCAATCAATAACCATTATGGGGATCAGTATCTCAGTACATTTAATCAACTGCTAAGAAAATAAAAGCTAAGAAAAAAATGTATGCAACTTTCTCTAATTTGTTCTTCTTTAGATCATTTAAATATTTCCCTACCAGAAGGACATTTTTGTTAAAAAAAAAAAAAGGAATGATGTATTAAGAATTCTCGCAACTTGAGATTTTAAACAGGCTTGTTTTAAAATAAACCACCACATGAATATTGCTCAGAAATATGTCCAATATAGATCTGCTTCTTGAGAAAAGAAGTAGAAAATGACCAACGCTCCAAAAAATATCTAAATCTACCTATCTTATTACAGATATTCTTGTACATTCTTCATGTTTGAGTGTAATAATACACACCAGAGGAATAGTTACTCCAATTAATATGTACTAATAAGAATTAAAAATATGTTTGGGATATTTTAAATTGAATGTGTATTTAAATGGGACTTTCACCGGCACACTGACAACCTGATCATTGCCATATATTATCTAAAATATGTTTCATGTTTGGTAGAGAACAATAGATCCAAATTTTATAAATTAAAAGAAATGTTAAAAACCAACTCTATGATAAGAAAGAATAACCTTGACTGCTATTATTTTTATCAAAAATTAAATGCTCTATTAAATGGGTCTTGACTAAACTATCTTTGTACAAATATCTTGTTTAGGTGATTTGTTTTCCTAAGATCAAGAGTAAATGTCAATTTAATATCTCTAATAATATGTCCCTGATTGAAAAGATTTTCATTTGCACAGTATTTTAATGTGAATGTCAATGATCCATTTCACCAATTTCATAACTGATATGCATTTAATATGAACTAAATATTCTACTTAATGTATCTATTATAGATTTCACTTTTGCCTCAACAGATACTTAGAACTACAGTACTAATCTTTTGGTTTTTTTCATTCGTGCTATATGTTCTCTGTATAGTGGTTTAAATACGTACTCAGTAAATAGATGCATAATGAACTGAGCAACTAAAATAATTAAACTGTCCTAAGCTATTTATTTCATGTTTCATGCCTCTTTGGAAAGCATGATTCTGAGAAAACTGATGAAATTCTGCTTCTGGATACAAACAATACTTTGTATAAGTTTCCATGAAGCAATAGTTTGCATGAGTATACATAGTACCCACCAATACTATATACTGGGTTGCTTCCGTTTCAGCCAACTAAGGAAGGTCCCATGTTTTGAAGGCATCACAAAGAAGAACTTGAACACCTGGGGCTGAGAAACTGAAGGAGTTGAGGAGATCTCTAACTACCAGCTGTCAAGCACATAAGGTCTTTGGTCCTGTAATCACAGGGAATGAATTCTACCCATATACCAAGGATGCTGGATTTAGGATTTCCTCTAACAGAATCTGCAGGAGAGAATATTCTTTTGGTTGATTTCTGAATTGAATCCTCCAGAGACTCTGACTTATAGAAACTAAAATATGTAATTGGTGTGGTATAAGTTCATCATCATGATCATCATCATCATCATCATCATCATCATGATCATCATCATCATCATCCCGTTGATTGTCAAATTTCTCGAGCTGTTTCAGTAATGTCTCCATTCATCCTAGCGCTGAGATTTTAGAAGCCTCTCTCTACTCATCCTTCCCAAAGATGCTGCATTGGAGGCTCTTTCAGGGTCAGGGGAATGAGACCCAGCTTGTTACGGATTTTGGCATATTAATACACCATGGGGAGCTTGCAAGGCTCTCCCACATGGGCAGGAAACTCCCAGTAGTTTGCCATGTTCTCCCAGAGGAAAAGTGGGCTATAAGATATTGTGCAGCCATGAAGCTTCTGGAGCTTACTTTTAAGTTTCTGGATGCTGGCTGTTGACAGGATTACATGGCGCCTGGGGTGGTCCCTGGGTGTGACCACCTAGCTACTGGGGGATGGGAAATCTAGGCGGATGAGGCCCAGTCCCAATCCGAGCAGGCTTGGACACCTCAGCCCCGGGTCCCACATACCTGGGTTCCTCTGCCGGTACCTTCATGTGTGAGGCTCGTCCGAACGTGTGGAGAGGGGCCTTGAGCATGGCTGTGGCTAGGCTCCAGAGGTCGTCGGCCTTGGGAGCTCTGCTTGGGGTGGGGAGGGAGTGGTGTAAGTTAATGAAAAATATTACTCGACAAACACTAATCAATGTGGTTTTTCAATTGGAAGTGCTCTTTCCCTTTGGATATTACATGAGATTGCAAACATACCAGGAAAGTACATTTGAATCAATATGCCTGCCAGATAGCCAATAGCAGGAGTTCCTAGGAGCATGTGGACAGAACACATATACAAAAGAAATGATAAACATAAGGGCACAGTTTTCAGAACATTGATAAGGAGGTTAATTGTGTTTCAAAATTCTCTTTTCAGTGCTTACTTGAGTGAGAAGTTCTCTGATATTAACTGGGCCTCCTGGGCTGTGCACTCACGAGAACCATGAAGATATCCCCAAATGTTACCCAGTCTCAGCAGTGGAAGCTGTTGCAAACTGTAGCATCACTGTGTTTGATACCTACTTTTCTTTTAAGTTAGGATCATGAAAACAAATGAATAACAAACAAAGATAGAGTTCTATGCTCTGTTCAAAAAGAATCTTTTTATATAATACTGAACTAAATTGCATAATAAATGTTAAACATAATGTTTTAATACAATTTAGATCATTAATAATATATGTGAAAAAGAATAATATCAAAGTGATAACATATATTCATCAGGAAATATTATGTTTGCTTTATTAATTAAATGAGACTAAAACTCCAGCTTCTAGAAATTGAGTTTTATAATTTAATTAGGGTGATTAATGTTTTCTCTTGAAAATATTGCTAAAAATTAATGCCCATTTATTAGTAATAAGCCTCACTTTTTTATCATTCCCAGCAGGTCTGGTAAAACTGAGAATTTTCTGTTCATTTTAAAAAATATACCATGATTACTTGTATGTGGCTTTGGATAAGAAGAGCACATTATTACTAAAAGTCTAGATCAAAGGGGTATGACCTAAATCATTATGAATACAGAGTTATGAAAATGGCATTTATAAGCATGGTTAACATTTTAATTTTATATCATGCAATGGAAAATGAAACAAAGTATTGTCCAATTAAATGTTGCATTTCATTTTTTAAGAAAAACAACTGTGAAAGATTTCTCTACAGCTCGTATTTTGCCTCATTCAGTGTTGCAGGGACCATCTGCCTATCTTACCCCTACTAGGACATTTGAATGATTAAAATCTTGATGCATTTTTAGAAATAAAAAACAATGCCCCTCCAATAAAATATCACAGCTTCATAATATTTGTATTTCCTTGGGGAGAAAAAGTGCTCTAGACAGACCTTATAAAAAGTACTAAAAATAGATCAAACTAGCTAAAGCACCAAAAATCAGAGAGATTCAGAAAATATCTTCACATTGTATGCTCCAAGTAATATCTGCTGGTCCTCAACAATACCGGTAAAGCATTATATGAAAAATTATTAGGAAATTCACAGGGGAAAACATCTAGTAAAAAGAGTTGCTAGAAAATAAAGCCAGGGATGCTTTACATTAAATGATATACAAACATCATTAGGTACTGTGCTTTATGTAGTTTTCTTAGTCAAGGAAATATTTACTAAAAGCAATGGTTTTTAAAAAGTCTTACAACCATTTTTATGGTAAATATGAACTACAAATAGAGGCAATGACACTCGTATCCACAGATGTAATTTATAAAATTGACATTAAGAATAACATTGCTTTACAGACTCAACAGAGAAGACAAAAGTAAGGAAAGAATGCACGTAAGGCTTTGCAAGATATTAACAGTTCTTTCTCCTTTCAAATTCTTTGCAGCTATTGTCAAAGTAATCAAAGACAACAGTAGGCGCTTACATGTCAAGTCTGCCAGAGAGGGATTTCTCAGGAAAAGGGCTCTGGAGCTCAGAGTTTTCTGGGATGAATTTAGAGCGATGCTAGGATGAGGCCACATCTTCAAAGGGAGACAAGCCTTCAGTCGCCAGAAGCGAACAGTGGTGTGACATGGCCATGCTTTGATTCTACTCCTAATCCAGAACTTTAGAATTCATGGCTAAGGATGCTCCCAGTTCAATACCTTAGCACTTGTGGAAAAGAATAGAATGGCAGATGGTAAGCCAAGTTTTGACAGAAGAACCACAGACAGAATTAAAGCAGAGAAATGTTTTATTCATGGGTTCTGTAGGAGGTATGGGTCACATTGCAAGGGTTCAGGTAAGGGCATTTCGGCAGAGTGAGGGCAGGGAAAGTCAAGAACCCCCAGAACATGTCCTCCCGAGGGTCTGCACATGGAGCTTTGGAGTTCACAGGTAAGATCGAATTGGTTAACTGAGACAAAAGTGATCAGGGGTTGGCTAGCTTCTAGGAGACCTTACATAAGGGATTCCCCAGGGGAAACTCCTGGAAAGACAGATCTCGGAAGCATTGCAGGGGAGAGAAACTGCCATTTTAGGCACTTGCATTTGCTTCTGATCTTACACCTGCTTTTCCAGGTGTCACTGAAATAAGGATCTAGGCTCAGCCTAGAAGCTCTGAGCCTAACCTCTAGGACCCCAGGGGTAGACGCCTTGACTTCACACTCCTGGTCAGCAGCAATGGGAGACTGTAATTCCTCCAAATCAAATGGATGACATGTCAGTGACTTCGGGGAGGAGCTTGTTAAAGGCTGGACAAGAAAGCATCTCCAGGGAAATCTCAGAGTCTTCCCTTCAGAGATTTGTAGCTGTATCTCGGGATGTAGAAAACTTGGAAGAATTGGCCACATGTGTTTCCTAGGGTTGCCTAATCAAACCGTGGCTAGGAAAGTGGTGGAATCCCAGTCCCATAGCTCAGGTGGCTGAAAGTGTGAAGACAAGGTGTCTGCAACATCTTGCTTGCCCTCTCTCCCAGCTTTCTTGGGTCTGAAGACAATTCCTGGTCTTCCATTACAGCTGATGGAATCACTCCTATCTATGCTTCTATTTCAAAAAGAATGTCTGTGCATGGTTGTCTTCATATGGCCCTTTCTTGGGACAGTACTACTGGATCTGGGAACCAGTATGTCTTTATTTTGCCTGGGTCTGCTCCCCTGGGACCAGACAAAGCAGTGGGGGAAGAGAGTAAAAAGAGAAACAAAAAATAATATGGTCACTTTCTGAGGTTCTAAGTGGAAAGTGATTATGAATTTAAAAGATATGTTGGCCCCTCAAAATTCACACCTCAGCATCCTCTAAACTCAGAACTACTTCCTGATTAGTTTGAACTTCAAATAGCATACAAATATCAACTTGGAAAAAAGGCGTATGTGTTTTCACTCCTTTAAATAAGTTATGAGACTGGACACAACCCATCCTCAGGAGACATTGCTCCCTGTCTAGAACCCAAGCTCTGTGATTTGGAACGCAAGGTAGGCAAGCAGAGGATGGCATTTCCATTCCCAGAGATAACATGGAACAAATAAAGTCCGAAGCAAGTCTGAACCACCTTCCCTCTCTATGAAGTCCACTTCACCCCTACCGACAGGTTCTAGAGGGAAGTACAAGCCCCACTCCACTCTATCTCTCAGATATAGGGATCCTGTTTCCTGACTCTTGGGCAGTCTTAGATACTCTTCAGCATTGTGCCCTCCCATCCACCTCCGGGAGTCTTTTTTTCATTGCATCCCGCCCTCCCCTCCCCCTCCCTCCTACACTCCAGGCTGGCAGTGATTTGACTGATATAGTATTGACAAAAACCTCCTTGGTTTTCTCAAAAGCCCTCTCTAGATCTTGGCTTGAAAGCCCCAGTCTCCCTTTGGCTTCTTCTGTAGTTGGCTGCTGGTATTCTTGAGTCCCGCTCCTTCTCTCTTCAGCCAGAGGTTGTCCAATCCTACTGTGGACAGTCATTTCAGGGCATTCCTTCTTTATTTTGCAATTTGCTTAGGGTGTTTTAAACCCCGAAATTCTTGTTTATGTTTTAACCTACCCTTCCTCTCTTGATCTCTCCTCTCACACTTAGCTGAAAAGCCCCAAGAAGAGAGAAAACCACACCTCACACACGTATCTGGGAAGTCTCAGCTAAGTACCCAACCTCACCATGAGGAAACCCTATGTTCTACTAATGCAAGAATACCATTCTTCAAAATCTTCTGCCACTTAAGGTCAGGGGTCAGTCTTCCTCCAGAAACCAATAGCTTGCTTTTCATTTCTCCTCCAGTCTTCACCAGAAAGGTAGCAAATTTGCTAATGATGACATAGTATTCTCGGAGCTCACAGAACCTTTCTCTGTTGTCTGTTTCTTTCTGAGCCATAAGCAGGATTGCCTTGAACTTCTGTTTGTATCAGCCTTTCTCTAAGGAAGCAGAGGTTTCCCAAGCATCTCAATTTTTTTCTATTTCTAGCAATCATGCAATTCTATGATAACAGACATTTGCAAGTGTTGAACCTGGTACATGCTGAAACATTCTATTTCCTCAGGATGGCCTCATAAGTTACCAGACATCTGTGTTACTTAAAACATCAGCAATGTATGCCCTCAGAAGTCTAGGTACTGAGAGCAAAGTCCATGAGCTTATAGAGTATTTTTATCAGCTTTAACTTGTTCCCCATATCCTCCAGCTGTAGTGAAGGCCTGCAAACCTTAAGCTACCCTCCCTGTCCTTCTTCCCACTGTCTGCTTTCACACAGCCTCCTTATAAAAATTCTGGCCCAACCTAATCCAATATCACCTCATCTTAAATTAGGCAAGGACAGTTATCGTGACCCAGCTTGCCTGTAATGTCACAATCCGAGGATTTAGTGGGACATCATTTTTCGTTTAAACCTAGAATCATCCCAATGGATTCCAACAACTGGTGTCAATGGGTCTCTGCCAGCTCATTATTAAGACTGGGAAGGTCCCACTGCCCCTAGATGCTATTGGGGAGATCAAGGAAGTCTTGTGACAGTAGCTGTGCTGTGACCTTAGCTAGAAGCACAGGACTGAGTACCCTGTCCTTGACCAGGTAGCCTTCAATATTTGTCTTTAATAGTTTCCAAAGACACTGATCGTAGGACTCCAAAATGCTGGGGACTGAACTCGATGAGGACACTCAAAGACAAGAAAACACGTCTGCCTTTCACTCGTACTTGGAAACTATCCATTCTTTCTAGCTAAGGGTCTTGATGTAAAATTAGTTCCACTACTATTTTACACAGACCTAAAACAAATGCGTTGTGGGTAAATTATAGTAATTTAATAAAACCAAACCAATGTTTTTTAGGACTTACAAAACAAAACAATGAAATGATAACAACAATTTAAAAAAAGAGAAAACAAGTGCTGTATTTATGCATTGCCCAATAAGTGATGTGATGTGCATTTATAAATGTGTATATGCATGTGTATAGGGAAATTAATGAATAGTGAGAATTCTTTGTTTTACCTGACTGCATAGTATTAGAATAAGTCTTCTGATGCCACTAATTATATCAACTCCCAAATCATGACATGGTAGAAAGTTTTAGAATCAAATGAGAAGGAATAGGCATCATTTATCCTGAAGGTCCCATTTTATACATCCCTTATGCTACTAGTTTACAGATTTCCAGTGATGCCAGTCTAAAAACTGAGAACATTTTATGTCAAAACTCATGATTGAACGTGATTTGTACTCATCACTAAATAAACACGTGTCTTAGATTTGGGTGATGAGAATAGACATACATATTTATAGGTGGGAAGATAATATACATGAAAAAATAACTTGGTTAATTAGCCATGTTCTTTGTACAGGTATGATGGATGAATTCAACTGAGCTATCATGGGAAATATCTTTTAGGTACATGATTTAATTTATATCCATTGGAAATATGAGATCATTTCTAATATTTTATAATCCCGCGAGGGTTGTTCAGCTAGAGACTTTGTAGAGGCTAAAAATGGAGGTCTTTTATTAAACCAAAACACTTCATTACTTCTCCTAACCTTGGGTCATTATGAGACAGAAAACTTAATGAGAAAGAGGGCAAACAAGCTTAGACAAGGCAATAAGGTTGGTTTTGCAGGTAATGTTATTCATTTCTATAAAGACTAAGGATTAATTGAGTAGGAAGAAAGTATGATGAAGAGGGCAGCTGTCAAGAGTACTTTGAGGGTTAGCAAGAGACCTTTTTATTGCTCTGAGAATAAGATATATTCAGAAAAATGTATTTTAAATTTGGTACAATCTCAGAATATTTGTCATACCCAAGTACAAAACCATAGGATAATATCTCTCTCTCTCCCCTCTCTCTCTCTCTCCCTCTCTTTATATATATATATATATATATATATATATATATATATATATCACAATGGAAACATTACTGGTTCCCACTTGAGGAAATTGATGAGCAATGGGATGACAGATATATATATCACTGTATTACTGTCATCCCATTGTTCATCGATTTACTCCAGCAGGCACCAGTAAAGTCTCTATTACAGTCAGCCCTGGGCCTTCTCCAGTCAGACCCCCACATTTTTCTGTAGCTTGGCAACCACACCCATAAACTGCCCCCAGCCCGTGTAATCCCACCAACGGCCAACATCCAGAGACTATAAGACCAAGCTCCCAGAAGCTGATAGCCTTATTTTCCCTCTTGGAGAGCCTGAGAAGCTACCAAGAGTCTATTCCCCTTACGGGAGAGACTTACAAGCTTCCCATGATGTATTCATATCCCAAATGACAGTAAAAGATACATGTTACCTCTCGGAGAGCCCAGCAAGCTACCGAGAGTATCTCACCCACACGGCAGAGCCTGGCAAGCTACCCGTGGCGTATTCAATATGCCAAAAACAGTAATGGTAGGTCTCATTCCCCTGATCCTGAATAAGCCTCCAATCATTGGGAAAGACGAGTAAGGAGAGGCTGCTAAAATCTTCAGGGCTGAGTGTAATATATATATGTATATATATATATATATATATGTATATATATATATATATATATATATATTGCTTTTGGGGTCACACCTGGAGATGCACAGGGGTCACTCCTGGCTCTACACTCATGAATTACTCCTGGCAGTGCTCAGGGGACCATATGAGATGCTGGGTATCCAACCCAGGTTGGCCATGTGCAAGGCAAATGCCCTATCCTCTGTGCTATCACTCCAGCCCTTATTTAAAAAAAATATTTTTGAATCACTGTTCATTATAAGGTTATGTTGTTATACACTTGTGTGTATATATATTTTTTGTGCCAGAAAAGCTATTGACTTATACCATATCTGCCAATGGATCTTACATAAAAGAGCTAACATATTTAGAATAAAAGATGACCTTCGATAAAATGAAATAATATAGACAATTTGATGGTTATTAATTTAAAGAATACAAAAAGTATAATATTACAAGTTTGTAATTGTTGGCCTGCTAAATACTGAGTATCATTAGTGCTAGAATACTGCATTACTGAAAAATGTTTTGACATTTAAAATATATAAGACTTATGATTTTATATCTAAAGAATATGAATGAGATAGCAAATGATAAAAGTATTTTTATAATTTTGAAATATTAATATAACTTTCTCTCCAGGCCTAGAGAATTAACAGAGTGGGAAGGTGCTTGCCTCACATTCAGCTAACCCAGGTTTTATCCTGGCATCACACGTGGTCTCCAAAGCACTGCCAGAAGTGATCCCAGAGCACAGAGCCAGGTAGAAGCTAAGAGCACAATTGGGTCTGGTGCAACCCTTGCATCTAAATTATTTTGAATGGGAGAACAATAATTTTAGAAAAAAATGCATGATATACATTGATAAGAATTGATGCAATATCAGTAGCACAGGTTTCATGCACAGAACACACCGTTTTGCATGGTTTTTCCTCAGCAGTGCTCTTGTGAATAGATGCAGAACTTCCTCATTATCTTTCAGTCACTGCTTAGATTTCAGTAGGGACCAACTAAAAGCACACAAACAGAGAAATTAAAGTGAAATTTATCAGCTACACAGGCGAGGTGGGGGGCTGGGGAGGCGGGGGTGGGGGGGAGGTTTACTGTGGTTCTGGATGGTGGAATATGTGCACTGGTGAAGGGATGGGTGTTTGAGCATTGTGTAACTGAGACTTAAGCCTGAAAGCTTTGTAACTTTCCACATGGTGATTCAATAAATAAATAAATAAATAAATAAATAAATAAAAGTACAAAAAGAGAGTCGAGTTCATGTGGCTTGAAATATGAGGCATATATTTAATAACATATTTAGAGTACCGCTTTTTGATGAAAATTTAGATTGCCTCAAAAAAAAATGAGGATTTTTGGGGCCTACTGTTTTCTCCCTGGAGTAGAAAGGTAGAGTGACTGGCTTTGCTGGGCCAGTGAATCCATGTTAGAGCAGAGTATTGAGGAAAGCGCTGGCAAATCATGACAATAAGCCGCTGTCCATTTTATCAAGATTCCAAGTCCAAATAGTGGTTCCCTGGAATAAGGGAGGCAGCCTTCTGGGTGTTTCTCCAGCTGTCTCTCACTTGCAGCTTTCAATTTCTGGAAAAAATGATACTAAATTAGTTTGTCTTGATTTGAGGTAATGGCACAGGCCAAGTTCAGGTGCCTTTGGATGTGAGAGGCAGATTGCTTTTCTCTGGGCTCACTGGAGGGCTCCGAGGCCTTGTTGGCAAGTAGCAAGTTCCAGTTCCTCTCAACAGGTTTTCTGCCTGCGTAATTGTCTTCATCCCTTAAAAAGTAGTGCATGTATGTTTTAAGTGCCCCAGCCAGTTGGGTTCTGCACTAAAGGATCACTCCTGGTGGGCTTGGGGACAGTAGGGAGGGCTTGAGATCAAACCCAGGTTGGCCACATGCAAGGCAAATTTCCTTGCATGAACCTTATGAAGGGAGATAAAGTTAGTTAAAGTTAGTCTCTCTCCCATAGTTTTCTATGCGTATTTAAGTTTTTAGGAATCATAACATACCAGCAAAGAATACTCTGTCTCTGTCTGTCTCTCTCTTTTTCTCTCTCTCTGGTTTTTGGGCTACACCAGCTGTGCTCAGGGCTTATGCTTGGGGTCTGCACTCGGGGTGAATCCTGGTGGTACTCAGGGCACCCTTTGTGGTGCAAAGGATCAAATCCCTGCTCACTGTGTACAAGGTGGCCACATTAGCCTCTCTCTACCTCTGACCATGTTCTCTCCAATGGCCGCATGGTATTACATTGTATACTTGAACTGTGAATTATTTAATGATAATAAATGGTTATTTGGGGGTTTCCAGTTTTATCTTCAAATGGCTACAGTAGCCTACATGCCAGTTTACATATTTAACTATCACAGAGCAAACAGAGTGGAAAGGTCCTAATATATGGCATTTGAAGATTTTTAGATGAGTGTCCAGGCATTTGAGGATTTTTAGATGATTGCGAGCTATGTTGCTCTGGATATTCATGTTCAGGTGTTTGTGTGGACGTCCATCTCTAGTTCCTTTGAGTAAATACCTAGGGGTAGAATTGCTGGGTTCCATGGTGACACTTTAAGGTTTGAGCATCTGCCAGAATTTCCCAAGGCTCCTCCACCCCCAGGATTGTCACCAGCCGTGCCCCAGCCATTTCAGCAGTGGTTACGAGGTGGTGAAAATTCTTCTGCTATGAGATTGGCAAAGTTAACAGTTTATTTTGGCTTTTTGGGTGGCAGTGCTCAGGGAACCATATGGGATGCCGGGGATCGCACCTGGGTCAGCCATGTGCCCGCTGTACTAACCCTGCAGCTCCAGTTATTGCATTCTTTCACTTCTGCACACAGTGCCCTTAAATACAATCAAGTTTTTTTTTTCTTTCAATGTCCCTTGGCATTTTTGTTGTAGCGTATTTTTGTTTGTGCTAGGGAGTGATGCCTAGTGATGCTCAGGTGACCATATGTGGTTTCACAGGATTTGAAGTGGGGTCAGGTCTATTCGGTTGCATGCAAGGCAAGTGCCCTACCTCCTGTATTATCTGTATGGCCTGACTCCAACCCATTTTATCTCTAAGTTGAGTACCCATAGATTCCAGGATACTTCCTGTACGTACATTTAATGTAGGACGCTTATTGCCCGGACTGGAGCAAAAGCACAGCAGGTAGGGCATTTGCCTTGCATGCGGCTGACCCGCGTTCAATTCCTCTGTTGCTCTCAGAGAGCCCAGCAAGCTATCGACAGTGTCCAGCCCACACGGCAAGCTATTCATGGCATATTCAATATGCCAAAAACAGTAACAACAAGTCTCACAATGGAGACGTTACTGGTGCCCGCTGGAGTAAATCATGAACAATGGGATGACAATGATACAGTGATACAGAGATACATATGCCAAAAGGATACTATTGTAAAAACTAAAATTAAAACAGCATGACTCATTACAGTTAATTAAGCTTAATTAACTAATTGACTTAAAACCAAGCTCTTGCTTTGCGGCTGCACGACATCTTATAGCCTACTTCTCCCTCTAGGAGAACCTGGCAAGCTACCTAGGTTTCCTGCCCATATGGGAGAGCCTGGCAAGCTCCCCGTCACGTTTTCATATGCCAAAACCAGTAACAATGCTGGGCTTCATTCCTCTGACCCTGAAAGAGCCTCCAATGCGGCATTGTTGGGGAGGATGAGTAAAAAGAGGCTTCTGAAATCTCAGGGCTAGGACAAATGGAGACATTACTGAGACTGCTCGAGAAATTCGACCATCAACGGGATGATGATGATGATGATGATGATGATGATGATGATGAAGCTTAATTTTAAAGGAATGATAATATCTATGGATATAAGCAATTATGCAAACACACATGCTGTGTAATAATGTTAAATATTACATTTTTAACTAAAGAAATGTGATTTACAAGGCTATTGGCAGTTGAGCTATAGAAATGTCGGACCCTAACACCAGTCTCACCAGTGTCAACCTCTGCTCGCCATTTTCCCAGGCTCCCTCCCACCACCCACTTCCCACCCTCTCAGGCACATTTGTAAATTTGGTTGTTGTAGTTTGGATCTCATGTTTTCAGTGGTGTTGACTCTACAAGCACTTTTTCTTTACTGTGCATCTAGAGAAGAGCTTATCTAGACAGATATTTGTGGTAGATCACCCCCATAATAATGACCCCACGGTTGGGATTATTCCTGGGACAAAACAGTTTAGGTCTTTAGAACATAATCTGGGCAAGCAAAAATATGCCTAGAAAAGAATAAAGTAAAACAGGTTCGGGTATATTAGATGTGGAGGGCAACGTGAACAAAAATAGAATAGGGAACTGTAAGGACTTTGGAATACTTTAAGGCTGCCTGCTGATTGGCGGTGTGAAATACCCTGTAAAATACTCTTCCGGTGCCCATTGTATGTTGATGTGCTTGCCTACTGCCCTTAGTGTCTCTGTCAGTTTAGACAATGACTCACAGGTTGGAAACCGGGGCTGGGAGTGGTGTTGCATTACAATCAACTCCCTCCAGAGAGAGGTCAAAGGTGCCAATCCGATGGCTTTGGACAAAACATTAACAGCAAAATCAAGGTGTGCCTTTTAGAAAGGTGTGTACACAAATGCTTGTGCATTTATTATGCATTAAATATGGTATATCACTGTATCACTGTCATCCGATTGCTCATGGATTTGCTCAAGCATGTACCAGTAATGTCTCCATTGTGAGACTTGTTGTTACTGTTTTTGCCATATCGAATATGCTGCCAGTAGCTTGCCAAGCTCTGCCATGGAAAATACGGTATATATACTAGATTTCTTATTTCACCTGTATAAAAACTTTCTTCCTGATGTAAGCCATTTTGCTCTCTAATCTGCTCCCTAACAATGTTCAACTCTTTCTCTCTGCACACACACATTCTGCTACATGACCCAGTTCCTCCTTCCAAATTCAGTGCTCTCCCTCCGGCAGAGTTCCTGTCTGTCCTCTGTGGTCAATTAGCATCTTATTCCAGCTTACATTGAATCATTAATCGTCTGCTTAGACGACGGACCATCTATCTCTCTGTTTACACAACTGAAGTACTGCTTTCTTATAAAAATAACTCATGCACACCGTGTAATCCTTTTAACCAACTGTAGTTTGAGAGATAATTGGTAGATGCTAAAACATTCTTTGTTAAAAGACTGGCTAGAAAAATTATGATATGTCATTTTGAATATCCTAGTTGCATCTGAAAATATATTATTGTATCATTTTCAATAGCAAAATTAATGGACCAAGAGAAATAAAGGACATACCATCATCATTTCCTTGCAGCTAATTTGGACTACAAGTCAAGCATCAAACGTTTGCTTTGATGAGGCTACTGACTTTAAATAAAACTGAGGAGGCAGAGACCAGTAAGCCAGCATTTCTTCACTATACCAATAGTATGCTTATCCAAATATGAATCCCTAAGTGCAAAAAAAAAATGATGGCTGCAAAATACTATTCATATTTTTCTAAGTTGAAGGAAAATACTGTAACATGGAAAAAACTAGATATTCAGAGTATAAAATTTCCATATTAGCAGGTAAGATTTTAAATCCAATGGAGTCAGTGCCTCCTAGAATTTAGAAGTTGCATTTTTGACAAAACTAAGGAAGAGGATCATTTTAATACTTAAACTTCACCAAGAGCTAACAAAAATAATGTATATATGTCTCATGTTTTGCTTCTATTTTTTTCAAATAGAACATGGGCTCAAGAGTGCCTACAAAAATGTTTGCTTGGAAGAACAGAAATTTTTATAAGCACCTAGAATAATGCTATAAAGCAGATAGATTGTTTTCATTGTCTATTTAAAATTTGGAAACAAATTCCCTTAACTTGATGAACACTTTAGATTTAAATGTAAATCCCTAAGGTTGAGAATATATTTCTGGTGGACTCGGAAAGTTTTTGGTGGTACTATGTACTGTTTCACTGTTTTTATCACAACCTGAAAACCACTAGATACACAAAATTAAAGTTCAGGTTAATCAAAATATTGCTTGACAAAGCAAATAATTGAATTGCTCTTGCAGTGCACTGTGGTAGACAGTAATTAACATGCAGCATCTTCAACATTTCAGTACAACTTCCAATTTCCATTTTAACATCATAGAATGCTGTCTACACATTTTTTAATGGTGCCCATGATAATAATATATTCTCTTTTTAATCATATTCCACGTGGCAAGAAATGAAGCTTGCAATTTTCCCAGGTGCTTACCAAATTACTACTGCAAGCTAATTCTCATCCCCTAAGTTAAGAGTTTCAACGGAGTGCACATTAACAGCCTGCTTATGATCTTCCTGTACAACAGAAGGTAAGTTAATATGTGCCTCAATTATATCCAGTTTGTGCATTTATAGCACCCTGCAGGCAGCAGTAAGAAAGCTGTAAATGTACTTATCCTGCTTTTTTAATAGTCTCCTATATTACAGTAGAGAAATACATGGAAAGTAGAGCTGAGGAAAAGAAAACTGAGACAAGAGAAGGAAGTAGAAAATATATGATTGAATGGTGAATCTTCAAGAAATATAAATTTAAAATAATTGACATAAAACATCTCAAGTCAATTTATATCAGCATCAATATTCATGTGTGTTCACGGTATACACTATATTCTACACACATTTTATTTTGCTTGGCTAGTTAAATGACAAAATGATAGAAAATATTTAAAAAGAATAGTCCACAGATCGAATCGTAATAGAGAAGAGTTATGGGTCCTCTCAAAGAATATATCCCAAATTAAATCAAGCTTTTAGTTTATTCATGTTTTTCACTAATCCCTGTAAACTGAAGGAGAATCTGCTTCCCTCCATTCTCAGCAAACTTCTGTAGCTACATTCATTTGCCAAATGTGATTTAAATTTACAAACTATAGACCCAAGATACTTAAAACATTGTTTCACATATGTCTTTGAATTACAAATTCCCAGCTCTCCAAGATGATCAAAATTCCACTCAGAAATTCACTTGAAACTACATTCCTGTATTTTATATGGTATTCAATGCTAAGACACTTCATTGACACTGGTAATTTCAAAATAAAAAGATATAATGGAAAGGCAAATAATGATATATTCCGATTCTTTTCCTTACTTTTGTCATTTAGTTTAAAAGGAAGTAAAAATTTACTCTCATCCACAAAACTATACATTTTGTTATCTTTAGACGTGAAAGGATAAAAGCAAAGACATCCGACAAAAGTCTTTCTAAGTAAAATATATAAAATATATAGCACACTGTGATCCCATTATTTCCTCATTATCTTTATAGAACCATAAAGCACATTAATATTTCTTGACAAAGATAGAATTTTAAGCATAAATTCTTATATATAACCTGAGGATAAAGAGGAACCACAAAATAATAACCAAATGATCAGCAAGTAAATCTTTCTACTGCTCAGGAACTCGCATGAATCTCTTTTTCTGTTCTTTCAAATTTAACTTTCAGGGACACATCTTAACAACTCTTTTTTCTTTTAGGTTAGCTTTAACAAATTTTCAAATTCTGATCTTGAGCAGAAACTGAGGGTAAAAATACCCTGAAAATTGTGTTTATACAGAGAACATTTGTTATTTATTACCTGGGGACTAGAGATTTGAACTTTCCAGAATAGAATTAAAAACACATGTGTACAATGTCCACTGAACCCAGGATGTTACCCACACACCTGAGAGGCCAAACCACTTCCTGGTGGCTCCCAGGGACCACGGGGCCTGTTTGGTTTTTGCCTTTTTAAAATAAAGCTTGTATGAAAATTAACATGCTTTAACTTCAAAGTCATTTCTGTCTCCATTGCCTTTTCCTCAATGTTCTTATCTATCAAGAAAAATCAACCACATTCTTTCTCAATTTAAAACATTATTAGTCACCGCCTCCCAAAACTTTTCAGTTATCCACTATGACAATGAAGTGAAAGCCAAGAATTTTAATGGTGTACACAGATGCATTCCTTTCAAGCAAACTTTTCATAGCCTGGCACTCTCCAACACAAACGCAACCGTATAGCCATGTAACTATCACTCTCCCATGCCTACTTACTAGCGAGATAATAATCTGCCTTTATAAAAGCTCTTTGGGTCTATTTCTAAAGAAAATGTCCTGCCTCGACTTTCCATTTAGAAGACTCTCAGTTAAATACAATGTCCAGCTCGAATTTTCACTGACTAGAAATGATTCCCTCTTAATGCATCTTCAAAACCATTTTTCCTTTTGCCATCTTTCTCTTACTATCACTATCAAGTTGTAGATTGTAATAATTGTTCAATTATTGCCTCTCAGACTATAGTGTGCAGTCTTTTGATATGTTCTTGGTCAAAAACCTTGACCAAGAATAGGTCTCGTATTCCTGTGAATATGATACAAATATCAGTGACTATGGCATCATTATGTAGGACAGATAAACTTTGGCACCTGATTCATGTCAATATACTGACAGTCTCTAAACATTGTGGATATATTTTAATCTTTAGAGCAGTTAAATATATAGAAATATAAATATGTAGAAGTAAATGACTTAGTGATAGAAGGATGGAGCAACAAATATGAGAACACCCATGAATGTCAGAATGAAAACATCATCCTCAGTTATCCTTTAAGAAAGACAGTTGCACACTGCAATTGGAAGGGATTTGTTTGCCACGTTTGGTCCCTGCTTCATGGGATGTTTGAAAGCCATTTCATTAAATAGCTTAAAGAAACCTGGAGTAATTTCATCAGCAAAGTCTAAACTTTCTTGATTTGTCAAGTCAGTTTGATAGAAAAATAGATACATGCACTGAAACTATATGAGAATGAGTCTACCTCATTGAATATAGGCATTTCAAAATCAAAATCAAGGTCAAAATCACATTGATTTGTCAGTTCCTGGTAAGTAGGGAATATTTGCCATGTGGATCCCTACAGGCATTTTTCCTATATACAAATTAGGACTGATGAGTTTCCTCTTCAGGGTAAAATACAATATGACTCAAATTTCAAGAGGAGAGTAAATTTTCAATGAACACTGACAGGTTATCAAAAAGTTCCCCAACTGTCTCAGTTTCAGGATCTAAGCCCTTTTGTCACAGCTGCCCTCAGCCCAGAGAAATGCCCAACAGCCCCATGTATGGACTGGTGAGACCAAAACAATAAAACATTCAGTAATAAATATCCTAACAACTTAACAGCCATTGGGAAAGTATGCCATGTTGAAAAGATGAGTTTTCTTTTATGCTTCAACGTCTGTGCTTCTAACTCACAGGTCTTGATCCAAGTGAGTCCAATGTGCTTTCTCAACCCTGATATCAGATTGGACACAGCCATGTCACCATCCTACCCCACTCTGATTTTCATGTAGCTCTTACTTTTCATCATGGCAAGCCCCAAACTGCACTTCTGCAAAGACATCATTCGAAGAGCCTTTGAATTCTAGTGGAACAGTGGACCACGGTGAGTCCTGTGCCTGCACTGGATGTGTGTGCGCTATGCCTGACGGATGCTGCCTGATTCCTCTCAGAAACCTAGAATAGGGGCCAGGGAGATAGTCCAGTGGGTCAGACACCTGCCTTGCACAAGGTCAACTTGGGCTCTATCCCCCAGCACATACTATGATCCCTCGGCTGGACCAAGAGTGACTCCTGAGCACAGAGTCTGGGGTCACCCCTGAGCACTGCAGGGTGGGTGTGGCCACCAGCAACCTTTAAATAACCTGTGACGCTGGAAGGGATTTCAGCAGCCCTCTCTCAGTGCCTGCTTCACACCTGGACAATCACAACACTGTGACTCTTTCTGTCCCTCGAAGGAAGTGTGTAGGGAAGAGGAGAGTTTGTGCTTTAGCCATGTCTACGGCTCATCCACACGGGGTCTAGTCTTCGAGAGGAAGTACACTTCTTCATTTTACCAGGATTGACTATGATTCTTGGACAATAAAACACGTGTGAGCTGGTGTGTGGCATGGTTGGGCAGAGACTTGACTCTGCCCTCATGTCCTTTCGATCCGCCACGTTCATGGCAAAGCTCTCCTTTCAACTGGACAAGACCGGGGACAAAGCCATAGCCAACCTTCAATTCATGTGATTCTGGGCATGTAAGAACCTTAGTTTTGTAAGTTACTAAATTTGGGGAGAACTCAATGCTATAGGTGAATGTAGTCAAAGCTGATAGATGTATATTTACTTCAGTCATTAATACATTTTCATTTCATGCCTACTAAGGCTTGCAAAAGCATTTTCAAATTTCTAGGAGGCAATGTGATAGTACAGTATGCATTTTTCTCAATTATATAAAAGTTCTATATTTTAATTTTTAAAAACATTGAATATATTAATTCAGCATCCAAAGAACTTTAGTCTTCTTTCCAAATTAATTACATAATACTGTTACATATCAGTACATAAGTACATATCAGTGATATGTACTAATATGTTTTAGGTGCCATGTATGCACACATATACACACAATCATATGAATGATCCAAGTTACTGTATATTCTTTAATAGATTTCTTTAGTACCAAATTTCTTCAATATCAAATTTCTTCAATAAATGTGATTAAGAAACTACACTGCAATCAATAATAAATTATCTTATGCCTTTTAGTACAAAGTGATAGAATTGGACTGATTGTGCTAAGTGAAATAAAGAAGTGACAGGGAATTGCTGGATGGTTCCAGTCACTGTAAATATGAATGATGGGAGCAAATGAATTGGCAAAAATCAACAAAACAAACACCTATATCCACTCAAAGCTGATGGATCAGCTGCTGGAGGAAACGGGACAAGTAGGAGGAGTAGGGTAAAGGGTCTCTTAGGTGGTCGGTATCCAGTATCGTCAATGATATACACATATAGAAGGGTTATGTAACACCCCTTAAATCTATTGCGTGCCAATATTTTATTGTATTGTAAACCAATAAAAAATCAATTAAAAGGTCTCACAAAGACAATAATAAACTTCAAAATGTGTCTTCCTCTTTACCCAACTATATTAGATGAGATTGACAAATGTCTTCTGTGCAAAAATAACAACATTTAGATTGAAAAGAGAAGTTTGCTCCACAGATAAACTTGTCTTCCCAATCAGATGATAAAAAAGAGTCTACATCATTCAGCCTCTGCTTTATCTTAAATATCCATCACTATTCTTGAAGCACACCCCATTTAAAATTGTACTCATTGAATTCACTCATTTTGACATGAGCTGCCAAAATTAGAAGGACATTTTATTCATTTCATAAGGTTTTGATCTTTTCATTCTGTTTTTATTTTGACCTTTCATATTTTACATTTTCCTTATTTGTGCTAAGGTGATGCCAATACTCTGGCAGCAGAGACTAAATTATATTCACTGTGACCCTCTTTCAGAATCTTTATCTCCTTCTTTTAAGTTGCTGCCCACAGAGGTCATTTTATATGTGCTTTCATGATGTGTGAAGTTCTTGCCTAACATGGAACAATGGAAATAACAAAATTCAGTAGACAGATATTATCATGGAAAATTCTTTATATAGAAATCTCCCACTGCTCTTTATGAGAATTACAAGGTGGAGGCAACTTAAATTTTGCCTAATCAATAGAGCACCAGCCTGTATCAAAAACAATGCAATGTGCTATTTTTCTTGAATATTCCAATAAAGTTGACTATTAAATACATTTAAATTATAGGAAATGTAATATCTATTCATTTCCCCTTAATCAGGATGTTTTATCTACTTTTAAATAAATTCACTGGAAAATCAGGGGGAAATTTAGTTCCTCTTCACTGACACTTATTGAGTTTCCAGTAAAAATTAAATGCTTGATGTCCACACATTAATAGTATCTAATGGGGGCCAAACAGATTGTACAGTGAGTAGGAAGTTTGCACAGGAGAGTCAACCCAGGTTCAGTCCTGTGTATACTATAGGGTCCCCTGAGCCCTGCCAGGAATAATACCTGAGCACAGAGCCAGGAATAAGCCCTGAGCTCTGTGACCCAAACACAAAACAAAAATAAAAATAAAAGTATCTAATGGCACTTAGATACTTTTAAATAAAAATAAAAGTATCTAAAGGTACCAAACAGCTAGAATCAGAAATCTAAGAAAAATACTGCAATATGTCATATGTGTATGTGTATATATATACATATATATTAAATATATATATACAGAAACAAAAGATATATGTTAAAATTAAGTAAAACCAGGAGGAGTATTTTCCCCTATCACTATTTTCTTTTGAATTATATCTGAGTATTCAAAACTTGGTTGATAAAGTAGGAGGAAAATGAGAGAAGAGGGAAACAAATTGTTAGGGAACTTATAGTAACAAAATTGCTGTGTTTTCTGAGAGGAAATCAGTTATTATTTTTCCTTGCAAACTTACTAGTTTTATTGTGAAGGAACAAAATCAAACCAGAATGTGAAGTCTAAATTCCCCCCACACACACCTCAGCCAGAATCAGTCTTGGTCATGAGGAGAATTTCACACTTCCCTAGTTCCTTTGTGAGCTTTGTTTCTTTGTGACATTAGAGTCTGTTTTTGATCCATAGTTGATATGGGACAATAATCCATAAAAAAGAATCAAACAAACACCATCAGGAAGTACTAAGTGGAATTCTTTTCCGACGTTCCTAAAATGTCACTTATAAGTTTTTAAAATTATGTTTTATGTCGAAAAGTTTTTTCATGCTAGGTTTGTCACAGAGTGGAACTAAAATAATAATTTTAAAGACATGTGCCAAGGTAGAAAACACTTTTGAACAGTAGGTACTTCCCTAATCAGTGCTAATGCATCAATCTCTTTGTCAGCAATGAAACTAAAAAAAAAAAAAATACTAAAAACATTTTTCTCTTGATTTTGTCCTTAAGCATTCACAGGATAGATAATTGCTCACTTTAAAAATAAGCACATTCTTCAGAAATATTGTCTTAGCTACAAAAATCTTTTCTATTAAAATTATAAGTGACACAACTAGGTCTTTACCACACCTTTACGGAGCTTAATTTTTTTTTTATTTATTTGGCTGCGTTATATCAAGTAGATACTGTTCATATTATCAGAATGATCAGAATTGAAAGAAATCTAAATCACCCTTCATTCCCAATGACTCAATTGTATGGCTTGCTACAAGACAGATTTCTTAATATTAGAAACCTAGCAAAGGAGACACCGAATTTGTCAGTGGAAGCGAAGATGTGGGACCATCAAGGATCGCTGGCACTTTGTATTCCCCGTCGGAGGCCAGGCTACAGTTCTGGATGAAAGCCCACTTCAGCTTCATCAGATGATCCACTGGGGCAGAAACTCATAACCGGCTTTCAACCAGAGCCTTCATATAAAAGATAATAATCATGGAGAGTCAGTGTGGATAGGGGGATTATGAGGGCGCGGTCATGAGCATGGAAATTAGGGGGACAGTATCTTGACGCATACCTGACAAAAATCAGCCCAGAAGGACAGCCTCCTAAATGGGAAAGGCTAAATCAAAATGGGCACCTTTCAAGGGCATATTTGGATTATAAATAGTTTTTAGGATCAGAGAATACTCATTTTATTCTTTTTTTCTCTGTGTGTGTGACTGTGTGTATGTGAGCAACACCCAGCAGTGCTCAGAGTTTACTCCTCTCTCTGCTCAGGGCTTACTTTTTCTTGAGCTTTGGGGATCATGCGAGGTTCTAGATATTAAAGCTGGACTGGAACGTGTGCAATGAAATCAAATACCCTACCAATTTGTGCTGTATCTGCAGCCTCAGCTACTTATTGGAAACTGACCTATACCATTTGAGCACAGTTCTGTCTACATTGAAAAAAAAATTCTATGAACATTCCAGACAATCACTGCTCATCAATGCAATTTATTAAATGACCACTCATAAAGATTGATTTAAAACTTCTATTTTGGTAGAGTTTAGGTAACACAGCTACAATAGCGTTAACATTGGTGACATTGATGGTAACCACCGGCAAAGTGCCTCCAGCAATATCCAATGCTACATCCAGTCCACCTTTTCACAGCCATGCTGTACGGGGTTCAAGATCTTTATAGAAGAAATTCTGAGGTAGTTTGGATGTTGGTATACTAGAGACTTGCACTGGTCATGAGGAGTCATTGCTAATATTTCAGCAATTGGTGAGACATTTACTAAACAGAGACATGACTAAAATCTATGCTATATAGACTTATAGGTAGTAAGTTATATTGACAAAGGAAATAGGCAAAAATGAATTTTCAAATAATTTACACAATCCCATTTTGCTATTAATCATGTGCTTGAAGCTGTTTACACATGTGGGTGTGTGGAGGTACTGCACAGCACAATGGCAGCCACAGTGACTGCACGGTGTCGGCAGAGCAGACACCAGGGATTGAGCTGCAAAAGCGACTAGACCACGGACAGCAGCGAATGCTCCAAAGCAGCTGCCCCAAACACCAGCACACTGGATTAAGGTATTTTATATTATCAATACCAGTCTCAGCGTTGGCAAAGAGACTCACTTATTCCTGAAACTGTAAACTCTTACTGAAATAGAAGCAAATATTAACTTCCTTTTTAGATGTCATTAGGGATCATTGGGCTGGAACGAGAGCCCAGCAGGTAGGGCATTCGCCTTGCATGTGGCCGACTCAGGTTCGATTGCTCTGCCCCTCTGGGAGAGCCTGGCAAGCTACCAAGAGAACCTCGCCCCCATGGCAGAGCCTGGCAAGCTCCCCGTGGTATATTCGATATGCCAAAAACAATAACAACAAGTCTCACAATGGAGACGTTACCGGCGCCCGCTTGAACAACGGGATGACAGTGATACAGTGACAGGGATCGTTAACCTTTCCCATGACTCAATATTTTTATGACACTCACCTTACATATCCATTTTACCACTTCATTACAGTTCAAATTTTCTTTAGTTTTCATTTAACCAATTTTAAAGCAAAGAAAAACACTCCAAAACAAATGTAGAAGGGTTATCCTTTTAGGTTTGAGATAGTAGACATATCCCTACTTTCATTCATAATCATGGTTTAGTGTTTTATGCATCTTGGGAATTGATGGAATAACATTCATGTAGATGAGCAGCAGTTGGGGGAAATGAAATCACAGTATTTGTGTTTCTGTAACAGACAAGTGGGGCAAAAATGTGCCCATGTGCCCCTTGGGGGCAGCTCTGTGGTCTGACTGTACCGGTGGAATGTTTAATTCATGACCCAGGAGGTAACAGACTCACATAAACAAGCAGAAGATAAGAGCTCTGCGTAAATGGGCAGGGCTTGCAGGTGGTCCAAGAACCATTCTAGCAATTCCTAGCAACGTTGCACTTCACAGAAGCACAGCGCAGAGAAGTAGATGCCGACTCCAAGACGAGGTCTCTAAGCTTGCAGATTTAGAAACTCTGCCCTCTTAAAGGTCAACATTCTCAGGAGTTGAAAAGAAATATGAATTAGTGAGAGTAGACTGAAGGTGCTGAAACAGCCTGAAGCTTTCTAGTCAACATATATGTCTTATCTCCTCTATATAATGTTTTGCTACCCAAGTTTCGTGGCTTTGACTTCATTTAAAAGGTACACTAGGAATCCTTCCCTAAACTAATGTAAGGATTAAATATAAATGATTTTATTCTGTTTAATAATTTCACATATATATAATGGCATTGGTCTTCCTTTGGCCTCTTGACCATTTGGGGAAATTGCGAAGTAGAGCAATAATTTATAATATCCATAGCTTTTATGTTATTTCATTTAAGATAATAGTACAGTTATTTTCTGTGCATCAAATTTATATATTCCAATATTTAGAATGTACGTGCTACAAGTGCATTACTATAAATAAAATACTACTTCTATGATGTTTTCTAGAAAAATATTGCATTCAAATTGAAAAATGACAGCAATTTGAAACATTTCTTTTCCTGCTAGACTATATACTTTGTTTAAGTAATCACTGGATTGAAAATAAGTAACTGTAGAAATGGGTAGTGACAATTATTTTCTCAACATTTATACATTTTTTCTTTTGTTGAAAAAAGCCAGCAATCCCATAGCTTCAAAACCAACCTGGAGACATAACTAATGGTATGATATATGTATAAATATACTGGATTTTAAAAGGATTTCTGTCAAAATGCAAATTTCAGGATATGAGAATCCTTTGTGAACTTGAGACCATAAAATGATAAAGAAGTAGCTAGTGTTTTCCTAAGTTCTGTGGGGAATGTATGTTTTATTGTTTCGCTGGCTTTCTATTCATAGTAGAAGGTTTCTCCATCACACGTCAAGATAAAACAAATGTTTAGGAACCAAACATGCTACCTAAGTAACGCATACTTAGGTAGCATAGTGGTTATAAGATTATATATAATATAATATATATTATTGCATATAGTGCTTATTTTGGTTGTTCATTCTGATGGAAAAAATGTATAATGAAAGAATTAAGTTTACACAGATATACCAAACTGAGTTTTTATTTCATACCAAAATAATTATTTATTCTCTATCTACTGACCCAAAGTTAAACGATAAAGGATAAAACTATTTCTCCCTTTCATTTTCTTTTCATCACTCTTTTTAAAAATTTTTTCCAAATATTCTTATTTTTTATTATTTTTAAAAGTTTTAAAATTATTTTTAAAGCATTAAAAAGCTATTCATGATTGAATTTTAGCCATACAGTATTTTAACACCCATCCCTCCACTAGTGCACACTTCTTAGCACCAGAATTCCCAGGTTCCCTCCCACCATCCCTCCACCCCTTACCTGCTTCTTTGGCAGATGTTTTTCTTCTCTCTTTCTCTCTCTGTCTTTCTCTGTCTCTCTGTCTCTCCGTCTCTCTTTGTCTCTCTTTCTCCCTCCCTCCTTCTGCTTTTGGGCATTGTGATTTGCAATATTGATACTGAACGGTTACCCAGAATTCCATCACTCTTATTACAACAATTAAATATCTAGTTTTGAAAAATTTGTATCCATACTATAGCTATGTAAGAAAAGAAACTTATTTATAAAGATAAAATTTTAATAATACTTCAAAATACATCACATGGTAAATAGTTAGGTTAGCTTCATTTTAAAAATAGTATCTGTGTAAATTCACTATAAAACATCATAGGGTATATGTAATATAACACAATTTTGTAATAAGGTAGTATTATAAATGGGTTTAATATTTATATATTTACATATATGTATAAATTACATGTATAACTATAAACTGATAGATAATAAAAACTAGTATCTGGTCAAATAGCTCTGAAACTAGAGGGGCTGCACCATAAAGATGGAAAACTCCCCAAACCTAAAATATTAAGTCACAAATTGAAAAGACAGTATCTTGTGATAAATTCTAAATTCCTGAAGTCTCAGTTCAATTTGTTTTTCCTGTAACATGCCAGTGTCTTTCATCAACTCAGAAATAAATGAAAATCAGGATCAGGCTAAGGATTTAGCAGATAGAGGGCTGGAGACATCCCTGGCATGTGGCCAAACACAATTCCATCTCTGCATCAGGTGGTCCCCTAAACATTGCCCGTGCAGCATTGCCTGTAGACCTCTGGGTCTCACCAAGGTGATCCCCGGTCTCATAGGTAATCCCAGCACCTCAGTCTCCGACTCTAGCATCCAATCTCCAGCCTGGTTGGTAGAAAATCTCCAGGAGTGGCCTCAGAGCTCATGAGCAGCACAGAAATGACACCCTGAGGACCAGAGCAATAGCACAGTGGGTAGGGTGTTTGCCTTGCATGCGGCCAACCTGAGTTCAATCCCCGGCATCCCATATGGTCCCCCAAGCACTGCCAGGAATAATTCCTGAGTGCAGAGCCAGGAGCATCCCCTGAGCCTCCCTGGGTGTGACCCAAAAAGCAAAGAGAGAGAGAGAGAGAGAGAGAGAGGGGGGGGAGAGAGAGAGAGAGAGAGAGAGAGAGAGAGAGAGAGAGAGAGAGAGAGAGAGAGAGAGAAAGATGACACCCCCACCCACCAAAAGAAAAATAAATAAAATCCATGATGACTTCAGGACCAGGATCTGCCTCTGTAGGGTACATCATTTCATGTGAGTGGTCCAGGTGCGATTCCAGAGGTCACACCCCCTAAGCAGCCTAGCCTAGACATGCATGCCCACTTATGTACACACGCCCTGAAAAGATGATGACAGCTTTAGCAAAATCAGTGTGAATTTTTCCATGTTCACCAGAACTAGGTTGAAGCAACAGTGTTAAAGGGAATTTGGTAGCACAACGAGCACTTTAAGTGTGTCACTTTAAATAGAAAAACAGCTCAGGAACTGAACAGAAAGATGGATGAAGAGATTTTTCTTTCTTTTTGCATTGTTCACGAGTTACATTGTTAACATACATAAATAGACGTCTCCGTCAGAACTGTGAATGGTTTAAAACCTGTGGTTAAATGAGTTTACAAAGTTAATCCATAATTCACTGACTTTTAGTAACTTGAAATTCATTTTTCCCCATGTCAGGATTAAATTCTATGCCTCATACAGGCAAGGATAGTTGACTAAATAGCATTCATGCTACACAGAAAAGTTCAAGCAGTAGCTATGTAGGAGAGTTCAAATGAAAATAAAATTCCCTGTTTGAGAAAACATCATGTAGTACTAAAGAAAAAAACATAAGAAAGACAAAGAAACAATAGTAGTTTATTGATCATTTACTGTATTTGATAATATTCACAATAAATTTTATTGTATTTTTAATTTCAATTATATATTCACCTACAAATTATAACATATATTAATCCTGCTACATAATAAAAGATGCTTGTTTAGAATGAGAAAATTAAAAACTAGGCAAGAGAAGTTTGGAGTGGAGATGGAAGGAAGAGTGATCCACTAAATTGTTGAGAGTCATCTCTATTAGCTATATAGTAAACTACAAAACTACACTACAGTAAGTCCTTAAAAATATAATCAAGGGACCAGAGTGGTAGTAGAGCGGGTAGGGCATTTGCTTGCATGCAGCTGATTTGGGTTTGAGCCCTGGCATCCTTTATGGTCCACCAAGCACTGTCAGGAGCAATTCCCGAGTGCAGAGCCAAAAGTAACCCCTGACCATCGGTGGATGTGACCCAAAAAGAAAAAATATAAGATATAAACAATAGAGACAAAATAAGTGGGACTTAGAGGATGTACTTTTTTTTAAAACATAGCTAGCTACAAATAGGCTAATAGTTATCTCCTATTTATTCTGTCTCCGTGTCTTATACCAAAAAGTCTACCCTGAAAGTCAAAATATTAGTATAATTTAAATAAAGATGCTATTTAGTAGTACTATGTTTTCTGATAGAAAAATATGGCTAAATAAGTTTAAAATTCTTACTGCATCTTAAAAGACTGAGGTTATGAAGGAAACATTGCAATCTTTTTCTTGCTAAGTCCCTGCCCTAGTTTCTCAAAAGTGCAAGGATGCATGGCTCATAATGTTTTCACTTAGAATTTGCATCAAAAGCAAAATATTTGAAGACTAGAGCTTGTCTCTGAGGAGCCCATAGCTCATAATTACATAAAAGGGATAGAAATAATCTGTTTTTCATATTGGCATAGAACCAAATCCATGTGCTTCATCTGTACTGCTTTTGCTGTCCAAGCCTAATGATAATTTTGAGGTAGTAATTTATGTCTCCCACCTTGGGAATGGAGACCTGTCCTAAAATCAGGAGGATATTGTGTGGTTTGCTATAGTCTTACAATCAAGTTTAATTCTTTTTTTTTTTTTTTGCTTTTTTTGGGGGAGGGTCACACCAGGCAATGCACAGGGGTTACTCCTGGCTCTACACTCAGGAATTACACCGGGCAATGCTCAGGGGACCATATAGGATACTGGGAATCGAACCCAGGTCAGCTGGGTGCAAGGCAAACGCCCTACTTGCTGTGTTATTGCTCCAGCCCCTCAAGTTTAATTCTTAAGTCTTATGTCTTAAATGAAGTCTTAAGTCCAATGCTCAAAATGTCTTTAAAATTGCAAATGTAGCACTGCAAACTGTAAAGTGAAGGTACCAAGGCAGTGAAGGCGAATGGTAACCTGTGTGATGACAAGGCGATTAAGCCAGATTGGCTAATGTTTCTCTGCACCAGCTACATGGGGAAGGAACATTTAGCTCCAATACCCATAAATATGTGGAAAAGTTTAAACTCCACATCACTGTAGTAGCATGGCGTATTAATTCACCGAGAGCACCATGTCATAGAGGCATCAGTACGATCAGTTCACATGAGAAGACAAGTCTTTTTGAACTATCTGAAATGTCACATCAATTTATTGACATCTCAGAAAAAATTAATATCTACCTTGGATCATTTTACAAGGCCTTGAAGTCAAAAGTGTCTATCCCATAAGAGAGCAAATATGAAGGAAAGAATGTCATAAGGCACATAGGAAAGGAAAGATGAACCTGAAATGTTCAGGCGGCCATACTTCTTCAGATTTATTTCCATTTTGAAGTGAGAAAAAAAAGAAACTAAGACCAAATCCCAGCAAAGTTTTGAGTTTTCTAAATATGTACTCATGATAACAACATATGGGTCTTGTTTTAACACATTGATGTCGGTGGGGTCCAGGGAAGGCATATGTGAAGTGGGGAGGAGAAAGACGGGGACATTCTCCCAATCCGCCTCTGCCACCCGGGACCCAGAGTTCTGAGTTCTTGTCTCACTCCACAGAAAAGAGTAGACAAGCAGTGTAGTAAAACAGATTTTATTTGGAGGTTTTGAAGGGAAGGAGAAAGAGAAAGTGGGAGAGAGTAAAGTGCTCAAGAGAGAACCCAGGCTTCTCCGAGGGTGGAGAAAGCCCTACACATATCCCAGCATTAGACATGAGAGCATGAAAGTCCACATCTCAAGTGAGGAGATGTGGGCGACACATGTGCTCGTGCACCACATGTATGTGCTCAGCCACGTGGGCGCAAGCAGCACACGGACTCGTGAAGACATGTACGCCCCTCCTTTGTTCCCGGTGGCTGTAAAAGAGTATCTTCTCGGGAAGTCTTGGTCTGGATTGTTCTGAAGCCTTCTCCAGGCTGAGTCACTAAAGTTAATCAGATTAAAGGAGAGGTCCGAGGGTATTCTGGGAATTTCCTTCTTCATGGGGAAGGGTCCAATCTCCTCAGGGTCCGTTGCCGGCTCCAGGTGAGGGGCTTATCAGGTCCTTTAGTTCCTGTTTTCTGCAAGGTTGGCCTTTGCAACTTCAGAGCTATTTCTTCCCAGGAAATTTACCGCCATCACCTGGGGAGGGGCCTTCCCTATCTGCCTGCCTGCCTACATCAATATGAAGGTAATTTCAGACACTCAATATATAATTTTCAACCTGTATATAACCCCCACTCCTCCATCAAATAAAGTCTTCTAGAGTGGTAAACGTTCGTATCAAGTGGAGCAGCCATGAAGCTGCACCGTCTAGTCCGCTGGGGTGCTAGGATAAAAGACCATGCCCAGGCGGGCTATGGAGAGAAGTCTGCTTCTCACAGTCCTGGAGACAAGAGGCCAGGGCAAGGCAGATTCAGTGTCTGAGGTTCCTCCTTCCGGGGCACAGAGAGATCCTCCTCGCTTTGTCCTACTTGGGGCAAAGGACTAAGGATCCCCCTTTGCTCAAGCACTGAGCCTGTCAGGAGAGCTCCCCCTCCTCACCTAAGCACCCCTAGAATATGCCCCTGCTGATGCAGTTTAAAACATCAAAATCCCGGCAGGGTGGGCACCAGCCTCCCGTCTGCAGCGTGAAGCTGGAATGAGAACAGACCGGTACAGCAGCCCATCAGTGAACTCACTTGCCAGCCTTCTGGGTTCAGGGCTGCAAATGTCCAACTTGTGGACATACCCAGATCCTCAAAATCGTGTGCTCTGGTCCTGGCACGAGACAGGACACTCGAGCTTCTCATCAGCTGCCCGACTGTATGGCCAGATGTCATGGCGGAGGAGTAGTGCGGGAGGTTTCCAGGTGGCCTCGTGTTTCTGTCTCTACCGGAGAAGAGAGGGGTGTCTCGACCTCCAACCTGGATGTATTTGCTCCTTCCCTGCATCCTCGTGTACACAGAGATGCTCTTATTGTGAGATATTGAACCCAAAGGGTTCAATAAATTTCTTTTAAAGAAAATAAAGTTCTAAAAATACCTGATGAGAATATTATTTGATTCCATTCATTTCTGCATGCCTTCAAGGGAAAAACTTAAAAATTGTCTCGAAACTCACAAAGTCCCCTTGTGCCTTTGCTTCTGGTATTTTAATTGTTTAGAACAAAGAGAGCTATAGGACATAAAATTTAACATCATCTAGTATTTATTAATACTATTATATAACTGAAAATAATCTTTAAATGTTTACTTGCCATGATCTTAGTAATAAGATGCAGGAAGCACATACATCCCTTCAAGTACATAAACCTGAGTTGATGTCACCCACGTAATTTGAGAGTAATTAATCTGGAGTCTGCTTATATAAAATCACAATATCTAATTGCTAAATTTTCCAGGGTTTTGAAAGAGCCGGTTCTAAGCATTGAAAAATTGAAGTTGGTCCCAGGAAAACCCTGAATAATAGGGATCTCTCTCACCGAGCAACAGCAATTGTTGAAGATCAATGAGAACAGATCAGAATAATCTGGGAGAGAAATACGTAACTTTAGAATGGTTGTTCAGTCCAAATCCATCTTATGTTCAGCAGAAGCTTAGTTCAGGGTAAATGGTGAAAGTGGGATCTGCATTTTCTCTCTTTGTGACCTCGATTAGCTGTTTGCCTCAGTCAGAGACACCCAAAGTGTTTGTAGCTTTAGTAAATCTTGAATTAATGTTTAGATGCCAATAGTACCTGCAAAGATTGTTCAATAGAAAGTGTTCCCTTCTCCTTCCTAACATGCTTGCAACCATCTGACTCCTTTGCTCTTCCTCCTGGATTGTGCTCTTTGGGGTGACCAGTTGGCATCTCATACTTGCTCCCAATTTCCCAAGCCCATCTGGAAGCTGAGATGTTCCAGTGTGTATTTGGCGACTCTTTCCTGCCCGCACTGATTTGCGTTACATCGGCCGTGTATCAGCCTACAGCAAGGTATAGAGAGAGAAGCATCATGCTGTTCCCCTGCTCCCCCCTCTCTTTCTTCATTTACTTTGTTTTTTTTGTGTGCCACATCCTGTGTTGCTCAGGGGCTACTACTTCTGGCTCTGCACTCAGGAATTATCCCTGGTGGTGCTCAGGAAACCATGTGGGATGCCTCTGGGATCAACCCCGGGCTGGTCAAGGCCTTCCCTGCTGTCCTCTCTCTCTGCCCCCAGGTCTGCTCTGTTCAAGCATCACTGAGGTCACACAGTGATGCTTGGTGACTATTTCTGTCTCAGTGCTCAGGAGTTGCTCTCCGCAGTGCTCAGGGACCACGCAGTGCTGTGGATTAAATCTGGGCCTGCATGCGCACAGCGTGTGTGTGTGCCAAACCTTTGAGACACTCCCAGCCCCAGAGCAGCGAGTTCACAGGGCACAGGAAGCACCGGACATGCAGATTCCCACCCTGCTCTGGGCCTGGGGGGTCCAACTGTCAATCTATCCTGCCTGTGCCAAGTCTCCTGGTGGGATTCTGATCTTCAGCCTGACACCCGGTACCTCACACTGCCCGGAGCTGGGAAAATAGCAGAGCAGAGCACTCGGAAGGGAGCCAGTATGAAATAACACACACACACACATACACACACACACACACACACACACACACTATATATATATATTTTTTCAGAAGAATGCATTAGTTCATCCTTTTAGATAAAATCTCAATTCTGAACTGCTTTGTACAGAAGAAGAAATCTGTAAGTGGCTATTGTGCTCCCGAGACTCTCCGGAAAGGCTCACAGTGGCGCATGACATGATTGATCCCTTTGTGCATCTTCGCTTCCTCTGAAGAAGTATTGGGAAAACCAGTCGATGCTTCGCCGAGCGCTGGAGGACGAGGCATGAAAGGGCCGAGAGGAGCGTGCAGGGCGCTATTTTCACACCGACCCTTTTAGGGTAAAAGGCTCCTTACGCGGCCTCTCTTCAGAGCCCTGCGGACGGAAAGCGAGAGAAAGGAGAAGGACGCAGATCGGGTGGTGAGGGGGGAATCAAAAGGCCTCTGAGAAGAGTCGGGGAAGAGCAGCTTTCATCTCGGCCCTCCCCAGCCGCTGCCTCCCGGGGGCCGCAGTTCACCCCAGTACACTGGGCTCGCTCAGGTAAGCGGAATGAAGAGACGGTCAGGCGGGGCTGAGTTTCCTGGTCCATCCTGCATTCATCCCCAGGTGTCCTCGGACGCATGCAGTTCCCCAGCCAGTACTTTCCCAAAGCATAAGGGTCTTGGGGAACC
Source organism: Sorex araneus (assembly GCF_027595985.1). Taxonomy (NCBI): domain Eukaryota; kingdom Metazoa; phylum Chordata; class Mammalia; order Eulipotyphla; family Soricidae; genus Sorex; species Sorex araneus. The sequence goes on from NC_073303.1 coordinate 377,326,440, forward strand.
CAGAGAGGCAGGGCAGGACCAGGGAACTGTATGGGCCAAGGCCGGGGAGGGCTCTGGGAGGAGGGCTTTGCATTTGCCCATAAAAATCCTTCGGTCGATTCTCTTTCTATTATTCCTGATCCCGCCCGAGTTGGTTATCAGAGCGGCTTGGTCTCCAATTTCTTATTAATCTAAAACCTGATGGAAGTGCAGAGTGCGGTGATTCTGTGCAATGTAATGATTTTCATGGTAAGGACAGGGATGGGATTGACTTTCTGTGCAGTTAAACTCTTGTGGAAGAAGGCGTGATGGGTATAGTTTTAAGATGTCCAAGAATAATTCATATTTTTTAATTTTCTGTATTGCGGTTGGCCTGCTCAAATCACACGTCTTTGTTACCAGTCTATTTTTTTGCCTTCCAGGATGTTCTTCGGAGCTGTGGGGTGCCATGGGCCATGCAAAGTTCAGTGTGAAGGCCCAAGGCCGCCAAACTGCCCAGGCCCCATGGTTCGGGGGACTGCCTGGACACCCTCAGTGCTTGGGCACCTCTTGGGGCTCGGCCCTGTAGGGCTAGGGACCATGTGGTATCTGGATTGAACCTGGGCTTTCTGCAGCCCTATTGGTTGATCTCTCTGATACTACATAAGTTTGGGGTGATTTTAGTTTCATGGTCACATATGTTGATGCTCTGGGTTCACTCCTGCCCGTGCACTCAGGAATTACTCCTGGCAGTGCTCGTGGGACTCTATGGACTGCTGGGGACTGAACCTGGATCGGGCACGTGCTAGGCAAGCACCTTCTCTGCGATACTAGATCTCTCCAACACTGACATAGATTTTAAAACACACAATCCTATAAATGCAAATATTAATTTAAGAAAAGAAAATTTTTTTTCAAATTTTCAACTTTTAAAATCTGGTTTAATAATTAAGGATTGTTTAGTTGTTCTTGGACAAAAATAAAATTCTCCCTTAATTCAAAGAGACCATGCTCTTAGATGATGAAAATGGTACAAGTCACTCCAAGAAAATTTTTGGAAAATTCCTCAATTCCAGAAAAGAATTTCATGTTTAAAAATATGTCGCAAGAAAATAACAAGTAGATTTTAAAAAAATTATTTCACAACTGCTGTGATGAATTACCACAAATTTGGAATCACACATGCCTCACCTTCTGGCCTGTAATTTAGGAGTCATGGCTCCTGTGAGGACTGGGTCCAGGACTCGGTGGCCACAGGCTTCTCCTCTCAGAAGGGAGAGCCCTGCTGCTGCGCCAGCCTGGGGATTGGTGCAGCCTTGGCATCGCAGCTCTAGGCTCGGGTCTGTCCCCTGGCCCCCTGCTGTGTCTCTGACCCTCGCTGTCCTGCTGTCCTTCCCATTGCCGAGGGCCCACAATTGCCGGGGCTGCCTGAGTGACAAGTCTCCCAGATCACACTCCTTAGTCACCCAGGCCACCTGACACCTCAACCCCGTGCCTGGCAGGGAATAAGTTCTCAGATTTGGGGATATCAAGAACATAGATATCTTTTCTTTAAAAGACGTATCAGTCCAATTTCCACTCTCTTTCTGTCTTCCTTTCTTTTTCTATTTCTTTTTAGGTTTGTTTGGCTTTGGGTTACATCCATCACTGTATCACTGTCATCCCGTTGCTCATCAATTTGCTCGAGCGGTCACCAGTAACATCTCCATTGTGAGGCTATTTACTGTTTTTGGCATACAAAATATGCCACAGGTAGCTCACCAGGCTCAGTCGTGTAACCAAGATACTCTTGGTAGCTTGCCAGGCTCTCCAAGAGGGATGGAGGAATTGAACCCAGGTCGGCAGCATGCAAGGCAAACGCCCTATCCGCTGTGCTATCAAAAGCTTCATACCAACAGAAAATGTGCAAAGTTAAGGGTCTTTGTAATTTAATGATAGTTTTCTAACCTGCTAAATGATCTCCAGACTTCTCTGCTGAAAGGAAACCCCCCCTTGACAACCAGGCACACACGCACATACACACACACACACACACACACACACACACACACACACACAGAGCACTTCTTTTGAGGCATTTCTCTAAGAGAGTTCTGAATTGTCTTATTTGTAGGAAGAGGTTCTGGTTCTTGCAGGATACGTAGCAGATCCCAACTCACAGCTCTGTCCTGCCTCCTTTCCCTGCAAGTCCTTTGAATTCAGGAGTCGGTACCCTCTTCAGCGGACTACTCTCTTCCTCCTCACATCCTTCTCCTGCCTCATCCCATCTGCGCTTAGTGTAACCAGTCTACTTACAAAGAAACAAGAATTAGAAATCCCACATTTCCCAAAAGTCATCGCTGTCAGACATAGTTTGAAATATTTGTGAATCTTTGAAATCTTTGAAATTTCAAATCTTTGAATTACAGAATAATAGCAAATGCCACTCATACAACTCCTATATAAAACTTTTAAAGTAGAATTCAATTTTACATTTATGCAATATCAGCTTTGTATTATTAAAAATCATCTGTAGGGGCTGGAGCGATAGCACAGCGGGTAGGGGTTTGCCTTGCACGCAGTCAACCTGGGTTCGATTCCCAGCATCCCATAGGGTCCCCTGAGCACCGCCAAGGGTAATTCTTGAGTGCAGAGCCAGAAGTAACCCCTGAGCATCGCCGGGTGTGACCCCCGCAAAAAACAAGAGGAAAAAAATCATCTGTAGGTACTTCATTAAGTTCCCTAGTATCCTTTTTATATCTAGTATGCACCATTATTTTAGCTCTTTGGTTATTTCAGCTTTAGATACTCCTATGCATTAATTACCATAGTTTACATTTCTTGAAGACAGAGTCTGCTCTACTACTCACGTGTTCGGGATGGTGGTTTTCCAGAGAATGATTCTGCTAATACAATCTTCAGGCAGCAGAGGTACATGAAAGTCCCTCTTATCCTTTCTTCTAAAAGGACTTTTTCCAAAGGAAATAATTGGCACTATAACTTCAGCAGAAATCTTATTTTCACAAATTTGACCTCTTTTTTTATTTCTTGTCCCAATTATTTTATTTTATGCATGTTATCCCAGAACAGAAATAATGATAGCAACATTTTTAAAGAAAGTTTTGCATGGAGAAGGGAAATGGCATAAGTCCTTGACATGGCACCATGCTAATGAAAGAGAGCTCTGCCAAATAAACTTTTATCTGGATGTGGGGTATTATTGGACTGTAGTACTGTAGCACTGTCATTCTGTTGTTCATTGATTTGCTCGAGCAGGAACCAGTAATGTCTCCATCGTAAAACTCGTTGTTACTGTTTTTGGCATAATATCGCACAGGTAGCTTGCCAGGCTCTGATATACAGCGAGGATACTCTCGGTAGCTTACCGGGCTCTTCGAGAGGGACAGAGAAATCGAACCTGGGTTGGCTGCATGCAAGGCAAACGCCCTACCTACTGTGTATCGCTCCAGCCCATTATTTGACTATTAACTCAGAATATTACTAGGAACAAGTACATACTGCCTCGGCCAGGGGGTTTGCTTTGCACACGGGTTCAAGCCCCAGCACTGCATTTGGTCGCGGGTAGTGCCACCAGGATTGATCCCTGAGCACAGGGCCAGGGCTCAGCCTTCAGCACAGCCAGATGTGACCCCCTTCCTGACAAGTGAACAAGAAAACTAAAGGAGTTTGCTATGACCTGAATATTCCAACTAGAAATTTTTTTTCTACAATGCGTGTTTTTCAACCGGTGTTCTATAAAAGGGTTTTGTTAACTTCTCATCAGAGCATAAAATGACTCTTTACACCATACTTCCTGATCTTAGATTTATTAGCATTGTGATCATCTGGAAATGATAGTCATGCATCCCCCCACAAGGTAACTCGAACAATGCCAAATTGATTTTAAGAAGCGAATTATGTCAATATTAAAGTAACTTTTTTCTTAAATGCTCATGCTAGATGTTAAACATAAAAATGAACATGCATTTTATCCCTAGTCCCTCAATCAGACATACTCTAGTTCTTATTTATGCTAACACATTTTAATATTTTAATTTTGGTAATTTCTCCAACAGAGAGGTCATTTGTCTTTTGGATAGTGAACAGTGTTAGCATATGGAAAAATTACCATGATAATGTTCTACAGCTAGAAGTGTATTCACTTCCGTTTCTGTAGCAGCACTATTATATCACCACAAGAGGAGTCCTAGATTCTCAGTACCAAAGTTGGACAAAATGCAGAGGGGCAAATCTTTAAGCTTTAACTTTGATCAATGTTAACTTGTTCGAACGTGCCAGTTAGTAGCACTGTTGCACTGTCGTCCCATTGTTCATTGATTTGCTTGAGCGGGTACCAGTAATGTCTCCATTGTGAGATTTGTTGTTGCTGTTTTTGACATATCGAATATGCCACTGGTAGCTTGCCAGGCTCTGCCGTGAGGGTGGGATACTCTCGGTAGCTTGCTGGGCTCTTCAAGAGGGATGGAGGAATTGAACCCAGGTCGGCCACATAGCACAGTGGGTAGGGCATTTACCTTGAACGCAGCCAACCCATGTTCCATTCCTCCGTCCCTCTCGGAGAGCCCGGCAAGTTACATAGTATCCTGCCTGTACAGCAGAGCCTGGCAAGGAACCTATGGTGTATTCGATATGCCAAAAACAGTAAAAATGAGTCTCACAATGAAGATGTTATTGGTGCCCGCTTGAGCGAATCGATGAACAAACGGGAAAAAGTGCTACAGTAGCCAGTTAGTAAAAATGATAAAACTGTTGTATTTCTCTATTTCTATGGCTTATATGCACAGTTGCAAATGAGATGATTTTAAAAGAAAGATTAAAATATTAAATGTTTGATATGAAATAAAACTCCATTTTTTGCCACATAGTATTGGGATTGAATTCTTGTAATAATAAAGAATTTTATGACCTATGGCAGGGTCCCAAGCCATCTGCTTTAAATGAGTTGCTTTATATTTCTTCAGGCCTACAGATTCCAGATACCAGTCAATTATTACAAAGCCTGCAGAAATTTATTCAATCATTTACTTTGTTATTAGTTCCTATTATTGTTTGGAAGTAAATTGTCTGCAAATACTTTTTTCAATAGTGAATAAGTACTACTGAGAAAATTTAACTGTTAAATGAAAGAAACAATATCAAGAAATTCACCACGCCTCTTACCAACATATTTTTCCTTTGTGCAAATTCACTTACGGTTGTTTCTATAGTTCAAATTTCCTTTCCACTCTCTCTTGCAATGCCACACACATGCATTTGCCACAGAATGATTAAATGTTGATGATGTGACTAAAAATCCAAGCTTATCCATTTTTCTTTTATCTGATCTCCTGTGGTTAAATGTGAGCAGAATATCATCATGCTAAATTACATTTTATTTTGAGTTACTAGGACCTTTTAACTACAAAATTCATTTTGAAGCGCAGTTGCCAACTGCCTCAGTGAGGAGAATTTTGAATAGCCCTTTGTCAGGTAAATTAAGCAATAGCTTGTTTTATAACCCTGTTATGCATGCTCATCCATAAATATGAAAAAAACCTTCTCAGAATTAATTGATAATAAATTAGCTCCATGAACTTAATTCCACAACAAGTGGAAAACTTTTATAGGGTCTATATTTACATGGCGGATAATTTCCAGTATCTTTCATACTATCTTTTCATTTTTAAAAATCACTTGAACATGAATAATGCATCAGCCGATGGTGTGGTCAAAACATCTATTGTGAGGTCAACAATCAAGAGATTCAATTTTATCATTCAGGGATCTGAATAAGCAAATAACATTAAGGTAGAAGTGACACCACAATCAATCTGCGTCCCTGGTCACCAAGACCTCAAAGGAGCAGCAAACCCTTGTCACCCTCGACTCATCCTTTTTTTCTAACCAAATTACCTCTCAGCCTACATTAGGCTCCGAGATACCTGCTTGAGAGTCACATTTTGATCTTGGAAATGCGGTTGGCCACTCTTATAGACACAGACCTGCAACTGAAAAATGGCAATTGGTATGATAAAGGTACATCCCCAAACAAACCATGTTTCTCTTAAAAATCCTGCTAATGTTTTTGTGCTCATTATTTTGGCTAACCAACTTCAAAGAACTGGATAAGCCCAACTTAAAAAATTTGAAGACCCAGTTCACCAAGATTTGGATCCATTGTCCCCACGTACTTGCAGGAGAGGAAATACTGCTATTTGAGAAACTCGGGAGACAACGCCAGGAGGATGACTTGGTCCCCAATCGCTCCTTGCCAGTCCTGGGCCGGCATCTCATCTATTCTGTTTCAGACTTGGACACATTGGAACTCCAGTGACTCGTTTTTTGGACCCAGGTGAAATTAAGTTAGTACAAGATTTCTCACGCTGATTGAGACAAGGTCTGTGCCCTTTTGTCAGCATGAAGAAATTATTTTTATCCACAGCCCCTTAAAGGATGGGAGGCTGAGGGCAACAGGGAAACGGGGAGGTAGTGCTGGTGTGCTGGGAAAACATGATCTGGAACCTGAACCAGCCCGAAAGTATGAGGCCTCTGACACGAAGGACCCACATCAGGAGCCCAGCAAACACTGTGGCTGCAGAGTCAGCCTGGGTGCAGGGCTGGGCTCTGAGGGGAAAGGGGGCTGGATGCCCTCTCCTTGGAGGAGAGGCTCCACCAGTGCAAAGGGCCGGGGGAAGATGATCAAGACTAGCTCTCCCCTGGGACAACTACCCGAGCATGAGCTTGAGGAAGGAGGGGGGCAGTTCCAGAAAACTGGATATAAAGTAACTTGTCAGGAACTGAGATGCATCTTTGGTCTGCAGCTGCCTGAGGTGTGAACTTGCTTACTTCAGGCTGCATTGCCCTATTTGGGGGAAATGGCCCTCACAGCCCTCAGTATTTGGGACAGGGAGCTTGGGCTCTCTCTCTCTCTCTCTCTCTCTCTCTCTCCCTCTCCCTCTCCCTCTATCTCTCTCTCCCTCTCTCCCCCTCTCCCTCTCTCTCTCCCTCTCCCTCTCCCTCTCCCTCTCTCTCTCTCCCTCTCTCTCCCTCTCTTTCTCCCTCTCTCTCTCCCTCTCTCTCTCTTCTTCTCTCTCTCCCTCTCTCTCTCCCTCTCTCCCTCTCCCTCTCAATCTCCCTCTCCCTCTCCCTCTCCCTCTCTCTCCCCCTCTCTCTTCTCTTTCTCTTCTCTCTTTTCTCTCACTCTTTTTATTTCCTAATTAAACTTGTTTTACTTTAAAATATAAATAAATGAAAAGCATTGGTTCTCCCAACAGTGTCGAAAGACAGATAATATCACCTCCATTTTTATAAAACTACATTAAAGCACTACAAAGGTCAAAAATTGAAAGAGCATTTATCAGTTTCAAATTTTGGTCTGAGGGGGAAGGTAAAAGTTTCTTCACGATTGGGTGTATCAATCAAGGAAACCGGAGCCATTAGCAGACTGATTTGGGAATCTGGGAATGATCGGAAAGGTTCTCAGTGACCTTTTTATTTTTTTAAGCAAATTTCTGTAATAAAATGTAACTGGGACACCGCTATATGTGTATCATTTCTTTAATATGATTCATTTAGTTCAACCTATAATAAACACTTTTATACCTAAAAAAAAAAAGGTAACCAATCAATGACCTGATGCAAATGATCTTGCTTGTTTGACTTCAGTGATAGGGTAACTAATTTTTCTTACAAAGTTCTCGTAGTCCTTGCTTACAGAAAGGCTGTGGCGTCTCGAGCTGGAATGCCATCACTCAAATTGAAAACCTGCTTCTATGACTTTGTAACCAGTTTTGGTTCTGTTGTTTGAGTCCATGAATAGCATAGACAATCAAATAATGTGGGAAGAACAAGTATTTATATGTGATTTATTTTCGTGTCCAGCTCTTTTTTCACTCTATGCAGCAAATGGAATAACATAAAATGATTTAGTACACGCTGCTCATGCAAGAACAGGAAGGAGAGTACAAAGACGACCAGATCCCAACAGAATCGATTACACCAATCAGCAGTGAGGCATTGTGTAATATAATTTTACTTTAAGTTCCTCTTGTGTCCTAAGCCCTCTCCAGCTTCCCAACTTGCTCAAGTCAAGCCTGTTTTCCTAAAGAACAATAGATTAATAGTGACATTTCTCTACAGGGCTGTTTACAAACGCTCTCCATCACCTCACCGTCCATTGTGTATGTAATCCGTCTCCCAGCCCTCGTCCCCACAGTTCCTCTGATACAGTACAAGCCTCGAAAATGCTCTTGCCAATAGGGTTAAGCTCAGTGCTTGGTTTGTGCTCTTACTCGTGCCTCTCTCTAGCGCCTGCACTCTCCTCTCCTGCTTCTTCTCACCCCTGCTCCTGACTATCCTCCTGAGTGACTTCCCCGGACCTCGGTGATTGACACAGCATCAGGTCTTGTTCTCTAAGTTCAGTCCCTCGATTGTCTCACTCAGTTTGCAATTTTCAAACAACCAAATGCAATCTTCGGTCCAGAATGTCTTCCGAAAGTTAGAGCTCGCATCTTACCACTGATTCCTCCATATCTCCCCATGTGTATCCAAATGTCCAAAATTCAAAGTAAGCATTTGAACCCGTTTCAATGTATCTGAGAGGCTAGTGGGCCTCTCATTGCCCTGTGCAGTGATTTGCTCTGGTTCTATCCAAACGCCTCTTGAGTGCACTCAGCCAGACAATGAGGACGGAGAACTGCACATGGACGCGCTCTGACCTCCTTGAAGGCAGGCTTCCTCCCAGAGGAAAGACACACACAGGGAGGGTCTCGTTACAGTTACAGCTACGGCAGGTTCCTGGTGTCCAGGCTTCTGCATGGGGTTTCCCTTCTCTATCTTGGCACGGGAAACGGGGTTCTAAATATATGGGCATTTTTTTCCTGGCATGTCAGTAGTCCTTCCGAAGTCTTCCATCCTTCCAACCCTTTCTGCATGAGCTAGCTAGAAACGTTTATTTCCTCTGCAACCAACTTTGAATTTGAAAAATCTAGGAACCTGCCTCACAACAGTCTCATGCATATGAGAAAATAAGAGTTCCCATTGCATCCTTGACGCTTTTCTCACCCTTAGAGTCACCACATCAGTCTTACCTCCACGAGTCCTTCCACCCCCAGCCTCCTCCCATACCCCCCCACTCACCCCCCACCCCGCACCGCCACTTCCCCAGGCAAGTGCTGCTCATGACACTTTGCAAACATACCCATGTCTCCGTGAGATTTGGTCCCGGCTGCTTCCTTAGTCCCACCCTTCCCATTCTCCTGTCTTCTGCGGCTCCCGGACACCTATTCAGACTTGTCTCAAGGAAATTCAGTAGCTGGGCCTTAGACTTGAAAGACCTTCAGACCATTCTAGACTTGGGATTTCACACCTCCCAGGCCTGCATTCTGAGATGTTTCTCAGTCTCCTCCATCCAATGGCCACCCCTGACTCTTCCTTCACCTTTTCTTGCTAGAGGCGAGTCATAAGCCATCATCTGTCACTGCAGGAAAGCAAGGGGTTCTGTGTTTGCTAACTTTGATTCTAGCCTCTTCTCACTGGGAATAAAAACAACCCCAGAGCAAGGATATTCCTCCCCTGCTTACTCTCAGCTTCTAGACGCATGCCCTACTCGCAGGAGGATTTCAGTGATGATCAGCAGAAAAGAATGAACAAATGAATGGATGATGAAGTGAAGTCCAAAGAAAAAAAAATACTTGCTCATATGCAAAAATAAAAGTCTGCATCAACCTTTCTCCAAGCAAATCGACTCCAGAATATTCCGTGAATATTGACAAGTCACGTTGGTTATTATTTCTCACAATACATAGAGGGATATTCTCTGGGTGAATCACTCATAACATGCAGTCATACTCTATGTGTGTTGTGAAAAAAACAGAATAAGTATCAAGACCTGTGTAATTTATCTTACTGGCCTTTAAAAGAACTTCAAAAAGTCACTGAAGCCACAAAGAATGAGAAAATGGATAGAGGAAGAAATGGACTCCGGAAGAAGGTTACGTTTATTTTGTGTGTTTCAAACACTGGGGTTACAAGTAATGAAGGGCAGACTCACCTCCAAAAACTGAGAACTGAAAATGGATTTCAGACACATAAACATCTTCTGAAATTCCAGTAGCCTGTGAGCGTTGTGTATCACTGCACGTAAAATCAAACCCAGTCACCACATGCATATTAACTAGTCTCCACATCACTCCCAAGGTCCTCCAGGGTTTACACTTCCAACTTTCACAAGCTAGTTCTTTGAGACATAAATGTTCCTTGCATAATTCCCACAAGTATCAGAATAGGCTGTATGAAATCTTCTTTGTCTTTTTCTTCTACTCTCTTTTATCTTTATTTTTCCATTTTCCTCTATGGTCATTGCCTTATTTTTCTGTTTCTACTAGAACTTTGTGATAGTCCCAAGGGCTAGACAGAAAGTTGATAGCAATCACAGTTTAGTGAAACATGTTGAGAGAAAATTTAAAGAAGACCATTCTTTCAATTCTTATTATACATATTATGTTTATTACCATTTATAAGTTTTCAAGAACACTCTTTAACACAAACAGTCTCATTTAAAGGAACCATGGTGGTGATGTTATTAATTCTATAAGTTGAAGCAAAGGACACGGTGACCAGAATTCAAAGGCAATCTACAGAATGGGAAAGGATATTCACCCACTACCCATCTGATAAAGGGTTGATATCAAGGGTATATAAAGCACTGGTTGAACTATACAAGAAGAAAACATCGAACACCATCAGAAAATGGGCCGAAGAAATGAACAAAAACTTTTCCAAGGAAGAGATACGAATGGCCAAAAGGCATATGAAAAAATGCTCTGCATCACTAATCATCAGGGAGATGCAAATCAAAACAACCATGAGATACCACCTCACACTACAGAGAATGGCACACATCCAAAAGAACAAAAGCAACCACTGTTGGAGAGGATGTGGGGAGAAGGGGACCCTTCTACACTGCTGGTGGGACTGCCGAATGGTACAGCCCCTTTGGAAAACAATATGGACACTTCTCAAAAAAAATTAGAAATTGAGCTTCCATTTGATCCAGCAACACCACTTCTGGGAATATATCCAGGAGAAACAAAAAAATATAGTTGAAATGACTTCGGCGCTTATATATTCATCGCAGCACTATTTACAATAGCCAGAATCTGGAAAAAACCTGAGTGCCCGAGAACAGACGACTGGTTAAAGAAACTTTGGTACATCTATACAATGGAATGCTATGCAGCTGTCAGAAAAGATGAAGTCATGAACTTTGCATATAAGTGGATCAACATGGAAAGTATCATTCTAAGTGAAATGAGCCAGAAAGAGAGGGACAGACATAGAAAGATCACACTCATCTGTGGAATATAGAAAAACAGAGTACGAGACTAATACCCAAGAATGGTAGCATATATTACCAGGATGTTGGCTCCATAGCTTGAAAGGTGGCCTCACACGCTGGGGGAAAGTCATCCCAGATAGAGAAGGGAACACCAAGTAATAGGTGACTGGAAATCCTGCACGGGAAGGGAGATGCGTGCTGAAGGTAGACTAGAGACTGAACAGGATGACCACTCAATACCCCTATTTCAGGCCACAACACCCAAAAGTAAAGAGAGATATCAAATTGGAATGCCTCGCCGCAGAGGCGGGGTGGGGTGGGGGGATGGGACTGGGGGGTGGGAGGGATACTGGGTTCATTGGTGGTGGAGAATGGACACTGGTGGAGGGATGGGCTCTTAAACATTGCATGAGGGAAAAACAAGAAAAAAAATGTGTGAATCCATTACTGTACCCTCACTGTGACTCATTAATAAATAAATAAATAAATAAATAAATAAATAAATAAACTTACTTATCAAAATACACAGCCATTGTTGTTCTGGAATAAAAGGCTTTTAACATACATGATCCTGGTTATTTCTTACCTTCCTTTCAGCTTTTATTTAAAACAAAAATTTGACCATCTTCATCTAAGCATTCCCTGAGATGAGTTAGAAAAGAAAAAAAAATAATTATTTAAGAATTATTTTTTCTTTGAAATGTAGTTCTTTAATAGTTTCTTTATTTGTAATGATAAAGTGTACACATAATGGAGGTACACAAGTTTGGTGGGTTATGACAGACACATGGCCCTCTCTTCCCACCTGTATGACCAGGAACTACGTCACTAGATCCAACTTCATTGAAGAGATATCTCAAAGCCTATGACAAGTCCAGTCTTCTTATGGGTTTAACTAGGCAACAGTCATTCATTAACTTTTCAGTTTGTTGGTTATCAATACTTTATTCTCTGTGTATGAGTGAGCAATATACAATACTTTCCCGACAATCTGACAGACGTCATCTCCTTTGCTATTGCCTACTACCAGTCCTACTCTAATATACCTGCTTCACTTCAGCTCCCTTTTCTCATTTACTCTTCCTCACAGTGCTCATCTGTTCTTTCATTTCTGCTTTGTGATTTGCGGCTATAAACACATAAAGCCATCCATAAGCCCTAATTTCTGAGACTGTGTCAGGCCTATCCTTTGTGTCCAGTCCAGTTGCTGAAACTTACCAGAGCTGATTAGAGTAAATGTGTTCTGGTTTTGGTTTTTGGCACCGTGATTTACAATACTGATAGTGGTTGGGCTTCGTGCATAGAACATTCTAACACCATATCCTCTACAAGTGTCCACTTGCCTCCACCGTCATCCCAGTGTCCCCATTCACCTCAGCGTCATCCTATCCCGCCCCCTTTCTCAATGATACACTCCCACTGAAGACTCATTCTCCATTTCTGTTTCGAACATCTGTTATTTCCTCATTCTGCCTCTTAATATCCAAGAAACGAGATAGACAAACACTCTGTGTTTGTCCCTCTCCTGAGTCCACTCAATCTGATATTCTCCATATCCATCTATGTAGCAGTGCATTGCATGATTTCATCTTTTCTTATAGCTGAGTAGTTTTGCGTTGTGTACATGTACAACAGAATCCTTGCCCATCCATCTGTTCTGGACACTGGGATTGTTTGCAGTTTGAGGCTATTATTAAATAGTACTGCAAATAAGACCTCTGAAGACCTCCGGAACCCAGTCACAGCCGTGCTCAAGACCCCTCTCCACACGTTGGGATGAGCCTCACGCAGGAAGGAAGCAGCAGAGGAACCCAGGTGTGTAGGACCCGGGGCTGAGATCTCCAAACCTGCTCGGATCAAAACTGGGCCTCCTCCACCCAGACCCCCCATTTTCCAGTAGCTTGGCAGACACACCCACAAACTGCACCACCCCCCACGCCCTGCCCTGTAATCCCACCAATGGCCAAGATCCAGAGAGTAGAAAACAATGCTCCCGGGAAGCGACCTGAGCCTAGTTCTCCCTCTCATAGAACCTGGCAAGGTACTGAGGGCGTCCTGCCTGCACGGAAAAGCCTGGCAAGCTCTCCGTGACATATTTCATATGCCCAATACAGTGACAATGATTGGTCTCATTCCCCTTACCCTGAAAGAGTCTTCAATGCGGTACCGCTGGGTAGAATGAGTAAAGAGAGCCTGCTAAAATCTCAGGGCTAAGACAAATGGAGACATTACTGGTGCTCTCTCAAGAAAATCGATGATCAACGGGATGACAGTGATACAGTGATACTGCAATGAACATAGAAGTGTGGAATTGCTGGGTTTTGTGAAAGTTCAATTCCTGTGTTCTTGAGTAATGTCCATACTATTTTCCAAAATGATTGGACTTGTCAACATTTCTAGCAGCAGTGAATGAGGGACCCTTTTTTCCCCTCACATCCAGGAAAGTAAGTTGTTAAACCTAGCTGTCTGTCTTCTAACTGTCTTATTCCTCTCTCATTTGCATCTCTGAAGGCCTTTTGTCTGCCCAGAGTTTGGGGAACAAGGCCAGCCTTACCCTTCCCTCCTCAGACCTGGATCTCTGCTCTAGAGGCAGGAGATTGGCTTGGGAGTGTGCTTGACTGCAGCTCATCCGGATGCCGTTGCTCTGTTGCTCTCAGCCATCACAAATTCCCGGTCTGTCCCCTAGGTCATCTATTTCCATATTTCAATTATGAGGGGCGAGAAAACTTTCCACCAAGCTCCAGCCAGAGCTGTACTTTAGAAAAGTTCTCTCCTGGCCTAGCCATCAGCCCACCTTGCAGCCTTGAGGGTACTTACTCTTTTCAATCAAGCTTTGCCAGAGCGCTTCAGGGTACATTAAATGGGAAGGTCATTAATTAGGATGACAGCTTCACACATCCGCTTAGATGTCAGCCCCAGAACTGAGTCTCCAGAACAGGGTTGCAGCCAAAGGAGAGAGCTAGGTCTTGCTTTTAAAAACAACAAAAATTAATCTTTATTTCTCTACAATTATGATGAGACGTTTCCCTTAGGGCTGGAGGGGAATGAATATTTTAGGCTTCCTTGGATGTATAGTTAAGAAAATGCCTCTGGGTACTTGGTCTGACCTCCTTTCTCTGCATCTACGCTGCATATATCAAGATTCAGAAGCTGGAATGTTATTGCTGAAATGGTTCTTCAGCCCAGTCTAAGAGGCAGTGAGTTTGAACAACAGGAACCGGTTTCGCTTGTCAGCGCAATATTCAGCCCACCGCACAGGCAATACTTGGAGAATCAACCAACAGGCTGAGCACGGGCGATACTTGGAGAATCAACCAACAGGCTGAATCCCACAAACCTCCCTGTGCCCGAGAAAAACTACTTTTTTTCGGAACAGGACTTGGTTTTGGTCCTTGAACAATTTCCTCTGCTCAAAAGAAGAGCATATTACGTCCCCCCCCACGCCCCGGAGTTTGGGCCACTTTTCACTGTGTCAGGAGGACATTCTCCTGGCTCTGTGCTCAGGGATCACTCCTGCAGTGCTGAGGGCCTAACTGTAGTGCTGAAAATAGAATCCTGGGGTTGGCTGCCCTCTCTCTCTGTCTCTCTGTCTCTCTGTCTCTCTGTCTCTCTGTCTCTCTCTCTCTCCCTCCCTCCCTCCCTCCTTCTCTCTCCCTCCCTCCCTCCCTCTCTCTCTTCCTCCCTCCCTCCCTCCCTCCCTCCTTCTCTCTCTCTCCCTCCCTCTCTCTCTCTCTCCCTCCCTCCCTTCCTCCCTCCCTCCTTCTCTCTCTCTCCCTCCCTCCCTCCCTCTCTCTCTCTCTCTCTCTCAGCCATTCCCCCCCTCTCTCTCTGGCTCCCAAGTCTGCTGATTTGTTCTCTATAAGATACTAAATGCCTGGGCTGGAGCAATAGCACAGCGGGTAGGGCATTTGCCTTGCATGCAGCAGACCCAGGTTTGATTCCCAGCATCCCATATGGTCTCCCGAGCACCGCCAGGAGTAATTCCTGAGTGCATGAGCCAGGAGTAACCCCTGTGCATCGCCGGGTGTGACCCAAAAAGCAAAAAAGAAAAGAAAGCTAAAGCTAAAATAATTTGGAGAGACTCTTGGTCAGAAGAAAGGCAGAAAAGGCCAACCCTGAGTAAGGCAGCCAAGCTTGGGCGTTCCTGGTCGAGGCTCGTACTGAAAGCTGACCCCAGTGACCCCCTTACCTGCTGATGCTCATGCTCCGTCTTAGCTGACTCACGTCTCCACGTCAGGCGTTCTGCAGCCGACCAGACTCGCCCTGAGACTGGAGGGTTAACACTTCGCAAGGACTAGAAATTCTCCCTCTCTTGGGTTCATAGCAGACCTGGAGATAAAGGAAAATCCCCCAGGAAATGGCTGAATAATTTATCTAAAGGCCCTAAAGATGTACTGAGTGTTAGTCTTGGCACGGACGGGCCCTAAACTGACATCTCTGGGAAACCAGTGGGGAACACCTCATATTGTACAGGAATCACAGCAAGACCCAGATTTCCTATGAAAACCCCACAAAATAAGCCCTAATTAACCGAGTCCCATACTAAGTCATCCCCCAAGCCCTTGGCTGGGGAGTTTCTCTTCTACTTTCTAACAAAATTTTCCATTTCCTAACTCTGTAGCTCTGTAGCACTGCCATCCCAGTGTTCATCGACTTGCTTGAGCGGGCACCAGTAACGTCTCCATTGTGAGACTTGTTACTGTTGTTGGCATATCGAATACATCTCAGGTAGCTTGCCAGGCTCTGTCGTGCGGGCAGGATACTCTTGGTAGCTTGCCAGTCTCTCCGAGAGGGACAGAGGAATCGAACCCAGGTTGGCCACATGCAAGGCAAATGCCCTACCTGCTGTGCTATGACTCCAGTCCTTCCTAACTCTGAGTATCTTTAAATTAATCAACATTTTCAATTTTGAAAGTATGGTACTCTTTCCCCAGGAAGGACTGAGTCACAATCGACAAATCACACAAAGAATCCAGGTGTGTCTTCCCGGGGGCTCAGGGGCCCCACACTCTGCTGCAAAAATTCCTGCTGGAGCACTACTGAATCCCGAAGGTGGTACAGTGTCCTCCATCCCCCAGAGCTAAAGCCAACCCCCATCTTAGGTCACTGGGGGAAGGACCTAGTGAAAGGACCACCAGTGGAAAATGGAAGCCAATCAAACACACTTTTCTCTGTGTCTTCACATAGACAGACTTCACAGGCTGCTTGGACATGATTTTTCTCCTTAAACTAAGGATGCAGACACAGAACTTGCCGTAAATCTAGGGTGTTCTCCTTATACCTTTTATTTTTCTTGTGTGTGTTAGAATTTTGGAATAGCATCTTCTAAAGAGTTTCTTCCCTAGGAAAATGTCAACTGTCATGCTTAGCTCTCCCCAAAAGGCCCCAATGATAATATATTTTAAATGTTTTCAGCATGAATTAACTGATAAGATTTGAGGAGAAATATTTTGTTCTAAAATTAATTGGGTGAGTCTGGAGTGATAGTACAGCGGGTAGGGCTTTTGCCTGCATGCAGCCAACCCAAGTTTCCCAGCATCCTTTATAGTTCCTTGGGCACCGCCAGGAGTAATTCCTGAGTGCAGAGCCAGGAGTAACCCCTGTGCATCGCCGGGTGTGACACAACAACAAAAAATTAGTTGGTCATGCAAGTAATTGCTCATGGACATTTAGTGTACGTTCAAAGCCAGTTTTTTTTATAGCATATAGCGATGCTAATCTGAGTTATTTTGAGGTTGATATGATCAGGGGACTGTGGATCAAACCTGGCTGGCCATGTGCAAAGCAACTGCCATAACTGCTGCATTATGGCTCAGGCCCCATACTTTCAATAGTTTAATCATTTTCCTTTTCCTTTTTGGGGGGCAAAGAAAAATTTACTAGTTGATATGGAGACTACCCTTAGCTATATCTCTGTACTCTAACCAAATAAGCATGCTATTCATTAAAGTACCTAAGTATATATAATGCTTATCATTTACATATTCATATATATTTTCTCTCATTTTTAATATTTTGGGTCCTACACAGATGTGCTTGGGAGTAGCCTGGCCCTGTGATTGGGGTTTCTCTTGATGTTCTGGGGACCACTCGTATAGGGGACCAAACTGAACACTCCCTCCCCCGCACACACACACTCATGAAAACATGCACTCAGCCCTTTGAACTCTCTCTCCGCTTTCATCTTTAGGTGTTTTATTTAATTCACAAAAATCTCCAGACCTTCAGCCCCCTCTCTCCAATACACCATCAAGGGCCCTGAGAAGCAAGGTAAAGCCCATCTGGGATCTCCTGGTTAGCCTACTATGCCTACCCTTTGGGAAGTCCCTTCATTTCACTTTATTCAGTTTCAGCCTGAGATGAGTGACTGGCCACTTCCTGAATATTACCCCTGAAACCATGGAGACCAGCAGGACTTGTGCTCAAATGCCTTAAAAGATGCCAGCATTTATATTAAAGCTTCACTGTTGGAAATGTTTCTCTTTGCTCACCGTCTCTTATTTTCAAAACTATTCCACATTAAGACTCGGGGTCTTTATGCATCATCTCTGCTCAGAATAGAATGTTTGTCTTATTTCCTGAGGGAGTAAATCTAATAAATGAACCTATCCTATAGAAAGCTAAATAAAATCATGTCAAATAATAAAAACTAGAAAAAAAACACAGTGTTTGCAGATTTATCCCTGTTGTAAATATTAATGAGTGAATATTAAAATTATACCATTCACATATAATCTCTGGGAGAGAAACTCCAGCATCTTATGTGAGAAATGTGATGATTCAAGTTGAAAAGCTCAAGTTACTGTCTTTCAAACCAGCATTCAAATGCATTCTCTAATCAAAATGGAAACTCTCAGAAAGTCTAGCTGTGTGAGTGAGTCATAAATTTCTCAGGCCAGATGGTATTAAGTCATAGCCTGCCAAATATCTGCATCATTTACAGTACTACAGTAAATGAAATTAGCACCAGTTGGCACTTTGAATTGTCAAGTGTTAATTTGCTAGACACAGTCATTCGTATGCTTGTTGCATGATACTAGTTGTTTTTATAGGTACTGTTTGAAGAATATAATAAAAAAAATACCTTCTGAGACAATAGTCATTTTTTACAGGCATCAGGGAACATCTTTGATGATATACACAAGAAAGTATCAAGATGCAGAAGAGAAAAGAATGAGATGAGGAATCTGACAACTGAATTTCAAAGATAACTCCACTCAAAACTGGTTGTGCATTTAGGTGATTCACTTACTTTTCTGAATTTTAGTTCACTTTCCATACTTTAAGTAAATTTGCTTCTGCAGCAATTCCTTGCAACCACAATATTCTGTGATTTTAAAATTTTATGCTCATTTGGATTCATTTTATACTACTTTTGACCTAAAGACAAGTTTTGTCTTAGAAGTTTATCAGACACATATTTCTCAAGATATCCTTCTAGAGTCAGAGAGATAATCTAGTGAGTAGGGCACATGCCTTGCACCCTGCAAACTCAGATTTGATCCCCAACAGTAAATGTGGTCCCCTGCCACCAAGATCCCTGAGTGCAGAGCCAGGAAGAAGCCCAGTGAATCCTGGGTTTGTCAGTACTCACTGCTTACTCCTGACTCAGGAAACAAAACAGAAGATGCATTTTTCCCAATTTGCTATATAAAAGGTTGTCATACAGTGTTCTTAGAAGTTTGTAAATGTGTCAAAGGAATTACTGAGAATTTGATAAAAGCTATAGATGTTTTCCCAGAAAATGCATATGCACAAAGGATCATGTTTACCATTTAAAGTATTCCCTACATCTCTGGGATGTTCTGGAATTATAAAAACCAAAGTAAAGAACCTGTTGTTGTCATATGTATGTTGGCACATTATTTTAAATAATTTCCAGGACCTAAAACTGGGGATAAGAATAATTTTAAAGACTAGTCAGTGTTTACCTCAACTCAACAATTATTTTTGCATTCTAGAATAATAGTGAATAGAATATTTCTTGTCTTCATACTCTCTGTTATAGAAATTCTGCATGAATTTTTAAAATTCAGGCAGATTTATAAAGTAAATGTGTATGATTGGTAATATTTCCCCTATATACACATTATGAAACATCACTGTATCACCGTCATCCCATTAATCATCAATTTTCTCAAGCAGGTGCCAGTAATGTCTCCATTCATTCTAGCCCTGAGATTTTAGCAGCCTCTTTTTACTCGTTCTTCCCAGTGGTGACATATTGGAGGCTCTTTCATGGAAAGGGGATTGGGACCCATCATTGTTACTGTATTTGGCATATAAAAAAACACCACGAAGAGCTTGTCAGGCTCTGCCGTGCAGTCAGGATGCTCTTGGTACATTCTTGCTATATTCTCTGAGAGGGAGAACTAGGTTGTAAGAGGTCAGGAGCATTATATAGTCTCTGGATCTTGGCCATTGATGGGATTACACAGTGCTGGGGGTAGTTTGTGGGTGTGGCTGCCAAGCTACTGGAAAATGGGGGATCTGGTGCAGAGGCCCAGTCCCAATCCCAGCCCTATTCCCACACTCCTGGGTTCCTCTGCCAGTTCCTTCATGTGTGAGGCTTGTCTGAATGTGTGGAGAGGGGCCTTGAGCATGGCTGTATTATGAAACATAAGATTAGATATTTTAAGTTATGTTTTCTGTCAGAGACTCTTTTACAATGTCAAAGTCAAATTGAAGATCCAAATGCATTCTAATTTCAAGTTCTTTTCCTCTCCATAAAGGTTTACACTTCTGATTAAAGCAGATATACATATATATTTTTTTTTTAATTTTATTGAATCACCATGAGATAGTTACAAGCTTTCATGTTTGGGTTACAATCTCACAATGATCAAACACCCATTGCTCCATCAGTGCACATTCCTTTCCACCAATATCCCAGGTATAACCCCCCTTTCCCACCCTTCTCCTGCCTCTGTGGCAGACAATATTCCCCATACTCTCTCTCTACTTTTGGGCATCATGGTTTGCAACACAGACACTGAGATGTCATCACGTTTGGTCCAATATCTACTTTCGGCATGCATCTCCCATCCCGACTGATTCCTCCAGCCGTCATTTTCTTAGTGATCCCTTCTCTATCCCATCTGCCTTCTCCCCTCCACTCATGAAGCAGTCTTCCAGCTATGGGGCAATTCCCCTGGCCTTTGTATCTACTTTCCTTGGGTGTCAGCCTCATGTGATGTTATTTTATACTCCACAAATGAGTGCAGTCCTTCTATGTCTACTCACTTTCTGACTCATTTAACTTAGCTTGATACTCTCCATGTTTATCCATTTATAAGCAAATTTCATGACTTCATCTCTCCTAACAGCTGCATAGTATTCCAGTGTGTAGATGTACCAAAGTTTCTTTAACCAGTCATCTGGTTTAGGGCAATTGGGTTGTTTCCATATTTTGGCTATTGTGAACAGTGCTGCAATGAATATATAGGTACAGATGTCATTTCTACCTTGTGAAGCAGATATATTGAATAGACATTCTTCTAATATGAGTACTGCACTTCCATGTGACCCAACATGTCCACTCATTGGAATAGGCCCCTAAGAGTCCCCAAAACACTGTGCAGTAAAGGTATTGCCACTCTTCTGGTCATTGAGGCACTATTTACTACAGTAAAATCTGGAAACAACCCAAGTGTCCAAGAACAAATGACTGGGTAAAGAGAGTGGGACTCATATACACAATGGAATGATACAGAAAAGATGAAGTCGCACAATTTGCTTCTATGTGGAGGGGTCTAGAGCATCATGTTGAACAAAGTTTGTCAGGAGAGAGACAGACCTGAAGTGATCTTTCCTTTCTTGAATAGAAAGAAACCTAGTAAGGGATTAAGACGGGCTCAAAGGCAAAGGAGGGAGAGAGAAAGAGAATAATGACTGGCTTCCAGTAGGAAAGGTGTCACCTAGGGCAAGATATGGGGGAGGAGGTCAGACCAGGGGCCAGTATGAATTTGCTGGAGGGAAGTGGTCACCCTGGAGGGGATACTAAAAGGAGGTACAAAGACGGTCGGGTGCTGGGAGGAAAGTGGACACTGATAAAGGAGTCACCCCATCATAAATAACTTGATAAGTTTGCAACCCATGGTAACACAATAAAAATAAATGAAATAAAAAACAGATTATATGATCATTTCTTTTGTAGCTGTCTAGAAAGTAAAGTTGAAAGAGGGAATATGCATTTCTTTCTAAATTCACCCAAATCTCCAACTTTAAGGAGTCATTTCCCCAGTGGAAAAACATCCTTTTAAATCTCTCTCTCTGAGGATTTGGCCCAGAATATTAACTCAGGTAATTCAGATTCCCTCAATAGGAGTCCTGCTTCCTTCTTCAGTCCTCCATCAACAGCTTTGAAATATGGTGTGTGTGTGTGTGTGTGTGTGTGTGTGTGTGTGTGTGAACCTTTGGAGATCCCCCATCCCTTGCCACACTTACCTATAGGAGGAAAATGCATCTGTTTGCTGAGATGTTGGAAGCTGAGCTAGGTTATTATGAGGGGATAGGCAGTCACATGAATCCTCTCAGAGATACTGTCTGCTCTCGGGAGATGATTCTTGGTTTCTAAGACAGAATCAGTGCTTCAGGCAGGAAATCGTGTTTGTTCTCCCACTCTACTGGTCTTCCTGACAACTTGTCTATCTTCCTAAATTGCATAACTGTCGTGCCCACTTTCAGGGAGACATTGCTTTTTTATTTTTTAAATGTATTTATTTATTTATTGATTCTTTTGGTTTTTTGGATCACACCCAGTGATGCACAGGAGTTACTCCAGGCTTTGCACTCAGGAATTATTCCTGGCAGTGCTCAGGGAACTATATAGGATGATGGGGATCAAACCCGGGTCAGCCGCATGCAAGGCAAACACCCTATCCACTGTACTATTGCTCCAGCCCCAAGACATTGCTTTTTTAATAGTTGGATCTTAATTGGAAAATGTAAAGTTATACAGAGATTAATCATTATGTAAGCCATAAAATTACCTGTGACTGCCATAGACCAATACAATGAGCTACTCATGTGACCTATGAGATATTGTTCCTTCCAACTGATATATCTCAACAATAGGGACCTTACTTCTATTTTTCACTCAGAAACAGTTGGTACTTAGTAATTGCCACGCATGGTTTTAAATGTTTTGAATAATCATTGTGTTCTTTATCAACCCAAGAGGAAGATGCTCATTTTATCCATTTTACAGACTAGGGAACTTAGGTCCAGTCAGGATCCCTAACGGACCTAGTGGCAATAAGCTCATAGAATGTTGTTTTGAACCCAAGGCAGTACAGCTCCATTAGTGGTGGTTTGATCATACATACCAAACACACTCTAGTGTTACCAGAAGCTATGATGATCAGAATAATGTTTCTCTGCAAAGCTGTCTGCATCTACATCTGCATAATTTATGCATGTTTCATGGTGAGGAAGAATTAAATTTGCTGTGGAAAGAAGCTTGCTAAACTACAGGCAGTGAAGTGGGAAGATAAAGCTACACCCAGTGGACCACAAAAGATCCCCTCTAACAGAGAAAGTGGAGTCAGAGAAGCAGGTCAGAAGGCTGTGGGTCCTGAGATGAGGAGTGTAGAGAAGCCCTCAGAGCTGGAAGGAAAACAGAACTGGCTCTCCCCTAAAGACTCGAGAAGTTGTGCGACTCAACAATCCCTCCTTAGACCTGTGACCTCCGGAAGTGGGAGATAATAAATGTGTCTACTTGTTAGTCATGATATGCAGAGTAATTTATTACAGGAGCACAGCGAAATGAATACAAAGCAATTCATTATCTTTAATTATCTCCAAATTAGGTTCAAGTTAAGAATGCCCAGCTCCAAGTTCAAGCTAACCAATTCCTAGATATGTGAACCTCAAGCAATTATTGAAACTTTCTGTCGTGTCACTGGAGAGTGTCAAAGGTATATGTTTTTCTTTAATGATGTTTGGGGCTGATTTGCTGCAAAGTTCAAAACTGTACCTCCCCAAACACAACTATTCTTTTTGAGTGAAAGTTTCCCGTTGGAATTACATATAATATTAAAATGAGTAGGACACCTAAAAGGACCAGATGAACTCTGAAATATAATATATACTGAAAAGTAACAATAACAATGGCAGTTATTCTCAATACAATGCTAATGAAGGGCACAAGGTGTTCAGTTTGCAGTATGCTTGATAAGGTGAACTTCTCTGGAAACTTCTACATCCGGTCGATTAGATTTCAACCCAACTCTACTTCATCTATGATTCGGGGTAAGTTTCTTTACAAGTCTGGACTTTTTTGGATGTCTTGTTGTTTTTCTAAGAGCATCTGGTATTCACAAACTCACTGCAGCTGGGTTAACTTCCGTTGTCCCAGTGCAGATTTTGCCCTATAAATTTCAACCACTCCCCACTCCCTTTTTAAGGAATGAAGGCATTTCAGAATCTCCCACTCTTTTCACCCTAAATCTAGTGTGGCTCTCTCAAATGAATCATACATTCCAGTAATTTTGAATATCGAGTAGTCCTCAAGACCAAAAAGTAGTGATTGCGCCCGACCCAGAGTGACCTAAGAGTAAATCAATAGCTGGGAAATCATAGCCGTAATAAAGTTCTGACATTTGAGGTTGCAATGAAAAATGACAGCCATTGTAGCTCATTGCACATCTATCAATAGCTCACCTCATTAATACAGTCAGCCAATATTGATTTTAGAGAGCGACTGTATGCTTAAGTGACAACTGTATAACTGATTGTGCTGGGGTAGAAAAAAAAAGATGGAAATCAACTCGCAATCAACTATGGCAGGAGGTTCATGACCCCTGTGAGATGAGAAAGACCCCATGGCACAAAGTTTACCTTGCAACGGTTACTAACAGAGGAAAAGGCAAGGAGATATGATTTCACAAAAGGATCAACACTAGCCATTGGTGGTTATTCTCCTAGAATCTTGATAATGTTTAATATCTTCAAACTTTTGACAGTGACAAACTTGTATAATGTGAAGATTCCTGATAGTTATTTCTCTGTAGATGTCTGAAGTTCTTAAGTTTCATTCAACGCTAATGAATCCACCAAACGACTCAACTGACAATTGCAACGGATATTTTAGATCAGCATATTCAATTATACCATGTTCGTTTCAATTAGTACACCTAGTAAGCATATCAATAGGGACTGAAAAGAACGTTCTTGAATGGTAAGAACATGTGTCTTGGAAATCTTTCCTATCTGAAGCTAGCACTGGGTGTACATAAAGCTGGCCTGTCAGCAGTACAGTTATCACTTCCCGGGGGAACTGAGCTTACACCTTTTGCCGGGAACCAAATCAGGATTTTGCTCACAGAAATGTCTGTTTTGGTTTTATTTTTAATTATGGGTACATGCTGTTCATGATATTTATATTATAATATAGTTTACATTTTGTCTGATAGTCCTAGTCAACTACTGCACCATTCTGTCAGTGTTTTCCAATATATTGTTTTAAAGAAAAAGATCTTTAGCATTTACTATATAAGTCATCCAGGTTTGTCTATCATTAAATATTTCAAGAAATGGAAAGCAAACCAAAAGGACAGTGAAAAAGAAAAAAACTGGAAAAAAATCTTAAACTTTTCAATTTCCAATATTTGGTGAACATTTTCCCAGATGGAACTTAACCGCTGTTGGAGAGGATGTGGGGAGAAAGGGACCCTTCTACACTGCTGGTGGGAATGCCGGCTAGTTCAGCCCTTTTGGAAAACAGTATGGACGACTCTCAGAAAACTAGAGGTTGAGCTCCCATTTGACCCAGCAATACCACTGCTGGGAATATATCCCAGAGAGGCAAAAAAGTACAATCGAAACAACATCTGCACATGTATGTTCATCGCAGCACTGTTTACAATAGCCAGAATCTGGAAAAAACCCGAATGCCCCAAAACGGATGACTGGTTGAGGAAACTTTGGTACATCTATACAATGGAATACTATGCAGCTGTTAGAAAAAAGGAAGTCAAGAATTTTGTAGTTAAGTGGATGGGCATGAAAAGTTTCATGCTGAGTGAAATGAGTCAGAAAGAGAGAGACAGACATAGAAAGACTGCACTCATCTATGGTATATAGAATATCAGAGTGGGAGACTAATACCCAAGAACCGTAGAAATAAGTACCAGGAGGTTGACCCCATGGCTTCGCGGCTGGCCTCACGTTCCGGGGAAAGGGCAACTCAGAGAAGCGATCACCAACTACATTGTAGTTGAAGGCCATGCGGGGGAAGGGAGTTGCGGGCTGAATGAGGGCTAGAGACTGAGCACAGCGGCCACTCAACACCTTTATTGCAAACCACAACAGCTAATTAGAGAGAGAGAACAGAAGGGAATGCCCTGCCACAGTGGCAGGGTGGGGTGGGGGGGAGATGGGATTGGGGAGGGTGGGAGGGACACTGGGTTTACGGGTGGTGGAGAATGGGCACTGGTGAAGGGATGGGTTCCCGAACTTTGTATGAGGGAAGTATAAGCACAAAAGTGTATAAATCTGTAACTGTACCCTCACGGTGATTCTCTAATTAAAAATAAATAAATTATAAAAAAAATGGGTGGAGGGAAGGATAGGTTATTTAATGAACTGATAAAATATTATCTGATATAAACTGCCAAAAGTGGCATGACTCACAAAAATAATAAATAGCATCTGAATTAAATATTTATATATTTAATTATATCAAGACACCATGAGTTACAAAGCTGTTCATAATAGAATTATTTCAGGCATACAGTGTTGCAAAAGCAATCCCACCACCATTCTGCTCCTCCCCCCCCACCAATGTCCCCAGGTGACCATCCTCACTCAACCTGCCCCTTAGCAGGCATATAACAAACTTATTTCATATTATTTGCCCCAACAAAACTTAAAGGAACTGACAAAAAAATGTCAATTGAAGTTAATTTGTTATGATTAATTTATTGTTATGTGATTTTTGTAAATAAAGTTCAAATAATTTAATACAACATAATAGAATACCTATTCTCATTCGCACAAATAAGTTTTCAACTCTGGTATCTAAAATATATTGCATCAAACTTTATTTTGTATTGGATACTATTGTGGTAATTATCATGTCTTCTCTGTCATTGATAAAACCTTTTTAAAAAAATTATGTGCTAATTTATTTTAGGGTTTACACAAAATAGTTAAAACCTATGAATGTAAATTTTAGTGAGAGTGAAAATAATTAAAGGTCCAAATATATTCTACTAAAATTGTTACCTAAAGCTAATTTTAAAATGAAGTTTGGGTGTAATAGAAAGACTGGGCAAATTTCACCTATACTGTTTATTATTTAAAGATTTCTTGATATTTATTATAGTCCTCTCAACTTGGTAATCCCAGGTTTGCAAAGCAAAGAGAGTGAGTTGTCATCACTTAATAACTGTCTACCCCCTTGTTTTGCTTCTCTGTACACCACAGATAAGTGAGTTCATTTTGTGTTTGTTCTTCTCCTTCTGACTGATTTTACTCAACATGAAGGTTTCCTTTTCCATCCCAGTTGCAGTGAGGACCAGAATTTCATCTTTTCTTATAGCTGCATAAAAAGTACAAATTCTAAAAATTATGTATAGCATTATATATTCCAAGCAGTAAAGGTAGAGGGTCGGGAAAGGAAGAGGTAGACTACAAATAACATAAGGATGGTGAAGGAAGGTCTCAGACACGTTGGTAGTGGCTAAGGTACAATGACAATGGTAACCCATCAAGTTACCACTGTTGGAAACAGCTGATCTAAAACACAATTCTGATTTAGCTGCAGTTTCTTCACATACCACGTGAGCTTTGGGAAGAGGGAAATGGTTGCTATTTGCATTATTACTATTGCATTCGCACTGTAGCACTGTCTTCCCTTTGTTCATCGATTTGCTCTATCAGGCACCAGTAACGTCTCCATTGTGAGACTTCTTGTTACTGTTGTTGGCATATCGAATATGCCATGCGTAGCTTGCCAGGCTCTGTCATGTGGATGGGATACTCTTGGAAGCTTGCCAGGCTCTCCAAGAGGGATGGAGGAATCAGACCGGGTCGGCCATGTGCAAGGCAAACGCCCTACCTGCGATGCTATCGCTCCAGCCCACTGTTGCATTAAGTAAAGAAAGATGAACCAAAGGGGTAGAGCACATGCTTTGTTTGGGAGTCCTGTGTTTAATCCAAGGTACTATTGCATTAAATATATAAAAACAAAATCTAAACAGGCCTTTTTGTCAAAAATTGATTGAAATAGTTCAACAACAGCAAAAGAAATTCTGTTTTTGTACTGGCTTACTATAGGTAACATCAAAATCTAATATATTTTGACATTGCCAGAACATTTCCAGGGCTGAAGAAATTACACAGAGGGTAGGGCATTTGCCTTCCACACTCCTCCCCAGGGTCCATCCTCAGTGCTCTCTACGGTCCCTCGAGCCTGCCAGGAGTGATTTCTGAGCACAGAGCCAGGATTAAGCTCTGAGCACCACTGGGTGTGGCCCCAAAACTGAACCAAAAAGGATTATTCCCTACATACTGCAGCAGGCTGGCCACTTTGCAACATCAAATATTAAAAACAAAATTACAAGCTGCCCACTTACATCCCGTGGGTAGTGTTCTCGTGTTCTCTGAGCAAGATAAGAACTCTAACATCCATTGTCATTCTTTCTTTCTGATGTCGTCTTGGGGCTGTGATTTCCAAGGCTCTCCATAGCAGAGTTTTAGGGATCCGGTGTCCAGCACTGCGCCCAGCGACAGAGGGTCATGTCCAGGTCTCAGGATCACCTGTTACCTCCTCCTACTGCCCCCTTTCAGTAATATTAGTTCTGTGGGTTGACTCTCAGGCTCTGTTGCTATTTGATATTCCATTAAATCTCTCTCTTTACACACACATTCAAGACTTCATTCTATATGTGCCTCTCCCCTTCTGACTTACTTCACTCGACATGATTCCATCTAGTTCCATCAATATATAGAGTAACTTGCATGATTTCATCTTTCCTAATAGCTGAGTAACATTTCATTGTGCATAGAGACCAGAGGTTTTTTGGTTGTTTTTTGTTTGTTTGTTTTGTTTTTTGTCATTCATGTGCTCTTGGGCACATAAGTTGTTTCTAGATCTTGTGAAACACGATATTTATTCCATTGCAGATAGTACTGCAATGAGTGCAGGAACCCATTATCTCTTAAAAATAATTCTTTGGGGCCCTTGGACTAAAAGCCAAAAAAGTGGAATTAATAAAATATTATGGAAGCTCTTCTTGATTTTTTCAGAAACCTACACACTATTTTCCACAGAAGCTAAATCATGAACGTAACACAAACAATGGATGAAGCTTTGTTTCTCCTCCACATCCTTCCAAGGAATTATTTCTCCTCTTTTGGACGTGTATCAGTGTCATTGTTGTGAGATGATACTTTATCTTTGTTTTCATCTGTGCTGCCCCAATGACGAGTGACAAAGAGTAGTTTTTCACACAACTTCTTGGCCATCTGCACCCATATGCCATCTTTGATGAAGTGCCATTCAATTCCTCTTCCAACTTTTGAAAGGAGTGTTCTTGTTGGTGCTACTGTTATAAATTTTTGCAAGTACTTTATAGACCTTGAATATTAGTGCTTTGTCATTCTTTCTCAACGTGAAAGGGTCACAGTTCTGGAAGAATAATATCTTTGGTTTTGTTTCTCCCTAAACACGGGTGCTTGTCTACATTTGAAGAGTATCATCTGATTACATTAACACATTACTTAAACAGGTAGTCAGTAGAATTGGGACTTAAAATAATGTCAATTCCAGGAATCTATATTTTTAATGTTACACTGCCTTACTACCCAACAAAATGAGTGACAATGTCTAGAGAGTCTCTGCTTTATCAAGGGAGAATATTTTTCTCTAAAGAAATCAAAGGCTGCCGAGATCATAAAGCATAGTGATGGGAAAACACGCAACTCTGGGCAGACTAACTCTATTTGTGATGCCTCTCTCCTGCTATGAAGATATGTCTCCCAGAATTCTGATTTCTTCATTTCTATTTCTGGGATCAGAGCATAAGTGGCAGATTTGTAGATATTACAGACATTAGTTTTGCATGGATTCTGTCACATTGAAGTGCTAATTATGACTTTGAGTTTTCACATTGTCCGTGGATTTATGGAGAACAAGATTGAAACAGATCCCAAAGCTCTTTAATGGAAGGGTAACAGCAAAACTCACTCTCTCCAATCTGAAAACGTCTTTTTTTTCTGTTCTTTTTTTTCTTTCACTCTACTTTTTTCATTTTTGAAAGAAATTGAATCACAGTGAAACACAGTTACAAAGTTGTTTATGATTGCTTTTCATATAATGTTCCAACACCCATCTCTTCATCAGTGTACATTTCCCACCATCAATGTCCTCAATTTCCCTCCCACCACTGCCCCGCCCCCAGCCTGCCTCCATAGCAGGCACTTCTCTTTTCTGTCTCTTCCTTCGTCCCTCTCTCCCTCCCTCCCTCCTTCCATCCCTCCCTCCATCTCAGGCATTGTGGTTTGCAGTACAGATACTGAAAAGTTATCAGGTGTATTTCTTTACTCATATATTTCTTTACTTACTTTCCACACTCAGTTCTTATCCAGAGAGACCACTTCTATTATTGTCATACTGGTCCCTTCTCTATCCTGTTTTTTGTCCCCGACACACTTGTGCTAGGTTCCAACCATTGACCAGTCCTTCTGGCCCTTGTTTTTGCTGCCCTTGGATATTAGTCTCATACTATTTTTTTTAATGTCACAAAAATACATCCAATCATTGTGTACCTGTTCCTCTGTTGCTGACTCATGTCTGAAAACTTCTTAGGTATGCCTCTTCATGCCTCAAATCAGACTCTTGCAGGCAACAGACTCAGATCTATTTCCCACGACCTGGTCAGACCCACTTCCTCTTTTTATGTGGATCACCGAGACTGAAGGTCCAGCTCCACAAAAAATGCTAAGCATTTGGAAAGGAGACTGCAGTGGGCTGGATCAAAGACAAACAAAGATTTGTGGGAGGTGTCAAGAGGGAGTCATTAAACCTTTACACCAGAGCTCTGTGATTGAATTGGGTTCTAAACAGGCCCAGTATCACAGGCCCATCGAGCAGACTCCCATCAGTGAGCTGGACCAGAACTGTCCCAGTAAAAGCAGGCTGGGTCTTCTTGAACATTTGCTCCTCCTCCCAAGCCCTCCTTTTCAAGCTTATATCCACTGACTTGGAATCTGAGTTCATCCAGAAATAGTGAGCCCATTTTTGAGCACAGAGTTTTTTTAACTTCATCTTGGTCTTCAGAGGGAAGAGTAAAACTTACCCTCTGAGTTAGAGAGAAAAGAAATAAGGAAATAAAATCTTTCGAAAGATTGAGTGGTATGTGTCAGAAACACAGAAAACAAATACAGTTAAACTATACACAAAAATTATTTTTTATAAAAAAGCAATGCTTGTCTTCAGATTGTGAAGAAGGCTTGCCTCTTTGCACATTCAAAGACATCTTCCTTGTGCATTAACAACATATAATGTTGTTATGTTGTTTTATCTGATGTTTTGTTTTGTTTTATTTCAGTGGGGGTTGAAACTAGGATTTCACAGATGTAAGGTAAGTTCATTATCACTGAACTGCATTCCTGGCCTAACAACACACAATCTTGCCTTTCCGGCCCCACGCGAGATTGACCCCGGAGGCAACTGAACCACTTTGGACACGAGCGGCGCCCCCAAAATGCCTCCAAACTGTGTGCTCGGAGCTACTGGCCCAGGCGCTGCCAGCGAGTGATGCAATTACCAAAAGAATTTTCCCTGGACTTCAGATAGAAATCCAAAACCGCGCGGCTGCTATCGACCTAATATCTCTTGATTGTCAGCAACGTGTAAATGTTCCTTTTTGGCAGGGCTTACCGTGGGGGAAACTCCAAACAATAGTACTGAGTTTTTTGTTGAAGGGTAAAAGATTGTAGCGACAGAATTTTAGGCAGAATTTTCCCTGGACTTTATATAGAAACCCAAAACTGCGCGGCCGCGGCAGCCTAATGTCATCTAATCATCAGCAATATGAAATGGTTCCTTTGTAATGGGTTGGACTTTGGGGGGACCATAATAGGGTTAAAGTTTGTAGCGACGTGTAATTTCTGGCTGTACTTTCCCTGTACTTTATACAGAAATTCAAAGCCGCGAGGCCGCTGCCATGGCCGCACAACCTATTGTCATTTAACCATCATCAATATGAAATGGTTCCTTTTTAACGGGTCGGACTTTGGTGGGAAATCCTAACAAGAATAGTAAGTCTTTTGCTGAAATATTGAAGGCTACCAAAGTGGTAGCCATCTCTATAGACTGAACTAAACCATATCCCCACACCAGCTGAGAAGAAATATCCTTGTTTCTCAGGAAGAAACGCGGCGTGGTGTTAACCATAGTATGATGTCCATTAAGCTGACACGGTCCTGGTGGCGTGGGAATGGGAAACAAGGGAATAAATTATTATGTACTCGGAACAGCGGGAGGCTGGTGGAATCTCGAGCCGCGGCCGATACCAGCGTATTACTTTTGGTTCCAGAAACTGCTTGCAGACATTCTACCAGACTATCAACTAAGCCAGAGCCCCACGCCGGCTGATGATGGGAAATAACCATCTTTTTTGGTTGGTTTATCCTTTGTCAGGCAGCGTGGTGATTACTAAACAGGCGTGATCTCGGTGGCGTGGGACGAGGGGGGGAAAAATAGAAAAGTTATGTAACAAACAGCGGAACTTAATATCTCTACATTCTCAGCAATGGAGAGCCATCAAATGCTTCCTTGACAGTGGGACTGTCTTTTCTTTTTTGGGGGGAAACCCTAGCAACAATAGTGAGTATGTGTTGAAACATGGACTGTAACCAAGATAAAGCGTAAACGAAGTGAAACTTATCACTTACAAGGGCGGGGACTGGGGGGGCGGGAGGGGGGGGGAGGTATAATGGGGTGGTTGGTGATGGAATATGGGCACGGGTGAAGGGAAGGGTGTTTGAGTATTGTATAACTGACATAATCCTGAGAACTATGTAACCCTCCACATGGTGATTCAATAAAATTTAAATTTAAAAAAAAAACACAATCTTTTAAATGAAATTTTCTTTTATTTTTCCTTTTGTGAGGCGGTATGAGTAGGCCACCCCTGGTTATTATTGGACACAAGGTTCTGTGCTCAGGGATTACTCCTGGCAGTGCTTGGTGGATTTATATGCAGAGTATGGTATTAAAACCAGGTGATCCTTGTGCAAGGAAAATGGCTATGGTTAAAATCAAAGAAAAATAAAATAAAATATTTTGCCATTTGAAATAATGCACTGGCTAAATGCTTTAATGGTAGCACTGTAGCACTGTCCTAGTGTCCTCCCATCGTTAATCAATTTGCTCAAGCAGGCACCAGAATGTCTCCATTGTGAGACTTGTTACTGTCTTTGGCATATTGAATAAGCCATGGGTAGCTTGCCAGGCTCTGCCCTGTGGGCTGGGGGTGGGGGGGATACTCTTGGTAGCTTGCTGGGCTCTCTGAGAGGGACAGAGGAATCAAACCCGTGTTGGCTGCATGCAAGGCAAACGCATGTGTTATCACTCCACTCATTTTAATGGTAAATAAACAGAAAATTTAAATTCCTTCATTCTGAGAATGTGTACTTTTAAAGTTGATTCGTAATGTGTTGTACGTGCCTACATAAAATGTGTAAGTTGTAAACAGAATAACGCCAAAGGAATGATCTACATTTTCTTCAAGTTATGCGAAAACATATCAATCTTTTGCAGTAGTGTCAAGTTCATTCTGATTTACAAGTACTACATAGGAGATTATTAGGTTTTATAAATAGCACAAACAGGAGTTGTATACTGTTCTCAAATAACAATATGTATTTTCCTTGGTAATAAATGCAAAATGCACTTTTGGGTTAAAATATAAACCTTCAGAACATAATTTAGAGTAGAACTACGAATGTGTTCTTCAGTTTGAGTATTTTTGGTTTTGACTTAAGTCCTAGATGTGAAATCATGTGCCCGATAATTAAAATCTTTGATATTACATTATAGGCTAATTACTTAGTAATAAAGACTGTCAGTATTCCTAGGAGAAGAACTAATTACATTAGGTTGACTGCCAAAGAAATCACTCCACAAGTAAAGTCACTTTATTGGTAATGCTATGTAAATTGCCACAAAGAAAGTACCAATTGAAAGGCTAATTTAATTGCTGCAACATGTGTGAACAAAAAGCTTTGCAATTATCCC
This sequence comes from Sorex araneus, assembly GCF_027595985.1. NCBI lineage: Eukaryota > Metazoa > Chordata > Mammalia > Eulipotyphla > Soricidae > Sorex > Sorex araneus. The sequence goes on from NC_073303.1 coordinate 377,359,964, forward strand.
TTCTAATAAACTTAAGAGAAAGTTAGTGACATATATTTTGTGATTTTGATACTTGGCAGTGGATATAAATTCCAGAGTGAAATCAATCAGAACAGTCAATTTGATAAAAAAGAATAAAATGAAGTTAACTTGTTTGTCTTTGACTGAATTTTGACTAATTTTCTTTACTTTCTATGAAATGGAAATGGATAAACCTTTGTATACTCTTTCCCTTCACATATTTAAGCTTTGGCATTTTAGTCATTTTATGTGGCCTGTGTTAAAAGGCTTAGCTACATATTAAATATGCATTTAACATGTCATTGGTCATCTATATTTGTTCTTTGAGGAAGTATATGTTAAGGTCTCCATATTACTGTATCACTGCCATCCTGTTGTTCATTGATTTGCTTGAGCGGGTGCCAATAGCATCTCCATTTGCCCCAGCCCTGAGATTTTTGAAGCCATTCCTTACTCGTCTTTCCCAACAACTGGAAGCTCTTTCAGGGTCAGAGGAATGAGACCTGTTTTTGTTACTGTTTTTGGCATATGAATACGCCATGGGGAGCTTACCAGGCTCTGCTATGTGGGCAGGATACTCTCAATAGCTTGCCGGGCTCTCCACTCTCCAAGTGACATATATGTCTATCTAATCTATCTACCTGTCTACCTATCTATCTATCTATCTATCTATCTATCTATCTATCTATCTATCTATCTATCTATCTATCTATCCATCCATCTATCTATCTATCTATCCATCTATCTATCTATCTATCTATCTATATTTCCCTTAATAATAATGTCTCATGTCCGCTTCACGGCCATATCGTTCAGGAATATGTTCACTCATGCGTGAGGCTCAGCCTGAGCATGTGGAAAGTGGCCTGGAGCATGGAGGCAGTTGGGTAGTGGAGGTTGGCTGCGGGGCTGGGTCCCTTGGGGCGGGGAGGGCTCTCACCCGTCCCCCTCTGGGGTGCCCCTAGTGGAAATAGCCTCTTGCTCGGAGTTCCAAGTCCTCCATACCACTTTCTAAATAAACTTGCTAGTTTATATTATTGGGTTTTAAGAGTTCATTTATTGTATCTTGGAATATATAAAATGCATATCTTGCATAATTCTCCCAACTGAGACTTATCTTTTCTTGTCTTCACAGTCTCCTGCAATGCAAGCTTTATTCTGCTCTGTTTTGATGACATTGAAATGTTGGTTGGTCATGCATATATAAAATGTCATAGAAAAACTCAACACTAATTTGTGTGAAAAGAGCCAGCAGTTAGTTTTACTCATTAATTCTAGTTAATTTTTCATTTCAATGCTTTTATTTTAGCTGCAATTATTGTTTTCTCTCCTTTTAGCTTGGTAATTTTATCAGTTAAGTAATATTTTCAGTATATTTTCTAGTTCTTAAGTTGAATGTTTAATTTATTTTAAGTTCTTCTATAAATAAAATTCATTTCTATATAAAGTAGTTAGAACTTCAATAGGTCTTAAATAATATGATCCCATTATGATAAGTTTCAGATTTTTACAATTTTTAAATCTTTAACTCAAATATGTTTTAAATATTTAGTTGATGCTATTATTGTTAACTTTTTATTTCATTTCATTGTGGTCACATAATGTAGCTTTTAAGCTCTCTATTTTTTAGAAGTTTCATTGTGGCTGAGTACATTTTGTACATAAATTAATTTTATGCTCATACCATTTGACCTGGTAATTGAACTTACAGGAATCTATTTTTTTATGAGAAATTAAAATATTTGTGTCCAGGTAAGTTTATCATCATATAACTTATACAAGAAGAAAATAAAAGCAATTAGTCAAATTGTGATAGGATTCCTCAAAGTGACCATTTTGGGGCAAGGATTAAGAAATATTCTTAAAAGTAAGGAACATAAAGCATGAAAATTTCCAAGATTCTAGAAATTAATAGAAAAACCCTAAAACAATATATTCTGTTATCATGGAAGGGTATGTATATTTTTACAAATGTGATCTAAACACATAAAGAGCCTCCTACTAATGGACATTGAATGTCTTTACTGGGTGTGGGGACATTTGGACTGACAACTATTTTGCAAATTACTCAGCATGAGACCCATGATCTTGGCCACAAAAATCAAGGTCCCAAAGTTATTCATTTAATCAATGTCAGTTCTTAGAATTTCTTCACTCCTACACTTGATGCAACCTTCAACCCCCCTCCCCAACCCCAGTTTTAACAACTTTAAAAGAATTCTTAGCCAACACTCTCGGAAAGCATATCTGACCAGGAAAAGACTAAACAAAATAATGATGCAAGCTATTTGATATTTTCATATGCAGTGTCACACTTTGATATTAAATGCCTTTCTCCAACAAGGTACTTAGTACCAAAGATTGTATTAAGAAGCAGGCTGGCAGTGAAGGCTTGACTATGAGAATACTCATGCGTATGGAGGGGCCTTTGTAAAGGTGTATTAGTTTATACCGATGAGTTGTGGTTTTTAATGTACCTTGGTTGGGAAATGATCAGACACAAAGAGCCAAGACCAAAATTTTATTAAAGTATTGCTGTGGGTTTTTGAGGCATGCAAACAAAAGCAGAGTTTGAATACAGTCTCCACACTTTCCTGTCTATGTCCTTGTGGATGAAACAGGATATTTCTGTAAATTTAGACTGTAAATAAAAAATTCTAAGAAGAGGTCATGGAAAAGTTAATGGTAGTCTAAGAGAGATGATATCTCATGAAATAAAAAATAATGTCTTAAGTACCTCACAGAAAACGTCTCCACATTTGATATATGAGAAACCTTTGATAACATGCTTTCTCATAACTTCACATGACTTGCTTGGTATTGCATATGTAAACATACATACCATACCATAAGTAGTTATGATTATTAGATTTAACCTTATTTTGTTGGATCATGTAGGTGAAGTGTTCATATCATCCACTTTATAAATAGCATAGTGGATATGAGAGAAGCTGTGTGTTTCTCAAGATAAATGCATCCCATGTAGACTAGAGTCTGAGGAGGAAAGCTTCCCACTAAACGATACCCTCAGAACTCACTCTGACCCAGTGTTTACACAATGTGCTAGGAAAGTCGGGCTCCCAGCCTGCAACTGTGCTTTGCCTATGTGGATAAGGCAATTTTTTACTATTAGTATGACCCGGAGTCATGTAGCACCATACAATAGTTTGGTGTCTCCCACTGACTCCCCAAGCTTCCAGTTTGGGACAAGAACAGAGTCCTATTCTTTACAGGGGACTGCATCCTATCCCCACTCAGACAGGAGAGGAATCTGGACTAACCACTCAGGCAATTATATTTTCCCATCTCTGGAATCATGGTTCCTTTCTCTGAAATCAGTATCTCGCCTGACAGTTCTCTGAAAGTGTCCTCAAATGAAGGGGTGTCGAGAGATTAGAGTTCCTATTCTTGCCATTGGTCCTTTATTATATCCATTACGGTATTGTGTCAAGAGGTCTCTTACAGGCTGTTTTTCCTTCACTCCACACTGGTGCCTATTTGTGGCAATAGTGCCATTGCCGGCACATACAGGGACCCAAACAAAGCCAACGAGAGGACCTCAGCAGGTAGTGATGGCGAACACTGTCATTCCTTCTGCATCCGGGATAAGTACAGGCTTCAGAAGTGGAAATAGGGAAAAAGTTAGCAGACATGTTCAATAGTAAACGCGCCAGTAATGCTGGAGCAAAAGAATGTGCTCGAAATCCCAAAGCTCTGGAAGGAACGTGCTTACAGGCTACTGAAAAGAAACTTCTGTGCCAGGAAGAAAGGCTTGGGAAAAGGTCATCTATCTGGACTAGATATTTCCAGACAGGTTGTTGGAAAAGCAGGAAAGAGGCAACGGAAGCAATGGAAAGGAGGAGGAAATGAGGAAAAGTGGAAAAATGAGGAAACGAGGAAGACAGAAGTGGCAGCTTCATTCTGGAGTGCTATATTTGGATGGAGAAGCGAAGGAGACGCCTTTGAGGAAGATCGGAGTCGGGCAAAGCTTCCTCCACCAAGCCGGAGCCTCTGACCCACTGCCCAACCACAGAGTCTAAAAACAAATTTTAAAATTGCTGAAAGTAAATATTGATGAGAGGATTTATATTCCTTTAAAAATCTTTCCAGATTGCATCTCTTCTTGGGAACATTCTTTCCTCCACAATCTGCTGGAGTGCATACACTTTTTGCTTTTCCTTTCTTTTTCCTTCCTTTTCCTTTCCTGTTCCCTTCTTTTCTTTTCTTTGTTTTTTTCCCCTTTGTTTTCTCTTCTCTTCCCTTCTTTTCTTTCATTATTTTCCTTTTCTTTTTCCTTTTTGTGCAGAAAACAAAGCCCGAGATATTTTCTCACTGGAGACTGTCTACCCTGGCATGTTCAGGCCAAGTTCCTCTCAATAGCTGCCAATATCACTCACCTGCTTAATCACTCTTCTCCAGGAGAGACAGAGGGAGAATTGGGAGATAAGTTTATAAGACAATTCTGGAAAAGCACTTTGGATTTCAGAGATGACATTTTGAGATCCTCTGGCAGCAACTAAAACAAAGCCAAAACAGTGTTCCTCTAATTTTTTTTTCATTTAAAAAACAAAACACTACATGTAATAATACAAAAGGAGACAAATCATTCTGTTCACCCATTTACTTATATTGGCATCTGCTCCATGAAAATAGAAGAAAACAAGTTGTGGGTATGATGTGCGTGCATCCTAAGTCCTCTGGAGCACTGGAGCACTGTCCTCCCATTGTTCATCGATTTGCTCAAGCTGGCACCAGTAATGTCTCCAATGTGAGTCTTGTTGTTACTATTTTCGGCATGTCAAATACACCATGGATATCTTGCCAGGCTTTGCCGTGCGGGTGGGATACTCTCGGTAGCTTGCTGGGCTCTCCAAGAGAGGTGCAGAGGAATCAAATAAAAATAAAGTCCTCTACAATGTATTTACTTTAAGTTTTGGCTTTGGATTAGCAACTTTTTAGTGATTTTAAGGTTTTGTAGTTTGTTTTGGAAAGTTAGTGGCTTTACTCCATGATGAGTATTTAATGCTCATCTACTTATCCTACAGGATGATTCTCAGTCTTGGCTTCTGGTCAAAACCGAAGAGCTTTCAAAATCCCCCAAACCCAGGTCTGGCCTTAAATCAGAGCATCAGATAAAAGGATCCAGGCTGTGGTATTTTTAAATCTCTCCAGGTTCAATATGCAGCCAATACCGAGAACTGCTGCCCCAGGCCAGCTTTCCGAGATTTGCACTGGCCAGCCTCCTTTCTCCTGAAATGCAGCCTGCACTACGTCTTGGCACCTGGACACAATGATGACACTCTATTTATTTTGGTTTGGGGGCACCCCCAGCTGTGTCCAGGGCTGATTCCTGGCGTGGGCTTAGGGATCACTCCTGCCAAAGCTCACTGGACCATATGGGATGGTGGGATGGACGCTGGGCTGTGTGCAAGGCACAGGCCTTACTCCACTATAAGTACTATTGCTCTGGCCCCAATTTTTGATTAATGACAGGGGCTTTTAGGTCAGGCCACATCTGGCTCTGCACAGGGGTTATTTCTTGCTTTCTTCTCAAACGTGAGCCTTGCTGATGCTCCAGGGACTCGGGAATCAAACCAGAGATGCCGTTGATTTGGTTGTGTGCAAAATGAATGTTTTATCTCTGGAGCGATAGCACAATGGGTAGGGCATTTATTTGTCTTGCACATGGCCGAACCAGGTTCAATTCATCCATCCCTCTCTCAGAGAGCCCAGCAAGCTACTGAGAGTATCCCGCCCGCACAGCAGAGCCTGGAAAGTTACCAGTGGCGTATTCAATATGCCAAAAACAGAAACAAGTCTCACAATGGAGATGTTAACTGGTGCCCGCTGGAGCAAATTGATGAACAATGGGATGACAGTGCTACAGTGCAGTGCTACTACTTTCTGGCACCTCAAGGAGACGAAATCCCATCCTCTCCCCTCTTGCCTGACTGAGGTGTTTCTACAACACAGACTCACCCGCTGAGATTCAGAGGCAGGAGAGAGTTCCTTTCCCTAAGCAAATGTGATTTCCAGAAAGTGTCTCTTCACAGCTCCTCAAAGGAGCTGGGACCTACCTTGAAAACAGGGGCCCTAGGAAAGCAGATTAATGCTCAGTTGCATGAATAGCAATAGCCCCACTTGCTCCGGAATGGTGTGGGAGAAGAGAGATGGTGAGAAAAGCCCCCAGACCGACCACAGAAGCTGGGCATATTTAAGCTCTGAAAATGATTTATTTTTGTTCCCAAGATAAGCTAGTGCTTTGAGTTATGAAGTTCGGGATATGGAGGATATGCTCAACAGGGAGTAATTTTTTATTCTTTCAGATACTAGGAACAAATATTGGGTAGTTAATGATGAAAAGACCATTGAAAAACACCAAGGGAGAAGTGTTTTCCACTTCCTGTATGGCTCACGTAGAAATGAAGACTAACCGGAAATCTGACTCTCAGTGTTTTATACTTCAAACCCTTAAGACATCTACTTTGAGTTATATAGACATAAAGTTTTGACATGTCTGACATTAAACCATACATAAAATTATGTTCATGACACATGTTTTTCCAAGAATAGAAATTTCATAAAATTGCACATTTGTTTGCACATTTCACAAAAACAAGATTGGGACGGGTTAAAGGAGACTTAGAGAATTTTATCCATATCCATTTGGAAACTGCCAAGTTTTAGAAAATCTTATGAAAGAATATTTGAGAAAAAGAAGAGTTAAGAAATAAATTGCTAGTAATGTAATTTTATTCCGTGGTACCAACAAAGACTGGAAATGACCCAACTACAAACAGAATTAGAGCATTTGCAGGCTTGGTCACTAAGTAAAGCTTCAACCACAGCCATAGTCCAAGTCTACATCAAAATGAAAAAGGGTCTAAATTTACATTTAGTCAGATATTCACCTCATTTTCCTCTAGTTAAAATACAAAATCAACCTCCAAGTGACTAAGAGTCGCTTTAGATGAGATTCATAAATAGGATTCATATGCAAATTTCTTGCATATATGTTGACTCTCTGCCAGGAATTGAGTTGGATTCATATAAATAAGCTCTATAATCATTTTAAATGATAAAATATTAATTTTATATATTTTTAAACATAATTCGAAGTACAAAAATTTTGCTAGGTCTGTATAAAATTATGGCCTAAGGAGGCTTAAACATATTAATAAGGACATGAGGATTATGTACAAACAGATAAAAATCTATCCATATAAAGAGTTTTAATTTCTGAAGTAAGCTTTTGGAATATGTTTCAAATATCTTCGAATCTTTGGAGTTTATTTAGAATTTCCAGTCATCATCTCTAATTTCAAATACTTATAATGCAGTAAAGAAGGTGGTTTATGTAATAATATTTAATGCTATCTTAAATTATGACAAGTATTATTATTATTATTTCCAGTAGCTTTGCAACCACACCCACAAACTTGTCCCGGCACCATGTAATTCCACCAACGGCCAACATCCAGACTGTAAGGCCAAGCTCCCAGAAGCGACATTGACATCTAATAGCCTTGTTCTCTGTCTTAGAGAATCTGACAAGCTACCAAGAGTCTATGCCCACACAAGAGAGCCTTGCAAGCTCCCCATGGCATATTCATATCCCAAATACAGTAAAAGATACAATCATACCTCTCTGAGAGCCCGGCAAGCTACCAAGAGTATCCCGCCCACACGGCAGAGCCTGGCAAGCTACCTGTGGCGTATTTGATATGCCAAAAACAGTAATGATAAGTCTTATTCCCTGACCCTGAAAGAGCCTCCAATCTTTGGGAAAGACAAGTAAGGAAAGGCTGCTAAAATCTCAGGGCTAAGTATACTAGAGATGTTACTGGTGCCCACTGGAGTAAATCGATAAACAACAGTATGACAGTGATACAGTGATGTTACTATTATTGTTATTTATTTATTATTATTATGTTTGGGGGGCCCCAACTGACAGTGCTCAGAGTGTACTGGTAACTTGCTGCTTAGGGATCATTCCTGTATGGGTTTCTTAGAATCTGAACTGCATGAAGGCAGCTCCCTAGCCATTGTGCTAACTCTCCTGCCTCTTTGACAAATTATTATCACAATTATTATTTTGGGTTTTGGTATCCTCAGTGATACTCAGAAACTATTTCCAAAGTTCTGCTCTAGGTCACTCCTAGAGATGCCTGGGGGACCATGGGGTGCTGGGGACTGAACGTGGCCACGACGGAGACGCAGAGCCCTCGCACCCATCTCTCTTTCTAGCATCAATGTTGTAATCTCTATTTTATTATTGAAAGAAAGAACACAGAAGGGTTAAAGCAACAGGGAAGCAAGTGGAAGCAACAGGAATAAAACTGGATCGATCCCAGGTCACCCTATCCACAGTACAGGTTTGACACCGTGGCCCCATATCCTTTGGCTTGGCAGAATCTAAGAGACTTTCCTGGTGACATTTTGCTTCAATAGCACACAGCTCTCAATATCTAGGCTAGTATCTTTTTGTGTGGGTACACAACGAAATGAAAAAGATCATGGCATTCATTTATTATTGAGTGATATTGACAGTCCATGTTTAAAAGCTAATAAAAAAATGTACCAAATCTGTCACTGGTAGGTGAAAAAAGATGCAAGAGTGATCTTTCAGATGTGAAGTCTGTCATTCACATGAAGCATTTGTTTCATCTGATGGGTAATTTGAGTTTTATTTAGTAGAGTTAAGACATCAACTTTCTTTTGACATGTAATCAATATCATAGTGTTTTCTTTTCTTTAACCATTTTCCTCACATTGAATAAGCAAAAGCATATTTTTGATCAAGAACTACTTTAGGAGTCAAAAAAGCATGGTGACAGGAGAACGGAGAGGTATTTGTGATTCTCTGGGTCTGGGTAGAATATCATTTGCATTTCAACATGAATCCCAGTGATCTAATTTATTGGTCTGAAAATTGACTCTGAGAATCACTAAGCCCTAGAGTATTACACAAACACACCCAGTGCCCTCAGGAATAACTGGTTTAGGCGTATTTTCCTGAGCTCACTGTGTGCCAGATGCTTCCCCATGTTGGAGTGATCCTTCAGGATCGTGGCTTCTGATGTGGCTTCATGAAGTAGTGCAGAAGTCTAGGTGAGAGAGATAGTCATAAAGACGTTTTCCGGGAACTTGTAACCTTCCCATCCCCCGCCATTGGCCAGCATGCAATCCCAGCCAACAGTAAGTCAGAAAGTCCAAGTGAGGCTGGAAAAGACGGTCTTCCCATGCACTGGGGAAAGAAGACAGATTAGAGTTTAAGAAGCAACAGTAAGCAACTCTCTTACTCTCTCTCTCTCTCTTAAGTTATACATCCATCCAGTCTATCACATAGAGTGAAAAAGATGATCACTCACTCTCAGTCACTCTTAAATTTGAGGAGTTTACAAAACGTTTTATGTTGCCAAGCCTAGCTCTCTCCTATAAATAGTGCACCTCTACACATTGGGTATTCAGTTAGTAGATAGCAGATGAATACACTATATGAATACTCTAAAAATTCAAGACATGACACCTAGAAAGAAAACATCCATAACACTGTGCCATTGACATCATATGCAAAGAGGAGGTAGTTAAAACAGTTTATATTTACAACCACTGATGGGCAATTGTTATGTGTGGTCTCAGATCATTTTTAAACCATCTCTGCAGAATAAGCTCTTATTCCTGCAACTGATATTTGTGAAACCTAGTCTAAAAGTATAGCACTGCACTGTAGCACTGTCATCCCTTTGTTCATCACTCTAGCAGACACCAGTAACATCTCCTTTGTGAGACTTGTTACTGTTTTTGGCATATCGAATACGCCATGGGTAGCTTGCCAGGCTCTGCCATGGGGATGGGATACTCTCAATAGCTTGCCGGGCTCTCCGAGAGGGGCAGAGGCATGCAAGGCAAATGCCCTACCTGCTAAAAGTGGGTTAGAGCGATAGCACAGCAGGTAGGTGTTTGCCTTGCATGCCGCTGACCTGGGTTCAATTCCTCTGCCCCTCTTGGAGATCCCAGCAAGCTACCAAGAGTATCTAGCCCACACAGTACAGCCTGGCAAGCTACCCGTGGCATATTTTATATGCCAAAAACAGTAACAACAAATCTCACAATGGAGACGTTACTGGTGCCCACTCGAGCAAATGGATAAGCAATGAGATGACAGTGATACAGTGACAATCTAAAAGTGCCTCTTATAGGTCAGAGGTTCATAAACATCTTGGCTTTTAATGTCAAACAAAAGATTCATTCCTTGTTTTTAGACAGTTCATAAACAGAGATATATTCACAGCTTGCTAGTGAGTTTGTATGCAGTACGTATTGATTAAAGAGCATCTTTATTAAACTTCTTTATTAAAATCTGGTTTCTGAGTGTCTAAGTTCCCTGCTTATTCTTTCACAGACAAAAGAAAATGTATCTTAGGAAATGCCTTATTGAGAATCCTGTACAAGCAGCGCATAGCTTAATTTTTAATAAACTGAGAACACAGTGACCAATAAGGTAGAGAGCACTAGTTATTGCCAACAATAACTGAAAAATTTGTAGTCAGAGGCTCTTGCAGTAACATTAAAAAAGGACAGGCACTCAATCAAGTTTCCGGTATTATAGCTTATTTTCCTTTTGGTTTTACATACTATTAAATCTTCCGAGCATCCTTCTTTATCCCACACACACACATACAAATGTCTATGGATAGAAATATACCCAGAATGAATACACAGCAATTTATATATTTAAAACAATAAATTTGGGAGATACCTCTTTTTCTAACTTACTCCGTCGGTACCAACATAGAATCTATTGAAGATTAAAAATTTGAACTTGTGCTTTGGGAGTCAGTGAGAAAGGATACAGGGCTGGTTTGTGTCTTCACTCAAGCAGTCCTTGCTAAGTCCTGACCTGGCATGATCTCTTGAGCATAAATGTAAGAAAAGTCTCCAAGGACTGCAAGAAGTAACTACAAATCAAAAGCATGCATAGTATGCATTTTCTTCTCCTTGTTTAAAATATCTGTGATCAGAAATTAAGATTAGGGTTTTATTTAGAGTTGATAATGCACGCACAAAAACCTTTTTTATCCTTTTCTTGCTTATAGCTAAAGTGTATTACACTTAATAATGTGTTTATTTCTTTTACTGATAATTATAAGTTAAATTTCTTTTACTTACTTATAATAGCAGTTTATAAAAATGAAATGATAGTTAGATCAGTGCATAGCAGGATTTCACTTATTATTATTTAGTTGGCATCTTATTTGATTAGCCAGAAAGCATGACCAAATTGTGGGTGTAACCAATAAGCCCCTTATCCTCATGTGCAAGGTAGTAGGTACTCGAAATGTGCCTCTTCTCTGGGTGCAGTGGCCACCACGATGGTTTCAAGAAGATAAAGTAATTGAGATCACGGTCTCAAGATCAAAGTAGTGACGTAAAGAAGAATCATTTGTTTTTTAATGACTTTGGAGTGAACAGGGTGCAAGTTTGGTATTGCACCTCACAGCACAAGAATAGCTGGAGTGTCAGAAATCACTGCTTGGTCCATTTCCTCACAATCCTGAGTCATACACAAGCCTACACCTTCTCCACCTTCTCCTTCCGAAGTGTCTTATCTGTGATGCTTGAAATTAAGCAACAGAGGTCAGTTAAGACACACATAAAACACTGTCAGGAGCCAGTCATGGAAGGTGTGGGTGACAAAGGGTCATTTTCTAAGTCTGCAGAATCTCAATTATACTGTGGGCTCCAGCCTTCAATATCACAGACACATTGGAAATGGGATGTGATTTCTGACACTGTATAATCTCAGGAAATACCATGCATTAAATAAGGACCTAGGAATGAATCTGTTTTGAAGACATATCAGATTGTAATAATCTTAACATATTTATTTTTATGGCTTCCCAAACATTAAACACAATTTAAATTCTATTACCAGATATAAATCACTTCTTTCAAACACTGTTTGCATAGGGAGTCGGAGTATATAGAGTAGATGTGACTTCTCTAGATTTCTACAGACGTTTTTTAGTTACCTCATGGCTTTAGAAAAGTTCTTCAACAACTCTATGCCTCAATATTGTCATCTGGAAAATGAGTGTTGTGGACTGGAGTGATAGCACAGCGGGTAAGACGTTTGCTTTGCACGCAGTCGACCCAGGTTGAATTCTTCCATCCCTCTCGGAGATCCCAGCAAGCTACTGAGAGCATCCTGCCCACACAACTGGCAAGCTCCCGGTGGCATATTCATATGCCAAAAAGAGTAACAATGATGGGTCTCATTCCCCTGAGCGTGAAATAGTCTCCAATGAGGCACTGTTGGGAAAGACGAGTAAAGAGAGGCTGCTAAAATCTCAGGGCTAGAATGAGTGGAGACGTTACTGGCACCTGCTAAAGCAAATCGACGAACAATCGGATGACAGTGATACAATGAAGTGAAAAGTGGTTGGGAAGTTTAATTTTGTTCTTTTATGAAGAAGTGTTCATAAAGAGGAAAGGAAATAATGGATAACCAACCATTTGATTCAAATATGTCATATATAAGACTTCTTAGGGATACCTGTAGAGGACTAATGTACATAATTATTTAACTCCATCAGTGGTTTATAAAAATATATTCTACCTTTAACAGTACTACTGAAAATCTTCTATGTCTCCCATAAGATTTTCATGCCAGTACTCATGACTTGCTCTGTTTCATAAAGGGATAGCCAAATCCCTGTGGATTTGGCGGGGGCTGCAGAAACATTACAGGGATGAAAGCTGCTCCTTACATGTGACCAGCCCTGGGGATCACCTGGTTCTCTGAGCAACGCCAGGAGTGACCCCTGAGTCACCACCAGGCACGATCCAAGCTCTCTCCCTCAAGTTCCTCTATATAAAAAAATTCAGAAAGCTAGTAATGAATCAATAATTGCTAAGAATATAAATATTCTCTGATATTTGCAAGATACAATCAAAACAAAAATGAGAGGTTTATCCTGCAAATATTAAAAGAAGAAATAATTCTGGAAACTGCCCCTGTAGTAAGGTCTAACACTAGCTTTACTATCAAAAGGAAAAGTAACTCCTTTTCAAAAAAAAAGAACTATATGTTGAGCAAAAATTAATATATAACACAATTAACGCAAGTCTTATAAATCCCTCTTTCAAGGCAATATTTGTTATGATGATAACTTGTCATAAACATCATCACCTGATTATCATCATAAGTATATCATTTTATTATACTCAAAATAAAACTCTTGATCACAAAAATGCAAAGATTTAGAGTGCAAATGTCTATGGCGGGGAACAATCTATTACAAACTCAAAAAGTGGCCACTATATAATGTTACCAACAGAGGGAATATTCATATATAAATACATAAAAACTTTCTTGTGCTTAATATGATATCTAATCCTTGAAAAGTTATGCTAAACATAAATTTTTTGCACATCCCTATGATAATTTAAAGGGCTTATATGTGAATACAAAATGTAAATGAATCACGTATGCAAAATATTTTATTTGGCAGGAAATTATTTAATAATATTATGGCTATCACAATCTAAGTAATGTACTAGAAAATACAGATAATATAGACAAATATAAAATATAATATGAGCTATATATAAACACAATATAAATAATATACTATATGAACACAGTATAAATAATAAATAATATACTAGCATCAATGAACAGCTTTAATTTCATTTTTATCTTTGAAAGCAGGAAAATGGACACAAATTTCTAGTTTTCCTAAAAGGCTAATGAGTGTAGGCAAAGATAGACTTTTGAAGATCTAGATAAATAGAATATCAACTGAGAACATATCTGGTTTCCTCCTTCTCATCTCTCTCCACCACTCTTCTTCCATCTAGACAGACACCCATAGTTTGCTGCAGCTTGGCAGGTTGAGCCCAGATCATCTTCTCTCTGCTGGCCAGGGAAATCCTCATTTCTGGTTTCACTAATACCAGCAAGTGAGGCTAAAGGTCTGGGAACAGACTGTATCTGTGTTTCCTCCATAGCTTCAGAGAGAACAACCATTCCACTCTATTAACACGAGCCTAAAATCAGAGGCCGCAAGACCTATTAAAGAAAATGTATTCAAAGCCATAACCATTCAAAAGGTGACATTACCTCCCAAGACCACAGAAGCATAATAAACAGGAGCACTAGTAAAATAAATGGAAGGTTAATACTGCATTTTCAAAGCTATCTTTTAAAATAATATTAACAAAGACTTTTAATAGGGGTACCCAACAGTAAACCGTTAATACAGACATCTGTTGAGCATTTAGATAGTAACTAGGCACATAACATTTTAATTGGCAGTTTCTTCAGTATTTAAGACACTATTGCTATCAACATATTTTTCATAAAGGAAGTCATGCACTACTGTCAGTTATATTTATTACACGGAGGAACATTTTAATGTAATAATGCAGATGTCTTCATTCTATAAACCCAATGGTACTTAAAGCTAGGATTTTATTACTTGTGCCGAGGGCCAAACAAAGCTATAAACCTGCTAAATTCTAACCCAGCTACTGCTGTTGATTTGTGCACATTTGAGTTGTAAATTATAATATAAAATAATCAAATATGTATAAAATGGTAGTCATGGAAGCGGTACCCTGGATTCATAAGATTTCATAAGGAATAAAGAAAAGAATTTACAAACAGCATTTCTCTGCTCTGGGTTTATGAAATTCTCTTCCCCAAATATCTCTTCTAATAACTGAAGAAATGGTCTGTCAATCAATGCTACCTATATTCTCTTCTCCTTTCTCCTTTATTCATAACTTATTTTCAAAACAATCATATTAACTGCCCTGCTAACCTTCATTTCATACTGAGAGTGACCAAATGCTCCATGTGGTGCCATTATGGAGATATTAAAACCATTACAAAGGATCTCTTTGATGGTATTTTGTAACATGCAGCGCAGTTAGAAGCATCAATTGGAGAATAACAGACTTACAGAATGAGAAATTCTGTTCTTACAAGAATCAAGGAGCAAAACATCCCTTGTAAACCATATCAAAACATAGGACTTTATATATATGAGGACAGATCTGGTGACAAAAGGAAGACAAACGGACTAACAAACTTGCTTAGTTTATTATAACAAAATCTATTACTTGATCATACTATGCACCCTCCCTTAAGAAAAATAATTCATCTTGAAATTTTAATGAATATTAAAATTGTAAAAAGTGTCAGTATTTGGGGTAAGAGATTTATGGGAATATTATTTCTTGAGTGGGTCACTTAGTAAGCTACATTACTCTAAAATGAAAACAGGCAAAGAATGTAGCTCATACCACAACATAGAGACAGTCACAATAGTCCTTCATAAAACTTAAGTTTGAAATGCTTTATACACTTTGAAGAAATCTGTTATTTCTGCTTTGGAAATATTTTTTATAATTTACAAGAAGCATAAGAACATCCGTTCTTAGAGAAAATTGTAGCTCTCTTAATTGTGAATGCAAGACTTTGAGTAAGTTGCCCTAGCTTCCTGAGCTTAAATTTCTTTTCTTGTAAGCTAAAGATAGTATCGAGCTAATTGGATTCCTTGGAGAAAAATGAGCTGATTACATATAAACAGTTTTGTAGTATGAATGAAACCAGAAAAAAACAAATGATTGCTAATATCATATTATTAGTGTTTCATTTTGATGATTTTAATCAGATTATTTAAATCCCTATGAAAAAAACTGGAATACATTTACATTTTAACAAAACTATGTGTAGGAATTGTATGACTCTTTCAAGTTTTTTTCTTGTACTCATAAACTTTCTATTAAAAGGTGCACTTTATACCCAGAAAATAGAGCATTTTGAATTATTTAAAATATTTCATATATTAATATTAAATATATATTAATATTAATATATATTTAATAAATATAATATTTATTAATGCTTATTAAATATAATATTAATAAATATATAATAACTATTTCATATATTGATATTACATATATGAAATATTTTAAATACTCACATTTTATAGTTCATATCTTGCCCCTTTAAAATAATATTCTTGAATGTCATATTGTGAATTGAACCAGTAAAGAATTTTTTAAAATTTTTAGTCTTACAATGGCACTGTAAATATGCCTGTTCTGATGTCATGGATAGAGCCTGACCTTGATACTTGCACACTGTAGCTCTCTCCACGGAGCGGGAGCTTGCACCAATGCCAGGGTTTGAGTGCTGTGCGGAGAGGTGGGTGATATCACTGTCCACTGCAGTGGAAGAGCAGGAAATCTCCAAGAAATCAGAGAACTATGCCCTGGCAATGGGGACTGGAACTCAAGTTCCATGGTTTCAGTCTGTGTTCTTATTCCCTGGGGCACAAGAATTCCAAGTAATGAATGTGATGTTTCATTGAAAATAATAATATTTTTTATCAACTAGTTCTCAACATCTTTGAAACAGTTCCTCCAGCCTCAAAACTATTAAGAAATGTAATACCAACTTACTCAATCCATAACACAGTAGAATTATCATCAATAATCTAGTTTACTTCAATTCTCAGAATTATGTTGAATCCATTATGTTTAAGAAACCCAATTAAGGACATAAACATGTCTTAATAGGCTGAGTGCATATTTTGCACACAGGAGAGCCTGTCTCTGTCTCCAGCATCTCTCATGGTACTCCAATTATGAGTAAGAGAATCCCAAAGCAATTGCCAGGAGTAACTCCTAAGAACCAAAAAATATGGCCTAAAATTGGGGGAAAATAAACCTAAAGGATGAGTAAATCTTCTAGAATATTTTGGTAGTTGTGTGTGTGTGTGTGTGTGTGAATGTGTGAGTAGTGTGCAGAAAAATAGTAGAGGGAAGGTTTGGGAAGTAGCTATTGACAACTCTGGAACCTGTATCAGGCATTAAGGGACATTCTAATTTTCTAAGGATGAGTGGAATGTTTATATTAGCTTTAAACATGTTTAGTTAGAAAATATCTTTTTTAGAATACCCATAAAACATTCTGTGAAAGTATTACAGAATATGTTTTGAAATTTACCATCAGAATAACTGCCAATCAAAATTAAAACTTCAACCCAAGAAATTTTAGTCATCATTTTCTTTGTTTTAGGCAAGGGGTTTAAATCTCCCCGTCAATCAAAGATGAATAAATATCCTTCCTGAGGTAAAGAAATTGCAGACAGAAGATAGTATCACTTCCTGATCCAGGTACACAGAACAGTATCTAATTTGCAGGAAAGATCCTGAGTTTGTACAATGAAAAGTAGGGTCCAGAGAGAAGGAATAGTCTATGAGACAGTAACTTGGAGGATCATGTATAAGATGAGAAGTGCACTGGTAGGCAGTCGGGAAAGAGTAATCTCAAAGAGCAAGTGAGAAAAACTATTAATGAAGACCAAACTCCTGTCATAAGTGAAGTGGAAAACAGATGATGAACTCTCAGAGACACATGTTAGAAAGGTGAAGAAACTGCTAAGCAGGGTAAAGTCTCTACAAGAGCAAAAGAAAGAGGCAGAGAAGTTCTCAACTAAGAGATGGAAAAAGAGTAATAGTGTGGATGCTCGAGTGTTTGCCTTCCACATGCCTGACCTGGGTCCATCCCTGAGCCCCACCAGGAATGATTCCTTGGTGTAGAGCCAAGACTAAGCCCTGAAGACAGTCAGCTGGGCTCATAAAACCTTTGAGAGAGAGAGAGAGAAAGAGGGAGAGAGAGAGAGAGAGAGAGAGAGAGAGAGAGAGAGAGAGATGGACAGTAAACTTGAGGATTTGAAAGATAAAACAGAAATTACGTTAAATACCAAGTGAATAAAAGTAAGGTTTTTGCATTTAAAGACATTGAGGTACAGAACAGAAACTTCAAATTTAAAAAGTTATCATTATAAAACCATTCAGCTTATATAAGCCCACCATGTTACACAGAACGAAAGTCATAACATACAGGGGTCTAAGGGAATGGAGAGACAGTATGTAGGGGATGGGGCCACTAGCTTTGCACGTGGCTGACCCAGGCTTGATCCCCAGCACACCACAGGTCCCCAAACCCTAAAGTGTTCCCCGAGCAAAGAGCGGGGAACATTTCCTAAGCACTACTAATGTGGCCCCAAACCACACACACACACACACACATCATATATACGTACATATATTGATTTAATAAGAAAGCTGCTGAAATGTCATTGCTTATATGAGTTCACTGTCACTGTCACCGTCATCCCATTGCTTATCGATTTCCGTGAGCGGGCACCAGTAACATCTCCATCTTGAGACTTGTTGTTACTGTGTTTGGCATATCGGATACGCCACAAGTAGCTTGTCAGGCTCTGCCATGTGGGCAAGATACTTTCGGTAGCTTGCCGGGCTCTCTGAGGGGGTGGAGGAATCAAACCTGTGTCCGCTGCGTGCAAGGCAAATGCCCTACTGCTGTGCTATAGCTCCAACCCATATGAGTTCATTTAATGTATTTATATTGTTCACAGTACTTATATCACTGAGGAAAATTAATAAATGTATTATGTGATTTCTATTATGTTTGTATGAAAATAACATTATATATTATGCATCTCTATATATTTCATGCATACATACATTTCTATATATATATCATGAATCATGGAGTTATATTTCATGTGTCTAATAGACATCCATTTCGTATATGAAAGAATTCTACACATGAACAACCCACTCGTCATTATTACGTTCAATAAGGAGTGATATGGGAACAGATTCCATGCAGAGCTAAGTTATCCAAGAGCAATCATTGACAGGAGAGGAACTGACCAGGAGAGTGTCCAAGGCTCAAAGCCATGCCGAAAGACAGGGCGTGAGTGTGGGCAGTGCAAGGGAGCTAGAAACTAACAGTGAGTTCAGAAGATGCTTGTTCACTGGAAACTTCAGATCCTGGGGAAAAGAAAAGGTAGAAGAAATGGAAGATGGAAGATGAACTGGAGGGTAGAGTTAAAATGGGGGACTTCCATACTGCAGAAAAGCTTTTCAGCAGAGGAGGCTTAGTGATGGAGGTGAAAGGGGATGGAGGGGTATGTTCCAAACCAAGGGTGAGCCATGGGCCTTCCAGCAGAGAGTCTCATGGACCGCAATGTATGCTAGTTCCTGATTTGTTCGTAAAACAGCAGCTAGCCTTTGTGTGTCTATGACTTTCTACTTAAGAGGCCACTTGAGAGGAAGTTAGATTATTGATTGCATTTGGTTACTATGGCCCTTTGGTTAGTAGGGTCTACTGTAATAATTTCTGTAGTAGCCATTGTTTAAATGCCATGAATCAAAAAATGAAATTTTGGAGGATTAAAATCATTGCCCAAAATTTCAACTCCAACACATAATTGAGCAAGAACTCGAACTTGGAAGCTTTGCCTTCACATGCTGCAATGTTTCCATGCATGATTGCATGATCGCATCTTCACATCACTTTGAATTCACCGTGGGAACCTGTTTATCTCCATAACAGCGGAGGGAAAAAAGGAAAATAGGAGGAATGCTAGCATGAAAAAAAAATAGGCTAAGCACTTATAACTATCCCCAGTGAATTTATGTAGCCTGGAACTGAATGTGCAGCTAAAATTAGAGTTTATTACCTGAAGGGCTTTAAGAGGTGCATAATAATTATTTGAAGATTTGTGTTCTACCAGTGCAGTTCTTTGTTCTTGAAGAAAGTGGCAACTAAGCATTTTGTCCTACTCAGTAAACAGTACAATATCAAATCCCAATTCTCAAGTTTCACCATATCTAAATTTAACACTTTAGTATTCACCGTTGCTAGGTCTGATGTGGATATATATATGAACAATCATATCAGAGATATATATTTTTCTTATACATGACATATCACTTGTATCACTTGTCATCCCATTGATTTTTGATTTGCTCAAGCGGGTGCCAATAATGTCTCCATCCATTCCTGTCACATGCTAGTGTAGCCCAATGATATCTGCTGGGTCCAGGAACACGAAGAGCCTCAAACCGTTCATTCAGGGTTTTGACAAAGAAGTCTGACCATCTCGTAGGCGGGCGGCCACGAGGTCTTTTGATGTCCTGTGGAATCCAATCAATAACAGCTCTAGTCCAGCAGTTGTCTCTGAATCACATTATGTATCTGGCCCATCTGGTTTTTGATGCCTTGGCAAACAAGACAGTGTCCTTGATTCTTGATCTTCGATGGACAGAGGTCGGAACTCCCAATTCCTTCTCTCACTTGAGTGAAATATGATACTCCATGCATAGCTCTTTCACGTCCTCTTTGGGATACCTGAGTAGCGTTTTCATCCTGTTTTCGTAGGGCCCAGGTCTTTGAGACGTATGTTAGTGCATATGTTATAGGTGTATGTGACATATATACAATGTATGTGACATATATGACATATATACAAGAACAATCCTAGCATTATAATATTTGGATGTCTATTATTAGATAAGAAGCAGAGAGAACTTATAAATTATTATTAAATGAATAAATTAAGGGGTAATCGTGTGATTTCTTAATTATCATAGTCTCAAATTTTGAGTGAGAGTATATTTTCAACATTTGATTCAATTTTTTTTTAAAAAATAACTTCTGTTAGGCTAATTTCTCCTCTATGGTGATATAACACCTTAAATTAGGTTTTTATGAAAGTTTTCATACCTCTTGTCCCATTAAAGACAAACTTATTGATTGAAAAAATATTCTAAGCTTATTTGTCACTGTATCAACAACCACTCTTAAATAATGTCACATTGACTCCCTAACACAATCACTGAAGATAATGACAAAGCAAAAATTATCCTGTAAGGTTGGGGGCTGGAGTGATAGCACAGCAGGTAGGGCATTTGCCTTGCACACGGCTAACCTTGGTTCGAATCCCAGCATCCCATACGGTCCCCTGAGCACCACCAGGAGTAATTCCTGAGTGCAGAGCCAGGAGTAACCCCTGTGCATCACCGGGTGTGACCCAAAAAGCAAAATAAAAAAATTATCCTGTAAGGGTTAGCTGTTATCCAAAATAAAGCTACAGAATAACTGTTCAAAATTGTTACTTGCTGCAATAAAAATAGAAAAACATAGAATAGGAAAATAATAGAAAAAGTCTTCCCTTCTATTACACATAATCAATTAAAAAGCACAGAGATCTCATTTTCTCAATTCTTTCTATGGTTTCTCTTCTGGTTTCCGTCATAATCTAATCTTACTTCTCCATATAGTAGATTATCATATTAAAGATGCTGGCAATATTTTCACAATTCATTTGGAATTAATAGGTTTATCTCACTCATCATTTTTATCTATATAACTCTAAAACTTCTGAAAATCGAATTGTATACCTGTCTCTCTAGAAAAAATCTTGTAAATGGAGTTTGAAAAGTTCAAGATGTTCTATTACTCAATTTCCAATGGCCATAGGTTGACTACCCCGCCAAGCTCAGTGGGAAAGTGTACTACTTAAATGGTACACGGACAACCAGTCTCAGTTTCAAAGCAATGTGTGCATAAATGTGCATTTGTGTTCATTTATATATGGCTGGGGAATAAAAAAAAAACTGGCCAGAAATGAGTAAAACAAGAAGAGAAAAAATAAATGGAAAATGGTTTGTTGGTTCTGTTTTTTTTTTAATTTTTAATCATGGTGGGTGGTCTTATATTTGTCGTGCTTTCTCATCAAATTGTTAGAACAGGTTTAATTGTGAAAAGCCTTCTCTAGCCATGAGGGATGCCACAGGCAGAGATAGAATAATACACTGGGAAGGGCACCCCTTTCACACACCTCTTGGCTCCTGGTCCCCCATTGCCTGGGGCCTGCAGCTCAGCCTCTGAGTCTAGAAAGACTTGCAAAGAACTCTATAGGAAGCCTGTTAAGTTGCAAATGAACTGAGATCTTGTTCCTATTCCAGCACATTCTTCATCGACTTGACACTGGCTCGATTTTGCACTCCACTGTCATCTCTGCTTCACTGCCCTGCTTTCTTTTTTTCTTTTTTGAGCGTCTTTTCAGCACTGAGTTCAGACTTTTCTGGAAAAAAAAAAATCTCACTGCCCTGTCCTAAGGCAAAGAACTTGAAACAGTCTTTAAGAGCAAGACCAAAAGGAGACTTTATAATGCTATTGTTTTCAAGTTCAGTGTAGTTTTTCCTTTTTCTCCCACAAGTGATATTTTTACAGAACAAAAGAACCATGTTTGCATAAAATTTGTATAAATGCCTGCAGGTCACACTAAAAACTCAAGGATGCACAAACTCAGTTTTCACAAGTAAACCTCTCCAGTATGTTTGTTCCATCTTAAAAGACTAAGCCGTCTTTCCTCACCAGCCAAGCCAGTCCATTCAGCAACTAGCAGAACCTGAAAAAATTCAGGATGTGTGGTTTTGACAAGAATACTGATAAAACCAGAAAAGTTGTGATTTCCTACAATATACCTCAATAGTAATTAATTTTACTTAATAAGAACCCATTTTCTTTGCTTATTCATGGTCAATCTATGATTTTTAAGGAAGAAAAATGTGTCTGGGATAGACAATGAATACACTATGTCTTATTGTTCTCTCATCTACAAAGGCAAGAACAGATCTGAACATCACACCATGAAAATACACAAAATATTATATATTCACATATACTTTCTTACAGTATAGTTGTGGAAGCTTATACCTTCAGGTTTCTGTACATTTCACAATACATATTGTGATGTCAGCTGTCAAATCTAATATATTTAATCTAGTATTTCAACTGTCTAATATATATTCATCATTTATTCCTTGATATATATGCTTCCCTGTTGGAAATATATGTTACAACAACTAGCAGAGTGTTCAGCATATCATTAACAGATAATAAATTGCTGCATTTGTGATTAGAGTATTGTTTGCTCAACTGTTTGTGCAACTCTGGAAAGAAGAAGCAAAGCCATGCACAGAAAAAAGGAAGGTCTCTTATGAAAAACACAGCAGAGGGCCCCAATGATATATCATCTAATTAGATGAGTCATTAACACCGTATGCTACTGAGGCTTACCTACCTAAGTGTTAAATGTGGTTTTAAAAAATCACGGCAGTTTTCTTACATAGCATGATAAGAAAAAATTAAAATAATCACATGCTAAAATTATCCTTAGTTGTTGAGTAATTTGTAGAAAATAGCCAAGGGTTTCCAATAGTGTGTCTCTGAAAGGAGCTCTCTGAGAACGCCTCTAATGAATATTGCCGCTCACGTATCTCCTGGTTTGGGGGGCCACACCCAGCAATGCTCAGGAGGTGATGGCTGGCTCTGTGCTCGGGGATACTCTGGGCAGTGCTTGGGGTCCATGGCAACGGCAGGAACTGAACTAGTCTAGGCGCAGGTAAGGTAAGTGCTTACCCGTGGATCTTTCTGGTTGGAAATGCACCTCTTCCTTATTCTTATACTCTATATGGTCTTGATTCCTAACCACAACGATCTCATCCACAAATGAATGTTTATAAAAACACAAACACTGTGATCTTTTTTCAATCAACAGGCACTTGCAGGAAATTTGCTCCTTAACCAGGTGACCAGCATACCCATCTGTAAAACAGATAAACACCCTGATACAGAATTCATCATCATCATCATCATCATCATCATCATCATTTCGTTGACTGTCTAATTTCTCAAGCGGTCTCAGTAACATCTCCATTAGTCCTAGCCCTGAGATTTTAGAAGTCTCTCTTTACTTGTCCCTCCCAATGATGCCGCATTGGAGGCTCTTTCAGGGTCAGGGGAATGAGACCCAGCATTGTTACTGGTTTTGGCAGATACAGAATTTTATAGAAAATATTAGTTAGTGTCTCTCTCACATGCACTATATTCTGCCTTTCTATCCAGTGGTTACTTAGATGCATGGCTTTAATTATTCTACAAAAAAAAATTATTCCAAGGACAGCCGCACTGCACCTGTCTCTGACCTCATAGGTAGAGTTCTGCAGACAGTCACCCATGCTGGCACCATCAGGGGATTCCAATCATTTTTACTAAATATACTTTCAGAAAGTCTGAAAGTTTGTTGGTCCTAATCAATCATTTGTCCAAGACAATTTGTTTAGTCAATTTTAAAAAATTAAATAAAACTCTAACATTTGTTCCAAACTTGTCAACTAAACTCCCAAAGCACAGTGTACAAATTCCTCTAATACCAACGTACTCAGCTAAGACCTGAACTTCTGTGGGAGTGGAAAGGGCTTTGGGGCTGAGCAAAGGAAATGCCATGGTGTGGGGGCAGCTATCACCTTCTTAGCAGAGTGTGAGGGGTTGCTAGAAGGGAAGGCATCTCAGAGTGAGCTGCTGTGCACAGCTTACCAGGGAGGCAAGAGAAATGCTGGCTAGGTCAGGGCTGGGCCATCAGACCACCAGTGGCTGAGACTGATTGGCAACAGGAGACTAATTGGCTTTCCCTTCCTTCAGGTTAGAGGGTAGCGCTGCTTAATTTTAGCCTCATATATCAACTTTTACTCACATGGGGAACCAAGTGAAGGCCGTGTGCTTGGAGCTTTCCTGGGCAGGAACTCTCAGGCAGGGAGGTAGAACATTGATATTCCCACCATCTGCAGAGGCCCAGTTCAGAACTACTCGAGGACCAGTCAAGTGAAGAAACAGGTGACCGGTTGAGAAAGACCTTCTTGGGTAACAGTCCAGCAGTTTGGAAGATGGTGGACTTCTGTCCTCCAACTGCCATCTTATCTGCAAGGTCATGAGAAGGGGTTTCTACAGGAAAAAAACACAAGGAATCCTATTTTTAGGACAGGTGGATTCGAGCCCATGGGCACAGAATGAACAATAAAATGCCCTCATAGACTGGTCCCCTGGTGCACATTTTCACTTTACAAACCTTCACAAAAGAAGGGTCAGACTTATGGGTAGGAGAAGAGTAGACTGAGGATGAACTGTCCTCTTTAAACTATGACAATTTCAGCTGTCCTTGTCTTTGACCCAACTTTCAATAAGAAGTTAGGATTTTCACAATTTCTTACCAGAAATCAATATTACGAGCAATGCCTCTTACATTTGAAAGATGAATTCCATTTAAATTATTTCCTAGTCATTTTATCTTTCTCTAATACTTTCCATGTTTACTTTGAAAATACCCATATTATGCAGCCAGGGCCCATGCTCGGCTCCGGCCGGCCGGGTTTTCGGCCCGGGTGCCCATGCCTCTGCAGAGCTGGTGGATGTGGAACGAGCGGGAACCAGAGACAGCTTTAGGAATTGGGGTTCCAGCAAGTGCTTGCACCCATGTATGGAGACTGTGAACTAAGCTTTTGCCCCACGCCGGCTAACGGAGGAAATAACTTTCCTTCTTGGTCTCTCTCCCCTCCGGGAGAAGGCATGGTGTCTGACATTTTGTGGGTCCGTTGAGAAGGTATGAACTTGTGGCGCAAAAAAAAAAAAATGTGTGCTTTGAACTTGAAACAGCCGCGGGATACAGGGCCAGCTCCAGCTGGGGCCAGTGCTCGGCTCCGGCCGGCCGGGTTTTTGGCCCGGGTGCCCATGCCTCTGCAGAGCCGGTGGATGTGGAACGAGCGGGAACCACAGACAGCTTTAGGAATTGGGGTTCCAGCAAGTGCTTGCACCCATGTATGGAGACTGTGAACTAACTTTGGCTACATGCTGTTCCAGGAAGGGAAATGATTCATTTTCAAACTTAAATCTTTGCGGACTTAATTACTATAATACAGAAATTGTAAACCATGCTGGCACTACCGCGGCCGCGCGACATTTTATCTCTTCATTCTCATCAGGGGAAAACTTATTATCAAATATTTCCCTGTTAATAGAGCTGTATTCTTAGGGGATAAATTCCAACAAAAATAGTGAGTCTGTTTTGAAACTCTAACAACAATAGTGAGTTATGTGTTGAAATCTGGAATGTAATCAAGGTAAAGAGAAAATGAAGTGAAATTATCACTCACGTGCGGGGTGGGTTGTGGGGTGAGGGGTGGGATGTATACTTTTTGTTTGTTTGTTTGTTTGTTTTGTTTTTGCTTTTGTTTTTCTTTTTATTGGTGGTGGAATATGGGCACTGGTGAAGGGATGAGTGTTTGAGCATTGTGTAACTGAGATATAAGCCTGAGAACTTTGTAACTTTCCACTTGGTGATTCAATAAAATAAATTTAAAAAAAAAAAGAAAATACCCATATTACATCATAGAATCACTACAATTTTTTTGCCATATTTGTTGCAAAAATTGGAGCGTGACCCTCCTATGAAACTTTTAAAGAAATGTGCTGGTGTTCCTTGAAAATCATTTGCTACTAAACTGTCTCTGATGCAAGATTGGGATACCTGGAATATTTGTGCATACATATTAGAATTAATTAGTCCAAATCAATGCACATCATTTCTTCAGGAGAGTTTAGTAAATTTTTTTCCAGTCTGGAAAATAAATCTAACACATTAATTAATTTATCTATGCATTGTAGTTGAAATATTGCTGTTGAGAAAAATGCACTACAGTCTTATGACATATGAATTTGTAGATTTTCATCTCTGATTCGAAGAATCTTCACCACTACCATTGAGTTGTCATGAGCAATGCCTTCTGCACCATTGCTATATGGTGTTTATTTTGTCATTGCATTCATCTTAAGAGCCATCTAGTGCATTCAAAATTCCTGTTCTTTTGAAGCTTTTGACGGCTGTTCCCTGCGCAGGGATGAGGTCTGAACCTTTAATTACCTGCATTATAGTTTTGAAGATGGGTGCTTAGGATTTCCATCAAGTGTTTATTGCTAATACCTGATCAACACTCGCCCTTTTAGAAATTGCACAAGAGGCTATTATAGGATTCATTTATCCTTTCATTCAGTGGCTGCAAGGTAGAAATTAGGCCACCAGATTACCACCAAGCATCTTATTTTCATAAAGAAGTTGCTTCACTCGATTGAGGATGTCACCTTGGAAGCCATCTAAAATAAGTGAGCCAGCTATGTCAGTATCTTGCTTATAGATCAACTGTTCAGGCTAGCGGGGGCAAGATGTGAGTCCTTTGTATCATCTAACTTACTCATGGCAGTCCCACCAGACTTCTGGCTCTCTGTGCCTTGTGACTCTTCCGTGGGTCGAGAGACAATACTGTCAGTACCCTTGTGCTTTGAACAAATGATGCAAACTGGATTTCAGAATAATACTAGCACTTTGCTCCTGCACTATGAATCCCTAGCTCACTGTTTGGAGCGCTGAAAAAGACAAAGACACGTCCCCAGTGCCACCAATACATTGCGCTTCTGCCTCTCTGGAAGCTGCATGACGAATGGGATTGTATTAGAGATCACATGAAAGTTGGCAAGTCAATTTGGAGCTGAAAAAAACAGGATAAAGCAATTAAACAATGATGGTGATTAGGCTGTAAGGTAACTATATTAATACATTGCTTTGGTGAAGTAATATTAGTATTATGATATTATAATGCTAATTCATTGCAATCATATAATAATATGATCCCTTTATAGTAGAAACAGAGGTTTATCTTACCTCGATTTTTATCAGACCACAAAGAATTCACATCTCTGTTCAGATCTTCATTTTTACTTGAAACAAGCACAATATTGTGAAAATTTTCATCAAAGTCCATACTTTGAAAAATTTAGTATACTGTTGACAACGACTATTAGAAAAAGTAGTTTATATAGAGTATATACTTGTGTAAATGTATACCTAGACATCCATTTACAAATAACTATTACAAATAACTATTTTTTTCTTAAATGAAACTCATTTGTTCCATTTTTGTGTCCATTACAGTTCAAGACAGTTCTTTCTTTCATACATTGACTTTGCGTATGTATATAGAGACAGCCCACGTGAGAGCAGAGAGACAGTGCAGCAGGGAAGGCACTGGCCTTGCGCATAGGAGACCAGGGCTAGATCCCCAGCACACCACAGGATCTACAGAGCAATTTTAGGAGTGACCCCGAGTGCAGAATCAGTGATAATCCCTGAACACCACAGGATGTGCCCACCCCACTCCCATCCCAACAACACCACCAACAACAAAAAAAACACACATCAGAAATAAATAAATAGGCTATAGAGCTTCTAATAAAAATATCAGAAATCTGTAAAAAGCATTGATCGTGCTATTGAACATAAAATAATAAGACAAAGCTGACAGATGATCTATATATTTACAATTTTTGTGACCCTAGCAGAAATCTGATAGCATAAGGAAATCTACAAAAAGACAAGACATCTTCCAAGAGAGGGCATTAGCTTATCTGTAATACTGTCCTCATAGAGAAACCACTGACCACTAATCAAAGGAGATCAGCTTAAACTTTTAGCATGATGATGTGTTGGTTATATGCTTACATGATGTGTTGGTTAAGTAGTAAAGATTGATGGGGCAGGGTGGAGCTATACTGTGATTCTTGGTAGTGGAATATGTGCACTGGTGAAGGGATGGGTGTTCAAGCATTGTATAACTAAGACTTAAACATGAAAACTTTGTAACTTTCCACATGGTGACTCAATTTAAAAAAATAAATAAAAATTTTTTAAAAAGTAGTAAAGATTGAACCCAGAAAAGCAGCAGGCATAACAAGACTAGCACTGTAGCACTGTCCTAGCACTGTCATCCCATTGTTCATCAATTTGTTCGAGTGGGAACCAGTAACATCTCCGTTGTGAGACTTGTTGTTACTGTTTTTGGCATATCAAATATGCCATGAGTAGCTTGCCAAGCTCTGCCGTGTGGGCAGGATACTCTCAGTAGCTTGCTGGGCTCTTCCAGAGGGACGAAGGAATTGAACCTGGGTTGTGCAAGACAAACACCCTACCCACTGTGCCATCACTCCAGCCCAACACTGTCACTGTCACTGTCATCCCATTGCTCATCGATTTGTTCAAGCAGGCACCAGTAACGACCCTCACTGTGAGACTTATTGTTACTGTATTTGGCATATCCAATATGCAATGGGTAGCTTGCCAGGCTCTGCCGTGCTGACGCAATACTCTCAATAGCTTGCCAGGCTCTCCGAGAGGGGCGGAGGAATTGAATACCAGTCGGCCGCATGAAAGGCAAATGCCCTGTGACTATGCTATGGCTCCAGCCCCAGCCCAACAAGACTAGGTTAATATAAATATACATAAGAACACATCTGTCACCCAGATCTTCTCCACATATTCCAAGAGCCACTCCCACAGTAAGACCAGTTACTGTAATAGGACGAGTACCATGTTTAAAGACATATAGTCTGTTCATTTAGGACTCTGCTAAAAGCCTTTGCAAGCTGAAAGATGAAGACCACCAGCAATGCAGCCGGGGGTAGGGAGGAAGGTCAGAGGAAAGCTGCTGGCCAGATGTGGGGATATCTTCACCAGTAAGACACAAGAACAG
Organism: Sorex araneus; assembly: GCF_027595985.1. Classification (NCBI taxonomy): domain Eukaryota; kingdom Metazoa; phylum Chordata; class Mammalia; order Eulipotyphla; family Soricidae; genus Sorex; species Sorex araneus. Next base: position 377,389,286 of record NC_073303.1, read on the forward strand.
ACCTGTTCCCCACCACCAGGCTAACAAGTATCAAGTAACACAACTTGGAGACTCTCTGGGGTGAGCACAGAGAGAGAGGAGAGGTGGAGAGGGAGAGAGGGTAGAGAGAGGTAGGGAGGGAGAGAGAGAGAGAGAGAGAGAGAGAGAGAAACTGAGGCATACGAAAAGAGGAATATTTAAAGTGAAAATAAAGCCATTGCTGAGAAAAAAATCTAACAAAATATTGATGATACAAGTTCATACGTGCTGGGCATAGCAACAACCATACAACTCAATCTCCTCAAGATTCATTCAATGCCGCACAGTGACCATTGAACAGAAGAAGGAAGATCTACATATTTCAAGATGTAAAGATATTAAAAAATATTTTTTGTTCTCTATTCTACACGAGATTTATGTTTGGCATTAAAAATTATGGAGTGGGAGAGAAAGCACAGCACGTTAGACACTTGCCTTGCACTTGGTCATTCCAAATTTAGTGCCCAACCCAGCACCTTATATGGTCCTCAGAGCCCCATCAAGAGTGATTTCAGAGCACAGAACCATGAATAAACCCTGAGCACTGACATACATGGTCCCAAACCAAAACCAAACAAATAAAATTATAATGCTCACAGAAAAAAAGAAAGAATAAAAAACCAAACAGTCAACGGACAAAATATTCCACAATTAGACCCAGATATGACACATGGTTACTGAAATTATCAAAGGAAAATTTAGATATCTATGATAAATATGTAAAAATATTTACTGGAAATGATTAATGGCATGAAGGGTCATAAGCATGATTTCATCAAAGAGAAAATAGAAAAGAAAATATAATAAAATATGGAAAATAATGTCAGATGGAAAATGCCATTGATGGTTTAATCAGTAGTCTCAAAAGAGTTCTTATGTGAATCAGAAAATTCAGTATAAATTACTAAATCTTATGTAAAAAAATCAAACATTGATGTACAAAACAATACATGGTGTGTTAATATCAAGAATGACTACAATACATAAAACTAGAATCTCAGGAGGAGAGAAAAAGAGACTGTAGGAAAATATATTTGTAAGAAAAATTTAAAATATTTTAATAACAATAGCCACAAAACCAAACTTCTGAATTGTTCAGAATATATAAAGGAGGAAGATAAAACACAAAGATAAGTAAAAGAAATTTCTAACTCAAAAAGAAAAAGCAAGGCAAAATATTGAAGGCAGACACACAAAAAGAGATGTCATGAGCTTGGGAACTAAACTAAAGAAATTACAAGATCCTCATAAGAAAGCCATGTGAACTAGATGACAATGAAGTGTCATGTTTAAGTCACCTGCAAAAAGTAAAATATCTACTTAGGTTTTATACAGAGCAAAAGGATCATTCAAACATTAAGGAAGAATGAGGTCCCCATAAGAGAGTTACACTAAGAATTCTTTGTCAAAGACCTACACTGGAGGACACATTGAATGAAGATTTAAATGGAGAAATAGGAAAACAGGAAAAACTGTACATAAAAAAAAATACTCTTCAAGCTAATGAAGAGTGTCAGGAATAAAAGTCAAAGGTGCTTTAGATATATTGATTACTCTAAAAGATAACTTAGCTGCCTAAAATAAAAATAGTAGCAGCATATTTTGTGTTTCAAAGAATATGAAAATAAAATCCACAGCAAGCAAACCAATGGCAGGTAGGAATTCAAAGCACACAACCACAAGGTGCACAAACCGTGGGTGAAGCTGTGCTATAATACTTGAAGAAAAGTGTTGACTAACTAAAGACGTGTGTTTTAAATTACAGAGAATCTCTAAAATGCAAACAGGGGATGGGGCCTGGGGCCACACTGGGCAGTGCACAGGGTAAGTTCCAGTTCTATACTCAGAAACTACTCCTGGCTGAGACTGGGAAATCAAGTGTGGTGCCAGGGATGGACTTGGGTCAGCGGTACACAACGGAAGTGCTATACTATTGCTCAGGTAGTCCTCAAAATATTTTCAAAAGAGTTATAAACAATTTTTAAAAAGCGTTTTGTGAGTTAAAGTAATAAAAATGCTACTCAGAAATAAGAATAAACATTTTTAAACAGTAGAAAGTATTTAATGTAATGTTACAAATAATAATTAATATGAATGTCTAAATTTCTCAATTGTAGCACAGCACAGTTGTCCTGTTGTTCATCGATTTGCTCGTGCGGGCACCAGTAACGTCTCACAACAGAGTTGTGAGACTTGTTATTACTGTTTTTGGCATATCAAATATGCCACGGGTAGCTTGCCAGTCTCTGCCGTAGCGGGAGAGATACACTCTGTAGCTTGCCAGCTCTCCGAGAGAGGCGGAGGAATCAAACCCGGGTTGGCCGCATGCAAGGCAAATGCCCTACCTGCTATGCCATCACTCCAGCCCAACTTCTCAATTAAGACATATTAAACTTGGACTTAAAGAAAGTCACTGTATACACTTTCTCTCTCTCTCTCTCTCTCTCTCTCTCTCTCTCTCTCTCTCTCTCTCTCTCTCTCTCTCTCTCTCTCTCTCTCTCTCTCTCTCACACACACACACTCACAAATCCACTCTCAATATTTTCCTATGGAGCGTCTCCAGAAAGCATTTGCCTTCCACCTGTGAGACCCCCGTACCATGAAAACATCTTTTTTAAATGGGAGCATCCCCTGAAGCAGCACTGATTGTGGGCTTGGGGTTCTGAAGGACCAGTCTCTAGGGCTTGCATCACTGGGGGATACCCCTCTAAAAACAGTCTGGTAACTTAATAGCAGGGATATGTTCTGAGCACTGCATCATTAAGAGACTTCAATTTTGTGCAAGCTCTATTAGTGTAATTGCAGAAACCTTGAGCGCAAAACATACCACACCTAATCTATGTGTAGCCTGTTGGGATGCAATAGTCCCTGCAGCCCGCTGCTGACCAGAGTGCTGTTAAGTGATGCTCAGCAATAAAGGCACCCAGGACTACAGAGTAGGAGAACAGAAAAAGGATGCGCTGGGCAGATGGAAATCGAAGGACTGCTGAAGTCGCTGTTAGTATCAAACCACTCTTCTGAGTAAGGACTGTGGACAGGGACCAAAGAAGAAATTAAATAATGAGAAAAGAATATTTTGTATGTAAAAGCTGTCACTGTCACTGTTGTCTCATTGTTCATCACTTTGCTCAAGTGGGCACCAGTAACGTCTCCATTGTGAGACTTGTTACTGTTTTTGGCATATCGAATACACCACAGGTAGCTTGCCAGGCTCTGCCGTGAGGGCAAGATCTGTCGGTAGCTTGCGGGGTTCTCTGAGAGGGACTGAGGAATTGAACCCAGGTCGGTTGTGTGCAAGGTGAATGCCTACCCACTGCACCATCACTCCAGCCCATGTAAAAGCTATCCCATGCACATGATTTTAAGCTTCATAGAACAAAAACTAAAGAGACCTAAGCAGGGGAAACAGTGGTCAAGCAATTTTGAAAAGACAAAAGCTTATAATGACTCATGTTTTTAATATCTGACTTCTTAAACAACTGTAGATATAGTGAAGCTTTTAAACAGTTATTGATGTTCAAGTTTATGAACGAATAGAGTTCAAAAGTAGAATCACATACATAGTCAGTTGATTTTCAAACAATGCCAAGATATTATAAAGTAGAAGTATAGTCCTCAGCAATGTGTGGTTTTTCATATGCAACAAAATAGTCATCGGCCTACAGGTAACAACATGTGTAAGAACTAAGTTAACAAATTAGAATTAACAAATGAAGATGGAATGAAACATAAACTGCCACTGTGTAAACATGTCTCCCGATCTGATTTGTGGGAAAAAAATAAGAAAGTATTGAATTCTTGCCTTTGATCATTGTTGTGTTATAAAACACAGTCAGAGCTGATCTAAACCTTGTAATCTGATATGAGCAGTTTCACAAGTTTTAGATTTTGACATTTGGCACTTGAAAGTGAATATAGCCTTGCTGGGTAAAGGACAATCCTAACCTCTTAATGTAAAAAATAAACTCTAAATGACCCAGAGTTCTGTCATCTGAACTTAAATATAGTATCAAAAGTATAAGCTGTAAAGTAAAATAATTAGATTTGATTTGATAGAAAATATGAGTTTCTACTATTTGTCATGAAAAATCATCCAGTGGATAGAAAGAATTATTCGGAGAGCCCGGGAAGCTACTTAGAGTGTCTCGCCAGCACGGCAAGCTACCCGTGGCATATTCGATATGCCAAACACAATAAAAACAAGTCTCACAATGGAGACGTTACTGGTGCCCGCTCGAGTGGAGAGCACATGAGCAAGACCCATCTCTGTTCTTCACCTTCCTGGGCTGGAGATGAGAGAAAAACCTAGAGGAAAGCGCTTAGAATGGCTCTCGACATGTGGTAAACTTGCAATACACACTTATCATTTTCCCTGGCAATATTAATTAGCCTCTGAGTCACAGGATTCTAACACGGAGGCCGATAAAACAAATCTAGCCATGCTCTGCTCCTATTTTGCTGCAGCTTTAAGAGATTCTGGAGCCGTTCTACTATCTGACAAACGTAGCAGGCACGACTGTTACAATTACGACGTTAATGGCGTTTTAATGTTGTAAATAAATTTTGTTGCCTATAAGCCTCCTAAATATGTTAGGAGATGTTTCCTTCAGACGCATTTCAGATTATTTATGGTTCTTTCGTCCCAAGATTGTGCATCCCCACCAGAGCTGTGCATCAGTCAATCAAACAGAGCTATGAATAAGTCAATCAATCAAGCCTCATATTAGATTTAACAAAGAAGATTAAACCATCCTTGTAGCAGAACCAGCTTTATGTTTGGGATTTAAAATACTAAATACCCACTAAAAAACTCACTGCTCGTGCTTGCTAACATATAAGAAGGCCGTCTTGACAGACGAAATGTCCTCAGTTGAATGCTTCCTAGAGGAAAACAGCTCTGTGCCTTTTCCAAGATTCTCTCGTAGGAAGATTTGGGGGATTTACCTCCTTCTAGAGATTCTTCCTTCTCAAATCAGAGCTTTAATATAGAGAGCTTAAATAATACAGGCTAAAACATAATTTTACTATGACATAAATCAAACAATAGATCTGCCTTTCCTGATCCTATCTTGGTACAAGTTTCTTTTCCTAGTCACCCAAATCCACAACCCTTAGTCCTTGCTACTTTATTTTCCTTCTTCTATCATTGTCTAGCTACCCAGAGGCCTACCACCATCTGCCAATAGTCTCATCACTCACTTTTGCTCTCTATTGCTAGAGAATTGCACAGTCAAAAACTACAAGTTCATTGTAGTTCTATGAAAAAATATCATTTTTATCACAATAATAATAAAAATATTATTGTGAGGTTTTTGTTTTGATCGTACAGATATTATAGCAAGAAGTACAGACATGCTGAATCCAATTCTATATATTAATACAGTGAACTCAAGCAACATGTGTGTGACCATGGCCAATATATGCAAACACATGTCTTTTCTTGTAATACTTTTAATCACCATTCCACCCAACTGAATTCTATATCTACTAAAATTCTTGCTAATTACTGACGCTTAACTTTAAGGAAACTCTTTCATTTTATTTAACTGAAATTGGGAAGAACAATGTTTAGTTAAAATAAATGTGATGATTACTTCAAGTCATTTGAATCAAATAATAGTGACATATTTACAATGACTTTGTCACCAAAACACAAAAGCAATACAAAAGTCCTTCAGCAGGTGAATTAATAAACTGTGGCTTATTGTTGGAAAAATACTCATCATTAAAGTAAATATAGTATTGACAGAGGAATATAAGGGTGAAGGGATGGAAAATACATTTTTTGAGTGAAAGAAACCAGATTCAGAACCCAAATTGTCATATTGCACTTACATGATAGTCTGACAAAGGGCTGACTACAAAGAACTATGTGGTGATAAATCTGTAGAACTTCCCTCTACCTTTGTTGCAACAAAACTGCATGTATATTTATGTTTGTCAAAAGTTAAAGAACTGGCACATTTGCTGCCTGAACCTATGTGCTGCTTATGCTCATGTGACTTAGCATAAGTGGTGCCCGAGCACATGTGTCACCTGCATATTCCCTCTTGAGATGTGTACTTGCATGCTTTCATGTCTAATTCTGGATGTGTGAAGGGCTCTCTCCACCCTTGGAGAAGCCTGTGTTCTCTCTTGAGCACGTTACTCTCTCTCTCTCTCTCTCTCTCTCTCTCTCTCTCTCTCTCTCTCTCTCTCTTTCTCTCTTTCTCCCACTCTCTCTCCCCCTCCACACCATCAAAAACCCTCCAAATAAAATGTTTTACTTAAAAAAATTGAAAGAACTGCATAATAAAAGGAAAAGCAACTTACTGTTTGTGATAAATACCTTAATAATACTGATCAAAATATTTGCTAGAACACAATTTGTTTAAAATTGATTGTTTTAATCTTAAATCAATGAGACACTTTGTAGGTTGCAGTGTTCTATTCAAATTTGGCATATCATTGAAGAAATTCATTTGTGTATTTAATAATTTATGAATGGAATGGTTGGTGATACACCACACATGTATTAACAGATACATTGCTATCTTACAGACTTTCTGAACCGTATTCACGAACATCACAGAAGTGTAACAGTGAATTACTCTTTAAATTGAAGCTGTAAAATGCTAAAAGAGAGAGCAGTAGGATTAATACACACTAGTCCAGTAATATTTGATGCTTGTTCCTGTTGATGTAAGGATTTCAGAGTTGCCATAGTGATTTGGTGTTAATGAGTGATATTTCCCTGACTCTGTCCCTGGAATGGCCCTTAGTAGTCAAGTCACTAGAATTCTCCTCCACTTTCTGCTAATAGCAGAGACCACGTGTTGTCCAAAGTGTCTTTAACATTCTTGTACTTCCTCATTCATATTTTGAGTAGGATTCTAAAGTTGAGTCCTCGTTCCTCATCCGTCTTCCTTCCACTACTAAAATACCTGCCTGTGTTTTTTTATGCTGTTTGTTTGATATCTTAGCATTTGCCTTTTGTACGAAGGCTTGATCCACCACTCTTAGAAATACAATTGTGCCCAATAGCTCCTGCAAATGATTGCTTAGTAAGTAGTGTTCATCTGAGCAGGCTAAATGTTGAAAATACAGAAGAATGAGAAATTTGTCAAAAATAGAACAGAATTCCAGGACCCCAGGAGAAGGGCAGTCATTTCAGGCAAAGCAAGTGTAAGATCGAAATGGGGGTTCCCTATTATCATGGATATATTTAAATAAAACATTTTTAACTTTATTTAAACACTGGTTTGCGAAAGTTGTTTATAATATAGTTGTTACAGGCATACAATGCTCCAATACCAATCCCGCCACCAGAGCAAACTTCCTTCAATTCTTAGATTACTATTCAAGCTAAAGCAACAATCAGGGATCACAGTGATTAATAAAATTGGGCAGCAAAATGGAAAGCAGGTGTTGGGAACTCATGCTTCTGGTCAGAACTGTAACAAGTTTTCAATTGTGGAGACTTCTTAAAAACAGAATCCAGGAACTATTGAGACAGCGTTACCCTTTATCTGAGCTAAGGTCAAGAACTTTTGGCTTGGTCAAAAGCAACTGTTTTTAGAAACTGTCCAGCAATATTTTGAGAAGCCACACAAGTCACAAAACTGGTGATTATAGACTTTCTGATATAGTAGAGAATAGGTAGTCAAGGGCAGTCACCAAAATAGTTGAAGCTTATTAACACTAATCAACTATTTCATTTTACCACTTACTTAATTTTTTTCCTCCAACTCTTCCCAACTTATCCTTCATTCAGAAACATTATAGGTTCTTCCTGGTTTTTTACACCCAACCTAACAGTTATTTTACCCCAAATAAATGAAGTCTATGTCTTTGATTGTTGCCTTCTGAATTTTAATGTTGATAGAACAGGCAGAGTCTCAAGCCAACCAGCAATGAAGAGGACTCACAGCTGCACATCAGGCTGTGATCTACGTTGTCTGGGCTTGGAATGGATCTCTGAAACCAGCCTCGAGATGAACGATTTCCTGTTTGTGAAAATGAGGATTGCAAGTCTGAAGAATCAGTGAACGTTGGAAGGATAGTTATGCTGTTGCCTGAAGGACAAAATAATCTGCTGAAACTCCTTTGACTCAAGAATTCACTGGCCGATTCATCATCCAGATGGCCACCATTATTCCTTTGGTGAGCATAAAAGTTGATTCAGCAATCGGAGTCATACGGTTTGTTTGCTATGTCATTGGAACTTTATGTTGCAATTACCTGAGATAATGCAATGTAGTTGGTAAAGCATGGAAGGTGATCAGTCTGGGCAGTTTTCAAGCATAGTTCCTCTACTACCTGTTTGACCTTGAGGAAAGTTATTTAGGTTCTGTGTTTCAGGAGAATGAAGAAATATATTTCTATCCCGAACCATAACATCACAGCTACCCTGATCTGGCCAGCTTTGTGACTTACCCACATTTAACTCACATTTGATACATTTTGAGCATAATTTAAGTATTTTGAGAAGAAAGTGTTTAGTAAATATCTTGAATATTTATGGATGTTTCTCCTTTGAATGATAGGTATCTTCATTTGTTTTTTTATGACTATCCTTGTAGAGATGGAACATCACAACCTGCATATATTACATATCCAATCAGCAAATTACTCTAACTCTTGTAGAAAGAGTAACGATGACTTTGTTCACTATTTTTGAAACAGTTGTTTAGACTATTGCAGTGTGAGAAGAGGGTGATAAATGAAGATTGTAGGATAACATAGCCTCAGTAGTTTAGGTTTATTGGGTTACTCCCGTTACAGTGCTCCTATTCCTCTTTGTTTATTTGTAGCTTCTTTCTTGGTGTTCTGTTGACTTGTAAATAATGTTTTTCTCTTCTCCTTGAGTCCTTTGCATAGTTTATTCAGAGCAAGTCCTTTTTGTATGGACACAGGAAGACTTAACAAATGCTATGCTTTTGTAACCTGGGAGTCATTTGACTCTACTTGATATTTTCCTCCAGGGCATCTGTTCTCTTGACCTAAGCCTCAGCTGCCCTTACTTCCTAGCACCCCCAAAGCACGGTCCCAACGTGGGACAAGAAGGACCCAGGGCAAGCGGTGAGTTGTGTGCTACCCTGGCATCGAGATGGGCCTGGCCAAAGTGCCTAATGCTTAACTATAAGTTAAGAGCTTGATCATGGACAAATGCTGTCATGATCCAAACAGTGATACTAGATTTGGACCCTGCTAGGGTGAGGAATGATTAATCTGGCCTGAGTGCTGTGGTCTGAGCCTGTGGCAAGATGTTGCCAGGAGAGCTGCCTTGCAGGCCTCAATGTATCCCTTGCTATGTCCATACAAAAATAACTAGTATTGAGATGTTAATAAGTTCCTGGACTAGGGAAAAGAAAAAAACCTTAAGAGTGAGGAAGGGCTTTGGAGTGCCCTGCCCTCAGGAAGGGCTTTCTTATGTTGATTTGGCTACCTGGCTGGGTGTAGCCTAGAGGGCTAGGTGGGAAAGACAAGGAGGAGGGAGAGAAGCCAGGGAGAGGCAGAGTTGAGCAGTAGATCCAGAGAGAGGCTGGAGCTGGGAGTGCGGAAGATGAGAAAGGTGGAAGATTGAATAAACGGTAACTAATCAGCAACCAGCTTGGTCCTCGTTCTTCCTTCGCCTGTCCTTGACCACCGGCCGTCCCGATCCAGTCCACACACTGCGGTTCCAGAGCACCGAACGCGGGTGGTGAGACAGAGCCGCCCGGAGAGCCCGCGAGTGCACTGGCCCCTCGGCGCTCTTTAGTTTTTTACAGAAGATTATTCAGAAGAGACATCAACGTGGAGAGAGTCTTGCTAAACCCGAAGTAAGGGAATTCTTTCTAAGGCAGACTAAGATGATTAGCTATCAGGGGTGGGAGAATGAGTAGGAAGATCATAAATGAGAGGTTGATTGGATATCAAAAGTGAAGAGTCGTCGTTACATTGATTGACAACTGTCTTGCTGTACCTGGGCTAGTCAGGCTTGAGAAAGAAGCCCAGGGCTGATGTCAGTCTGAAAAGAGAATTCTGAAGAGCTGGTTCTGATTCTGGTGTCTAGTACATCCCTCCTTATGCTCAGGGTACAGAAGCATCTTCTTCCCTCTGAACAATTTGAGGGTGTGACCCTTTCCCTTGTCTTTTATTCAGTAACAATATGCTGGTCCATTTGCTGAGTCTTTATAGCAAGACACTGGCTGGGGATTTTTAGATGCTGGAATTTCAGCAGCCTCGGTGGTCCAGCCTTCAGTAGCTCCAGGAACACAGGTGCCTCACAATCTGCTTCCAGAGTGGAGGCATCCTCAGGAAGCTAGGAGAGCGAGGGAGAGGTGGAGAATGTTCTAGAATGTACTCTAAATTCCCAATGAAAATTTGGAAGTAGGTTTAGCTTTCTCAGTGTTGACAGGTCAAGAGGAAGTGAAAGATTGAAAGAAATAGATGGGCTTTGTCTTCAGTATATGATGATCAAATTAAGTCTGATTTAAGGGGAAATAACAAAACCGTAAAGATAAACAACAGAACTGGAATCTTCTACCCTATAGGGTATGATAAGATTTTCTTCTATAGCATGTGGTTTATCCCTACAGTGATCTTTATGATCAACCATAATAAAGTTTGCTGAATATGTATGTATAATTTATCATAGTTGTATATGTTCATTATGTAAATAATTGGGCCAATTATTTACATGAGTGTAGCAAGAAAATAATGATCACCTAGAACTGTTTTTTGGTGTTGTTATTTGTAAAAAAAAAAAAAGAAAACCTCCCATGACGGCCAGGGCTCTCCCCAGCGGGGGTGGTCCCCGGCCACTTGCCCAGCTGGGGCGGCCCAGGCCATGGTCCAAATGGAGGAGGAAACGAGGCCCAAGCCAATTGTTTGATCAGTTGCCTTTTATTCCATTCTCTCCACGCGCCTCTTCTAGTCTCTCTAAGCCCCCCATTCTAGTCTCACGCTGCCCCTCATTCCCGTCTCCTGTCTCTCCTGCTCATCTCTCCACGCTCCATCTCACAGCCTGGATTCTGGCTCTGACTCTGACCTCTGGATCCTGGCTCTGACTCTGACCTCTGGATCCTGACTCTGACTCTGACCTCTGGATCCTGGCTCTGACTCTGACCTCTGGATCCTGGCTCTGACTCTGACCTCTGGATCCTGGCTCTGACTCTGACCTCTGGATCCTGGCTCTGACTCTGACCTCTGGATCCTGGCTCTGACTCTGACCTCTGGATCCTGACTCTGACTGCTTCTCTTCCAAGGACTCCCTGACTCCCCTATTCTGCCGCTCCCCACTCCGTTCCCCACCCCTAGCCCTCTGGGCCCACTACAACAATCTGGTAGCAAAATTAACATCAGAAAGCTCTTCCTGATTGCCCATCAGGCTTCAGGGCAGAAACACTATCTAGGGGTATTCCAAAGCCCTTCCTGACTGCCCTTCAGGTTCAGGGGCAGAAATACCACCAGGGGGCATTCCTCTCCTTCCAACATCTTAATTAACATCTTATCATTAGTTATTTTTGTATGAGCACAGTAAGAGATACATTGAGGCTTGCAGGGCACCTCTCCTGAGAACATCTTGCCACGGACTCAGACTACAGTTCTCAGGTCAGGTTAATTATTCTTTTTTTTTTTTTTCAAATTAATTATTCTTAACCTTAGAAGGGTCTGAATCTAGTTATTACTTTCTAGATCATGAAGCATCTGTCCATGGCCAAGCTCTTAACTTATAGTTAAGCATTAGGCACTTTGGTCAGGCCCATCTCGATGCCAGGGTAGCACATAGCTCACCGTTTGCCGTGGGTCCATCCAGTCCTTCATCGGGACCCTGCTTTTGGGGGTGCTAGGAAGTAAGGGCAGCTGAGGCTTAGATCAAGAGAACAGATGCCCAGGAGGAAAATATCATGTAGAGTCAATTGACTCCCAAGTCACAAAAGCATAGCATTTACTGTCTTCCTATGGCCAAACAAAATGGACATTGATCTGAATAAACTATACAAAGGATTTAAGGAGAAGAGGAAGACAATATTTACAAGTAACAGAGCACAAAAAAAGAAGTTACAAATAAACACAGAGGGATGGGAGCACTGTGATGGGAGTAACCCACATAAACCTAAGTACTTTACTTGTTTTTTGGGAGGAAGAGGGGGACTATACGGCCATGCTCAGGTTTTACTCCTGGATCTGTGCTCAGAGATTACTCCTATCACTGGCTGTGCTGGGAGGACCATTTGGGGTACCCATGATTAAATTTACTTCAGACACATACAAGGCACGCGCCCTACTTGATGTACTATCTTTCTGGGTCAGTACAGAATGTTTAAAGTTTACTTGATTGAACGTTTTTAAATCGTGAATCACAAGTTAGACTGATTGAGACTGAAATGCTGAGCCAAGAACTACACTCAGACTTTATTTGCAGTATTTATACCTTTGGAAGATTCTTTCCAACTTGAGGTCCCTGTGATACTCCCGGCTCCCCTGACCTTTCAGACAGTGGCTTTGCTTACTTGTGAAAAAAGGGCAAGAACAAGATGTTCCAGGGAAAAAGATAATTTTTCTAAAGGGTATTTGTAACCTCTGGCTCTATGAAGTCAACCTTAATTTTGATTTACTTGCATCTTATCCTATGCATAGCATTCTCAAATATGGCATTCTAGTCAATACCTTGATTGCCTACTGTTACAAGAAAATCCCGTAGAAATAGATTCTCTTGGAAATTAGAATTATCAATGAGTCAGATTCTGGGAGGGATAAATGAAGTGAGAAAAAATGATAAATGTTTTTGACAATAGCAATCTAAGTCATAGCAATTTATGACTTAGAAAAGTTTAAGAGCACTGAGAAAAGGCTCTTTCTATCCAGAGACTAATAACTTTAAAGAAGCAGCAGTGTTCCAAAATGGCCACAAACAAGCACTATTACCATTACCCACCAATTACTTCAACACCCTGTATTTTTGTTTTGCTCTATCTTGGCTTATACTTTTTATGAACTCCTCGTTGCTTCACTAGATTTATGGCAACCCTTAATCTTTCCAGTAGTATAGTATAAAAATTATTTAAATCATTAGAAATCTGCATCCCTGAGTATCTGTCATAATCATTCTCATGGATATCTAAGACTTTTTTTTTGAAGACTTTGCTATTCTACAAACATACTTTGTAGAAGAATTAGGGCTTAAAAAATTACCTGTGAAAGTCAAAAGACTCTGCATAATTGTTGTTGAAGACTTGAAGATAGTTCATTTCATAGAGCTGTTTGGCTATTTATGTGGCATACACCATTTAAAAATAATCAGTGAAATTCGTAGCACTGCTGTAGCACTGTTGTCCCATTATTTACCGATTTGCTCAAGCGGGCACCAGTAACATCTCCATTGTGAGACTTATTGTTACTGTTTTTGGCATATTGAATATGCCATGGGTAGTTTACCAGGCTCTGCTGCTTGGGGGCGGGATATTCTCAGTAGCTTGCTGGGCTCTCGGAGAGGGACGGAGGAATTGAACCCTGGTTGGCCGTGTGCAAGGCAAACGCCCTATCCACTGTGCTATCACTCCAGTCCACCAGTGAAATTAGGACTAATAATACTATATATATATATGTATGTATATATATATATCAAGACATATCATGGACAGGACGGATATTATTAGATTTTTTTAGAACATTATGCAATTTATGAGCTATTTGTTAAACACCAAATAAGATAACCTAATGCATGTTAAACATTTCTTTTATTTGACAATGTCTCTCATGCAATTTAACATATCAAATAAACCCAATTATATTTTAGTATCTTTCTTCTTAAAAGAAAAAATTAGGAATAGCCTTTGAGAACTTTCAGTGCCCCTCTGGGAAATCTCAAAGTCAGTTACATCGAGAAGATTTAGTTTAGAGTTGATTCTAGAAACACAAAATCTCAACAATGTCAAAAGATTTCAACACTTGAATATATTTAGGATCCTGGCTCAGAGTGCAACAATATTTAGTTATCTGCTTAGAGTTGCTATGTGCACACTTAAATATATAAGCATAGGGATAATAAAACAGAATGATAAGTTCAAAGAAGGTGAGATGGGATGGGAGAGAGTTGGCAGGGCTGGTACCTGTTACACATGTAGTACATGTGGGTTCACTCTTGATATCCCCCAACCCTGAGCTTAATCAGAAGTAAGCCCTGAGCTTCAACCTGGGAGGAGCCCCTGAGCACTCCCAGGTTTCCTCTCCTAAGATACACACACACACACACAGAGTGAGAAGAGCCATTCTCTTAAAAAAACGATCATAATAAAGTCAACTTACACAGCAGCATATTGTTATGAAGAAACAGAATCTTTACTTTCTAGGAGGACCAACTCAAATGATAAGGAAAATGCCTCTTATCATCCTTTATTTAATGAGCACACAATGATCAAAGAACACTGCAGGTTTAACAGGAAAATCTATCATGTGTTTAAACTGCTATGGATATATGTAGTAGATAATAAAATCTTGGTTGTAAATTTAAATGTAGTCTCTCCAAATGAAGCCTTGTTCTATAGTTATATCTCTAGAATGTGCTGGGGTAGAAGGGGCAAAGTGATGGGTAATAACATCAAATTAATAATTATTCTCAGAAAACATTAGATATTATATTTTCTTTTTCCTTTCTTAACTGAATTTCAGAATTTTTTTCTCTTATATCAGAACATAGTAAAAACATTTAATCCAGACAAGTGATATTTACTATCTTTTTAAAAATCTACGTGTAGTTATAATTAAATAGTTTTAAATTTGCTAAAGAGCATTCGAGGTAAGAGGGCTGATGTCTCAGGTAACTCCCTGACTCCAGGTTCTAGGTTACGTTTCCATTCGCATGGGGGAGCTCCGTGCTTAAGGGCACGTTGAACACGTTGCAGGAAGTCACTTGACGAAGGCATAGCTTGTTGCACTAGATTGATAATTTTCACTTTAGATTTCTAAATAGACATTGACTCCTGATATTTAAAAATGCATATAAAATGTTGAAAAAATTTATATCTGTGTATACAATTGAATATGCTGCGTTCATTTCAGCAAGGAGTTCTCGCAAAGGAAAAGAAGGTAAATATCAACATTATTATTTTCTGCATGGGAATGCTAACTTAATAAGTAGAGTTCAAATGTTGGCATCTTCAAGAAAACGCCTTAAATTTACAGCTGCTGCAATATTTCACTTACAAGGAAATATGGCAATTTCATGTTTATAGCATGCAAAACCAAACTGTTTTAGGCAATGCTTTTTATTGAAATGAATATGATGCAAACATTTATGAATAATCCTTCTACTTATATTTATACATACATATTTAATATAATATATGTGATTATTCTAATTTAATAAAATAATTTTCATGTTGACTTTTGTAGACATGGTGTTATATCACAGTTTAGGGAATTGGAACACATTCTCTATAGCTTTTTATTAGCTATGAGACCTTAACTACATCATTTAACCACCTTAAACTTTATCATCATCTATAAGTGGTATAATTATGGTGTCTATTTGTAGGGTTAATATAATTATGAGAGATTTTATTTCCTTTAAGGATGTGTATTGGGGGAAAGATGTTAACTTTTATGCAAGGAAAATTTTTGTTCCCAGTGGTTTGTAGTTTACCATCAACATTATATGTTAAGTTCAAACAAAGAATCCCAAAATCTTAGGTCATACCAACTGCAATTCAAAGTGTCCTCAAATGCTGAAGAGTTTTGATTCTAATTGCAAACCTCGTACCCTTCAGTTTGTTCACGCCAGAGAAGCTACTCAAGCATAAACCACAGATGGGAGTAGTAGCGTGTGTTTCTCTTCCTGTGGCCGGGCTCCTGCCTTTCAGTGGGTGTCAGGTCCACTGGCACTGTGGGTAAGTCAGCTGCCAGGTGTAACGTTTCCAGAACCAGTTCCCCAGGCAGCAGCGTGTAATGTATTTGGGAAACAAAGCCGGGCATTTGATTTGAAGATAGACTCTGTGGGTGGTTTGAACCAAAATAGTGACTTTGCTGTATTGTCAAAGGAAGTGCGAGATTATAAAAGCAAATTTAGTAATAGTGAGTTTTTATTGATCTAATGTCAATCTTTGAGGTTGAAATGTCTAGTACCTGATATCCTGAAAATAGGCAGTCTTTAGTCTTTCTTTTTCTTTTTTCTTTTTTTTTTTTCTTGACCAGAAAGCTCTCTACACTATTTAGTAAGATGTATAGACTAGGTGGGCTGGAGCGATAGCACAGTGGTTGGGCTTTCGCCTTTCACGCGGCCGACCTGAGTTCGATTCCTCAGCCCCTCTCGGAGAGCCCAGCAAGCTACTGAGAGTATGGGGCCCGCTTGGCAGAGTCTGGCAAGCTGCCCGTGCGTATTGGATATACCAAAAACAGTAACAATAAGTCTCTCAATGAGATATGTTACTGGTGCCCACTTGAACAAATCGATGAGCAACAGGATGACAGTGACAGTGGTAGACTAGATATGGAAGAACCTGTCAAGCTCCCAGTGGTGTATTCAATATGCCAAATATAGTAACAATAACAGTCTCATTCCCCGGACCCTGAAAAAGAGCCTCCAATCCTTGAGAAAGACGAGTAAGGAGAGGCTGCTACAATCTCAGGGCTGAGATGAATGGAGATGTTACTGGTGCCCACTCGAGTAAATCAATGAACAATGGGATGACAGTGACGACAGTAACAGTGATACAGTGATGGGATGTAAAAAAATCAATGTAATTATTATATAAGCACTGGGGATGGTTATTTAAATGGGCTTACTGCGGGCTGTGGGGACCGGAAGAGGGGGAATGTAACACTGTCAATGTAACTCCTACATCTGTGTGAAGGAAGGACTGATTTTTGTTTTGTTTTGATTTGTTTTGTTTTGTTGGTTTGGGGCCACACACCCAGGTGTGCTCAGACTTACTCCTGGCTCTGCGCTCAGGGATGGCTCCTGGTGAGACTCAGGGGGCCAGATGCCAGGAGGCCTCTAACCTAGTGAGCCGCTTACAAGCCAGTGACTTACCCACTGTACCATCCCTTGCTCCAGGCCTCCATTTGCATTGGGATTTTTACCTGAGTAGTGGAACTGTCACTTATAGGCCTTTGAAACTTTACCGGAGGAAAAAAAAAACACCTGGAAGGCCAGTCAGTTTGTCTTTTGAACATTCATTTTTGTTTGTGGTTATGCTTCAAAGGCGTTTGTGATCAAAACAATAGATTTGAGAAGTAATTTCTTGACCTCAAGGCATCACAAAGTCTTTCAGAAGTTTTAAAATTATATAATTATGCCAATTCACATTTAGCAAAAATTTAAGTCCCATTTTTGTCTTTCTATAAGTTGATGTAAGGGAATTCCCAGAGGCTCTTTCAGCAGCTTTTTTGCATACTAATTATTTAAAAGTTCAAATCACAGCAGCAGCACCATCTATTGGGGAGTTTGTCCTGAAACAAATGTTTCCGCAGTACTGAATGAAAGTGTAACAAAGTAAATGGTAGGCTCATTTCAATTCTTCTGCAAGACAGAAAAGTATCTAATTCATAAATGATAATGAATATGTTCAAGAATTGCCACAAATCATAGATTAAAATCCCAAGACATTCACTGGTGCAGTACATTTGGATAAGTCAAAAAGAAAAAAAAAATTAAGTATCAAAAGCAAGAGGCCTTAGGGGACAAATACATCTTCCCTAATTATCACTGTCTGCTGCATACATGCCTTTTACCTGCTAATGATGGGAAGATGCGACTATTTCCTTTAAAAATCCAGCTCTCTGTCATTTTTCTGTCCCAAAATGATTTGTATGCACTGGATGAAGAGCAGATTAGGCCACCAGCCATCGATCAGAACTTTCTGTTGGATTTAGAGCACCAGATGGCTCAATTACTCTTAACAATTTTCAATCTCTGTGTTCGGAAAAGCAGATATAATATCTACTTTCTGGTGAAATATATCTTTAAGATTGAATACAAGAAATAATTTAGTGGAAGTATGTCTGCAAGCTAGGGTGCCTGAGCCCAGATTCTCTCCCTTACAGATTCCGTGTCATCGTGGATGGCCCATTACAGGCACACGGAAGCCACGTTAACAGTGGTAAGTCCAGACTATAAATTCTCATTTTATAAGGATGCATGTGTGTGATCGTTGTCCATAAAACCTACAGAATCGGTGTATCCTGTGGGCTACTCTGGCTCCTATGTCTCCTCTGTATCTTCTTCAGCTGGATCTTTTTGTTACGTTCAAGTCCTATTAAATACCCCAATGCTGTAGGTATGCCACACGCCATTCTCTTTAAGGCGGAATGCGTATGGGTCCCTATGTGCATCTGGCTTTGTATCTTTTAGGGATCTGGTGAACTGCAATAGGACTCAGTTGTCCCAAAGAATTCACCACCAAACACAAGCTAAGTGGAAATAAAACTGCAAGAAAAAGAGAGCTATTACCATTTATCCCTCCTGTGTGGAAAGAATGCCAATCCCCTTCCTGCAGAACCATTTCCAATCATTCTTTCAAAGGCTCCACCTACTCAGCCAAGAACACAGCCATGTTCAACAGGGGTGAGAAGCAATTCTGAGACCAACCGTGCAGTCAAAAGATCAGCTGGTGTTTACGTCAGTGCCAACACGTCGCTGCCAAAATACATTCCCTTTGTGTGTGAAAAAAAAAAAAAAGTAGCATCACATCAACCTAGTGAACAGGAATTCATGTTTCTAAGCTACCTCCCACACTTACTCGGTTCCCTTTCTCCTTCCCACCTCCCTCGTCTCCAGATTCATAGCAAAGCTCCAGGCTAGATCTGAACATTCTTCTAAACCAGGGTTCTAAGTGCTTCACGCACCACTGAACGTGTCTTTATCTTTCTCGATCATCCCTCAATACGTTGTCGGCACCCCTGGCAGCAATTTGGTAATCGCTGTGGAATGAAAAGAAATATCTTTACCTGGTTTCCCAAAGAATACATCACTTTTATAAGTAATATAATTGCTCTTTTCACTGACAGTTTACAATTCCAGAACAAAAGTTATGCCATGACACCCTGACATGGTATTTGGGAATATGAAAAATAGACAGAAGCACATTTTCATGCCCTAAATTTGTTTCTCAGTGGTAGGCGTCTCTCTGAAATTATGCTGCTTCAAATCTAAAACTTACATGAAGGGAGGGGGGAAATAAAATATAAATAACTGAAAGTTACATGAGAAAAAATTAATTAGCAATTCCAAAATTAATACTAATGCTAACTTGAAGGCTGATAGGAATCTTTAAAATGCACGTGAAATATTGCAAATGAGAGATTTTAGTGATGAGGAGCACTTGCCATATTTTTCCAGTTAATTTAGGTCTGCTTTAGAAATGACATTTTCCATAAGTCAACACCATGATCGCCATGTACCCAGAATCCCAATAAATGTTCATTTATAGTACCAAGTCAGGGAAGTGTCAGTAGACTCTCTAGCCGACTAGACTCTGGAAGTATGAGATTGACACAGGTGTTTTTGTCATTGTTGCTGGTGGGGGTCACTCTCAGTGATGCTCTGGGCTTACTACTGGCCCTGTGCTCAGGGATCACTCCTAGCCTCCTAGCAGTGCTTAGGGACCATGTGTAATCCCAGGGAACAAGTCAGCTGATTGCTTGCAAGGTGAAAGAGTTCACCTGTGTTCTATCTCTCCGGCCCCAGTTGCTACAAATACTGTTAAATAAAATAAGATTTAGCAAATTACTCAAGTTCTACCTCCGGATATATTGCCAACATTCTCCCTCTACAGATTATTTCACTACCACAAAGGAATTCAAAAGGGGCAATCAGCGATTCTCAAGCCCATCAGGAAGAATAATAAGAGGGAAGGCATTTGAGTCCTCTCGGAAGCCTGCTGGTGATTCATTAATAAGAAGCTTCCTTTCTGCTAGGATGGCTCCAGCCAAGTGCAACGCTCTCACCTCGGGGAGTCCTGCCACAAGCATTAGGGAGAGGAATGAAGATTTCTTCTCCAAATTAAGTTGTCAAGGAGCTCGTTTATGCTACAAACCGTATGTATGTGGGAAAACTGATGAAGCTTTAGGATGTCAGAATCACTGAAGTGACTCGGGTGACAAGTCCACAGCAAAATCCACTTAGGAAGGAACAACCAAGGTGCTCTTATCTGCACGAGGCAGATCCATGGGGCTTTTGCCCTCACTTATTTCAGGTTGTCCTTGTAGGCTTGTAATGGAAGGGAAGCTCATTTACATAAAATTTCTGTTCTGGCGTTCGGTTATACTGACACAAGGGCTATTTTTTAAAAAATATCTACATTCATTGAATCCAATTTAAAGGAATCTTTTCAATATTTTAAGGTGAATAAGGACTGAAACTGACTAATAAAATCATTGAAAGCGAGAAACATAACATTTAGACCATTGAAATGTAAATGGATTTGGTCCTGTTGGAAAGACAGTAAATCATTTTTGGTATCTAAAAAATGCATGGTTTTGAATAAAAATTTATTTGTAAGTGTTTGCAAAATAATCTTCAAAATACCTCTTAAAGTACTAGGGTCATTGTAACTTATAGTCTTCACTAAGTATGGGGAAAAATAGAATATAATAAATGTACACAGTGCTATCAAGATTGAAAGTGTATCTTTTACTTTTGTGCATTTGGCAACCATATTCCTAAATTTCAAGAAAAGTAATTATAAGATTCTCACGATAAGTTTTAGGTCCTGATCTCAAAGTTTAAAATATTATGATATTGCCACATCTCAGTATGAAAAACGTCAGTTTTAGAAACAGAATTACAATGACAGGCGAATTCCTACAGAAATAAGGCAAATGGGCAAAACCTCAGAGATCTTCTCTAGTTAATGTAGTTTTATGTTTCTTATAAATTTTTTATAGGATGCACAGTCAACCTTTCAGAGTGATTCAGTTTGACCTGCTTCTAAGAGTTTCCTTTTTTATTTACACAATCTTAAATATAATGCATCGTGCTTTTCATTGTGCTATGGGTTAGATTACTACAGCCACAAAAATCAACACTTACTATTTATTCATAGAAACATTCTCTTCTTGAAATATTTATTTTCTGAAAATATGTTACAAAATAATGGGGACAAATTGACAGGAAAGTCTTTTATCCTGTAAGAGACAGACTGGAGCAAAGATGCCTCTGTTTTGCTTTATGCCGCGTTTTATAAAAATGTCTCTTCAAACATACCTGGGTTTGCAGAGAAGGGGGCCATTTTATGTATTTTAACTGATGTCAAAATAACTTTTAAAAATCAATTATTTTATCTACTATTTATAGAAAGATGATATACATGCGTAGGTAATGGCAGCATAACTTGACATCACTTTTCTTGATGAGAAACTCATATGGATACAATTAAAGGTTTGACTAATTTGGGGGTTAGTTTTGTGTATTCAACTAGATTTTCCCCAAACAAGTCAATCTGGGACATCTCTTCAGGATTCTTTAAATTTTCTTTCCAATATGAAGGCAAGAAAATTGATCACCTTTGCCTAAGAAATCTTTGAAAGAATAGACTTAAAAATGCAACTGATATCACTAGAAATAATTGCATCAGAGGCATTAAAAGTTAGGATACAAAGAAAGATTCAGTAATCACAGCTGGTCAATAGAATTTCTCAAGCTCCTTGGTTGAATCACAAAGGCTGGATTCTCAAGGAGAATACACTTGAGGCAGGAGCGATAGTGCAGTGGCTACAAGCTTGCCTAGTGTCCAGATATGACCCTTATCACAGCATCTGGTCCCCTTATCCATGGCAGAAGTGAGTCCTGAGTTCAGGGTGAGGAGTAAACCTTGAGCACTGCAGATGTGACCCCAAATTAATTAATCAATTAATTAATTTTTTAAAACCATACTGTAAGAAGATTGTAACTGATTTAGAAAAATCTGCGACTAGTGGGATAAGCTAAAAGAACCGTCCTAACTCTTCGTAAAGACGTCTGCCATGCCCCATGAGTCCTCACCACTCAGCGGTGACCTCACCGTGCCCTTGGAGCAGTTGGGAGGTGGGTAGATAGTCCGCTTCTTCCAGAGATGGCAGCCAGGGTCAGAGGTGGGGATGCTAAATCAGGCTGCTCTTTTTATTTTTACCCCAGTTGAAGGAAAAACACGCTGTGATTTTGGTCGGAGCCACGGATTTTGGGAGCCTATCCACAGATGCTTTATCTCCCTCAAAGATCTCCAGCCAAGTAAAATGTCAGCAGACTTGGCAGTGGGGGGAAAACAACTTCACAAACACCCTCTTCGTGGCTCTGCCTAATGTAGTCTTTGGCATCCCTCTCAGAACATAACGATAGAAGTGGAGTAAACAGGATGAAGCTGCGTTCGTGATGCAAAACAAACTCCTAAAAAATATATTTAGATAGGTCCATTTAATAACTTATTTATAGAGGACCAAAGGGCCACTTATATGTAATAAGGTTGCAGTCGCACAATCTTACTTGCTTTACATACAAGCCAGAACTAAAACAGCAAGTTTCGAAACGTTTTAAAACCTCTGAAGGAGGTTTGTTGTTTCTCTAACAGGTCAGGGGAGATAGAGACAGAGAACAAAGGAGGGCAATTGGCAAGGAAACCCGGAGGGGAGGGAGGGGCTACTGCCCAGCTCCGGGTATCTGCAGCAGCACTAGCCAGCGCACTTACTTAAAAGAGCATCTTCTAATCAAAGAGACGGCCCAGGATGCCCCTTAGCTCAGCATTTTTGTTCTTCACCGAAAAAGAACAGCATTTTAACCCAAATTAACTTCTGCATCCTATTAAACCCTTTAGAGAAGGCCAGCAAAACCAAGGTACTTGATGAAGCTGTTTTTCTCTTATATGTTCCCACTTTAATTTTTTTGGACAATAAAATCCAATGATTCGCCACCCTCAGCCCTATCTTAGAAACTCTAAACATTCCCTTTATGTCACTGTTTTCCTACCCGAGGGCAGGATGGCACCTGTCCCTACATCCAAGATTCTGTGTAACAGAAAGCACGCTGGCGCTGGTGAGATGGGACAAGGAGCTGCCCTTGCCTGCAAGCAAACCTGGTTCCACCCCTGGTATCATGTATGTTTCCATGAACACAGCCAGAGGTTATCCCTGAGCAGTGCTGGGTGTGGCTGTAGTACCCCCAACCCCCTTTAAAAACGTATTGCCACACTTGCACCATCTATTAAATGCTATATTTACACATACTATTTCTACCAACATTCCTTGTATCAGGTTAAGTAATGCATCTTGAGAATTTAAAGCAATTCTCAAGCGAAACCTGCAGGGGTGTGTGTGCGTGTGCGTGTGCGTGTGTGCGTGTGTGTGTGTGTGTGTGTGTGTGTGTGTGTGTGTGTGACTTTTCCCCCAAGTCCTGGGTGTCTGGCCTCGATCCACACACCATTTTGGAAGCCAGGAGAAGAGGTGGAGGGAGAAAAGCCAGGCAGACATCAAACCCTTTTATTCTGAATCTTAAATTATGACTTTGTATCATCAATATTTTGGTTACATTGTTACACAAAGGACAAATTAACATCCGGTTTGAGGTCTCTTCTTTGATTGCTTTGGGATTAGTGACATTTCCTTGGCATACCAATCCTGCGCCCCTCAGCTCTCAACGGAGACTCCAGGAACGCTGCTGCGTGAGGCAGGAGGAAAGGCTTCCTCCCGGGGCTCCCCATCACCGCCTTCATCCTGGTGGCAGGTGGCATCCACCCAGTGCTGGCAAGCAGTGCCCGGTCTCCAATCCCCGGCACACCAGAGGAAGGTCCCAAGAGGCAGGAGCTGTCCCTGCTGCCTTTGAAGCTCCTGATCCGAGGTGCCCAAAGCAAAGTAATCCAAATTCACAAAAATCCAGCGCTGGGAAGCCCCACCCCAGGGCTGACTCAGGCCCTCTGCGAATGAATCAGGTCCTCAAAGTATTCCAGAGCTCACACGAAAAGGAAAAAAAAATACCCAGGTGGTGAATCTGGAAGGTGCTTGAGAGCATCTACTCGAGAGGAGAAGCGGAATTGCCCATGTATCACGTTCACGTCCACGGCCAGGAGCAGCTGATGGATTGGTCTCATCCCAAACAATACGCCCGGCTATTTTGTGTGTGTGTGTGTGTGTGTGTGTGTTTGGTTTTGTTTGGTCTCCTCCAGGAATTCAACAGCTTTTCCTCTTCCCAGCAGGAAAAATAGAAGTAGAGGCGAGGCGGGAGAGCAGAGTGGAACGAAAATAAAGCTTTGCACGGGAAAGAATAAACCATAAAGACACACACCGACAATACAAAAGTCACGGTCCAATCGTGCAAAATTTGCTTCTCTGGATAAAGCACTTCTTGACAGATTCACAATGTCCCCTGCCCCCTCCCGAGGCCTCCCATTCTCCCCGGGGACACAGCATGAAGGTGAAGCCACACTTGTCTTAAGGCTGTACAGACACACAGACAACACAGTTCAGGGTCTGCGAGAGCCAGGCCGAGTCCCGCTGTCACCTGCAGACAGCCTGTGTGGGCCGGGCTCAGCAGGGCGCCTCCCAGGAAAGCAAAGTCAGTGATGCTGAGCGGAACATCCCCTGTTCGGTGACTTGACAATCACAGGTACAAACCGCTCCTGTCGATCATTCCCTTCTCCTTCAGGCCTCGCTGCCTAAAACTCATTAGAGGCCAGGATCCTGAGGAACTGTCAATACTCAAAGAAAATTCTGGAAATGCAGGACATCATTCTTCCACCGCAAACATCTGTCGGAGGAGGTGGTCCTATTCGGACAAGTCCGGGGAGGGGTGGGGATGGGGGGTCGAGGAACGGCGGATTCGTGGACTCTGCATCCCCCCCAGCTGGGGGCTCTGCCTTAGAGAGGGAAGACCAGGAAGCCCGAGAAGGTGGAGTATTTCCAGCCGCCCATGAGGTTGCCCCGCTCCAGTTTGAGGTGAACTTTGTCTTCTCGCTCCATGAGCAGCAACACGCCATTGCTGGCCGCCTCTCTCGTGACGTCTTGGTCCCCCGCAAAGGCCGATATCACCGGGTAGCCGTTCTGCATCAAACTCACCTAGAACGCAGAGTTGGGAGCTTAGCGCAGCGGAGACAAGAGGCCCGGCCCCACACGCACCCAGGGGTCCTCTTGTCCCCAGGCCCCCACCCCCGGGGCCCATGCCATAAGGGGTGGGAGAAAAAGCAGAGGGTCACAGGGGCTTTCCTACCCACCTGGATGGTTTGTCTGTTGTACACTTTGACCACATGGAAACTGAAGCTGTAAATCCCTTTCCGCGGCGCTACGAATATGCTGGAGGCAAGGTCGAAATGGTTGCCGATGTTGACTAGGACCTGGGAAAGAAGGGCGGATGCAACACTCCCAAGCAACACCCGCGCGCAGCTCTCCCTCAGACTCACGTCAGAAAGAAAATTCAGTGAAATCACAGCACCCGTTCCCGAGCCACAGGAGCACCGGCTCAGCGAGGCCAGGCTGCCCCGGGAGGCCAGGAGCACCTGAAGTTCCAAGAAGCCGGGGCAGGAATTGATTTCAGAGCTATTCTAAGGGGTGGCAGTTAATATTTTTAAAGTGGACTCTATCGATGCCTTGATGTAGATGCAAGTAGTATACGTTGGGGGCCGGAAGGCAGGGAGAGAGCTTGAGGCCAGAGACGAGACAAGGAATCGTGAATTCAACCTGCGCAGAGCCCTGTGGGGGTAAGAGACGTGGGCATGAAGCTTTGGCCCAAACAGAGAGCCCTGGCAGACGAGAGACAACGCAAGGCCGAAGGCCCTTGCATTGCACTAGGTAGGGCGAGCTCAGTCCGAGTCCTGGCACCACGTCTGGTCCCCCTAGTGACCCTGGACACAGCCAGGACTGAACTCTGAGCACCGCTGGGTGTGGTCCTAAATTCAAAACCAAACACAATGAAAGCAACAGCAAAGCAGAGCTATCCAATGGCCCAGGAGAGGCCAATAAGGGAAAAGGCGCAAGAGTGCCCAGGGGCAGGTCAGGTTGCGTCTGTCCCGCACTTCCTGTCCTGATGTCAGGTCTCCCCAGCCCCTGTCCTGCCCCCCCACATCTAGACTGGAGACAGGCCAGGCCAGGCTCTGCCCCAGGGACACGGGCTGTGCCTGTCTGCTCTGTCCTTCTGAGTAACGTGTTTGCGGAGCTCTGAAGCTATGACATCATGCAAATCAGCCTCACTAAATAAAGGAAAGGCTGGGGCAGGCGTGAAGCTCTCCCCTGGCAGGGGAATTGCACAAGAGAAAGGACAATGACACAATCAGCCCCAGGACTGGAGATCAGATGACCCTGCCCTGCTGGTGCTTTTCCTTCTCCTTATATAAAAGAGGGAGGTGAGAAGGCTGCCATGCCCTGGCCGGCCATGAGGAGGGGAGGGTCCCTCATTGTCACCGGATTCCCTCTCAGCTCTGGCAAGGAGAATCCCGGCCACTGTCTGCAGCCCGTTCATAACCCGACCCAGGCACCAAGGCTCCAGGGAGACAATAGAATGGCTCTTACGACAAAAAGCCAGTGGCCACATCGATGAGACCCCATAGATGAGAAATGCTGTCTTCTGATCAGAAAACATCCTTCCACCTCTGTGGTGCGATCTTGCGCATGCATGCACGCACGCACACACGCGCGTGCGCACACACACACACACGGTGAATCACAGGCAATTCCCACAGTGGTGTGGAGTGCATCACCCACACCAGCCCCCCCCCCCACCGAGCACAGCCCACTACAGTCCTGGGCAGCAGAACACAGGCCACGGGCGGCACTTGGGGCTCTATTGTTACAGGTGGACACTGCCTGCCTGGCCTGGCCCCAGAGCTGGACTCTCAGACCCTCTGCAGGCTTGGAGCACTGAGGGGTCTTCTTTCAAGACCTCAAGAACAGCTTTTCCTGAATCAATGTTCTCCTCAATTTAAACTGGGGGCACTAGTAACTAGTTCAGAGGACCGGAGCAGAGGAAAAAATACCCACGCTGTCCCAGAACATTGAGGCCCAGGGAGTCTCTACCTGGGGACCCAGGGATAGATCATCTCACCTGTGCGCACGGCTCAGGTATAAAATCAGATCCCCCTTCCTCTTACTTGGCCCCA
Organism: Sorex araneus; assembly: GCF_027595985.1. Classification (NCBI taxonomy): domain Eukaryota; kingdom Metazoa; phylum Chordata; class Mammalia; order Eulipotyphla; family Soricidae; genus Sorex; species Sorex araneus. The sequence continues at coordinate 377,416,318 of NC_073303.1, forward strand.
CAGCCCAGGGGTTCTGGTACCCACGTGAAACGAGCCGTAGAAAAACGCTGGAAGAACAATGTCTAAGGTAACTGAAGGTGGATAGAAACAGGAAGAACAGGGAAAACTATGAATAGGATAGGTCACTTCCAAACACCTCTTTTAAGTCTTGAAAATGAAAACAAATGAAGATGTCTTCCCATCACCCCCTCCCAAAAAAAAAAAAAAAAGGAAAAAAATCACAGACACCCTTCAGTGAGGATTACAACAGAGGAACACCTGGCCTACAAGAGGCCTGGCTGTGAGGACAGACTCCCAGGTGTGTGTGTGGGGGGGAGGGGGGCGCAGTTGGACAGCCACACACAGTCAGCCCGGGGCTCTGTGGTGGGCCAACCACTTGGGCTGAAGAAAAGGACCCAAAACTGAAGGTGGAAGTGACTGGCGGGCTTCCCCGATGTTTGGGAGGAGTTACGGGCACCAAGGAGCAGAGGCAGAGCACCTGCAGCTTGCCACCCTGCCACCCTGCCACCCTGCAACCCAGAGCGAGCCCTGCAGAGGCCTGCCACTTCCGGCGGCCATCCGCCTGCAAAGGATGGAGGAGTTCAGCGGGAGGAGGGAGACCTTCATGCCCTTAGAAACACGGTGCTCGCCCTTTCTGGAGCCGCACTCTGCAGTTCTCTCCAGTTAGCAGGCCGTGGGGTCCTACGCACCGGCTCTGGTGTCGGCTTGCATCTGGGCCATGCTCCCCTCTGTTTTCTGTGACTTACCTAGACTAGACGTAACTTGCTCTGGTTGTCTCGCCCCACCCCCCACTCCTCTCTAACTCTCTTGCAGAGAAACATCCTCGCCACGACCCAGTGACAATAACTAACAGGGCACCTCTTCTGCTGGCGACTGAAGAAGCCCCTGGCCAAACAACGCGCATCCCTTAGTGGCGGGGAGGCACCTACTTCCTTAGGGTCTCCCAGAAAAGGGAGATAGAGCTGACATTTCCAGGCCCGCGCGTGCCAACCCAGCGAGCCCATCGCCACAGTCCCGCGGGGCCGGGGACGCACCGGGCGCGCGTGGGGCGGGAAGGGAGAAGCGCGGGGGGTTGGGGCGCGGGGTCCACCGGACAGTCAGGGCGGCCGCTGACCTGGTCGAAGTAGATGGTCATGGTGCGGTTGCTCATCTCCGACGGCTCGTGGTTGGTGCTGCGCGTGGCCGAGAAGGCCACCTTGGCGCTGCCCGAGCGCACGGAGATGCCGAGCGAGGAGGTGACGGCGCCGTCGGCCGACGGGCTGGAGTCGCACACCACCAGGCACTTGCCCTCCAGCACGATGGGCTCCGTGTCGTTCTGCGCCCGCACCGGGCGGCCGGCGGGCAGCAGCAGCAGCAGCAGCAGCGCCAGCGCCGCCCCCAGGCCGGAGCCGCAGCCGGCCGGCTCGCACGGCGCCCCCCGACGCGCGGGCATGGTCGGCGCGCGGGGACCCCGGCCCGGGGCGTGCGGGGGGCGGGCGGGAGCGCGGGAGGGCGCCGGCGGCGGGGGTGTCCGCTGGCCTCGGTGCCCGCCTCGGAGGGTCCGGGCCCGGGGCGTCCTCAGCAGACGGGCGCCGGCACACCTGTCAGGGCGAAGAACCCCAAAGCTTAGCTCGCGAGGCGCGGGCGCGCGGGGGAGGAGGGGCAGGTGCGCGTCGCGCGGGGACCCCGCCCCGGGGACCACCTTCGGGGCCAAGGCAGACAACGACGCCCACCCCCACCCCCAGACGTGACAACAGGTCCCCAGGGTGCGTGGGTGCCCTAGGCAGGGAGCTCCGCGCCCCGAGGGCTGCAGCGCCCCATGCAAAGATTGGAGGTCCCTGTCCCCACCCCACCCCCGGGTGTCACCGCGGCCCATCCAGCCCCAGTCCTGGGAAGCTCAAAGCCCAGAGCAGGAAAGACCCCATTAAAGCCCCATGGCCTCCGTTTCGGCGGCGTTTTCTGGAAAGCCGCGCGGAGAAACGCTTTCTCTCCAAGCTCTGTTCGCCCTCCCGGGGAGGTTATTTTAAGAAGTCCACTCGGGCAGATCGTGCCTGCCTTTCACTCCAGGAACTCATTCCCTGGAAGCTCCTTAGGGAGAGTGTTGGGGGAGAAGGAAAAGGGGTGACGGGTGTTGCTCAACAGCCCCTTCCAGCGACCCCTGCAGCCGGCTCCGGCTCCCTCCGAGTCGCTGCCCGCCCCGGACCCCCGGGCCCCCCGGCCCGAACCGCGGGCTGGGTGTATTCTGCAGGCTCGCTTTCTCGCCCGCGGCTCACTGGCTGTCGGTCGCCCGGCTCCGAACTCGACGTGCCCCCCGACACTTTCCCAGACCCTTTCCCGTGCCCCGGGAGCGCCGGGCGTTGGTGGCGCGCGGGGAACCCCGAAAGGCGCCGCCGCGCCTCCGCTCTCGCCCGGCCCCGCCAGCCCAACGCCCCGCGCATCTGCGGGAGCGAAGTTGTCCCTCCCGTCCCCCGCGCCACGCGAGTCCCGAGCTAGCGGCTAGCGTCCCCCTCTCCCGGGCCTCCCTCGGCGCCGGCCACCCCCGGCCCCGCGCGTTCCAGCGGTGCCCGAATGCGAGCGGACGCGAAGCCCGCGCGGCCGGTGGCCGCAGGGTCGGCGCTTACCTGGAACGTCCATGCTCCGAGCAGCGCGACCGCCGGACAAGTTGCTCTGGCCGGGAAGACGAAACGCGAGCTGGCGGGGCGGGGGGACCCCGCCAATACCGCCCCGCCCTGCCCCT